>NC_042982.1:20517298-21127298 GCF_901001165.1 Salmo trutta
GCTGCATACAAACTTGGTCTCTTTTTTGTTTTCTTGAGCTTTCAGCTCTAAAATGTAGGTGTTTCTGTGGTGGTGGGGCAAGCCAGCAGAAAATACGGAGCATTGCGCCGTGATTGGCTCAGTGTTCTGTTACTCATGGGGACACTATGTCACCGCCAAGTCAAATCAAATCAAATTGTATTAGTCACATGCGCCGAATACAACAGGTGTAGACCTTACAGTGAAATCCTTACTTACGAACCCCTAACCAACAATGCAGTTTAAAAAAACAAGAATAAGAAATAAAAGTGACAAGTAATTAAAGAGCAGCAGTAAAATAACAATAGCAAGACTATATACAGAGGGGTACCGGTACAGAGTCAATGTGTGGGGGCACCGGTTAGTTGAGGTAATATGTACATGTAGGTAGAGTTATTAAAGTGGCTATGCATAAATGATAACAACAGAGAGTAGCAGCGGTGTAAACGAGGGGGAGTGGGGGCAATGCAAATAGCCTGGGTAGCTATTTTATTAGGTGTTCAGGAGACTTATGGCTTGGGGGTAGAAGCTGTTTAGAAGCCTCTTGGACCTAGACTTGGTGCCCCGGTACCGCTTGCCGTGTGGTAGCAGAGAGAACAGTCTATGACTAGGGTGGCTGGAATCCTTGGCAATTTTTAGGGCCTTCCTCTGACACCGTCTGGTATAGAGGTCCTGGATGGCAGGAAGCTTGGCCCCAGTGATGTACTGGGCCGTTCGCACTACCCTCTGTAGTGTTTTGCGGTCAGAGGCCAAGCAGTTGCAATACCAGGCAGTGATGCAACCAGTCAGGATGCTCTCGATGGTGCAGCTGTAGAACATTTTGAGGATCTGAGGACCCACGCCAAATCTTTTCAGTCTCCTGAGGGGGAATAGGTTTTGTCGTGCCCTCTTCACGACTGTCTTGGTGTGCTTGGACGATGTTAGTTTGTAAAAGGGTAGAGCTAGAAAACTCTAGCCCCTTGGGTGCTGCCTTAGAGTTACAATAGAAGTGCCCATCCAAGAAGGCACAAGGTCATTGGCGACAGACAAAATTAGGTCAAATCACGTTACATGTACAGTAGCTTTGATTGGACTGATCATGTCAACATCATACTTTCATCATGAATCAAGTCGGCAATCTACTGGTAAATCATTTTTAATCCTTGTCAAATGAAATAATGAAGAGAAATTATAGATAAAATGTATCGGTGCTCATTGGCCATTGAACATAAACATTACACAACAAGTTGGAAATCTCAAATTCAACAATGAGTGGTTTGGAAGGAATCAGTGACAGTGGCTAACTGCAAGCATTGCAAAGCAATCACTAGCCTGCTATTCAGTGGAGTGGATGTGTGGTCCCAAATTTGGGATTAAGGTGCTTTTTTCCAAGTTGACTTCAGTGGGTTCAAGACAACTGGGAAGTCGGCAATAAACGAGCTCCAACAGAGAAAATACGTTTTGAACGGACATCCAACTCGTAATTGTAAATCTAACCTCTTTCTAGAGCTACGACCTGAAGATCAATGACGTCATCATGATTCGACCTTGTTTTTTTCAGAGTTCCCAGTTGTTTTGAAAGCACCATAAATCCAGAGAATGCCAGACTTTGATGACAAAATTTGCCCACAAAGGATCGTCGCGCCACCTTCCTGTTTAAGTGACCACAGCACAACAAGGTCAGTCCAAAAATGTATTGTATGCTGCTGCATAAATGATGTAATATGCCAGGGAGATATGTATACTGTAGATAAGAAAGTAATACTCAGTGTATGTTGTGTAGTAAGATGTTAGTAGCCAATGTGTCTCACCCTAATAATTTGGTCTATTTATCCCTCTTAATTTTGCCTACTTTTCTGACTTGGTGGTGCACATGTAGCCTACAACTTGTTTTAGAGAAATGTAATCATTGAATATTGTAAGAGCTTTCATTGACTGCTTATATGCCCCCTTCATTTATCCTACGGTTCTGACTTGGTGTACAGAGAGAACTGGCCATGTTTTGAATTCTGTCACTGTACATTTCAAAGTGCTAAACAAATAGTTATATTGACTACGTCCGTCCTAGCTCGCTCATTAATGTCTTAATCGAAATTACGGATTGCCTCTTATCCGCTTTTCGTCCCCTTACGCCATAGTTTGTATATCACAAATGTCATTAGAAACCACATTTGTTCAAGCAAGTCAGCCATATCAGACATGTTTTTTTAAAAGGCAATAAATGAGGCTGAATGAAATGTTTCGCTGCCAGACAAGGCTCCGCTGATAGCCAGGTGTAGCAGTGGTAAGATGTTGGGACTGCTGTTGGGACAGCTTTATGTAGGCCCTAACAGTTTGTGGTAACCGTTTGTCACCATTATACTGCAATTAATGTGTTGTTTAGTGTTGTGTTGTGTAGTGTGGTGGCTTTTTTGGCATGCATCCCACTTATTTTTTTTGCCCCTCCAAGATTTACATGCTAAAATCGCCACTGTATAGAGCTAAAGACATGCATGCAAACGGCACAATGCAACACAGGGTGATATATCCCAGATATACAGTACAGTATATCACAAAGACATATTTATGGATTCTTAGAACTTTTTTTGGTCGTGTAATAACACTAATAGGTCACAGGGCTATGTTCTGAGATTGATATGATCAAGCACTTGAATGTGTAGGCTAGGTCTCACAAAATCTGACAGGGTTTTGTGAACTATGGGCCAGTTACACTGACAAAGCCTACTCCTGGACTGGTTGATCCTGGACACGTTGCTACTTTGAAGTTTCAGAAAGGGTCCTATGATGGATGTGTATTACCATATAGACACCACAGGACTGACAAGTGAAAACATTGTTAATAGTAAAAGGTTTTGTTATAACTATGCAAATAATATGTTTTATAATATATGATTATTATCAAGTAGATCTGATATGTATTGTTAAACTACAGTGAGCAGAGATACTTTTTAACTCCTGCTGCCAGTTCCACAGCTTTCAATGAGCGAATAGATTTGCCATTAGGTAATGATGTCTGCTTCCAGAGCTCTTTGTTAAAACGAGTAATTAAAGCTAAAACAGGAAATTCTGAAGGTTACTTACTGCCACCAGAGGAGGGAGAGAGAGGGGGGAGGGATAGAGAGAGCTCTGCCCACCTCCAATCCCAACAGCTTGAGCACTTGAGAAGCAAATCCCCTTTTGAATACTTGAGGGTTTTCGAAAATATTGAGACTTACACAAACACTCTCTGTGGAGAAAAAACGAACAGGCCAGAAGAGGAGACTCCAACAGACTGTATGAGGTTAGGGCATTGTTCCAAAATTGCATTCAAAGAAATGTACAGAAAAGGAAAAGCAGTCTTTTTAGAACAACACTCAAAACTTGAGCTCTGATTTTGAAAAACTGTACTCTTGGGCCTTGAAAAGGCAGACCGAAAGTGTTTCTTGGTTAAAGATTTCTGAAGAAATGATGATGATGATGAGGAACCCCTCAGTATTTCCTGTGTGTGAGAAAGGCCAAAATGGCTGACTCCCTGACCCATCTGTCCTGTCAGACACCTCCAAGACATTTCCGTTACCTTCTCAACAGGGTGTCGAAACAAGATTCTCCTCAGTACTGTACCAGACAGCAGACACCCCATTGGGCTGTTTGTCTTAAAGCGTCTGGATGGCTGCGGTCCAATGTCGACGCTCCTCATATATCTCACTTGTGGTTTCTTTCATAATCTTGGTTAGTTTTTCTTCCACAAACTTGTGCTGTGCATTCTGGAGTTGAAGAAATCTGAATTTGACTGTATCTGATCTAAAAGGGGAAGACACTAAAGCATAATGTAATTCAAAGCAAATTCTCACTATAAATATGTTACTACATAACATGAACCAATTTTTATACTTCAAAACTTGTCCCATGAGGTAAAGCATAGGAATTGTCTTAGGTATCTCACATGACTGGACCCAAACAGCTCAATGGTTATTTTTCTTAACAGGTACTACTTTCGTTAGATCATTTTTGAGGTGACATTCATTGGACAAAAGTGAAGTCCAGTCAGTAATGAGGCGTAGAATACTTATTTTCTGCACCGCACCCCAGCTGCAATGCATCACCAGACAACCACAGGCTATTGAACAATTACCTCTCAATAGATGATCCTCACCTGTAATTATGCTCTTCAGACTCCACAGCAGAGATGGTAGGTGAGAGGACTTTCATAAATAATAATCACACCCGTTTATAGCAATTAAGGACTGAACTAAAAACCAGCAGACCAGGTAGCTAACCAAGAGAAAGTTTAAAGCTGGTTAGGTTATAACTAACGGAAATGTATCAGTAAATATTAACACATTTTCTTAGCCTTATAATCCATGTAGGAACTGTAAAATATAACTTGTTTTGAGATCTTGATGCCAATCTCAACCGGTTTCAATCATGTAATAAAACATTCAAAAGCACTGTGTGTGGCAATGTTAGCAGTTAGTCTCCCTATCTGATGAAGACAAAAAGATAGTCCTGAAATATTTTGTCCCCAGCACTCTCGCAACTCTGGCAAACATTTTTTGGAAAAGCGATAACAGTCATCATGCGATCCATGGAACAAAGAAAACAGAAAGAAGGATAGGGAAAATATAAAGACAGCCATGAGACATTGGACTTGGAGTTGTCCAATTTGCCCAAGATCCACCCAGGTCATCAATCAATCAAATGTATTTATAAAGCCCTTTTTACATCAGCTAATGTCACAAAGTGTTTTACAGAAACCCAGCCTAAAACCCCAAACAGCAAGCAATGCAGATGTAGAAGCACGGTGGCTAGGAGTAACTCCCTAGAAAGGCCAGAACCTAGGATGAAACCTAGAGAGGAAACAGGCTCTGAGGGGTGGCCAGTCCTCTTCTGCTGTGCCGGGTGGAGATTATAACAGAACATGGCCAAGATGTTGAAATGTTCATAGATGACCAGCAGGGTCAGATAATAATAATCACAGTGGTTGTAGAGGGTGCAACAGGTCAGCACCTCAGGAGTAAATGTCAGTTGGCTTTTCATAGCCGATCATTCAGAGTTAGAGACAGCAGGTGCGGTAGAGTGATAGTCCAAAACAGCAGGTCCGGGACAAGGTAGCACGTCCAGTGAACAGGTCATGGTTCCATAGCCGCAAGCAGAACAGTTGAAACTGGAGCAGCAGCATGACCAGGTGGACTGGGGACAGCAAGGAGTCATCAGGCCAGGTAGTCCTGAGGCATGGTCCTAGGGCTCAGGTCCCCCGAGAGAAGAGAGAGAGAAAGAGAGAGAGAGAAAGAGAGAAAGAGATAAAGAAAAAGAGAGAGAAAGAATTAGAGGGAGCATACTTAAATTCCCACAGGACACCGGATAAGACAGGAGAAATACTCCAGATATAACAGACTGACACTAGCCCCCCGACACATAAACTATTGCAGCATAAATACTGGAGGCTGAGACAGGAGGAGTCGGGAGACACTGTGGCCCCATCCGATGATACCTCCGGACAGGGACAAACAGGCAGGATATAACCCCACCCACTTTGCCAAGGCATAGCCCCCACACCACTAGAGGGATATCTTCAACCACCAACCTACTACCCTGAGACAAGGCCGAGTATAGCCCACGAAGACCTTCCCCACGGAACGAACCCGAAGGAGCACCAACCCGGACAGGAAGATCACATCAGTGACTCAACCCACTCAAGTGACGCACCCCTCCTAGGGACAGCATGGAAGAGCACTAGTAAGCCAGTGACCCATGTGTGGGGGGAACAAGAGACTTCAGCAACGACTGTTTTTTTTGCACCTCTTGATAGATAGCAGTCCAGACCTTCCTGTACTCTTTTGGAGGAGTTATTGTATCAGCTGTTTTCACAGCTGTCGCTGTTTGGAGGCAAGATCTGGAGACTTCCGTTGAACTCAGAAACTTAAAGATTGAGAACGAGATTTGAATAAAACAAATTATATCATTCCATGTAAATCTTGGTGCAGTAAATCTTTCTGATTTGAATTAATTCACTCCATTTATACCACGTCCCCTCAATAAACTCAATAAACCGATGCCAAATCCATGTAAATCGGTTAAGAAAATAAACCAGGGAAAGGCTATTCAAAGGAATGATAGCATCTCTGCAAACATCTATAAAATCCAGACAACATCCCTCAGGGAGTATTCATTAGGCTTCATTACATTTTTTGTACGAATTAATACTTGCAATGACTCACCCAATGTTACACTAATATATTTTTTCAACACTGGATAGTTTTCTCCATAGCGGCCTCGCCCATAAGCTTACCTCTGCTCCTTGCCTGCTTAGTCATTTCAACTACAAAACACAATCCCCACATGAGGGAAAGAATGATGCATCTCTTCAGCTGCTAAGCAAACAACAAGAGTGATGAAGAAAAAACAAGTTCAGCAAAGGACAGATCCGGCTGGCCACCTAAAGTTTGGACATATAATATCAGTAGGCTACTTAGATTAAATACACTCAGTGGTTGGTTTATTAGGTACACCCAATCTAGTACCCCCTTTGCTTCCAGAACAGCCAGAATCATTTGGGAATGGATTCTATAAGGTGTCGGAAATGTTCATTGGTATTAAGGGACCTAACAAGGGCCAGGAAAATATTCCCCACACCAGTACACCACCACCATCAGTGTTGTCCAGTGTTGGTGATCGTGTGCCTGCTTCTTCTTGTTTTTAGCTGATAGGAGTGGGACATGATCGTCTGTTGCAATAGCCCATTCGTAACAAGGATTGACAAGTTGTGCATTCCGAGAGGTTGTTCTACAGACCACTGTTGTACTGCGCCGTTATTTGTCTGTTGTTGGCCCGCCTGTTAGCTTGCATAATTCTTGAAATTCTCCTTCGATCTCTCTCATCAAAGAGCAGTTTTCACCCACTGGACTGACGCTGACTGGATGTTTTGTTTTTTGCACCATTCTTGGTAAACCCTAGACACTGTCATGTGTGAAAAGTCCAGGAGAACAGACGTTTCAGATATACTGGATCGGGCAGGCCTGGCACCATACCACGCTGAATGTAACATAGGTCACAAATTTTCATGAACGGGGTGATGTACCTAACAAACTGGCCAATGAGTGTATGTTTGTGATCATATCCATTTTGGGAGCTTTAACAGTGTGCAGGCCTTCTTGTTCTTTACTGGTATTCTTCATTAGCCTAGCACCTATGTGCGTATGACCACAAACTTTTTATCTGTTTATATCACATTGCTTAGCTTTTCATTTCTAGAACAAACCATGTCCTTTGTGTGTGTGTGGCTGCAATACAAAGTATGGTTTTGTCTCTCTAGTCATTTGAATCTGTTAAATTAAAAAGCATAAATGTGTTGAATCCTATTACTGTGATAGGGTACTTCATGAGAAAGGGTTTATTCTGTGTCTGTGTGTTTATGTATTCCACAGAGACATAATTTGATAAGTTATTTAAAACTCTGGCAGGGGTCTGGCAAAGGGCCATCCGTTATATAATTTGAATCTTTGAAACAGTCCAAATACAGGTGAATTATAATGAAAAAATTCCTGGTTGCTAAAATTCTAATAGTTTGTGTGACAAAACAAGCAAGTATACTGTAGAGAATAGGGCTCCCGGGTGGCGCAGAGTTCAAAGGCACTGCATCGCAGTGCTGAGGAGCGTCTCCAGCCTTGGGTTTGATTCCGGGCTGTGCCACAGCCGGCCGTGACTGGGAGACCCATTGGGCGGCGCACAATTGGCCCAGCGTTGTCTGGGTTAGGGGAGGGTTTGGCCGGCTGGGATTTCCTTGTTTCAACGTGCTCTAGTGACTCCTGTGGTGGGCCGGGTGCCTGCAAGCTGACTGCGGTCGTCAATTGGACGGTGTTTCCTCTGACACATTGGTGCTTCCAGGTTAAGCAAGCAGTGCGGCTTGGCAGGGTCAGGTTTCAGAGGACGCATGGCTCTCGACCGTCGCCTCCTCCGAGTCTGTTGGGGAGTTGCAAAGATGAGACAAGATCGTAACACCCAATTGGATACCACGAAATTGGGGAGAAAAGGGGGGTAAAAAAATAGTATACTGTAGAGAATGATGTACCATCTAAACCGCTGGGAAATATATTTTCCATAACCAAAAATATTGTATTTTCATCTGTTTGAAGCTGGCGTAAGAAAACGAAAGTAAAAGGCACAACAATAAAACTTAAGAACGGGACACATAGAAATAGGACACATAGAACAGATCTACCGCTTCTTTGACTTGCTTTCAAAGAGAAAGAAATGTTAGTTATAGATCTTTCAATGTGAATTTGGTCAGGTCGCCCGAAAAAGTTACATGTTGCAGCTTTAAGATAAATTACAACTTGTTTACCTCATGTGGCTGGTGCCTTGTTGTCTAGGTCTCACGAATCCTCACCCCTCTCACCCTGGGTTGTGACTGGACAGCCAGCCCAGCCCATGCTCTCACCAGGGTATAAGTAAATCCTCTCTCGGATGGTCTTTTTCCTTCCCAGTGTAATTACTTTTGAGAGTGTGGTTGGATTTATGGCTTTGTGGGACGTGAAAAAAATCCTTATTTTAAAATACTCTGGAGGTTGTATTGTTGCTCTAATAGGAGATAGGTGTTAGTAAGCCACAGGTCAGCTGATTCTGAAGATCTACCTCACAATGTGGTCATTTGAGGCGGATTTGTGGCTTACTGATATTTATAAAATATGGCAACCTATAGATAGGGGTGCGGCGGTAATGGTGAAAGTGCATAAGATGGCTGCCCCCATGTGCTTACCACAAATGCCTCGTTTGCTCAGTTCGACGTACTGTACATTGCTCTCCATTACTTTTTTTATGTATCGGCATTAGCGCAGTATTCTTGGTCCCAATTCTAGCTCCAAGACGGCAGCAATTTGTAAAAACAAAAAAGTAGGTTGTGCTGATTTACAGGCACATTAAATCATGTTTTGCATAGTAGTTTATGAACTGTGGGGTAGTGCTAAAAACAATGACGTAAAATCTTAATTCCTCAATCTTAGTGCACCTTAGCCAGTGTGGTTATGAATGAAGACCATCATGAAAATAAAATAACCGTCAAAACTGTTGAAATACACCTACACATATTTTGGGAAAAACATATATTTTTTTCAGGTAGATAAACTTTACCTAATAGCTGGACTGATTACTTACTTATGATAATAAGTAATTGTTGTGCTAACTCTGTTTATTAAACTGTACATCTCTTTCCAACTGTTGTTTGATGCTAGAGCAGCTAATCCGCTAGATGCGCATGGGTGTGGAATCTAAGGCTGTTCTCAGGGCAGGCCTGGTTGGAGCTAAATGTGTTCAAGATGTGTCAGGGACAATTGTAGCATTTTAGCTAACCCTAACCCTTTTCCTAACCTTAACCTAATTCTCCTAACCTGCCAGGTAAATTATCCTAACCTGGTGCTTAAGTTCCCCTAACATGCTATGAAAAGTCACTTCTGCTAGTCAAAACCGGCAAACCTGCCCTGAAAATAGTCTTGGTTTCCACTAATGCGATACAGCGTGTACAGTTGAAGTCAGAAGTTTACATACACCTTAGCCAAATACATTTAAACTCAGTTTTTCACAATTCCTGACATTTAATCCTAGTACAAATTCCCTGTCTTAGGTCAGTTAGGATCACCACTTTATTTTAAGAATGTGAAATGTCAGAATAATAGTAGAGATAATGATTTATTTCAGCTTTTATTTCTTTCATCACATTCCCAGTGGGTCAAAAGTTTACATATGCTCAATTAGTATTTGGTAGCATTGCCTTTAAATTGTTTAACTTGGGCCAAAAGTTTCAGGTAGCCTTCCACAAGCTTCCCACAATAAGTTGGGTGAATTTTGGCCCATTCCTCCAGACAGAGCTGGTGTAACTGAGTCAGGTTTGTAGGCCTCCTTGCTCGCACACGCTTTTTCAGTTCTGCCCACAAATTTTCTATAGGATTGAGGTCAGGGCTTTGTGATGGCCACTCCAATACCTGACTTTGTTGTTCTTAAGCCATTTTGCCACAACTTTGGAAGTATGCTTGTCCATTTGGAAGACTCTTTTGCGACCAAGCATCAACTTCCTGACTGATGTCTTGAGATGTTACTTCAATATATCCACATAATTTCCTCATGATGCCATCTATTTTGTGAAGTGCACCAGTCCCTCCTGCAGCAAAGCACCCGCACACCATGATGCTGCCACCCCCGTGCTTCATGGTTGGGATGGTGTTGTTCGGCTTGCAAGCTTCCCCCTTTTTCCTCCAAACATGACAATGGTCATTTTGGCCAAACAGTTCTATTTTTGTTTCATCAGACCAGATTTATCCAGTTGCAAACCGTAGTCTGGCTTTTTAATGGCGGTTTTGGAGCAGTGGCTTCTTCCTTTCTGATCGGCCTTTCAGGTTATGTCGATATAGGACTCGTTTTACTGTGGATATAGATACTTTTGTACCTGTTTCCTCCAGCATCTTCACAAGGTCCTTTGCTGTTGTTCTGGGATTGATTTGCACTTTTCGCACCAAAGTACGTTTACCTCTAGGAGACAGAACACGTCTTCTCTCTGAGCGGTATGACAGCTGTGTGGTCCCATGGTGTTTATAGTTGCGTACTATTGTTTGTACAGATGAATGTGGTACCTTCAGGCGTTTGGAAATTGCTCCCAAGGATGAACCAGACTTGTGGAGGTCTAAAAAAAAATTCTGAGATCTTGGCTGATTGCTTGTGATTTTCCCATGATGTCAAGCAAAGAGGCACCGAGTTTGATGGTAGGCCTTGAAATACATCCACAGCTACACCTCCAATTGACTCAAATGATGTCAATTTGCCTATCAGAAGCTTCTAATGCCATGACATCATTTTCTTGAATTTTCCTAGCTGTTTAACGGCACAGTCAACTTAATGTATGTAAACTTCTGACCCACTGGAATTGTGATACATTGAATTATAATTGAAATAATCTGTCTGTAAACAATTGTTGGAAAAATGATTTGTGTCATGCACAAAGTAGATGTCCTAACCGACTTGCCAAAACTATAGTTTGTTAACAAAACATTTGTGGAGTGGTTGAAAAACGAGTTTTAATGACTCCAACCTAAGTGTATGTAAACTTCCAACTTCAACTGTAGATCTCAGGCAAATGTTAGCGAAGCAGCCCAATCTTCTGTTTAGTCCTGACATTTCTATATTTTGCCTCAACCCGAGGCAGCTCTGGACAAAAAGTCTGCCTTTGATGCATTCACATGATTTAAATCTCTGGATTAAAAACAAATCCCTCTTAAGAGTCATGCTGAATTCCAGGGGTGGTAAGCATTCTTCTAAAGCAGAGAAAACAAAATCTTCTCCTTCTTTTTCTGTCTTTCTTCACATGATGAATTAATCTGGTTCATCCGTACATCCTTTTCCACCACCCATGCCATGCCCACTCCACTCTTTCCCCTTATCTACAAAATTTGGAACAGGGCTCTTCAACCAACAACTCCAGAAAAGGATATAATGTAGTGTACTGAAGCAGCTGATACCAAACAAACAAAAATATGACTTCACAGCAAAAATGCAGCATGTCTGACTGAATATACCTCAGTGTTAGGTTATCTGTGCATCTCCACACAGAGGAAAGGAAACTCCACTGGAATGTGTATCTGCTGCTGGGCCTGGGCTTTTCGCTCTGTTATAATCCAGTAATGCAGTGGAATGACTAGCTTTGGACTTAGTTTTGTGTGCTGCTGAATGCTGATGCCTAACCAATATACAAGCCTATGCAATTTGTGAAAGCAATTTTGAAGAAGGGAGGAAGTGGGTTGGCTTTCAGCATCACTTTTATAAAGATCATCTTCCAAACCAGTTTTATTGGCTATATTGCTGTCCAGGGCACTGTCAGATGAATTTTCCATAATGTTCTGTCACAGTTTTCAAATGCAGACTCGAATTGGATCAAATGTAGACTCAAACTGGAGCTAAGGGCTGCTTTGAGCAATTAGAGTCCTTGTTTATTCTGTTTGCATTAAGACGAAGCAGCGTTTGGATGTTCAGAGAGCATCATGGCTTCCAGCGTTTCAGCTTAAGCACATAATCTTGAGTTGCTAACATTGGGATTCTCTATAGGGATAGGACTACTGTACATATAGCAATAGGGTCTGGGAACCTGGGAACATTTTAATTCACCTGCCTAGCCTAAATCTCCTGTGGTGATATCCAAATGCAGTATTGCTACAAGACCCCATCAACAAGAGGACATAGATTTAGGTCAACTTATTTCGCAACACATCCAAAAAGATGATGGCAGAAGTTTACAGAAACCAGCATGTTTTTATGTACTGTACTGATTATTGTAATTCATCACAGATGTTTTTATACATCATGAGATTGACATAAAAAAAATTGTCCTAAAACAAAACAATGGCATAATAAGAAAATTGAACTAGCATAGGACTACATGTAACATAAAACTAAAGGAGTAAAAGGAGTAAACTACTTTAACTCACACATTTTGAAAAATAACAAATGCCCTATAAATGCATCATGCATCATCATCAAACCAATTTGGCCAGTGTCTCAGCACTTTCCCCTTAAGATTTGTGCAGTGTACTGTCATTAATCCATTCTATACAAACCAACATTTGAACACAATACATACAACAAAGAGGAAGGCCTATCCAGGAAGTGAAGGCCAAGATCCCTGATCTTACTCACAAGACACTCCAAAAACCATCAAAGAACAGATTAGAATAACAGACAGGAATTCTAGAATCCAGATCAAATCTCCCATACAGAAATAAAACCACAAGCAGACATGCTTCCAACACCCTATACAGCTCTATTTTAAAGCTGTTTAGAGTTATGGAGAGGTAAAATACTCAACAACAACAAAAAATTAAATGTATACTGAATGTTTACATGACCTTGACACCATCTCACTTTCCATGTTCTGTAAACAGTCTTAACAGACAAACCATTGCTCATTTCCTCTTGGCATTGTAAAGTTGAATCACACAGAGTTTGATCAACCATCAGCTAAGATCTACTATGAGTACCAAGGCTAGAGTGAACTTGAAAGCAACCACAAGGTGGGAGAAGCCAACTTGTGATCCAGTTTCCTAAAACAATTCACAGTCAGACTACAGGGTCTGTTTTGCATTTCTCCCACAGCGCTGTGCAAAACAATAGATATTTAAAAAGGTGATAATAGATCATTACTATCCACCATAACATGAATGGTAAAAGAAATACAAACTGGACTATTTTTTATGCAAATGAAATATTTTTTATTTTTGGTGTTCTATTTTTGTGTTATTTTTATTGCATTGAAAAGCATGTCACTGAATACTGAAAACATATTCCACTCAGAGAAAGAGGCAGCCTAGGCCTAACTGTTCCCAGGCTTGTGGAGAGGCCTCCGTGTTTTGGGAGGGCTCGGTGGGCCCTCATTCCCAGCTGTGAGCTGCCTTTGGCCCCTGTCAGGACCATGATTGAGGCCCCCGGTGCTATGTGCCAAGAATTACAACCACTAGAACGCCAGGACTCAAACACCTCCCATTTCTTCTGTTAATTCCACACACCAGGTGACCATAAAAGGTTGAGACTCGTTCGAAAGAACCAGAATATAGTTTTTTATATTCAGGAGTCAAAACTGTTCACTACACAGTTGAGGTAGAATTGATAAGAAGTTAATATATGTTTCCAAAAACTCGACTGGGACAAACATAGTATCCCTAGGCAGACAACTTGCCTCCCACATTAACAGTGTTCCAGCATACACGTCTGGTAAAAGCTTTGGTTGGGTTAGGCGGAAATAGACGCGCAGGAAATACATCCAGAGCCTTATCCATTTGTGCCCTGGTATAAACATCCTCACCAGACACAAAATTGGTATCTAGCTAAATGGAGCTCAGAAAGGATATTTTAAATGAGTGTATTTCGCATGTACCGTGACAGCTAACTTTAGCTTAACAAGATTTCAACCGCTGACTGGCTGTGGCTACAATTATCCTAGCCAGAAATACTTTAAGAAGCTAGATCATCTTGGGCCTAGTGTCTTGGGTCTAGCTGTCTGCATCCGCATTGTGTCCTCTCTGTCATGTTGCTCTCAATTTAAGCCCCGCCTAACCAAACTTGTGATTTGCAGGGAGAGTTGTCTGTGTACTGTCAGTGTGGTTATGCAGCATATATACAGTACCAGTCAATAGTTTGTACACACCTACTCATTCAAGGGTTTTTCTTTATTTTTACTATTTTCTACATTGTGGAATAATAGTGAAGACATCAAAACTATGAAATAACACATATAGAATCATGTAAATAAAAAAGTGTTAAAGAAATGAAAATATATTTTAGATTCTTCAAAGTAGCCACCCTTTGCCTTGATGACAGCTTTGCACATGTTTGGCATTCTCTCAACCAGCTTCATGAGGTAGTCACCTGGAATGCATTTCAATTAACAGGTGTGCCTTGTTAAAATTACATTTATTTCCTTCTTAATGCATTTGAGCCAATCAGTTGTGTTGTGACAAGGTAGGGGTGGTATACAGAATATAGCCCTATTTGGTAAAAGACCAAGTCCATATTATGGCAAGAACAGCTCAAATAAGCAAAGAGAAACAACAGTCCATCATTACTTTAACGGGATCGGTGACGCTAAACCGGGACAGATGTTGCTCAATATGCGATAATGTGACTAGAATGATGTTGTAAACATCAGCCAATTCCGGGACATAGACATGTCTTATATGGGCAGAAAGCTTAAATTCTTGTTAATCTAACTTCAGTGTCCAATTTACAGTAGCTATTACAGCAAGAAAATACCATGCTATTGTTTGAGGATAGTGCACAACAACAAAACACTTTTATCATGGCAACTAGTTTGATACATTCACCTCTGAAGGTAAATAATGTACGTACATTCAGTAAACTTGCTCTGATTTGTCATCCTGAGGGTCCCAGAGACAAAATATAGTGTAGTTTGTTTGAAAAAAACCCATTTTATATTCAAATGTAGGAACTCGGTTCTTCAGTTTGACCTCATTGCTGTCTTTGGCTCCACACCCACCCTGCCTGGCCATCTAGATGTGCGAAGGTTAGTGTCTTTTCTAGCTCCCTGTGGCTCAGTTGGTAGAGCATGGTGTGTGCAACGCCAGGGTGGTGGGTTTGATTCCCACAGGGGGCCAGTACAAAAAAAAAATGCATGAAAATGAAATGTATGCATTCACTACTGTAAGTTGCTCTGGATAAGAGTGTCTGCTAAATGACGTAAATGGAAGCTAATGATCCATCATGTATGACATTCCTGGGAGTGTGTAAACCCCCCCCAAAAAAATTGTACCATTGCATTTTTGGATGTTCTCTATAGTTATGTACTTGAAAATGTAGAAATGTACCAATTCGGCACATTTGGGCAAACTCCTGGCAGACTTGATACAAAATATTGTGTAGTAATGTAATTCTTCACTGGATCAGTATGAAACTTTGCACACACACTGCTGCCATCTTGTGGACAACATCTAAATTACACCTTGAGTCCAAGCTCAATGAATGGCATTTCTCTTGCAGTTCAAAGATTATGAGAAAAACAAATGTTTTTTTATTTGTATAATCTTTTACCAGATCTAATGTGTTATATTCTCCTACATTAATTTCAAATTTCCACAAACTTCAAAGTGTTTCCTTTCAAATGGTATGAAGAATATGCATATCCTTGCTTCAGGTCTTGTGCTACAGGTATGCCATTTTAGGCAGAAATTGAAAAAAGGGTTTGATCATTAATTAAGACATGAAGGTCAGTAAATATGGAAAATTTCAAGAACTTTGAAAGTTTCTTCAAGTGCAGTCGCAAAAACAATCAAGCGCTATGATGAAACTGGCTCTCATGAGGACCGCCACAGGAAAGGAAGACCCTCTGCTGCAGAGGATTGCAGCCCAAATAAATGCTTCACAGAGTTCAAGTAACAGACACATCTCAACATCAACTGTTCAGAGGAGACTGCGTGAATCAGGCCTTCATGGTCAAATTGCTGCAAAGAATACATTACTAAAGGACACCAATCAGAAGAAGAGACTAGCTTGGGCCAAGAAACTTGAGCAAAGTACATTGGACTGGTGGAAATCTGTCCTTTTGTCTGATGAATCCAAATTTGAGATTTTTGGTTCCAACCGCCGTGTCTTTGTGAGCCGCAGAGTAGGTGAACGGATGATCTCCGCATGTGTGGTTCCCACCGTGAAGCATGGAGGAGGAGGTGTGATGGTGCTTTGCTGGTGACATAGTCTGTGATTTATTTAGAATTCAAGGCACACTTAACCAGCATAGCTACCACAGCATTCTGTAGCGATACGCCATCCCATCTGGTTTGTGCTTAGTGGGACTATCATTTGTTTTTCAACAGGACAATGACCCAACACACCTCCAGGCTGTGTAAGGGCTATTTGACCAAGAAGGAGAGTGATGGAGTGCTGCATCAGATGAGCTGGTCTTCACAATCACCCGACCTCAACCCAATTGAGATGGTTTGGGATGAGTTGGACCGCAGAGTGAAGGAAAAGCAGCCAACAAGTGCTCAGCATATGTGGGAACTCCTTCAAGATGGTTGGAAAAGCATTCCAGGTAAAGCTGGTTGAGAGAATGCCAAGAGTGTGCAAAGCTGTCATCAAGGCAAAGGGTGGCTACTTTTTAGAATCTCAAATATAACATATATTCTGACTTGTTTAACTTTTTTAGTTACTACATGATTCCATGTGTGTTATTTCATTGTTTTGATGTCTTCACTATTATTCTAAAATGTAAGAAATAGTCAAAATAAAGAAAACCCTTGAATGAGTAGGTGTGTCCAAACTTTTGACTGGTACTGTGTATATAGTTGCAATGATTGAGAAAATTCAATAATTAGATAAAGTGTTAGGGGAAATTATATTTCAGCCATATCAAAATGTATGTAGCCAGTGAGTCTCTCTAGTTCAGGGATATCAACCTGGGGTCCGTAGACCACTCACGGTAAGTGTCGCTGGCTTTTGGTAAACTTTCTTGACTTGGACATACATTTTTGCCAACACATGGTTAACCTTTGATTAACCAGCTAAACAGCTGCTATTAGCGAAAATGTGTTTGGAGTTACCTTTCTGGCTAATAGGTTATGTTAGAGTTCAGTTTACACTTTTTCTTCTAATTGTAATGTGGGGAGGCCAAAATAATGAAAAACTATCTACCAATTCTATTCATTTTAAAATGTTAATTACTTCTCCTTGCCATTATTATTCACCTGATAAGACAAGGCATTGGGTCCCTTGGTTGAAGACGCCTGATCTAAGCTATTCTAGCAACCACATCCCCAGTGATGTGGCTTGTGCTGGGTAGCTGGCTAGTTGCACGGCTATCTCGGGACAAGTTGCAAAGTCAGCTACCTACAGTGGGGGGGAAAAGTATTTGACCCCCTGCTGATTTTGTACGTTTGCCCACTGACAAAGAAAGGATCAGTCTATAATTTTAATGGTAGGTTTATTTGAACAGTGAGAGACAGAATAACAACAACAAAATCCAGAAAAACGCATGTCAAAAATGTTATAAAATGATTTACATGGGATTAAAGTCTGGAGACTGGCTAGGCCACTCCAGGACCTTAACGTGCTTCTTCTTGAGCCACTCCTTTGTTGCCTTGGCCGTGTGTTTTGGGTCATTGTCATGCTGGAATACCCATCCACGACCCATTTTCAATGCCCTGGCTGAGTGAAGGAGGTTCTCACCCAAGATTTGACGGTACATGGCCCCGTTCAAATACTGTAGGCCTTATATTAGGCATTTTGACTATTGTATTTGCGAATTCCACTCTTTATGTAGACTTGTTATAGTTATTTGCGTAGCACAACCCCATCACGATGAGGCTATATCGTTATCAATAAATGAGACAAAACAAAATATTGATTAAGTCTTGGCGATAACCTGTCCTGAGCAAAATAGCCAAAGGTTTCCTAAATGGTCAAGACTATCTATAGCCTATTCTTATTGCCAGTACTGTTTTCCCTATCAGCCACTGCATGTGCTTCTTCAACTATTTTGTTAAAAATGTATTTAGAAGCTATATTTAGAGGCCTGTGAGCTAGGGTCTCTTTTAAGGGGAGCCCTATATAAAAACGGTTATAAAACACAAATTGATTTCTGAAATTATTCCACAAGACACCAGTACCCACAATTATAGCCTAAATTGCAATGTCTACAAGTTGAAGGCCTAGTTTTTTATTTGGATAGGTCTAAATTAAACATTGAATTATTAAAATAATAGGCTAAAGAACTTTGGAGAATTTAAATAATTTTGAATACACACATGGATTTCAATAAACAAATGAATAAGACATTTTTATTCTCTTTGATTTAGTTCCTATTGCAACTCAGACAAATGACAGAATGGATGACATACTGACTGACTGAAGGATGAATTAAATGATAAAATAAGTTTGAATGATGAGTTGCACACATCATGCATGCTCTGCACTTTATTTGGCTAGTAAGAAAATAAGCCTACATTAGGGTATAATAACTATGGCTGCATGCCTCCAGAAGGGGATCTTCTGAGGCTGAGGGGTGCTTTTCTGAAGGCGAATGCTGCTGTGGTGCTGCATGGAGATCACAAGCTCTTCAACTGGGCAGCAGTGTCGTAATGGAGGGAATAGCCCATACGGAGACTACCTAAGACCACAGCTAACAGAGTTATTGTAAAGTGTGGCAATAAGCTTATGCCAGACAGACTCAATTTAACCTCTCCCTTGTTCATTTCAAAGTCCATATGTTCATGACCCGATTCAAATAAATCATGTCAAATTATTTTAAATTCATAATAACCCCTACAGAATATGCTTTGGCAAGATTTTGAATGATTCAAGAAATGTCAAATATTCTATACGAAAACATTTTGAATAGCAAAGACTCCAGTGATCATGCATAATTTGTAGATTTCCCAAACATCCATTATTCTATTTACACCTAGCGAACTGAAACGTCACTGTTGTAGGCATAATACAGCTAGTGCTGTCTAAACTTGCGCTGGCAAACAAATCCATTACATTAGCTACCTAAATGTGAAGTAAACTAAATTGAGGAGTAATAGAGAATTGAGACTTATAACTTGAAAACGTGCAGGACACCTCTTTCCGGTTTCCCTGACTTCCGTTTGTTTTATACTGTGTTAGGCTTGTTTGTGTAGCATTCTTCACAGGCAGTTTGGTGTACGTTTTTTGTTTGTTGGTGAGATGAAACTGCCAAAACTCTGAAAGGTATTATTGTAAGTCAAAATTGCAACACACGATTTGTTCAAGCTTAAATGTTAGTCCGTAATCATAACATGGTGTTTGTATCTTCACAGATTAAATTTCACATTTATGTTTCATGCATGGCTTTTCTTGCGATCCTAATGATACGTACCTTCAACCTTTTGGCAGCTATCTGGCTCCATATCTTCATCTCTGGTTTTAGCCAGAGGTTGTTCTGGATCCAGTGTGCTTGTCTTGAGTTTGACATGTAGAGAACGTCATTCCCGTCAACTGATGTAAGCTGTCTTGGAGGCACGGGAATTTAGAACAGACATGTCATCAAAGATGTTAGATTGCATGAATAAAGTCTTCAATTTAACCCCAATCATAGAAAAGAAGGTAGAAATATTCAGTCAAGCAACAAAAAAAAGAAGTGAAGTCTACAAAGAAGAGGAAACACACAAAACTAACAAAACTAGTACCGAGGACAGATAAGTGGTCCTCCACTGTTCACACCATTCATTTGTTGGTGTTTTACTACCACCTGGTGGCTACATTGTAGACACACAGGCTCCACTTTGTTTTTGCACAGAGGACAGGGGTGTATTCATTACGGAAACCGTTTATCGTTTAAGAACCAAACGGAAGCAAACAGAGTAAAACGATAATTTCTTTTGAACAAATTCAGGTACGTCCCTCCCCGTTTGCTTCCGTTGAAAAAACGTTTTGCAACCGAATCGGCGAAATGAATACGCTCCAGTGTTATCAATGGAAAATGGCGACCCGAGTCCTTCAGAGATTTGGCAATGGCCTGAATCAGGCTAAAAACACGGCCCAGTCAACAGGACAGATCTTCGTTTTAAGCAGGTGTGACTATTATTACTTTGCACGTTTAAAGCGTTGGGGTTCTGACTTTTGTTCCATTGACGATTTTTGAGAATGGAGGTTCCTACTGACTCGTCTATGCTGCAAGTGTGCAGGAGTGAACCTGAAAAAGTGACTGTTAGCAAGCTAGCATAAATAGCTAGCCAGTCAACTATTGGCCCGTAGTCGATTTTATAAACTACAAATTAGTGCAACTTCTAATTTGAGCTATTCTAAAATGGTTAAACTGTTGAAGTTAATACACGGCATATCCAGTTACTAGTGTACTTGTCTGTCTAATAGGGAATTATTATTACACTTGCTCAAGGTCATTATTATAAAGCTAGGACTACTGTTGTGGATAAACACTACATGACCAAAAGTTTGTGGACACCTGCTCGAACATCTCGTTCCAAAATCATGGGCATTAATATGGAATTTGTCCCCCCTTTACTGCTATAACAGCCTCTACTCTTCTGGGAAGTTTTTTCACTAGATGTTGGAAAATTGCTGTGGGGACTTCCATTCAGCCACAAGAGCATTAGTGAGGTTGAGCACTAATGTTGGGCGATTAGTCCTGGCTCGCAGTCGCCGTTTCAATTCATCCCAAAGGTGTTCGATGGAGTTGAGGTCAGGGCTCTGTGCAGGCCAGTCAAGTTCTTCCACACCGATCTCGACAAACCCTTTCTGTATGAACCTCGCTTTGTGCACTGGGACATTGTCATGCTGAAACAGGAAAGAGCCTTCCCCAAACTGTTGCCACAAAGTTGGAAGCACAGAATTGTCTAGAATGTTGTAAGCTGTAGCGTTAAGATTTCCCTAAAGCGGAACTAAGGGGCCTAGCCCGAACCATGAAAAAAACTCCAGACCATTATTCCTCCTCCACCAAACTTTACAGTTGGCACTATGCATTGGGGCAGGTAGCGTTCTCTTGGCATCCGCCAAACCCAGATTAGTCCGTCAGACTGCCAGATGGTGAAGTGTGATTCATCGCTCCAGAGAACGCGTTTCCACTGCTCCAGAGTCCAATGGCGGCGAGCTTTACATGCTTTGTATTGCGCATGGTGATCTTAGGCTTGTGTGTGGCTGCTCGGCCATGGAAACCCATTTCATGAAGCTCCCGATGTACAGTTCTTGTACTGACGTTGCTTCCAGAGTCAGTTTGGAACTTGGTAGTGAGTGTTGCAACCGAGGAGAGACGATTTTTACTCGCTTTAGCACTCGACGGTCCCGTTCTGTGAGCTTGTGTGGCCTAACACTTCGCGTTGTTGCTCCTAGACGTTTCCACTTCACAATAACAGCACTTAGTTGACCGGGGCATGGAAGAAATTTGAGGAACTGACTGTGATGGTGCCACGTTTGAAAGTCACTGAGCTCTTCAGTAAGGCCATTCTACTGCTAATGTTTGTCTATGGAGATTGCATGGCGGTGTGCTCGATTTTATATACCTGTTAGCAACGGGTGTGGCTGAAATAGCCGAATCCACTCATTTGAAAGGGTGTCCACATTCTTTTGTATATATAGTGTAGCTTACTGTATTTTGCATGACATTAGTATGTTACTACATCGGCATGTGTTACTGTTATTATTCTTAGCTAGACATTGCTGTGATAGTTCACTGGCATACATTCATGGGCAGATCTGACTTCAGCTCACTACACAGCAGTGAAATCCTTTGCTGCAGGAATAGATGAATCACTAACTTCATAAGATGTCTCCGTTCACATATGTATTAACACTACCATCTGTATTTTTTTCCTTCAGGGGGTTGTCAGCATCAAACCATAGGAATCGTGAAGATAGCTGGTTCAAGTCACTATTTGTGCGTAAAGTTGATCCCAGAAAGGATGCCCACTCCCACTTGCTTACCAAGAATGAGGAAAGCAACCTCTACAAAATCCAGTGTAAGTTGTGCTTTACTGTAACTTGCTCACTTCAATTCCAAATGACTTTTTATATTTTAGAGTGCAGTGTAATAACTATAGTGTAAGAAGTAAGTATAGTGTAGAAATTAGTAATTACAATACTTGTTTCACTGTACTTACGGACCTTGACTGTAATGTAAAGTTCGACCAATTTAACCCCTTCCAACACAGCTCTATTATGTCTAATAGAGCTTGTTCTGTTACAGTCCATAACGTGAAACCAGAGTGCCTGGATGCCTACAACCAGCTTTGGTAAGTAGTAGGAAACTTGTTCAGTCTAGGCCTTTATACCTAAAGCCCCTCAAATAGTAGCCGTACTGAGGGTAGTACCGTCCCAAATTATTGTTTCATTTGGTTGTTGAGTATGTGTGATATAAAGTAAAAAGTAGTAGTGGTGATATTATGACTGCATAGCTGGTCTCACCAGTGTGTTGTGCACGTGAAAACATGTGTTTTTGGAACATTTCGCATGTGATCACATTAACTTCACATAAGATCATGTGAAATTCGTGTTTTTTTTTTCATAAGGGCAGAGTTTAGACAAAATGTTTTATTCCTGTGATGCAATTGATATACTGGCATGACAACACTGTGTAGAAGAATTTATCTATGCTCATACTTAAGATGACTCAGTCATAATACCTTTTACTTATCGTAGAATCTGAACAACTGGTTTAGACACAACACACAGAAGACACAGCCAAAATGTATATTTTAAACATTTGGGATGGGGATTGTTATAGAACATTTATATTTAGCTGGGAAGTGTATGTTGAAGTCCTAAGAGAAACCTGACAAGAAAGCTGCAGGGGTGTCTGTGCTAACGTCAAATGATTGCATCCAGGCATCAACAATAACAGTTAATCTGTTATAGTCATAATAACGGTCATATTATATATCATACAAGTATTATTAGGGGAAGGGGAAAGGTGGTACCTAGTCACTTGCGGAACTGAACACATTCAACCAAAATGTGCCTTCCGCATTTAACCCAACCCCTATGAATCAGAATCCCTGAGCTTGCCGGCTCAGGGATTCGAACCAGCGACCTTTCGGTTACTGGCCAAACGCTCTTAACCGCTAGGCTCCCTAGTAGAATATGTGTTTGTTATTGCTTTCCCTTGACAGTGAGGAGACCCTGCCATCTATCCATAATGATAAGTACTATCCCTGTGAGCTGGTGGGTACCTGGAACACCTGGTATGGAGAGCAGGACCAGGCTGGTAAGAATGCTGGCAGCAGAGCACACACTCCTCTACTTTCTAGTCTAGTTAAACTGCACCTTCACTTTGAATTGACACACCTGCAGGGGTAGGAAAACTTAGTTTAGGAGAAATGGGCTTCATTGAACCAGTTTTGCTAATTTTCCTAGTGAGATGATGATTCAATTAAATTGGTGTTACACCTACCTGGCAATAATAACAAAAGCCTGCAAACAGTGCTGAGCAATTAACCGAAATGTTGGTTATTTTTTTGTTTTTAAAACAACTAATTGACCGACGTTGGCTCAATTATTAGATTTCCATTTCGTTAGGTTTTTAGAGATCAGTCAGATCCAGCCTGAACTGTGCAATGTAGTAGGGAGTTGTAGTTTCCAACAGGCCAATATTGTACATGGATTAGCACATAAAACGTGGTAGTTAACTACAATGACCATAATCCATTGTGCATATACTTGGCCGGTCTCTGTTTCTTTTACGCCTGCTACAGAAGAGAGAATGTGTGATCATGAGGGGATATAGAGAGCAGCTGTTGCTTCGTGAGGTATCTCCCTAAAAATACATGAACTAAGTGATTAATAGTTGATATTCAGCAGTCATAAAAGTATGCCTTGTTTACTTTGAAGAACTACAAAATAGTGATTTTTGTCAGACAGCATAGGCAGCAGCGCTAAAGAGATGTTTACTTGGAATTAAATAGTCATCATATGTAATATACACAACAACTGAAATAATTTATTCAAGTAAAGTCATGTCAATAAATGGTTATTAAGGGATAAGCATTAATGGACAGTCAATAGTCCCATCATGGGACTTTTATGAATTGTTTATTCTGTGTTACAGCAATCAACCGAAATAATCGAAATCGAAAACCGTGATTGGTGTTGTCTACACATGTTGCCAATAGTTCCCTGGCTGTTGGTTTTGCATTACTGCATTACTGAAATAATGGATATGTCTCTGAATATGTGTATTATTGCTTTGCAAATAATGGCTGGTGTGTGTGTTTTTCCAGTCCATATGTGGCGGTATAGAGGAGGTTACCCAGCTCTGACCGAGGTCATGAGCAAACTCAGACAGAACAAGGTAAGCAAAATGTTCCATGACTGTCATTTCCTCCCTGGCAGCATCTAGAAGCCTTCACTTTAAATATAGTTGTCTTGAATATAGCTTCATATGCTAGTATTGGTTAAGGTTGCCTGTCACAGTAACTCATATACCTGGTGGCCAACCTTCCTCCCAAAGAGCTACTGGGTGTGCTGGCTTTTGCTCCAGCCCTACTATAACCCCTGGCTTATAATCTACAGCTAATGAACCCTTCCCTAGATAGACAGTGAGGGATCAGATGTGCTTATTGATGTGAGGTTGACACAGGAGTTCATGAAGTACCGGGAGGAGAGAGGAAAGATGCTGTTGTCTCGTAGGAACCAACTGCTCCTGGAGTTCAGCTTCTGGAATGAGCCCATCCCCAGGAAGGGACCCAACATCTACGAGCTCAGGTCCTACCAGCTCCGAGTGAGTACTGAGTGACTGAACCTCATTAACCATAGCACTACTAGGGGTTTTGTTTAGGATGGTGCTACATTGTTGAATAAATAGGAATCACCACCAGATGATACAAAGGGTGGGCAATTGTTGACATGAACATTGGAGAGTTTGTGTAGGTTCTATGGAAACATCATGCTCATAAATGTAGGTCTATATTGCAATCCATGTGAAAGGGCCATTATGATTCATTTTTGATCTTGGAGGAAATTGTCACACATTGCTTTCCTGTGAAATTCAAAAAGTTTTTTTCTCATGTTTTCTTTTTTCAGCCTGGCACCATGATTGAGTGGGGTAATTACTGGTAAGGCAACCTGATTACATTTGAATTCCTCATCTTTACTTACAGCATATAGTTTATTTTTTGCTTGAAACTTCCTTCCCCATTTTCTCATTAGTAAGAACTATTCCACTGAGAGACGCTATTTTGATACTCTGTTGTTAGATCCCAGAGTGCACAGGGAGATTCTACTGCTGTCCTTGCTATTTTCAGATTCAATTTAGTTATTAACTTTCAACAGGAGCGTATGAGCCTGGACAATTCCATTCTCTCAGGTTTATGTTGAACATTTTTTGTTCCTTTATGACAAATATGCAATATTTCAATGTTAATTCATTGTTCTGAATTCTTCAAACTTGTCTGCCAAAATAAGTTTAATTTGTGATTTGTGCGTACTCTCTCTGATTATTTGGTTCAGTAATAGAATGAGTAATTCTGATCAAATTGGGGGGGGGGGAAGTCATGCCACATTGTTAAAACAACATGAAATGCTGACAACGGGAATTAGGTCAGTATGATTTGGCTAAATCAAAATAACTGTACATGATTGTAATTTATATGATTGTATATACGATGACTAATGGGACTGGTTCAGAGCCAATAATGACATTTCTCCAACCCCACACCGTACAATTAGCGGTCTCGATGCATGAGTACATCCAATCCAACTAATCCTGGCACTGTGCAGCTACTGTCTGTATAGCCAACTGGTTCTGCCAAACTGGAATAATAGTTTTAAAGCAAGTTCAATCAAACCGTATGAATAATAACATTTGTTGGTCAAATTATCATCAGTGGTTGAGACACCACATGGTGTATATGGCAGCTGTGCTTGCCTCTTTGACAGGTCATCATGACAAATAATATGTTCTTAATTGAATAACTGTATAAATAAAAGTTAAATGGATATAAAAAATAATCTGCATGGGGAGGCTTTGAGCCAATGTGAAGAAGCATTGGTTGTGGGAAAGTGTTGTGACTGTTTTGATTGGCCTGTTGTTTTCCCAAGGGCCAGAGCTATTGGCTACCGCCAGCACAACAGTGAGGCTGTGGGAGGGTTCTTCTCCCAGATCGGAAACCTCTACATGGTGCACCACCTCTGGGGTGAGGCCAGGCAGACCAGCTCTATCGCTCTTCTCTCCTTTCCTCCAGTCTCGTTCATTCACACAGATCTAACATTCATGTTGCTTCTCGTACAAGGCTTTTAGGCTATCTTATAGACAAGGCTATTCTTTTTTTCTAAAAGAAGACTAACATTCATTTTATAATAGTGTTTCATTGTTGATTTCAGCTTACAAAGACCTTGAGGCCAGAGAAGCCACAAGGAACGCAGCTTGGCAACATGAGGGTTGGGATGAGGTTGTGTATTATACAGGTGAACAAAATCAGTTGTTATAAAGTGTACTTTCACAGTGTGCACATTTTAAAAAAATGAAAAAACAAGAGGAAATACTTTGAACTCTCCTCTGATCTTGTATCTCTGTTGCAGTTCCTCTCATTCAGCACATGGACTCCAGAATCATGATCCCAATGAAGGCTTCCCCGCTGCAGTAACCTATGAGAGAACACAGAAGGCCGAACGCCAAGCCTCACCGGTTTTTAAATGTACAAAAAGTCCAAAATCTCACTGCCGTGGTCTCAACCTCTTCATTATTGTTGCCAAATAACTCCCCTCTGATTTGGTTTGTCTTTTACTTTAACCATTTATGACTTTGTACCAGCAAACTGTATTTGGTACTTTAAAAACATCACTGAGACACAGGAGGTTAAAGTATCATCGTATCCCATATTGAGTCTGTGGGCTAAAACATTCTTTCCATAATTGGAAGATCTGTAAGGCAATGGCACGAGAGCTCACAACTGCTTTTTTGTTCTTGGGAGACAGGATGTGGAAAAATCTGAATATTGAAACCTGCTGATAGTGGTTGGGTAGAAAATTGATGTCCAACATACTGGGTCATATTAACACTGGTCACATTGCCACAGCTGATCTAGTCTATTTTTACAACCAAAGTGCTGTTTTGAAAAGAGAGCTAGCCTAGCAGTGTGTTCTGTTTGCAGTGAATAAGAATTGAGCTAATACATTGAGGAACTATAGCACGACTTGACAAAAAAATCACGATAGATGCACAATGTGTGATTTTGTGGTTATTTCGTTTATTTAATGTAAATATTGAATAAAAATATAAATCATATTGTTAAATTGCTAAATCAAGCTTTTGGATGAAATCTGATTTATAAATGTTGTTACTGACTCAATCGGAGCGCTAGAAAGACTGGTAAATGGTATAAGTGATTTGTTACTGTATTTTGTCAGCGGAGAGAGTATCTACTAAATAGTAAAATATTTAAACTTAATTGAAGTGAAGGCATTGAGCGTGAACATTATTTATTGGAATCATTCGTGTATTAGTATTGTACTGTTAGACATTTACTGCACTGTTGGAGCTAAAAACACAAGCATTTTGCTGCACCTCCTTTAACATCTGCTAATCTCTGTACGTGACAAATAAACATTGATTTATTTGAGAACTGGTATGAATACAGTGCTTAAACTATGCCTATTTTAACCCTAAATATCTTCTCAGAATTTTTCAAGTAATGTATTGATTGCAATTGTGGGCATTCTCTCCCCATTTCTTTCCCATCATCTGCAATAAGCTTGATGTGTTTTTGTTGTAATGGTTTAGTGAACATGGCTTGTATTACCTGCATGTCCAGTTTTTCAAGACATGTTTTATCAGATTTAACATGTTTCCGGTTGGGTGTAATGAATAGCCTATTCCGTAAACATCTGATCTAATACTGTCATGGAACATTTCTGTGCCCAGGTACAACTACCGATGTACTGAAATGAAAATCTGTAATTGTGGAGTCATGCTGCTACTCATTGTGAATTTAAAGAGGTTTCAGTGTTGGTAGTAGCATGCCTCATCCTAGTTTTATTCCCTGATTTACAGGGTATTTATGGCAAAGGTGGCAAGAAAGTCAGCACATAAATAAAGTTATTGAAAGAGAAAGTGTGGTAATGCTGCTCTTTGTTTCCGGATTATGTGCTAGCCAGTACAGTGTGTGTGTGTGTGTGTGTGAGTTAGTGAGCTGCAAAAATTATTGGGATAGTGACACATTTTGGTTGTTTTGACTCTGTACTCCAGCACTTTGGATTTGAAATGATATGAATATAAGATTAAAGTGCAGACTAATTTGAGGGTATTTTCATCCATATTGAGTGAACCATATAGAAATTACAGCACTTTTTCTACAATGTCCCCCCATTTTAGGGGACCAAAAGTGTTTGGACAAATTCACTTAAGTCAAGTTTAGTATTTGGTCCCATATTCCTAGCACGCAATGATTACATAAAGCGTGTGACTCTACAAACTCGTTTTGTAGAGTCACACATTTGCTGTTTGCTTTGGTTGTGTTACAGATTATTTTGTGCCCACTAGAATTGAATGTTAAATAATGTATTGTCATTTTGGAGTCACTTTTATTGTAAATAAGAATAAAATGTGTCTAAACACTTCTACATTAATGTGGATGCTACCATGAATACGGATAATCCTGATTTAATTGTAAATAATGAGAGAACTTTAGACAAAATTATACCACCCAAAATATGCTAGCCTCCCCCGTTATTGTTTTAAAAAATAAATCAATATTTAACCTTTATTTAACTAGGCAAGTCAGTTAAGAACAAATTCTTATTTACAATGACAGCCTAGGTACAGTGGGTTAACTGCTTTGTTCAGGGGCAGAACGACAGATTTTTACCTTGTCAGCTCGTGGATTTGATCCACCAACCTTTCGGTTACTGGCCCAGCACTCTAACCACTAGGCTACTTGCCGTCCCGATTGTAATGGTGAGAGGTTAGCACAGGGGTTCCCATACTCTTTTGGCCCACGACCCTATTTTGATATCTGAAGATTCTTGTGACCCCACCCATGTGAAAAAAAGTATGTAATTAACAGCCAATGTTTACATTTTTATTTGGGGCTATGGCAGTCAATTGAAGAACATTCTAACAGTATTTATGATTGTCTTCAACTCACCATCACATACTTTTAATGTGGGGTAGTCAATTGCATATTAGTCTGACATGTCTCTTATCTCACCACCACTAATGAGATGTGTGCTTGATGCATGTCGTGTCAGAGCTTCTCAAAGTCAGGGTGCGTGGTCGACAGTGCCATCTCATCTCTGCTGTCACATCCAACCTGGATCATTATTTAGTTTTAATGCAGAAGAGAGCACTGAATCCAGCTTTACACAGATATGAGCTGGCAAAAGGTAGCCTACCATGAGTTTTATAGTGTTTTCAAGACAACTGGGAACTCAGAAAAATACGTGGTCAAATCATGACGTCAGTGATCTTCAGGTTGGAAAGTCAGAGCTCTAGAAAGAGGCCCAAGTTCCCGAGTTGGAATTCAAGTTAAGTTGTCACATGCACAAGTACAGTGAAATGTCTTTCTTGTAAACTCAAAGCCCAACAATGCAATAATCAATAATGTATTACTAGAAAGAAAAAATACACTAAGTAAACATTATGTACAGAAAATGTTTATGCCAAACTTTTTCAACATCCTGAGAGGGAAGAGGCACTGTCACGCCTTCTTCACAACTGTGCATGTGTGTTTGGACCATTTTAAGTCCTTAGTTATTTGGACACAGAAGAACTTGAAGCTGTCTACCTGCTCCACTGGTGGGCGTGCTTGCCCTCCCCGTTTCCTGTAGTCAATAATCAGCTCCTTGGTCTTGCTGACGTTGAGGGAGAGGTTGTTGCCCCGGCACCACACTGTCAGATCACTGACCTCCTTCCTGTAGGCTGACTCATCGTCACCGGTGATCAGGCCTACCACCGTCGTGTCGACAGCGAACTTGATAATGGTGTTGCAGTCGTGCATGGCCACAGTTGTGGGTGAACAGGGAGTACAGGAGGGGACTAAGCACACACCCCTGTGGGGCCCCTGTGTTCAGGGTCAGCGTGGTGGAGGTGATGTTGCCTATCCTCACCACCTGAGGTCTGCCCTTCAGAAAGTCCAGGATCCAGTTGCAGAGGGAGGTGTTCATACCCAGAGTCCTAAGCTTGGTGAAGAGCTTGGAGGGGATAATGGTGTTGAACGCTGAGCTGTAGTCAATGAAGAGCATTCTCACATAGGTATGCCTCTTATCTAGGTGGATGAGGGCAGTGTGGAGAGCAATTGTGATTGAGTCATCTATGGATCTGTTGGGGCGGTATGCAAATTGGAGTGGGTCTAGGGTGGCGAAGTTAATAGGTGCCATAACCAGCCTCTCAAAGCACTTCATGATTACAGAAGTGAGTGCTACAGGGCGGTAGTAATTGTGTCATTAGAGTTCTTAGGAACAGGGATGCTTGTGGTCATCTTAAAACGTGGGGATTACAGCTGTTTGTTATTTTCTTTTCATTACACAGAAAGTCAACCGAAAGTCTTATTTTTTTTACAACCATTGTGAATGACAACAGTTTCTCTCAAAAATCTTAACACTCCCCCTCAATAACCACCAAGCCTCGGTGCGAAATAGAACATTGTCATGCTCTGATCCCATATCTCCACAGTTTTGCAAACAGGCGTGCGTGCAGTGGACATTGTTTGATGTAGTTTACAATCGAAGTTACCTGCTGCAGTATATCTCTGAGTTGTGCTCAGCTCTTTTGCCGCCAGTTGCTCTCGGTGTACCATACTATACATCCATTTGGCACACAACTAGAGCGCAGAGGCCTGCCCACCATCCCGTGATAGACGGAGCCCCAAGTAGCCATATGAAATCTGTTATTCGTCAATATAGCCACATAGCAAACTGAACATCCCATATGCCATTTCATGCTTTGGAATAATGAGAGAACAATTTCCTCGTGAATAGCATCCCCCGCCATGTATAGCGAACAAAAGTCAATGCATGGGCATCTCGGCCCTCACAGCTAAATGTCCATTTGGAGAGCATAAGCTAGGGAGTTTGAGTCATTCAGTCAGTTTCCTCTTGATTGCTAGCAATAGCATAAATTATTTGTTTAACAGTGTTATCTGACAAAGGGATTGATGTGAGTTTCTGTGCCTCTGACTCCCCACAAATTGTTTTCACCATATCAATTGCGGCCGGTAATAAGTCTCTGCAATAGTGTGGTTTCATAGCATTGAGGGCCTAGTCATTCCCCGTGGGAATGATTCAAGTGCAACGGTCAAGTGCAACATTTTCTCATGATCTAAGGGCTCTCCCTGGTTAAATTTGATCTTTTAGATTTGAATAATTTTCATTTTTAAAGTTAACCACATTACAATGATTTTGAGATACAAAGACAATATAATATACATACTGTATATATATTTTTTTCTCAGTGTTTTGGAAATTCTCTTGCGACCCGATTTTAATACCAGGCAAGGTAGCATTCACATTAATGTACAAGTGTTTAGAAAACACTTAATGTGCTAGGAATATGGGACCAAATACTAAACTCTTGACAATTTTAATACACAAGTGAATTTGTCCCAATACTTTTGGTCTCCTAAAGAATGGGGGGACAATGTACAAAAAAAAAAAAAAATCTAAATGGTTCACTCGATATGGATGAAAATACCCTCAAATTAAAGCGGTCAGTCTGCACTTTGGATTTGAAATTATACAATGACTAAAGTGCAACAAAAAAATTTGTCACTGTCCCAATACTTTGAGCTCACTGTGTAATTATGTCATTGTTTAGTGGATGATACCATCAGAGGCTGTTGTGCTGTTGACACAAAGAAAACAAACAAGTAAATGACCACACATACTCAGAACTGCATTTTACACTTTTACTATTATTAGTGTCAATGGCAAAACATTTACATCTATAAAGGCATTTAATGGCACATATTGTAAAACGCAGTAGTTTTATTACCCTTCCCACAAAAGTTTGACGTAAGGACAAAACCACAAAAGTGCAGTTTAAAAAAAAACACACAAATCAAGGGTTGGGTACAATTCCAATTCAATTCATTGAATTCAGGAATTACATGAACTTGAATGGACTCCAACCCTGCTCAAAACCCTCCAAAAAGAATAACATTTAGTTAACTTAATTTTTTTGTTGTATTATCTAGTATAAAAACCAAAAGGGTCAAACCCAAGAAGACACTATTGTAATGTAAACATTTATTAATAAAAAAAATCTATTGACTGGAAATTAAAAAAATATTGTGCACCGGATAAAACCATAAAAGGCACACCATTAGGTGAAAATAAAACACTGATGTTAGCATTAGTAACAATAGTTGTAAGAGGGTTCAGGTTATGGTATTTCCTTGTTGTTAAATCTTCTCCAGTTCTTTTAGCAGCTCTCTAAAACTTGTGATGTACCACAAACTTCTCTCCTTTACTTGCTGCCTAACCACGTTTCCACCAAATCCAATGAATGCATTCTGAAAAACAAATCAATGTGGTGAGGATAATTGTTTAATTAAAGGATCCAACCCCCTTTTTCCAATTTTCACCTAAAATGATATACCCAAATCTAACTGTCTGTAGCTCAGGACCTGAAGCAAGGATATGCATATTCTTGATACCATTTGAAAGGAAACACTTTGAAGTTTGTGGAAATGTGAAATGAATGTAGGAGAATATAACACATTAGATCTGGTAAAAGATAACACAAAGAAGAAAAAAAACACATTTTTCTTTTTACCATTATCTTTGAAATGCAAGAGAAAGGCCATAATGTATTATTTACATTGTGGCCACTAGATGGCAGCAGTGTATGTGCAACGTTTTAGACTGATCCAATGAACCATTGGATATCTGTTCAAAATGTTGTATCAAGACTGCCCAAATGTGCCTAATTGGTTTATTAATACATTTAAGTTCATAATTGTGCACTCTCCTAAAACAATAGCATGGTATTATTTCACTGTAAATTGGACAGTGTAGTTAGATTAACAAGAATTTAAGCTTTCTGCCCATATCAGATATGTCTATGTCCTGGGATTTTATTTTGTTACTTACAACCTGATGCGAATCACATTAGCCTACATTTGCTCAACGGTCCCGCCAGGGGGGGACGGGGGGACGAACCGATCCCGTAGAAGTTAAAAGCCAAAAGACATCCAGTGTCCATTATTCCAGTGTTACTTTACATTATAGCTGCCTTTAACACCTGACAATCTAGTATTGGGATGTATTCATTAGTCGCAGACTGTTTTGCAATGGAAACGAGTTTCTATTTGATAAATTCAGGTAGGTCCCCCCCCGGTTCAATCCAGTTGCTTCTGTTTGGTTCCTAGTGAATACACCCCTGCAACTGTGTCTTTAAAAAAGGCGCTTAAAACCCCATAACTCCTCCAGAGGCACTGCACTGCTGTTGACTCTGTGTTCCACCTAAAATGTGTTGTGTGCGTGTTTCTGTGGTGTCTAGGGGTGTTGGGAGCAGAGACAAAATACAAATTTCCTCCACAAAATGGACAATAAAGTATTCCCTGACAGAATGCCGGAGATTACATAAATAACAGCTATAAATACTAGCTTGTCACCTGTCTTTTAGTGTATTGACAAGACAACACTTACTGCAGGGGGACAGGCCTCTAGGTCTGTGGCTCCATCACCGATCATCACCACGTTCTTGAAGCCGTGCTTCTCCTTGAGCATGCTGATCACCTTCCCCTTCCCATTACTCTCAGATGTGGGCTGGGTCTCGTCAAAGCCAGCAAACTCACCTAGGAGGAAAATAGAACAACAAATTAGTAAAGAATTCCTCCCTGTAGAGGCCAATCTACTGCTTGCTTGATTGAAACCAGCCCTCTGAAGTCCAGTTCAAGTTTTATTGTCACATGTACAGTAAAATGCTTCCCTTGCACGCTCTGCCCAACAGTGCAGTAATCAATATCAAAATAGTATAACTAATACAAATAAAAAATATATATAATAAAGGAAATGAGAATTAAGAGAGGAAGCTATATACAGAGTCAGTGCCAATACCAAATGTACAGGGATACCGGAGTAACAAGATGGCCACCCGTTTTTGCTTTCCTGTCATCAAACCAAAATAGCCAATAATATCAAAACATGAATGATCATACTGTCATCAACCACACTTCATCCCTTCCACAGTGTGAGAGGTGATTCTGATACAGCTCTGATCTGCTCTTACCATTGAAGTAGAACTTGAGGCGGTTGGCATACACGTGATGGAGGGGAATGTTGAGTTGAGTGGCGACATGCTCCACGATACAGCGGAAACCGCCAGAGACCAGGAACACCTTCACGCTGCGCTGGTGCAGAGTATCAACAAGCTCCCTGGACAATGGACAGAAATGTGTACATTTATTCTACAACATGCAGAAATTAGTACAGGTTTCATAAGCGATTGTGTAACTTGAGGTTAGACGCTCAGCTTGAAGAGACTACTAGTTCAACCATTTTATGTGAGAATTATGGTAAAATTACCATAGCCTCTGCTAATAATTAAATAGTGTTGAGTGGGGAAAAAAAGACTGACCAATTGAAATCAACAACCACTTACTTAATACCTGCCGTCAACTGGGGAGGGTGGTCAGTTATCAGTTTGTTCACTTGTTCCCTCGAGCATCGGATGATGGACAGGCGCTCCGTCAGAGCAGTTTTAAAAGTCACTGACCCCCCCATGGCCTTGCGAGTCCTGAAATGAGAGAAACTCAATGTACTCAACAAATGTTGCAAATTTAACATTTAGAAAGTAACATGTAGAAAATGATGGCACAGGGAAATGTACAGGGGAATGTAGATGGGCCTAGATAAAGAAAGGAGAGAAGAAAGAAACATGCATTTCAGCACACTTAAAATCATTATGAATTGCTACACAACATACATTTCTGTGACAGCATCTCCAACCCCGCAGAATTTGGCTAGCTCATCAATGCCTTCTTCTCTGATAACAGTGCTGTCCACGTCGAAGCACACAGCATCTGCTCTCCGGAAGATTTCCTTTGTCTGTGATAAAGTTGTCATTATGCTGAAGCAAAAGCACGCAGGAGAGACAAAAACATAATTGATTGTTTAACTGACAGCGGTAATTTCTATTTGGACAGGACGAGTGCATTTGAAAGTGATGAGTGCATCGGAGGACAAGTAACTACATTTGTTAATAGTAGACAGAAAAGCACAAGATTGAACTTCACTCAACTTTCTAGAGTTTTTCTCCTTAGTTAACACTATCAACGTTTCACTTTACTGTGGGAAATGTGATCGAATCAACACAATATTAGCCACTTTCAATGTAACATACCGAAACAAAACGAACTATGCAAAACTACCTATACAAGAGATTTTGTTGCAGGCAGACACATTGGTGTAGAAGTCTATTGCAATGACAGGCACGACTCAGGCATGTACTCTACACAGATCGGTGCGCCATTACCAATCAGATGTGCAGTAGACATATATGCAAATAGACCATTGCCATATATATGGATCTGTGAAATTCACTTTGAACTGGACAGTTTTTACAGCATCAGCGGTCGTGAGTAGATGCGCTTGTTTTGAGATCAAGGCGAAAGCTACATGTAGCTACAGTTGAAGTCGGAAGTTTACATACACCTTAGCCAAATACATTTAAACTCAGTTTCACAATTCCTGACATTTAATCCTTGGAAAAATTCCCTGTCTTAGGTCAGTTAGGATCACCACTTTATTTTAGGAATGTGAAATGTCAGAATAATAGAGTATTTATTTCAGCTTTTATTTCTTTCATCACATTCCCAGTGGGTCAGAAGATTACATACACTCAATTAGTATTTGGTAGCATTGCCTTTAAATTGTTTAACTTGGGTCAAACGTGTCGGGTAGCCTTCCACAAGCTTCCCACAATAAGTTGGGTGAATTTTGGCCCATTCCTCCTTACAGAGCTGGTGTAACTGAGTCAGGTTTCTAGGCATCCTTGCTCGCACACACTTTTTCAGTTCTGCCCACAAATGTTCTATAGGATTGAGGTCAGGGCTTTATGATGGCCACTCCAATACCTTGACTTTGTTGTTCTTAAGCCATTTTGCCACAACTTTGGAAGTATGCTTGGGGTCATTGTCCATTTGGAAGACCCATTTGCGACCAAGCTTTAACTTCCTGACTGATGTCTTGAGATGTTGCTTTAATATATCCACATAATTTTCCTGCCTCATGATGCCATCTACTTTGTGAAGTGCACCAGTCCTTCCTGCAGCAAAGCACCCCCACAACATGATGCTGCCACCCCCGTGCTTCATGGTTGGGATGGTGTTCTTCGGCTTGCAAGCCTCCACCTTTTCCCTCCAAACATAACGATGGTCATTATGGCCAAACAGTTCTATTTTTGTTTCATCAGACCAGAGTACATTTCTCCAAAACGTATGATCTTTGTCCCCATGTGCATTTGCAAACCGTAGTCTTGGTTATGTCGATATAGGACTCGTTTTACTGTGGATATAGATACTTTTGTACCTGTTTCCTCCAGCATCTTCACAAGGTCCTTTGCTGTTGTTCTGGGATTGACTTGCACGTTTCGCACCAAAGTACGTTCATCTCTAGGAGACAGAATGCGTCTCCTTCCTGAGCAGTATAACGGTTGCGTGGTCTCATGGTGTTTATATTTGCGTACTATTGTTTGTACAGATGAACGTGGTACCTTCGGGTGTTTGGAAATTGCTCCCAAGGATGAACCAGACTTGTGGAGGTCTACAATTTTTTTCTGAGGTCTTTTCTGAGACTGATTTCTTGTGATTTTCCCATGATGTCAAGCATAGAGGCACTGAGTGTGAAGGTAGGCCTTGAAATACATCCACATCTCCAATTGACAAAAATTATGTCAATTAGCCTACCAGAAGCTTCTAAAGCCATGACATCAATTTCTGGAATTTTCCAAGCTGTTTAAAGGCACAGTCAACTAAGTGTATGTAAACTTCTGACCCACTGGAATTGTGATACAGTGAATTATAAGTGAAATAATCTGTCTGTAAACAATTGTTGGAAAAATTACTTATGTCATGCTCAAAGTAGATGTCCTAACCGACTTGTCAAAACTATAGTTTGTTAACAAGAAATTTGTGGAGTGGTTGAAAAACGGATTTTAGTGACTCCAACCTAAGTATGTAAACTTCTGACTTCAACTGTACGTGTGCACATTTGTACATATCCTTTCCTAGTTAGTGAGTTTTTTGCCCAGTTATAATTTGTATTCAGCAATGGGGGAGTGATTGCTTCCTACAAGGGCACAAAATGTGTGCATTTCTAGACATCTTTGAAAAGCAAGTCAGGTGAAGAGCTATTCTTGTCTTAAAGGGGCAGGGTTGTATTTTGACACGAGCTTGAATAAACTGGGTAGCATAAATTGTCTGATTCTCTGTAATAATGGTATGGGAGTAATGATACATTTATTTTGCCTGAAGGACAAGTGGTTAAACAGGTTCATGTCAAGCACTGCATATTTGTTTTTCTTCTCAAAACACATTGGTTACTACTGTAGGCTGAACAATAGAACAGCTATGTCCATGTTAAAATGTTATGGGATGCATTTTCTCCATTGATGATGGGCTATACTCGGCCTTGTCTTCGGACGGTAAGTTGGTGGTTGTAGACATCCCTCTAGTGGTGTGGGGGCTGTGCTTTGGCAAAGTGGGTGGGGTTATATCCTGCCTGTTTGGCCCTGTCCGGGGGTATCATCGGATGGGGCCACAGTGTCTTCTGATCCCTCCCGTCTCAGCCTCCAGTATTTATGCTGCAGTAGTTTATGTGCCGGGGGGCTAGGGTCAGTCTGTTTCATCTGGAGTATTCTCTTGTCTTATCCGGTGTCCTGTGTGAATTTAAATATGCTCTCTCTTTCTTTCTTTCTCTCGGAGGACCTGAGCCCTAGGACCATGCCTCGGGACTACCTGGCATGATGACTCCTTGCTGTCCCCAGTCCACCTGGCCATGCTGCTGCTCCAGTTTCAACTGTTCTGCCTGCGGCTACGGAACCCTGACCTGTTCACCGGACGTGCTTGTTGCACCCTCGATAACTACAATGATTATTATTATTATTATTATTATTATTATTATTATTATTATTATTTGACCATGCTGGTCATTTATGAACATTTTAACATCTTGACCATGTTCTGTTATAATATCCACCCGGCACAGCCAGAAGAGGACTGGCCACCCCTCATAGCCTGGTTCCTCTCTAGGTTTCTTCCTAGGTTTTTGGCCTTTCTAGGGAGTTTTTCCTAGGGAGTTTTTCCTAGCCACCGTGCCTCTTTCACATGCATTGCTTGCAGTTTGGGGTTTTAGGCTGGGTTTCTGTACAGCACTTTGAGATTTCAGCTGATATACAAAGGGCTATATAAATACATTTGATTTGATTTGATGATAGGCCACTCTGGTAGGCCTGCCTTATGATCAAATAGCCACAGTAGCCTAGTTGACTCAGTGTTCACAGTAAACGCGCACCGGATGTTGCACAGAACATTCACAACATTCAAGTTTTACGCTCAGCAGACCTAAAGATTAGAGGGAACATTGGTTAGGAGAAGGGTTAACTAACATGATATGTAGCTACAAATTTGCTAAAAAGTACTAAGTAGTTGAAATGTTGGGTTGCTAGACATTCACGTTATATGCCCACCCATTCTGACCAAATCACCCTCCTTTTGTTTTTTTGCCTAAAGTAACTTTGTCTTATGTAACCATACCAAATGTAACAGACCATACTATTTTGATTGTCCAGGATTTTAATTTACTATGTTACGTCTAGTCTGAAACCAGGCTGAAAATTGCGCCAAATGAGTTGAAAAGTAAGATAATGTGATTGGGGTGCTATTTGCATATTGCCTCCAGATTGGGCATATGCTAATGAGGACCTGGGGAATGTAGGGTTCACGAGGAAAGCATCGCTCTCTCTCATGTGGCTTGTAATGTGAAGTTATTAATAAATGTGCCTTCATAAAGATACACTGTTAGTAGTTATTTTACTCACGTACAGACAAGTTTGATTACACAACATGGTGTCAGAAGTGGACTAGAACGAGTGTATTTACTAACTTAGTTTAGCTTACAGTACCTGGTTGAAAAGTTTTTGGAAGAAAATCGAGGAGGCTAATCAGCATGGATTGACGTCGCAGGAGAAGCACAGTAGCCACCGGCAGAAGTGGGAAGAGGCCAGCCACCCGTGTAAAGTGCAGCGGGAGGGTCACAGATACTCGCGCATACAGGCCCAAGCCCTACATTTAGCATATAGCCGCCGGAGACGTTAGATTTTTCTAAACCTCAAGAATGGACCAAATTGCTTAGGAGTTTCGAGCGCTTTCGTCAGGCGAGTAATCTTCACACATCTACCGAGAAAAAACAGGTAAATACTTTATGTACTGTACGGGTGACGACGCTTTGAGGGGTCTAAACCTAAACGAACTCGAGCAAAAACAGTGTGGACAAATAAGAGATGGGTTTCTTGCATTCTTTATTGTGCCCAGTGGATAGAGTTATGCAGAAAGGCAGCCAGTGGAAACAGAAATTCCAGCATGAGAAAGCTAGCCATGAAAACGCTAATGACAAAAAGCAGTCAGTGTCGAAATTGTGTCAAAATCCTTGCCCGTCCAAGAGCACAGTGTGCAGCTAATGAAGTAGTGTGTCACTCCTGTGGGGAAAAAAAGGACATTACCAACGTGTCATTAAGAGCCGTAAATGAGGTTCAAAGAAAAGGATGATAGCATTTTCCGAGGAACAATAAGAGCAGGATGATTGACATTCAAGTGATGAACAGAAATGTGAAATTTAAAATAGACATAGGTGCCTCTGCTAGGCCCAGGAAGAGTGCCGCTGGACGTGATCGGCATTGCAAGTGTGGTTCTACGAAAAGGAGACACTGGAGGACATGCATGTCATCAGAGATCTACACACAGCTTTACTAGGCAGACCAGCGATCACAAAGCATGAGCTTGTAGCTCGACTCTGACAGCATTAATTTACAAACACTGAAAGAAAGCTATCCAAAGCTGTGCAGCGGTCTTGGCACAGAACAACAACCATAAACCATCAAGCTGAAACCTGGCGCAGAGCCCTATTCACTGCATGACGGATTCCTCTGACATTGCTGCCAAAAGTCAAGAAAGAGCTAGTGTGCAAGCAAGGGTTCAAGGCTGCTACCAGAGTGGAGGAGCCCACGAACTGGTGAGCCGGCATGGTGGTTGTCCCAAAGAAGAACAGGGACGTGTGGATGTGTGTCGATTTTACCAGTCTCAATGAGAAAAATACATACTTCCCACTGTCGAACAGACCCTTGGGTCACTAGCCAGGGTGAAGATCTTCAGCAAGCTCAACGCGAACATGAGCTTCTAGCAGATTCCGCTAGCCAAGGAGTCAGTTAAGCTAACAACCTTCATCACACCTTCTGGACGTTACTACTTCAACTGTCTGCCTTTTGGCATTGCAGAAGATGGAAAAAGCCGGCTTAACTTTGAACATGGACAAATGAAATCAGATGAAATCATGGACAAATTAAATTAAATCAGTTTTACCTAATTTCTATCAGCACGTTAAATGTGCAACCAGAGGGAAAAAAATACCACTTTAATCCTTACACAGAGATGCGTACAAAGCTCTCCGTTGCATTCCATTTGGCAAATCTGACCATAACTCTATCCTCCTGATTCCTGCTTACAAGCTAAATTTAAAGCTGGAAGCACCAGTGACTCGGTCTATAAAAAAAAGTGGTCAGATGAAGCAGATGCTAAACTACAGGACTGTTTTGCTAGCACAGACTGGAATATGTTCCGGGATTCTTCCGTTGGCATTGAAGAGTACACCACATCAGTCACTGGCTTTATCAATAAGGGCATCGAGGACGTCGTCCCCACAGTGACTGTTTGCACATACCCCAACCAGAAGCCATGGATTACAGGCAACATTCGCACTGAGCTAAATTGGAGAGCTGCCGCTTTCAAGGAGCGGGACTGAAAGCCGGAAGCTTATAAGAAATCCCGCTATGCTCTCCAACGAACCATCAAACAAGCAAAGCGTTAATACAGGACTAAGATCGAATCGTACCACACCGGCTCCGATGCTCGTCGGATGAGGCAGGGCTTGCAAACTATTACAGACTACAAAAGGGAAGCACGTCCGAGAGCTGCCCAGTGACACAAGCCTACCAGATGAGCTAAATAACTTCTATGCTCGCTTCGAGGCAGGTAACACTGAAACATGCATGAGAGCATCAGCTGTTCCGGACGATGTGAATAAGACCGTTAAACAGGTCAACATTCACAAGGCCGCAGGGCCAGGACGTGTACTCCGAGCATGCGCTGACCAACTGGCAAGTGTCTTCACTGACATTTTTAACCTCTCCATGTCTGAGTCTGTAATACCAACATGTTTCAAGCAGACCACCATAGTCCCTGTGCCCAAGAACAATGAGATAACCTACCTAAATGACTACTGACCTGTTGCCCTCATGCCTGTAGCCATGAAATGCTTTGAAAGGCTGGTCATGGCTCACATCAACACCATCATCCCAGAAACCCTAGACCCACTCCAATTTGCATGCCGCCCCAACAGATCCACAGATGATGCAATCTCTATTGCACTCCACACTGCCCTTTCCCACCTGGACAAAAGGAACACCTATGTGAGAATGCTATTCATTGACTACAGCTCAGCGTTCAACACCATAGTGCCCTCAAAGCTCATCACTAAGCTAAGGACCCTGGGACTAAACACCTCCCTCTGCAACTGGATCCTGGACTTCCTGACGGACCGCCCCCCCGGTGGTAAGGGTAGGTAACAACACATCCGCCACGCTGATCCTCAACACGGGGGCCCCTCAGGGGTGCGTGCTCAGTCCCCTCCTGTACTCCCTGTTCACTCATGACTGCACGGCCAGGCACAACTCCAACACCATCAATAAGTTTGCTGATGACAACAGTGGTAGGCCTGATCACAGACGAGAATGCCTATAGGGAGGAGGTCAGAGAACAGGCTGTGTGGTGCCAGGACAACAACCTCACCCTCAATGTAATCAAGACAAAGGAGATGATTGTGGACTACAGGAAAAGGAGGACCGAGCATGCCCCCATTCTCATCGACGGGGCTGTAGTGGAGCAGGTTGAGAGCTTCAAATTCCTTGGCGTCCACATCACCAACAAACTACCATGGTCCAAGCACACCAAGACAGTCGTGAAGAGGGTACGACAACAGCTTTTCCCCCTCAGGAGACTGAAAAGATTTGGCATGAGTCCTTAAAAGGTTCTACAGTTGCACCATCGAGAGCATCCTGATGGGTTGCATCACTGCCTGGCACCACACAGCCTGTTCTCTGGTGCCCCCTGCACATTGCCCTTCTATTGTTACTTACTGCTGCTCTTTAATTATATCTGTTATGCTTACTTCGTTAGGGATTTTCTTAAAACTGCATTGTTGGTTAAGGGCTTGTAAGTAAGCATTTCACTGTTGTATTCGGGACACATGTGACAAACAAAATTTGATTTGAAATGTATCCTGTCAAACGGAGGAAGTGAAGTTCCTCGGCCACAGTATCTCAGACAAAGGAGTACAGCCTGATCCGACAGAGGCTGTCAAGGAGATAGCAGAGCCATCCAAAGTCAGCGAGCTACAGAGTTTTCTAGGAATGGTGAACCAACTGGGAAAGTTCATCCCTCAGTTAGCAGAAAAGGACAAACCTCTCAGTGACCTACTCTCAAAGAAAAACCACTGGTACTGGGGGGGCCGACCAAGTCAGGGCCTTCAAAGAGCTGAAGGGGGAGCTGACATCCACACCTGTGCTAGCCCTGTATGACTCAAACAAAGAGACCAAGGTGTCAGCCAATGAATCTTCCTACGGACTAGGATGAGTGCTGCTGCTGAAGAAGATCAAGGAATGGAGACCCGTTGCTTACGCTTCCAGGTCTCTCACACCGACTGAGCAGAGACACGCTCAAGTGGAAAAAGAAGCTCTGGGGCTGATATGGGCATGTGAAAGATTCAGAGACTTTCTCATTGGTCAACACTTTCAGCTGGAAACTGACCACAAACCACTCCAAAGACTTATGGGGAACCAATATTGGGACAACCTTCCACCACAAATGCAACGCTTCAGGATGAGACTTATGACATACTCTTATACAATTGCTCATGTCCCTGGAAATAGTCTGGACTGCAGACACGTTGTCACGTGCGCCAGTCAAAGCCAAAGCTACTGCTGCAAAAATGGAGCTCATGGAGAGAAGAAATACATATGTGAATGCCATCATGGAACAGCTTCCAGCGAGTGTTTCCTACATAGACAATCTGAGAGAACAACTCAAAGCCAACAGTGTGTGCTCAAAAGTCATGACAATGTGTCAGAAAGGATGGTCGGAGTTCAGCGGATGCGAAGGACCGCTGAAACTGTACTGGGCAGAACACGCTTTTCTCACAATGCACAACGGTCTTCTATTGAAAGGAACAAGACTTGTAATTCCATCAGCCTTACGAAATGATGTTCTCACTAAGCTTACACGAGGGTCATCAAGGTGTGGTCAAGTGCAGAGAATGCACCCAACAGGGTGTGTGGTGGCCTGGACTCAGCCAGCAACTGACCGAACTTGTGCTTAATTGCAGGACACACATCAGAGGGCACAAACTACACATAACTACTCATACCATCACAACTTCCTGAGAGACCTTGGCAAATACTGGGAGCGGACTTGTTCACTCTGAAATGCACCAACAACCCTGCTAGTGGTGGACTACTCCTCAAGGTGGAAATTGCAAACCTGTCACTAACAAAGTCTGCAGACGTCGTAGTTCATCTGAAGTCCATCTTCGCCCACCATGGGGTACCTGAGATCCTGGTTACGGACAATGGGCCTCAGTTCTCTGGAAGACCCCTTACCGACTTCGCTGCAGAGTATGAATTTTGCCATGTCACCAGCAGTCCAAAGTTCCCGCAAAGCAACATAGAGGTGGAATGCGCTGTTCAGACGGTGAAGAACCTCCTCAAGAAAGCAGCTGACCCTTACCTTGCTTTGCTGGCCTATCGGTCAACTCCACTCCAGAATAGCTTCAGCCCGGCGCAACTGCTGATGGGATGACAGCGTCGTACCGCAGTGCCAAAACTCCCATCGCTGCTAGACCCATCAATCCCAAACACAGGTGCAGTCAGCTCAAAGGAAAAGGAGAGAAGGAGTGCGGATCAGCAACGCTTCAACAAGCATCACAGAGTCAGCAACCTCAGCAGACACCCACCTGGAAAACAGGTGTTGATGACGGACTCAAATCACAGTAACAGTGCTTAGGGAACACGCAACACCACAATCCTACATAGTGGACGTTCCCCATGGAACAGATATCCACAGGAACCTGTCCACAGGAACAGATATCACCTCATCCCTATGGATGGACCTGAGAACAACAACGCTACGCAGGAGAAGATTCAAGTGTCTTCACCACTCCGACACCCAAGGTAATCCTGGATGTACCTGCAACATCCAGAACAAGGTCTGGGCGAGCAATAGTTAAACCTCAAAGACTGGACTTTTAAATCAGAGCAACAACAAAAGACTGAACTCAAAGTAAAAAAAAATAAGACAAAACAACAGCTGTCACGTTGTTACAGTTCTAACTTACCCGTGGGGTACATTTGTGTTGAAAGAAATGAGAGATGCATTTTGGGTTAAAGTTTACAGAAAATATTTTACAATCATGACTATGTTGAAATGTTCCAGAAGAACTAGACAGGAACAGACCTACCGACATAAAAGGCAGAATAATCCCTTAGACCTACCGACATAAAGACAGAATAATACCTTGAGGTTTTTTGAGACAAGGGCAGTGTACCATTTATCCTCTGAAAATGGGATATGGTGTTATTTGCATATTGCGTCCTGATTGGTCATATGCTAATAGAGCCTGGGGAACGTAGGGGTTCATGAGGAAAGCATTGCTCTCTCTCATGTGGCTTGTAATGTGAAGCTAGCAATAAATTTGCCTTCATAAAAGATACACTGTTAGTAGTTATTTTACTCACGTACAGACAAGATTGATTATACGACAGTAATCTGCTCAAGCATGCGATATAAACTGTCTACCGTACATGATTGATCGACTGATGCAGTGCAAAAAAATATTTAACGAGACAAAACTTTAAAATATATATTCTATTGTTAAAAATTAGACCAAATTAACTTAGTTGGTTCGTGCAACGTTTTCTTCTAGTTGCTGGCAGTAGCAACAGAGTACAACAGCAGCCTTGGAGAAGACTATCGTGCAACTGAACTGTTGCGTCACCCTCTCCTCGCGAAAAAGTGCCCGGCATGCGCGCAAAAGGTGATGAATGCCATTGCCAACTTGAGTTTCCACTACGATACATTTGTGCACGGTCGGCATCACAGAGCAAAACAATAGAGTTCATTTGAAATCATGCAATGCGTTACATAATGTATCAATTTAAGGACAATATATACGTCTGTATTACCTGTGCAAAGTGTCCTTGATGGTGTTAAATGTTACTCTTCATATGTATTTGGCATGTGCTGGTCCTGCAAATTAAGTCTACTTTCTTCAATAAGAAAACAAGTTTGTGCAAAATGTTCTTACTTACTGGTTGCTAAAGCGTTGATATGGCACTGTCCACGGTTTCAGCATTGGCCGACTTCCCAGATGCTTTCAATAGGTTCAGTGAGGAAGAGAAAGCCGAGCGAATCAAAAGAAAGCCGGCACGTGAGACCGCCCACTACTGTTTGCTTTTACCAGAGACACTTTCAAGGAGATGGAAAACTCAATTGGCAGCGTATTGTTGGCCATTGTGTACGATGCCCATGCTACTTCAATGAGCCGCGTGGTGCATTCTGTGATTTTGGGACAAGGAGAGCTCTCCTTCAAGGAATGAAATGGAGTCAGTTGGGCGCTAGCTCAAAACCCCAACATTAGCATGTATTTCGTCAACAAGAAGTACATTACACATATATTCCAAGATGTGAGATAATTAACTTGCTATCTGTAATATTGTATAGCTTTGGAATCGTGACATTATATACTTTCGAGGAAAATATGCACGTTTATCGACTCATACCCTGACGATTAGCTTCGACAGGGTGCTGGGTGGGGGCGTTAAACGTTTCCTACATTAATTGACCCATTTGATTCTTATCTCCCCCTTTTTCTAATATCTCTGCTTTTACGTAACCCCAGAGGCGAAGATGTGAGATGCCCAACTCGGCAGAAAAGAATGTCCAGCAGGCGGCGTTTTTTCGTTGCTTCGCCCACCAAGCAATGAGTTTTTGTGTGGAGATCAGTGAGAGTGTCGAATTTGGTGGCTTATGTGAGGTTTATTTGATCTAATATAAGTTTCGTAATGATTAAATTGTTACTAGTGTACTGAGATAAGTAGGACACGTGACATCCCGGCAACTTAAAAAAAAAAATACTACATCATAGTTGTCTCGAGATTGCTATTCCGCCCCCAACTGCATTGCCTTTTTGACAGTGAGACAAATTACATCTATTTTTACATATACATTAGCTATTTATGTCCATATTAATAGTTAATTTCATACAACGTGGTTGCTCATGATGGTAGATTCTAGAAAGGAGTAGGGCACTTTTTTATCTGACTTGTAAATCACATCCTCTTCTAAACAGCTGAGTTTGAACAGATTTGTTTTATAAAGATCTGTGAATTTGTGCCGCTCTGCGCCAAATTGAACCTCCTGAACAAAAAGTAGACTCCGCCTTTTCTATATTTGAGTTACCTATTGTTTCACCAATCACACAGGGTAATTTGGATTTCCGCCTAACATCTGGCCAATAAGACGACAGTAAGGAGGGATCATTGTCAATTTCCGCACGTGAAGCCCAGAGAGTTCCAGAAACCGGCCTTTCTTAATTTAGCGTTAGCCTTTACAGTAAATTCTGCAGCGTGGATTAACTGAATAGCAAATGTTTACACCATGACTGCTATAAAGGCATTAAACCCGAAAGCTGAGGTAGCACGTGCTCAAGCCGCTCTTGCAGTAAATATCAGTGCTGCTCGGGGTCTTCAGGATGTGCTCAAAAGTAATTTGGGACCAAAAGGAACAATGAAAATGTGAGTGCAACTGGCCATGCTTGCTAGCAGTTAGCATGCTACTGCTGCTAGTTTAGCGAACATCGTGGTATCCTGGCAGCCAGTAGACCATTTATGGTATTAGATATGTTTATTTAGTCAGATTCATTGTACGCAGTAGTTTCTCCAAGAAACTATGTTAGTTTGATTGATAGATAGTGGATTTCCTAGCCACCTCCAAAATACGTAGCTACCGTTAGCTAGCTGTAATTTAGCTACCTGAATTATCAGGGAGTGGTTTTACAATGGGCACTGGATTATTTGACCAATCAATGGTATTAGCTATAAAGGATAATCAGCATGTACCTAGATCATTTGGAGACAATACTATAACTGAAAAGCTGACTATCAGTTTATATACAACTAGTCTCATTGTTTTCTAGCTATACTCGTGATTAGAGACATTAGTGTACAATGCATCTAGTCATGTTTTAAATATCCATTTGTTGAGCCTCTAACAAATTATATTTTGTGTGCTTGTTTGCAGGCTTGTATCAGGGGCTGGTGACATAAAGCTGACCAAAGATGGTAATGTCTTGTTGCACGAAATGGTAAGACAAATATCCCATGAGTTTGATGTACAGTTAACGCCCATGTGGGTGTTTTTTTTTTTTGTAGCTCCCTTGGATTTTACTCTGTGATACAGTAAAGTGTTGTCTGTAACCTCTGCATTGGAGGAGTTGCATTCTCCTCCACATGTATTCAGTAGACCAGTACATCTTCACCTAACATCTGTAACCTTACTAATTGTGAGATGTGTTGCCTTATGTTCTTGCTTTGACACTAAATTCTTGTCTTCAATCAGCAAATCCAGCATCCGACAGCATCCTTGATTGCCAAAGTGGCTACAGCACAGGATGACATCACAGGTGACGGTACAACATCCAATGTGCTCATCATTGGAGAGCTCCTGAAACAAGCAGACCTCTACGTGTCAGAGGTGAGATGGGGCTTGGAGGAAGCCCCCAACATGTAATTGAAATAGTTTCCTAGATAAAGCATTTCATTTTAGCAAGGTTGTGTGATGACTTAAAAGGATTTAATTGATAAATGTAGAATCGGTGCCACTAAAGCAGGTTGCATAATCTGCATCCAAGTACCATTAGTTAACCCTCTATTCTTGTGTTTTTTTCCCAACCTGTTTTTTCTGTCTTTGCCCCCAAAAAGGGTCTCCACCCACGGATAATCGCAGAAGGTTTTGAGGCAGCCAAGGAGAAGGCTCTGAAGGTGCTCGAGGAGATGAAGGTGACCAGAGAGATGGACAGAGAGACCCTCATCCACGTGGCCCGCACCTCCCTCAGGACCAAGGTCCACGCCGAGCTGGCTGATCTCCTCACAGAGGTGTGTGTTTGTGACGGGAATACAGATATGCATCTGTTCTTCAGATACCTTTAAAACAAAGTAGGGGCGTGGATCAGAAAACCAGTCACTATCTGGTGTGACCACCATTTGGCTCATGCAGGGCGACATCCCATTCACAGAGAGTTGATCAAGCTGTTGATTGTGGCCATTGGAATGTTGTCCCACTCTTCAATGGCTATGCAAAGTTGCTGGATATTGGCATGAACTGGAACACGCTGTTGTACATGTCGATCCAGAGCAACCCAAACATGCTCAATGGGTGACAGGTCTGGTGAGTATGCAGGCCATGGAAGAACAGGAACATTTTTAGCTTCCAGGAATTGTGTACAGATCTCTTGTTTTATTTTTTTTATTTTACCTTTATTTAACCAGGTAGGCTAGTTGAGAACAAGTTCTCATTTACAACTGCGACCTGGCCAAGATAAAGCAAAGCAGTGCGACACAAACAACAACACAGAGTTACACTTGGAATAAACAAGCGTACAGTCAATAATACAATAGAGAAAGTCTATATACAGTGTGTGCAAATGAGGTAGGATGCTGCTATGGTGACCAGTGAGCTGAGATAAGGCGGGGCTTTACCTAGCAACGACTTATAGATGACCTGGAGCCAGTGGGTTTGGCGACGGATATGAAGCGAGGGCCAGCCAACGAGAGCATACAGGTCGCAGTGGTGGCTAGTATATGGGGCTGTCTGTCTCTGCATTCAAATTGCCGTCCATAAAATGCAATTTTGTTTATTGTCCGTAGCTTATGCCTGCCCATACCACAACCCCACTGCCACCATGGGTCACTGTTCACAATGTTGACATCAGCTAACCGCTCGCCCACACAACGGCATACATGCTGTCTGCCATCTGCCCGGTTCAGTTGAAACCAGGATTTATCCGTGAAGAGCACACTTCTCCAACGTGCCAGTCGACATCGACGGTGAGCATTTGCCCGCTGAAGTCGATTATGACACTGAACTGCAGTCAGGTCAAGACCCTGGTGAGGACAACGAGCATGCAGATGAACTTCCCTGAGACGGTTTCTCATAGTTTATGCAGAAATTCTTAGGTTGGGTAAACCCACAGTTTGATCAGCTGTCCGGGTGGCTGGTCTCAAGATCCCGCAGGTAAAAAATCTGGATGTGGAGGTCCCGGGCTGCTGTGGTTACACATGGTCTGCTGTTGAGGTCGGTTGGATGTACTGCCAAATCCTCTAAAACAACGTTGGAAGTTGCTTATGGTAGAGAAATTAACATTTAAATTATCAGGCAACAGCTCTGGTAGACATTCCTGCAGTCTGCATGCCAATTGCATGCTCCCTCAACTTCAGACATCTGTAGCATTTTGTTGTGACAAAACTGTACATTTTTAATGGACTTATTGTCCCGAGCACAAGGTACACCTGTGTAATCGGCTTCTTGATATGCCACAACTGTCAGGTAGATGGATTCTCTTGGCAAATGAAATATGGTCACTAACAGGGATGTGAACAAAATTTGAGAGAAATAAGCTTTTTGTGCGTATGGAAAATTTCTGGGACGTTAGTTCAGCTCATGAAACGTGAGACCAACACTTCCATGTTGCATTTAAAAAATAAAAAAAATGTTTTACTTGCACTATATATACAAAAGCTTGTAATTTCTGCCCTGCTAGAGCTGCACCGGTCAGCTATAAGTGCTGTTATAGTGATGTGGAAACGTCTACGAGCAACAACTGCTCAGCTGCGAAGTGGGAGGTCACAGAATGGGTCCGTCGCGTGCTGAAGCACACAGCGCGTAAAATCATTGTCTGTCCTCGGTTGCAACACTCTCAACCAAGTTCCAAACTGCCTCTGGAAGCAACGTCCGTACAATAACTGTTCGTCGGGAGTTTCATAAAATGGGTTTCCATGGCCGAGCAGCCGCACACAAGCCTAAGATCACAATGCCAAGCATGTGTAAAGCTCGCCGCCATTGGACTCTGGCACAATGGAAACACGTTCTCTGGAGTGATGAATCCCGCTTCACCATCTGGCAGTCCGACAGACGAATCTGGGTTTGGTGGATGCCAGGAGAACGCTACCTGCTCCAATGCATAGTGCCAACTGTAAAGTTTGGAGGAGGAATAATGCTTTAGGGCTTTCATGGTACAGGCTGGGCCCCTTAGTTCCAGTGAAGGGAAATCTTAACGCTACAGCGTACAATGACATTCTAGATTCTGGGGCAACAGTTTGGGAACGTCCCTTTCCTGTTTCAGCATGACAATTCAGTGCACAAAGCGAGGTCCATACAGAAATGGTTTGTTGAGATCGGTGCGGAAGAACATAGCCCTGACCTCAACCCCATCTAACATCTTTGGGATTAATTGGAACGCTGACTGCGAGCCAGGCCTAATTGCCCAACCTCACTAATGCTCTTGTGGCAGAATGGAAGTCTCTGCACCAATGGTCCAACATCTAGTGGAAAGCCTTCCTAGAAGAGTATAGGCTGTAATGGCAAAGGGGTACCAACTCCATATTAATGCCCAGGATTTTGGAATGAATGTTCGACAAGCAGGTGTCCACATACTTTTGGTCGTGTAGAGCAGGGATGGGCTACTGTAGTCCTCGGGGCCGGAGTGGTCGCACACTTTTCCCTAGCGCAAACAGCCAATTAATTTTTATTTTTATTTTTTTGTAATGCACTGCTCAAAAAAATAAAGGGAACACTAAAATAACACATCCTAGATCTGAATGAATGAAATAATCTTATTAAATACTTTTTTCTTTACATAGTTGAATGTGCTGACAACAAAATCACACACAAATTATCAATGGAAATCCAATTTATCAACCCATGGAGGTCTGGATTTGGAGTCACACTCAAAATTCAAGTGGAAAACCACACTACAGGCAGATCCAACTTTGATGTAATGTCCTTAAAACAAGTCAAAATGAGGCTCAGTAGTGTGTGTGGCCTCCACGTGCCTGTATGACCTCCCTACAATGCCTGGGCATGCTCCTGATGAGGTGGCAGATGGTCTCCTGAGGGATCTCCTCCCAGACCTGGACTAAAGCATCCGCCAACTCCTGGACAGTCTGTGGTGCAACGTGGCGTTGGTGGATGGAGCGAGACATGATGTCCCAGATGTGCTCAATTGGATTCAGGTCTGGGGAACAGGCGGGCCAGTCCATAGCATCAATGCCTTCCTCTTGCAGGAACTGCTGACACACTCCAGCCACATGAGGTCTAGCATTGTCTTGCATTAGGAGGAACCCAGGGCCAACTGCACCAGCATATGGTCTCACAAGGGGTCTGAGGATCTCATCTCGGTACCTAATGGCAGTCAGGCTACCTCTGGCGAGCACATGGAGGGCTGTGCGGCCCCCCAAAGAAATGCCACCCCACACCATGACTGACCCACCGCCAAACCGGTCATGCTGGAGGATGTTGCAGGCAGCAGAACGTTCTCCACGGCGTCTCCAGACTCTGTCATGTCTGTCACATGTCCTCAGCGTGAACCTGCTTTCATCTGTGAAGAGCACAGGGCGCCAGTGGTGAATTTGCCAATCTTGGTGTTCTCTGGCAAATGCCAAACGTCCTGCACGGTGTTGGGCTGTAAGCACAACCCCCACCTGTGGACGTCGGGCCCTCATACCACCCTCATGGAGTGTGTTTCTGACCGTTTGAGCAGAAACATGCACATTTGTGGCCTGCTGGAGGTCATTTTGCAGGGCTCTGGCAGTGCTCCCCCTGCTCCTCCTTGCACAAAGGCAGAGGTAGCGGTCCTGCTGCTGGGTTGTTGCCCTCCTACGGCCTCCTCCACGTCTCCTGATGTACTGGCCTGTCTCCTGGTAGCGCCTCCATGCTCTGGATACTAAGCTGACAGACACAGCAAACCTTCTTGCCACAGCTCGCATTGATGTGCCATCCTGGATGAGCTGCACTACCTGAGCCACTTGTGTGGGTTGTAGACTCTGTCTCATGCTACCACTAGAGTGAAAGCACCGCCAGCATTCAAAAGTGACCAAAACATCAGCCAGGAAGCATAGGAACTGAGAAGTGGTCTGTGGTCACCACCTGCAGAACCACTCCTTTATTGGGGGTGTCTTGCTAATTGCCTATAATTTCCACCTGTTGTCTATTCCATTTGCACAACAGCATGTGACATTTATTGTCAATCGATGTTGCTTTCTAAGTGGACAGTTTGATTTCACAGAAGTGTGATTGACTTGGAGTTATATTGTGTTGTTTAAGTGTTCCCTTTATTTTTTTGAGCAGTATATTTATATATTTTTTTAGTTTAGCTTTTTTTTTTAGGTCAATTGCATTTTAAACTGAATATCATGATTAGTTGGTCTATTGGAGTCTGTCACACTTTTGCCCCAGCTAACACACCTATCAGGCCCTCGGACTGGAGTTATCTATCCCTGACTTAGAGCATTTACTTGAGCCTGGCTGGTGTGGGACTTTTTTTGGGGGGGGGGCTCATCCATGGGCTCCATTGCACCAGACAAGCTTAATCAAGGAATGCTGTACTTGTCATTTGATTGTAGGATCAGCACATCTAATAACTTCACTCCCTTTACTTGGGGTATATTTTTCAGGCTGTGGTGGATGCTGTGCTGGCTATCCACAGACCCAACGAGCCTATTGACCTGTTCATGGTAGAGATCATGGAGATGAAGCATAAGACTGACAGCGACACACAGTGAGTGTACATATCACTCTCCCTCATATACAGTCACTGACAATGCGTACATTTGAATTGTGTCCAATATTGTGACCTTTTCTGTCCCCCTCCCTAGGCTGATCCGAGGCCTGGTGTTGGACCACGGCGCCCGCCATCCAGACATGAAGAAACGGGTGGAGGATGCCTTTGTGCTCACTTGCAATGCTTCTTTGGAATATGAGAAAACGTCAGTATAATGTTAGCGCAGCTATCTTTGGCTTTTACTAGGTGGACAATTTTTATTTGACCTTTATTTAACTAGGCATGTCAGTTAAAAACATTCTTATTTTCAATGACGGCCTAGGAACAGTGGGTTAACTGCCTTGTTCACGGGCAGAATGACAGATTTGTACCTTGTCAGCTCGGGGATTTGAACTTGTGACCTTTCGGTTACTAGTCCAACGCTTTACCCACTAGGCTACCCTGCCGCCCCATGTGTAGGCATGGATGAATTCTGTGTTACGGTCAATAGTAGATCCAGTCAGACACCATCCTTTCACTACTTCTTTACTAAGGGTGAGTGCTGACCTGTGCCTCATCTACTCCATGGAGAAGTGAATACAAGTCCTGCAGTTTAGTTAATTTCATAAAGCGGCAAAGCTCTTTTTAAGCAGGAATGATTTTTGGTCACTGGAAAGTCAGTATTATAGGACATAACTACTACAGTAAAGGGGCTTGTAGTGTGACTGCCTATGTTGTATACTTTCCCAATAGAGTCTCCTGTGAAAAGAGCATGGATTTCTAAGCTGTCAGTTCACATAAACCCCTCCTTTACTTTCAGTGAGGTGAACTCTGGCTTCTTCTACAAGAGTGCTGGCGAGAGGGAGAAGCTGGTGGCTGCTGAGAGGAAGTTCATCGAGGAGCGTGTGAAGAAGATCATCGAGCTCAAGAACGCAGTTTGTGCTGATAACAGCAAGGGCTTTGTGGTCCTCAACCAGAAGGTATGACTAGGAAGTTAATTTATTCACTGGCGAAAAAAGTATTTTGGAAATGTGATCTATCATCAATCTTTCAAATAATTTTTTTTGAAGACTCTGAGGCAATACTCTTATTAAGCAGAAGTGTCTGACAGCACAGTGAACACCCTTGTGTGCTTTCTTTGTAGCTCCCTTGGATTTTACTCTGTGCTACAGTAAAGTGTGGTCTGTAACCTCTGCATTGGAGGAGCTGCATTCTCCTCCACATGTATTCAGCAGACCAGTACATGCAGCATATTAAAAATTATTTGAATTACATTTGGGTTCATTAAATATATATTTTTAAATTACTCCTTACAGGGCATTGACCCATATTCCCTGGATGCTCTGGCCAAAGAGGGCATTGTAGCTCTGCGTAGGACCAAGAGGAGGAACATGGAAAGGTACAAAAACTATATAGCCTGCCTCAGTCTTTGTTTACAAGCTTGAACAGTGCATCTTGGAGAGGTACTCTTGTGCATGGACGAATTCTGTGTTACTCTTGTCAGTAGTAAAATCAGTCAGACACCATGCAAAAGCATATTTTCACTCCTACTTTACTAAATGTGAGTGCTGTCCTGTGCCTCACCTACTCAGTGGAGGAGTGAATACAGTGTGTGTGTGTGTGTGTGTGTGAGACAAATGTAATATTTGAGTGTCTGGCTGACACTTTTACCCCGTCTCCCCCCAGACTCACCCTGGCCTGTGGAGGTATCGCCATGAACTCTTTCGAAGACCTCACCCCAGAATGCCTGGGCCAGGCTGGTCTGGTCTATGAACACACACTGGTGAGTTAACATGCTGGGTCTTTACCTCTAGACCAGGATAAACCGTCAAATGGTCGGTACCAGTTTCCAGAACATTTGGTACAGAATTCCTCCTGGTGTGGGTGGGTGGAATCACGGGCCACATTCACCCCACTGAGGATACAAAAGGGGCCTCTCAGCTTGCCTTGCCTCTTCTTTCCAATACTATGAAAATGTATGATATCATGAAAGTCAAACATGTAATTGTGGTTTATTGTGAAGTTAAATATGTAATGTAGTGGTTTCTCCCCCCATACAGGGTGAGGAGAAGTACACATTCATAGAGAAGTGTGGAAACCCCCTGTCAGTGACCCTGCTTGTGAAGGGACCCAACAAACACACCCTGACCCAGATCAAAGACGCAGTCAGGGATGGGCTCAGGGCCGTCAAGAACGCTATCGAGGACGGTATGTACCGCTGCAATGGAAGTTCATCTGACACTAGGGAGGATTAATCAAACTCAGCAACTATTTGAATCCAACTCTATCAGATATTGAGTGGGGGAGTTTGGTTTTATCAAGATGGGACTGATTCTGTAACGATGCTGGAATAGATTTGTAGGCATGGACGAGTTCTGTGTTACTCTGTCAGTAGTAGATGCAATCAGACACCATGCAAAAACATCCTTTCACTACTTCTTTACTAAAGGTGAGTGCTGACCTGTGCCTCACCTACTCCTTGGAGAAGTGAATACAAGTAGCTAGTTTAAGTGCATACTAAAACTCTTCAGGAACAGCCCACTGTAAAGTCTTCGCAATGGAATGATACGTCTGGTCAGATGGCATCCATTCACATTTTCAAACACCACTCTGCCTCAAATCACTTAATTTTGTGTGTATAATAATACCTTTTAGAAATCCTTTTGTTTTTCAATGTGTGCCTACCCATATCAATGACTGATCTCTTCAGTATTGCTTGTCAGCTGATGTTCAGAGTCTGATCCCAGTGTTGACTTTGCAGGCTGCGTGGTGTCAGGGGCCGGGGCCTTTGAGGTGGCTGTGCATGATGCTCTGATAAAGCACAAACCCTCAGTGAAAGGCCGGGCTCAGCTGGGTGTGCAGGCTTTTGCTGATGCCCTCCTCATCATCCCTAAGGTATGTAATGAGTCTTAAAGTTATTTATTTTTGTCAATGCCTTCTGTGCTTTGGCATTCTATTGATATAACATCTATTTAACTCTGACAATGAAGGACATCAGCTTTTAGTTAAGAAAAGTCTTAGATCTATTGCTAAGTACTGCTGACTGACTGTTTCTTTCTCTCCAGGTACTAGCCCAGAACTCTGGGTATGATCCAATGGAGACCCTGGTCAAACTCCAGACTGAGTACAAAGAGAGTGGTCAGCTGGTTGGAGTCGACCTGAGCTCTGGTATGGAATTTAACCTCAAACTGAGGATATGGATTTATTTCACATCATACCCATTTCCTATGTCAAAACAAAAATATGAATCACTTTAAATGTACCAATTTTTCTTTAGGTGAACCAATGGTCGCTTCGGAAGCTGGGGTTTGGGATAACTACAGTGTTAAGAAACAACTCCTTCACTCATGGTAACAACACCCTTTTAATCTCAATTCAGTACGACCCTTCAGATTTAAGATTCAATGACCCTTTGGATTAAACTGTTATTGATTTTTCTGTCCACAGCACGGTAATAGCCAGCAACATCCTGTTGGTGGATGAGATCATGAGAGCAGGCATGTCATCCCTGAAGGGCTAAGGTCAGAACCGATGACCGAGATGAGCTCTTGTGGATGACTACCACTTCAGATACTAGTTATTAGCGCAGCCTCGTAGAATAACTAGGGGAATAAATGGACCAGTATTAGGTTCTCATCCTAGGTGGTGATTGGAGAATTATCTTGTTGACATGTCCGTTCTGTCGTATTATACATGGATGGACACTTTCATCCCACGTGTTCATTTTTTTTGTTTTTGTTATGGATCATACCAAGAATGTATAAACCTCACTCTTAGTATGTAATAAACCTGTAGCTTGGCTTTGAGTTTGCAGCTCATTATAATCAATCATAAGTTATACATTTTGCACCAATCACATACATCAATCAGGTTGAGATTTAATAAATAAAATTAATCAATGTTAGCATACAATTAAAGTGTTCTCATGCTCCCTTAAACAGTTTACAGTACATGACCAAGTACAGTATAACTCACACTGTATGTCAATAAAAATGCACATGTCTAAGTACAGGCCGGGTTCATTGCACATACTGAGCGACGGGGAGAATCACTAGCACTAAAAAGCTTTGCATGCATAGCAATTGTCTTTTACATAACACTCTATGCATATGGAATTTGAGGCTCATTATATGGTTGAAATTACCTTTAACACTATCTAGGAATAATTCAGTAGGGAGCAACATTTCAGAATACATCTATATACGAGACTGGACATCATACTCATGTTGGAGAAGAATAGAGAGCCTGGATGTGTGCACTATTACATCTCTGAATTTTCTGAGACCTGCAATACTGTATAAGCCATAGAAAAGAAGTGATGTAACATTTCACTGTGGATGTCATCTAGCTATTTGTTCCATTATGTACTAAACACAGACCAATATTCCTCAGTGCAGGTGTTGGAGGGTATATTTCTAGGATATTTCCCAAGTCTTTGTTAAAATCAATCCATAGTTAAACAGTGGTTCTTAAACCTCTGGGACCCCCAGACGTATCACAATTTTGTTGTATCTCTAAACTAGCTCACCTATTCAAAGGCCCGATTAGTGACGAGTTGAATCAGGTGTGGAATAGATCAAATACATGGAACAGCTGGGGGTCCCCGAGGAGAGGTTTGAGAACCACTGGTTTAAAAGACATACCAGTCAAGCGACAAATATCTGCAATCCATTAGCATGGATTTTCACCAAGCCTCTTTTTTGATACAAAGAACAAGCTATATCTCATGCTACATCTCTAAAGTGTCCAACCCAAAGTTTGTTTTTGTTATTGCGTCACACCAACGCTTCAATCAGCCCAATTAAGACAGATGGCGTCAAATCCTGAGCCGAGCCTAATGACATACCAGCCCAATTCTGTCCTTTCTCCAGATGTGTGCAGCTGTACACTCCTCCGCACACATTTAAAACCATTAGATTTTAAAAGGATAGAGAATTGAGACAGATGGCAAGCTTATGTAGAGTCCCACCTCTTAGGACCTGGACTGAGAAACAGCATCATTACCAGGAGTGCATGGAGGAGTCCTCGGGCTCTGCAGCCATGGACAGCAAGATGGCCTTGGGAGTGTTCTCGAACAGGGCGGCTCTGTTCTGGGTCTGGCCCTTCTTGACCCAGTGGCCATAGATCTTGAAGGCACAGGCGTCGATTAGCTTGCGGATGGGCTTGATGGCGTACGGGTCACTCTTGATCACCTCCTTGGTGATAGGCTTGGCGCGGCGGTAATTACAGTAGATGCGCATCACGGCCAGCACAGTCATGCAGACGACCTGGTGACATGAGGGTGAGAATGTGTTGGTTCTATGTACAGTCGTGGCCAAATGTTTTGAGAATGACATTAATTTTCAAAGTCTGCTGCCTCAGTGTCTTTAGATATTTTTGTCATATGTTACTATGGAATACTGAAGTATAATTACAAGCATTTCATTAGTGTCAAAGGCTTTTATTGACAATTACATGAAATTGATGCAAAGTCAATATTTGCAGTGTTGACCCTTCTTTTTCAAGACCTCTGCAATCCGCCCTAGCATGCTGTCAATTAACTTCTGGGCCACATCCTGACTGATGGCAGCCCATTATTGCATAATCAATGCTTGGAGTTTGTCAGAATTGGCGGGTTTTTGTTTGTCCACCCGCCTCTTAAGGATTGACCACAAGTTCTCAATGGGATTAAGGTCTGGGGAGTTTCCTGGCCATGGACCCAAAATATCGATGTTTTGTTCCCCGAGCCACTTAGTTATCACTTTTGCATTATGGCATGGTGCTTCATCATGCTGGAAAAGGCATTGTTCGTCACCAAACTGTTCCTGGATGGTTGGGAGAAGTTGCTCTCGGAGGATGTGTTGGTACCATTCTTTATTCATGGCTGTGTTCTTAGGCAAAACTGTGAGTGAGCCCACTCCCTTGGCTGAGAAGCAACTCCACACATGAATGGTCTCAGGATGCTTTACTGTTGGCATGACACAGAACTAATGGTAGCGCTCACCTTATCTTCTCCGGACAAGCTTTTTTCCGGATGCCCCAAACAATCAGAAAGGGGATTCATCAGAGAAAATGACTTAGCCCCAGTCCTCAGCAGTCCAATCCCTTTATCCTTTGCAGAATATCAGTCTGTCCTTGATGTTTTTCCTGGAGAGAAGTGGCTTCTTTGCTGCCCTTCTTGACACCAGGCCATCCTCAAAGTCTTCGCCTCACTGTGCGTGCAGATGCACTCACACCTGCCTGCTGCCATTCCTGAGCAAGCTCTGTACTGGTGGTGCTCCGATCCCGCAGCTGAATCAACTTTAGGAGACAGTCCTGGCGCTTGCTGGACTTTCTTGGGCGCCCTGAAGCCTTCTTCACAACAATTGATCCGCTCTCCTTGAAGTTCTTGATGATCGGATAAACGTTTGATTTAGGTGCAATCTTACTGGCAGCAATATCCTTGCCCGTGAAGCCCTTTCTGTACAAAGCAATGATGACGGCACGTGTTTCCTTGCAGGTAACCATGTTTGACAGAGGAAGAACAATGATTCCAAGCACCACCCTCCTTTTGAAGTTTCCAGTCTGTTATTCGAACTCAATCAGCATGACAGAGTGATCTCTAGCCTTGTCCTCATCAACACTCACAACTGTGTTAACGAGACAATCACTGACATGACGTCAGCTGGTCCTTTTGTGGCAGGGTTGAAATGCAGTGGAAATGTTTTTTGGGGATTCAGTTCATTTGCATGGCAAAGAGGGACTTTGCAATTCATCTGATCACTCTTCATAACATTCTGGAGCATATGCAAATTTCTATCATACAAACTGAGGCAGCAGACTTTGACACATACATTTTCATTTTCAAAACTTTTGGCCACGACTGTACATCAGACTGCATGTTAGGATTTATTTGGCCTATGACTGCTATTACGGTGTCATATGCCATCGATCCCAGTCAGTTCCGATATTGACATTTAGAAAACTCATTTTCCATGAGGATTTCTGAACTCAAACATAAATCCCCAACCGTGGTGTTGATTCCACATCACATGGGAATCTTTGTATAGTGTTGCTGCTCTTACCTTGAACCTCCTCTTGGGGGTGAAGTGTCGTACTTCAGCCACCACATACTGCTGGAAGAAGGGGTGGTTCAGGCAGTCTTGGGCTGTATAACGCTGATCTGGGTTTACCATCAACATCCTGGAGATCTGAAAACAGGGAGACATGAGGCAACATTTAAGGGGCAATCAAGGATTCCTCCCTCAAAAAAAGTGGCCATTCTGACAAAAAGCTGAAGGATGCGGCTGGAGAAATGTAGGCACTCTCAAATTAGCGGGAGGAGGTAGCCTTGAGGTTAGAGGGGTGGGCCGGTAAACGGAGGGTTGGAACCCCCGAGCTGCCAATGAGGAAATCTGCAGGGAGTGAGCCTTATTCAATATCCCGTATACAACCTACCACTGTTCTGCCATTAGCAAGGCACTACCCCTTGTGCCCCAGGGGCACTGCTCCCAGCCTGTGATGTGTGTCAAATTGGGTACTGTGACAGCAAAAAATAAACAGTATCCGTGCAAATGGACCAATAAAGTGGATTCATTGACAGAGCTATGGATGCAGCTGACTATCATTGAGATCAGAAGTATAGTTTTAACCATGTTTTGAAGCTACAGTGTTAATCATTCCAAACCCACTAGGTCTTTGATAGTGTCGGACCGGTCGTCCCATTCAGGAGAGGATAAGTCGTAGTTCCCAGCTAGGATCATACGAAGCATCATCATCTGTTTTCTGTGCCAGAAGGGAGGGGATCCAGCCAGCAGGGTGTACAAGATCACCCCTGAACTCCATCTGAAATCACGATAAATCATCATCAGGATTATAGTGATACTTTTTCTAGGACTTTATTTCACCATATAATATACAGGTAACTGCCAAAATAGTGGAAACATGCGTAAATGAGGAATACAAATTATATTGACAGAAGATGCTTCCACACAGGTGTGGTTTATGAGTTAATTAAGCAATTAACATCCCATCATGCTTAGGGTCATGTATAAAAAGGCTGGGCAGGCCTTTATTTTGGTGGCAGGTAGCCTAGTGGTTAGATCGTTGGACTAGTAACCGAAAGGTTGCAAGATCGAATCCCCGAGCAGACAAAGTAAAAATCTGTCGTTCTGCCCATGAACAAGGCAGTTAACCCATGGTTCCTAGGCCGTCATTAAAAATAAGAATTTGTTCTTAAGTGACTTGCCTAGTTAAATAAAGGTCAAATAAATAAATACCATGACAATGCCCCCATCCACAGGGCAGGAGTGGTCACTGAATGGTTTGATTTGCATGAAAACGAGGTAACCATATGCCATAGCCGTGAGACAACGTTTTACACCACCATCAAAAAAACACAAAATGATGGCATTTCTCATGGAAGAATGGTGTCGCATCCCTCCAATAGAGTTCCAGACACTTGTAGAATCTATGCGAAGGTGCATTGAAGCTGTTTTGGCGGCACAACACCCTATTAAGACACTTTATGTTGGTGTTTCCTTTATTTTGGCAGTTAGCTGTTAGGTACCATGTAAAAACTAGGTACCAAGTAATATTAAACTAAATAAATACTATGGAACAAGCTTAACTAAATGGATACTTTTAGAAATAAATGTTGCACTTAAATGGTGATTAGCGATAATATTTCCATTATATATAATTTGTATTAAAATAAATTAAGTGCTGGAGCAGTGGGAGGACAGAGAAGTTTTATGTACATTATTTATCCAAGATCTGGTATCCAGCGGGTAGATGGAAAGGTGAATGGGTAGTTGTGTGTAATCGGATTACTCACATGTCGACTGCAGTCCCGTATCCCCTGTGGTTGGGGTCCATGGAGCACTCAATGATCTCAGGAGCCAGATAGCCAGGGGTCCCACACACCTCTGGCGTAGAAAACAGATAGAGGGGGCATTGCTAGGTGAATATTAGTAATAATTAATATTCTCATAATTATGAATACAATAAATGTATATGAAAGTCTAAAGCTGATACAGGAAACACATCATAGTCTACTACAGTAATTGACTGTTCTTTGCATGTTTATCATTCAACCTGAACCTATATAGTATTTGTTGACAAACGTATAAGTGTGGATTGTATTTTATCACAAAAAAACTGACTGCAGTTCCTAGTCTGAAGTTCTGTGCATGCTGAGAAGTCACAGTGTCGCCTTTTGAAAGGTCAACACATGCTCCTAATGATTTGGGAACAGCAAATAGCTCAGCAAGTGTCCTGTTGCATCTTAACCTTTGCTTGAGCTAACGACAGGGACAGGACAGAAGGGGAGTGGGTTGTGGACGAGGATTTAGGGGCGTTGACTAGCTAGAAAGGGTTCCTCTACATAGCACTGACAGCTAGTGTTCTAACTTAGCGCCACAGCGTTCAAAACATGAGGCTTCCTTCCACTGACTGAGCAGCCAGTATGTAGCCCTCATTACCTTCCGCTATAATGCTTAATTCTATGTGGTATGCAATTGTGGACATGGGGTATTCTGACGACTTTCTACAATGATTTCACTGCTAATTCAGTCAAAATGAGATTGAGTGGGACAGTAATTAACTAGATTTTCTTTGCCAGTCGTAGACCCCACATCTGTTGATAGAAACTACTAACTAACCGTTGAGTGTCTGTCCGGGCTCAATCTGCAGGGAGAAGCCGAAGTCAGTGAGCTTGATGTCCATGTTGTCATCCAGCAGGATATTCTCAGGCTTGAGGTCTCTGTGGATGATGTTCTGGTCGTGGAGGAATTTAACCACCTCTAGCAGGGCACGCATGATCTTCCTACAGGAAAATAGGGAAATGTTGTCCTTCTGATCTATATCTCTCACACTCCCTAAACATGCAAGACTCTTCCCATTAGGGCCAAACTAACTAGCCTCAAATCACTCAAATTCTAAAGCTCTCACACAGCAAATCTCTCAATGTCCCTCAAATGTCTAATGAACCCCTCAACCCCAAACAGTCTTGTCCAGATATACATTTTTGAGGGGACCGAACCCAGATGTACGACAATAAGATAGTGAATGAATGTGTGTGAGGTAGAGTTTCTGACCTGGTCTCCTTCTCACTCAGAGTTACTTTTTCTGTGAGGTAGTCAAACAGCTCTCCTCTCTTCATCCTGGGAGAGAGACAAATGATATTGGTATGCATACATCCTGAGGGCCAGAAAGTGTTGAGTCAAATGTACTCTGTATAATCACTGAAAAAAATCATTGGTGCACTAAAAATGTCACTCTTCCTTGTATCTTGATTGGAAAGTGTTTTTTAAATGTTGTATAAATATTTATAAGATTCCTTGTTAGGAAATTGACAGATTACGTGATTGTATGCTGCAGAGTCTGTCTGGATACTTACAGGTCAAACACCAGGAAGAAGAAGGCTTTGGACTCATAGCAATCCTTCAGCTGGACTGTGGAGAGATAATAGGCCTGTTATGATGCATGTCTACAACCAGTAGAACAGATAGCCCAATTCTGATATTTGTTTCACAAATTGGTCTTTTGACCAATCAGATCAGCTCTGAAAATATCTGCTGTGAAAAGATCTGATGTGATTGATCAAAAGACCAATTAGTGGGGGAATAAATATCAGAATTTGGCTGCCTGTGTAAACACAGCCATAGAGTTACACAGATGTTATATGATCAATTTTACCTTTTCTAGCTAAACAAGTGATGCGCAGTCATGGTTATGAAGCAGTAGAGGAGAGCAAATGCTAAAGTTGTCCAACCCTCTAGGATGCATAGACATAACCTTTGAACAAAGCTATTGTAAAATAACTTAAGAGATCCATGTCAATGTGCTCCACACTCCATATTAGACCAGATGGGTGAATAATGTTTTTATAGGGCCCATTTTCCAAATCCAGATTAAACCTACTCCAGGAATAGGCTAGATGGATGTGTGAGTTTCTTCCTCAAGTTTTTTCCAGGTAGTTTTGTTGTTATATACATGAAGTTCCATTAAAGTGTCAATAATGTACGCATTGTGGTGTTATTTTGCTTACTGATGTTGTCCATTCCATAGACTTTCTTGAGAATATCAATCTCCTTCACTGTGGCCTCTTTGATCTCCTCGATCTCTGCAGCCGAGATCTTGTCAGAAGGAGTGACGTCAATGATTTTGACCGCATAGTCCTGTTGGGTTTGTTTATGAATACAACGTCGCACCACGCTACTCACCCCCCTGAACAAGGACAGGAAAAACAAACAGCGTCATATCTAAAGGTAGTAAATTACATCACACACATTTCAAGTTTTTATTTTATTTGTACAGCTGAATACTCAAGTGGAACTTATTTAGTTAGATTTGTTCCATAGCAAAGAAACAACGGCAATGTGCCCCCACCAGGGATTTGAATCCACAACCCTCTGATCATCACTCTATAGGATGTAATCTCTGACACCCAGAACTAACATCTTGTGGAATTGCTTCAAATATTTAAGATTAAATTCTATGGGGAGCATAGATGTACTATAATTACAAGGGAGACGTGTTAGAAAATGTACCAACGGGACTAGCGAAATCTCAATCTCTCTAAATGGAAATTTAGCTAGTTTCGTGCAAATCTATGGGCAAAATGTCCCCTCCCCTACCGAAATTCAAAAGAAGCTAAATCGTGATTTGTTCAAACGATTAGTAGTGACAGAAAACTCTGCGTGCCAGAACAAAGTTCCTTGTTGGTCGTCGCGTTCCACAGTCTGTCGACAGATGCTACTACCATTTATGTTACGTGCATCTGTCCACGAGAGATTATATAGGATGTAATACAACTCTAAATAAACCAATACAGGACACAATGTGTATCTAATGCAGAACATATACTAGAGCTAAAATCTCACAAGGCTGAGACTGATTGTCTATCCCTATCAGATAAAATATTTGAAATATCTGAAGCACAGCTTTATATATTAAGGCAGTCTCAAAAACATGTCCATCCTTACCATTTTCTTTTTGAGAACCTTCTGCACTTTGCAAGTAGGCCTACACTCTGTATAATGACATTAAGCTGCATTAGGCCACAAAAGCAAGTACATACCCCTCAGTATATTGAAATACAGGTGTTCTCTCTAAAAGCATGTTGTCGTTCTCTACATGTGCAGGAAACTGATACAATAATACAGGTGATGTGTGTGTTATGCCATACTATACTGTTGTTTATGTGACATGTCACAGAGCCGACCAGCTCAATAAGAACAGTGGTAAAGCTTTATCAAGGTTTTCTTTAAGGTAAATGGCTAACTTGTGCTGACAAGGGTAGAATGGCTCTGTTAGTTGGAGTATGATGCTGGCAACAACAGGGTTGTGGTGGGTTTTATTCTCATGTGGCCCACATACTAAATGTGTTTTTTATGTACAAAAAACAATGATGAATTATCTTGTCTTTGATCTGTCCTGTCTTTGTTAACGTTTTGTGATACTTGTGAGAAACAATGGCAAAAAAACTAAAATAAACAGGCAAAGCGTAAATACAGGACTAAGATTGAATACTACTACAATCAGCTCTGGCGCTTGTCAGATGTGGCAGGGCTTGCAAACTATTACGGACTACAAAGGGAAACCCAGCCGCGTGCTGCACAGTGACGCCAGCCTACCAGACGAGCTAAATGCCTTTTATGCTTGCTTCAAGGCAAGCAACACTGAAGCATGCATGAGAGCACCAGCTGTTCCAGACGACTGTGTGATCATGCTCTCCGTAGCCGATGTGAGCAAGACCTTTAACAGGTCAACATTCACAAGGCCGCAGGGTCAGACGGATTACCAGGACGTGTACTCAGCATGCGTGGACCAACTGGCAAGTGTCTTCACTGACATGTTCAACCTTTCCCTGACGAGTCTGTAATACCTACATGTTTCAAGCAGACCACCATAGTGCCTGTGCCCAAGAACATTAAGGTAACCTGCCTAAATGACTACCGCCCCTAACATTTTACCCCTCAGGAGACTGATTTGGCATGGGTCCCCAGATCCTCAAAAGGTTCTACAGCTGCACCATCGAGAGCATCCTGACTGGTTGCATCACCGCCTGGTATGGCAACTGCTCTGCATCCGACCGTGAGGCTCTACAGAGGGTAGTGCGTACGGCCCAGTACATCACTGGGGCCAAGCATCCTGCCATACAGGACCTATATACTAGGCGGTGTCAGAGGAAGGCCCAAAAAATTGTCAAAGAATCCAGTCACCCAAGTCATAGACTGTTCTCTCTGCTACTGCACGGCAAGCGATACCGAAGCGCCAAGTCTAGGTCCAAAAGGCTCCTTAACAGCTTCTAACCCCAAGCTATAAGACTGTTGAACAATTAATCAAATGGCCACCTGGACTATTTACATTGTTTCCCCCCCTTGATTTTACACAGCTGCAACTCGCTATTTATCATCTATGCATAGTACCTTTACCCCTGCCTACATTAACAAATGACCTTGACTAACCTGTACTACCCCGCACATTGACTCGGTACTGGTACCCCCTGTATATAGCCTCTGTATTGTTATTTTATTGTGTTACATTTTATTTTATTTTTTACTTTAGTTTATTTAGTAAATATTTTCTTAACTATTTTTTAAACTGTATTATTGGTTAAGGGCTTGTAAGTAAGCATTTCACGGTAAGGTCTTCACCTGTTGTATTCGGCGCTTGTGACATATAAAATTGGATTTGAAAATAACGCAATTTCTTAATCACACAAGTGACCCCCTGTCTGAATCCGAGTGGGATGACATAATGACTCTACTAGCTGACCAATCACTAGTACTGTTCAGTGCCAAAACCTTTGTCCTAAAACACGCTCAAATGAATGCCGCCCGGCTCAACAATGCATAGTTTAGTTACGTAATGGCATACCTCTCTTGATTAACAAACAACACACAGTGATACGACACAAAGGATGTCCCTGATGACAGGGTTTAATAGTGAGTTCCCAGAACCCCAACTCCCTTCCATAAGCAGTCTAGACTGAGGGGTGGATGATGTGTGTTTAGAGTTTCTGTTTATTATTATTTCTGTTCTCGTCTGGTCCCAGATCATTTTGGGCTGTATAGCCAACTCATATGGTCATTGCGATGCATTGCCAAACATTGTTGAGTTGACATGCGAGTTTGTTACAGGTGTACAGCACAAACAGACCTGGGGCCAGGCTATTTCTATGCAGTGAATTAATAGAAAATACCTTCATGTTCTTTTTACCTCATGTACATGTAAACAATCCCATATGACATACAAATGATACCATACCTTCCCAGGATCTCCTTGGGGTCATATTTGCCATAGAACTCCTGAGCTCCCACCCAATCCGGGATCTCGTCCTCTTTGGTCATGTTGGCGTGACTGGTTATCCAAGGAAACTAGACTATTGTACTGCTGCTGCTGACAACAAGCTGGGAACAAGAAAACACAGCAGGCCATATTCAGGGCAAACTCACTTCCTCATTAAACTGAGCTGTATTTGTGAAGTTGATTGCCCTTTTAACAAAAAATGTATTAAGTTCGATTTTACTAACACAGTGAAAGGTATGAAATTTAAAGTAAAAATGTAATTCCCCCAAAAAATAATTCCATTCTAAACTCCTAACAGCAATATAGGCAAGCACATAGGAGACAATTGATAAAGGTGTTTGGTGACAGTAGCGCAATTGTTTGACAATGGTTGTGTATGTATGTACAGTTGAAGTCGGAAGTTTACATACACTGAGGTTGGAGTCATTAAAACTCATTTTTCAACCACTCCACAAATTTCTTGCTAACAAACTATAGTTTTGGCAAGACGGTTAGGACATCTACTTTGTGCATGACACAAGTAATTTTTCCAACAAATGTTTACAGACAGATTATTTCACTTATAATTAATTCAATGTATCACAATTCCAGTGGGTCAGAAGTTTACATACACTAAGTTGACTGTGCATTTAAACAGCTTGGAAAATTCCATAAATTGATGTCATGGCTTTAGAAGCTTCTGATAGGCTAACTGACATCATTTGAGTCAATTGGAGGTGTACCTGTGGATGTATTTCAAGGCCAACCTTCAAACTCAGTGCCTCCTTGCTTGACATCATGGGAAAATCAAGAGAAATCAGCCAAGACCTCAGAAAATAAATTGTAGACCTCCACAAGTCTGGTTCATACTTGGGAGCAATTTCCAAACGCCTGAAGATACCACGTTCATCTATACAAACAATAGTATGCAAGTATAATCACTATGGGACCGCGCAGCTGTCATACCGCTCAGGAAGGAGACGCGTTCTATCTCCTAGAGATGAACGTACTTTGGTACGAAAAGTGCAAATCAATCCCAGAACAACAGCAAAGGACCTTGTGAAGATGCTGGAGGAAACAGGTACAAAAATATCTATATCCACAGTAAAACGAGTCCTATATCGACATAACCTGAAAGGCCGCTCAGCAAGTAAGAAGCCACCGCTCCAAAACCGCCATAAAAATCCAGACTACGGTTTGCAACTGCACATGGGGACAAAGATTGTACTTTTTGGAGAAATGTCCTCTGGCCTGATAAAACAAAAATAGAACTGTTTGGCCATAATGACCATCGTTATGTTTGGAGGAAATAGGGGGAGGTTTGCAAGCCGAAGAATACCATCTCAACCGTGAAGCACAGGGGTGGCAGCATCATGTTGTGGGGGTGTTTTGCTGCCGGAGGGACTGGTGCACTTCACAAAATAGATGGCATCATGAGAAGGAAAATGATGTGGATATATTGAAGCAACATCTCAAGGCATCAGTCAGGAAGTTAAAGCTTGGTCGCAAATGGGTCTTCCAAATGGACAATGACCCCAAGAATACTTCCAAAGTTGTGGCAAAATGGCTTAAGGACAACAAAGTCAAGGTATTGGAGTGGCCATCACAACGCCCTGACCTCAATCCTATAGAAAATTTGTGAGCAGAACTGAAAAAGCGTGTGTGAGCAAGGAGGCCTACAAACCTGACTCAGTTACACCAGCTCTGTCAGGAGGAATGGGCCAAAATTCGCCCAAGTTATTGTGGGAAGCTTGTGGAAGGCTACCCAAAACGTTTGACCCAGGTGAAACAATTTAAAGGCAATGCTACCAAATACTAATTGAGTGTATGTAAACTTCTGACCCACTGGGAATGTGATGAAAGAAATAAAAGCTGAAATAAATAATTCTCTCTACCATTATTCTGACATTTCACATTCTTAAATTAAAGTGGTGATCCTAACTGACAGGGACATTTTACTGGGATTAAATTCAGGAATTGTGAGAAACTTGAGTTTAAATGAATTTGGCTAAGGTGTATGTAAACTTCCAACTTCAACTGTATGTGTAAATAGAACAGGTCGACCCGGGATAGAGACGCAAATGCCATGTTGAACTGGTTTAAATACGAGCTATATAATGACATTTCGAAGCTCCGCCCCCGGCCCCCTCCGTAGGTGGCCATGATCAGAGGGAAAGAACGTGTGACAGAATATAATAGATATAGCTAGGCTATTTCTCATTACACTAGGTTATTCATAAACCCATGAAAATATATATTTTTAAAAACAATATTGATTTAGCCTACGCATTATGCTGCGTTCAGGTACTAATCGGAACTAGGATACTCGACAATGTGCAACTTACTAACTGGTTGTAGTTATACATGTGCGGCTTCAACCAGTTAGCAAGTCGGACATTTCTGAGTTTCCTAGTTCCGACTGGCACGTGAATGAACGCGACATTATATAATGATTACATTTTTGATAAAAGTATTCCAGAAATATTTTATGGACTAATAATAAATGGAACCATTCCTAGATATAATTAATCTATCATAATGCATGCGAGCATTGAATTTTGTGGAATCCACAAGATACACTATTGTTCTGAGTGGGTCGAGCATCATCATCCTGTTACACTATTTCCAGTATTGTTACAAATTAACCGATTGAATCGCAAGCCATTTTGGAAACAAATCTTATAAATCAGCCATCAACTGCTGTCGTACATTTCACTCATCACTATTTGACCTTTTAAATCGCGGTCTTGTCAAGTTGAACAAACACGAAATTCCCACGATCAACACTCACCGTAATCAATGCGTGTTTAGTCCTTACAATGCAGTTAAATCCATCATAATTCAAACACTTCATAAAAATAAGTAACAAACGAGCAACTGGCTCACTAACGATATCAACACAGTTGGTAAGTCTTCATGGTGGACTGTGCTAGGATAGGAAAAGGGCGAATGCTAATGTCAGATGCCCAAAATAAATCCGTGCTAGTTGAAGAGCACAGGACCTTTACGCGTGTACACATATCTTCTTCCTATTCATGAAATAACACCCCGGTTTACATTCTAATCAGTGACATCCCCGCTAATAGTTTGCATGCAACACCGTCTCAGATAATTGAATGTGCATAACAGGTGGCATATAAATGTATTGTAGTAGTAGTACTTCAATAATAAAGAAACTGCATACAAATAACTGCATGTTCTTCTTGCTCTAGTCTAGTGTTCCTCAAATGTTCCACAAGGATGATCCAATTTATGTAATACTTAATCACATTATCACTGTGTGCAAAAGAGCCATCAGGGATGCGAGAACAAGAGATACCAAGATTATTTAATGTGATTCACATCAGCTTTATTAGATCCTATGCTTGTTACAAGCAAATTGTGATTGTACATCCCTAATCCAGATATGATGGAAATGGGTGGACCAAGAGAAAAATGTAAACTTGCAACAAACCAAAAAAATCTAAACATATACATAACTTATTACAAGCTTCACAGCATCAACCTGAGAAATGCTTTTATTGTCCATATGATTAAGTTATTTGATCAACTGCCAAAACAAATGACTTGTTTAGTAGTATTGTGTGTATGTGTTCAGCGTTGATGGGGTTGTTCGTCTCCCTCTCAGGACATCCCTGTGGAGGGAAAAAAAAGTAAAGTTACATTAGGGAACATTTTACATATTTAGTAGTTTTTACTTGATCGATTTAGTGAAGTCATTGAGATGGAGAGGGGCTCCAGAGGGCATATGTGATAGCAGCACTACCACTAGACCAGCCCCCGGCACAACATTAGGGGAATTTTTTTTTACCAGCAACGCCCTCACTGGAAATGGGGGGGGGGGGGGCGGCAGTCCTTACAGTGAAATCAAGTGTGAGCACCTGGCATGAGCTCCTACACATTTCATGATTTAATGTCCCATAGTGCTACATTACCCTATGTCCACTCCGTGTATTGCATACATTTGTAGTTAAATATCTTGAGGACCAAGAATGAGTGTGACCCCGTAACTTATGAACATATGAGGATATACATTAAAGTGGAACTGGCAGCCGTTTGAACTACTTTGCAGATATGAAACAAACAATCATAGCAGTCAAATATAACATTTCCAGTTTAGGTTTGAAAAATAGGTTATATTTAACTCAATTCCATGACATAGAGAAAGCATTGATGGATGCAGTTCAATTCATGGTTAATATAATTCACCAATACATTTCTTGGCAGTCCAACAAATAATCAGGTTGTAAATCACAGCTGGCTTGGTACATTGTTTGCTGCCTCCACCCATTAGGGATGCACGGTTTCAGTTTTAAAACTCAATATTTTGGACAAAAACTGGCAAATGTAACTAAGGCTGGGAATGTTAATAGAATGAAACTAGCAAGTGCAATGTTCACAAATCAGTCATAACGTGTGGCAATTAGCTAGCTTATCTATTTATGCAGCTATTTATTTACCAAGCTAAAAACACAGAGCTTAATGTTATCTGGCTAGCTGCTAGGAGGATGTTATGTCATTGGACGAGTGGACAACTTTTTACAACCACATTTCATTTTTCTGTGGCTACAGCTAGAAACGCAGGTCTCATTTGGTTAGCTAGCATGACGTGAATGACTTGCGAGCTAGCTATGCTAAACTTGGAACGACTAATCCAGTTACCATATCTCTTAGTTGTCAATCAAATGTATTTGGCATCGATCAAATGGGCAAGTTCCCATTCAGTTGTCAAAATGTGGGTTGGGACAAGCATGTACTGGCAGGCAAGCTGCAGAAGGGCGAGGAGACTACTATTCCCCATCATTTATCATTGCCATTTTTGACAGCCAACTACAAGCTGATAAAGTTTGAGGGTTTATCTACTGTTCCCTCATCTCGCTCTGACTAACAGTTGTTGATCTTGTTGATGTGCATAGGCAACTGAGGGAGAGCGAGCCTACCTTTTTCATGGTTGTTTGATCAATAGGACTGTAAAGTTCCCAAATGTAAGAGGACTCCTGTGGTATTTACATATTTGCAGAAATCCATTCAGGTGTATTTAGTAGCTTTTGCCGAATGCATTCTAATGATCTAAAGTCACGCTGTTGCTACTGCCTGTAAACACAGTCCAGTGTGGCAAATGGCTTATTTGTATATAGGCCTGATTGGCTATGACACACCAGTCTGTGTAGAGTCCTGTCCTGGGCAATATTTTTTTTTTTTAATTAGGTTTTATTTAATGCAATGTCTATTAATTGGCCAAACGTATAGCCACTTTCACACAAATGCCTCACTCTGCTCAGTTGACTCAAGAGTCAGACTTAATTGAATGAATGCCAGAGACCTACAGAACACCATCCAGGAACCAGACTGAAGAACACTAGCTGCCATAAAACGTAATCTTAATCCTATTCCAAAAGGTGACACCAGGGAAGGCAAGGGATAGGCAACAAGTCAACTGATAACATCTAATGAATGCATATAAGTCATGATACAACTTCACTATTTAACATTTTCAGGGACACAAAGCACCCTCTTTTACACATATTTCCAGTAACAGGTAAGATTGTATTAACACACATACACACACTTAAACTCACCATTGGACAACTTGCACTGCTTGAGCACCTCGCTGAAGCCCTCACAGAGTTTCAGGTCACTCTGGGTCTGAGCACACTCAATAAACTGCTTGAACTCGTAGGAGCAGGTTCCCTGCTGTGGAGCAGGCTCCTGCTGGAACATGGACTGGGGCTGCTGCTGATACTGGGCTGGCTGGTACATGGGAGGTGGCTGTTGGTACTGCTGCTGGTACTGATGGGGCTGCTCCTGAGAAACATAAAGCATTTGAGGTTAGTGTTGATTTTATTCTCAACTGTTTAGATGCCCATTCTTTAAGGACTGGCACAGGGTATAATCCCCCATGTTTTATCCTCTCTCTCTGTCTGTCTCACTCATACTCTCATCACTACCATTACTAACTAGGCTACATGACACAAAGCCACTTCAATATCATGGCCCTGTCACTCACTGTGATTAAGCAGTGGTCACCTACCTGGTAGGTGACATCAGGTTTGGCAGCCTCCTGGCTTCCCCCGCCTCCACCCATTCCTCCAGTCATTGCGTGGCCGATCATGTGCCCTGCGGCTGAGCCAACGGCTACCCCAGCGGCTGTGGTGGCCATCTGCGCAAACATGCCTGGCTGCCGGGGAGCAGCAGTGGCTGGCGCAGCCATGGCGGACGGAGGGGCAGGCGCTGGAGCGTAGGATGGTGGGGGTGCAGCCCTGGCCATGGGAGGTGGCGGTGGGGCTACCCTGGTTTGAGGGAAAGATGAGCAATCAAGTGTCAATCCAATCATGCTCACTGAAGAACTTGAATTAGGTCCATTAGCAGCATCAATTTATGTAAATTACTCTCGGCCAATTCAGTAACATATAATTAGGGTAGTGTAAAGACTAACCAACCAGATTCTGTACATTTAGTTCCTTAATTGATTATTATTAGTTTCACCTTTCACTTATCGTCATTAGCAGGTGTCTAGCAATCTAGCTAGCTACATAACGTTATTTGTTATCTAGCTAACTATCATAACTTTGAAATAGACACCGTTTATCAAGTATTCAAATATAGACTGGGCAACACAGGGAAAGGATGCAAGTCTAGCGAACAAGTAATGTCAGGCAGCTTGCTTGATGCTAAGTTAACTAGCTGGCAATGCGTTATTAATATCATTATTTTTCCAATTTGCATACCTGGCTGGAGTGGCCATTCTTGACGTCCGGCTTCTGCTTCCTCTTGGCATTTTCAATTGATAAAGCTAGCTAGTGAAATATAACAAGAAAATTCCTTCGTGTTTGAAGAAAGCGACTCAGTACAGTAGCTAATGTGTCTACGTCTAATCGACCTTCGTAGGAATAAAAAAGACTGGTGTTCCAGAACTTACTATCGTGTCACATATTTTGTGCGTGTAACTTCCGGTGAGATGACGACTCGCTTTGAAAATCTTTGAAATCTGTTGTCATATGTAACGTTTTATAATCATGACTCCATGCCAAAAAACGTTACGGTATGTAAAGCTAGTACATGACTGAGTATCCTCTGATATACACTACATGACCAAAGCATGTTCGTCGAACATCTAATTCCAAAATCATGGGCATTAATATGGAGTTGGTCCCCCATTTGCTGCTATAACAGCCTCTGCTCTTATAGGAAGTTTTTTCATTAGATGTTGGAACATTGCTGCAGGGACTTGCTTCCATTCAGCCACAAGAGCATTAGTGAGGTCGGCACTGATCTCCACAAACCATTTCTGTATGGACCTCGCTTTGTGCACACTGTTGCCACAAAGTTGAAGCACAGAATTGTCTAGAATGTAAATTGTATGCTGTAGTGTTAAGATTTCCCTTCACTGGAACTAAGGAGCCTGAACCATGAAAAACAGCCCCAGACCATTATTCCTCATCCACCAAACATTACAGTTGGCACTGCATTCGGGTATGTAGCGTTCTTCTGACATCTGTCAAACCCAGATTCATCCTTTGGACTGCCAAATTGTGAAGCATGATTCATCACTCCAGAGAACGCGTTTCCACTGCTCCAGAGTCCAATGGCGGCTAACTTTACACCACTCCAGTAGACCTTTGGCATTGTGCATGGTGATCTTAGGCTTGTGTGCAGCTGCTTGGCCATGAAAACCCATTTCATAAAGGTCTTGACGAACAGTTCTTGTGTTGATGTTGCTTCCAGAGGCGGTTTGGAACTCGGTAGTGAGTGTTGCAACCGAGGACAGACGATTTTTACGCGCTTCAGTACTCAACGGTCTCGTTCTGTGAGCTAGTGTGGCCTAACACTTCGCGGCTGAGCCGTTGTTGCTCCTAGACGTTTCCACTTCACAGGAATTTGACAAACTGACTGGAAAGGTGGCATCCTATGGACGGTGCCACGTTGAACGTCACTGAGCTCTTCAGTAAGGCCATTCTACTATCAATGTTTGTCTATGGAGGTTGCATGGCTGTGTGCTCGATTTTATACACCTGTCATCAATGGGTGTGGCTGAAATAGCCAAATCCACTAAATTGAAGGGGTGTCCACATACTTTTGTATATGTAGTGTATGTTTTGTGGTTTTAGCATATCAAGTTTTCGAGCGCTAAAAAAATCTACACTCCAGTGCCCAGTGAAGTAATGGAAATGTTTTTATCTTTTTCCACTAGATGTTCCCCTTGGACTTTGAAATTCAGTTTCTGTAAGTGTGAAACGCATTCAAGATTTTTGGGGGGGGAGGTAACAGTGCATTTGTATTTTCAATGTCATTAACTTGAAATGGAAGAAGTAGTAGTTTGCATATTAAAATCTGTATACCTCTGAAGGGCTTCTGTTTAAAAGTGGAATTAATTCATTCTACCCTACGTAGGCCAAGATTTGTTTTTAAGTCAATTAAATAAAACGTTGAACCCTAATGGTGGTGGAGTTGGTGGTGGAGCAACCTGGACGTAACATAGTAAATGAAAATCAGATGGACTGAAATTAGTATCATATATTACGTATTTTATTATTATACCTTACAGTGAAATGCTTACCGACGAGCCCCTAACCGACAGTGCAGTTTAAAAAAATACGGACAAGAATAAGAGATAAAAGTAACAAGTAATTAAAGAGGAGGAGTAAAAAATAGCAATATATACAGGGGGGTGCCGGTACAGAGTCAATGTGCGGGGGCACCGGTTATTTGAGGTAGTATGTACATGTAGGGAGAGTTAAAGTGACTGTGCAAAGATGACAACAGAGAGTGGCGGGGGGGGGGGGGGGGGGGGGGGGCGCAATGTGAATAGTCTGGGTAGCCATTTGGCTAGATCTTCAGGAGTCTTATGGCTTGGGGGTAGAAGCTGTTTAGAAGCCTCTTGGACCTAGACTTGGCGCTCCTGTACCGCTTGCCGTGTGGTAGCAGAGAGAACAGTCTATGACTAGGGTGGCTGGAGTCTTTGACAATTTTCAGGTCCTTCCTCTGACACAGCCTGGTATAGAGGTCCTGGATGGCAGGAAGCTTGGCTCCAGTGATGTACTGGGCCATTCGCACTACCCTTGCGGTCGGAGGCCGAGCAGTTGCCATACCAGACAGTGATGCAACAAGTCAGGATGCTCTTGATGGTGCAGCTGTAGAACATTTTGAGGATCTGAGGAGCCATGCCAAATTTTTTCAGTCTCCTGAGGGGGAATAGGTTTTGTCGTGCCCGCTTCACGACTGTCATGGTGTGCTTGGACCATGTTCGTTTGTTGGTGATGTGGACACCAAGGAACTTGAAGCTCTCAACCTGCTCCACTGCAGCCCTGTCGATGAGAATGGGGGCGTGCTCGGTCCTCTTTTTCCTGTAGACCACAGTCGGTGATCAGGCCTACCACTGTTGTGTCATTGGCAAATTTAATGATGGCGTTGGAGTCGTGCCTGGCCGTGCAGTCATGAGTGAGCAGGCAGTACAGGAGGGGGCTGAGCAAAAACCCCTGAGGGGGGCCCCTGTGTTGAGGATCAGCGTGGCGGATGTGTTGTTACCTACCCTTACCACCGGGGGGCGGTCCGTCAGGAAGTCCAGGATCCAGTTGCAGAGGGAGGTGTTTAGTCCCAGGGTCCTTAGCTTATTGATGAGCTTCGAGGGCACTATGGTGTTGAACGCTGAGCTGTAGTCAATTAATAGCATTCTCACATTGGTGTTCCTTCTGTCCAGGTGGGAAAGGGCAGTGTGGAGTGCAATAGAGACTGCATCATCTGTGGATCTGTTGGGGCGGTATGCAAATTGGAGTGGGTCTAGGGTTTCTGGGATGATGGTGTTGATGTGAGCCATGACCAGCCTTTCAAAGCACTTCATGGCTACAGACGTGAGTGCTATGGGTCAGTAGTCATTTAGGCAGGTTATCTTAGTGTTCTTGGTCACAGGTACTATGGTGGATGGTGGTCTGCTTGAAACATCTTGGTATTACAGACTCCGACAGGGAGAGTTTGAAAATGTCAGTAAAGACACTTGCTAGTTGGTCAGCGCATGCTCACAGTACACGTCCTGGTAATCCGTCTGGCCCTGCGGCCTTGTGAATGTTGACTTGTCTAAAGGTCATACTCACATCGGCTGCGGAGAGCATGGTCACACTGTCTTCCGGTACAGCTGGTGCTCTCATGCACCAGCTGTACTCGATCTTAGTTCTGTATTGACGCTTTGCCTGTTTGATGGTTCGTCGGAGGGCATAGCAAGATTTCTTATAAGCTTCAGGGGTAGAGTCCCGCTCCTTGAAAGCGGCAGCTCTAGCCTTTAGCTCAGTGCGGATGCTGCCTGTAATCCATGGTTCCTGGTTGGGGAATGTACGTACGGGCACTGTGGGGACGACGTTATTGATGCACTTATTGATGAAGCCAATGACAGATGTGGTGTACTCCTCAATGCCATTGGAGGAATCTCGGAACATATTCCAGTCTGTGCTAGCAAAACAGTCCTGTAGCTTAGCATCTGCTTCATCTGACCACTTTTTTATTGATGTAGTTACTGGTGCTTCCTGCTTTAATTTTTGCTTGTAAGCAGGAATCAGGAGGATATAATTATGGTCAGATTTGCCAAATGGAGGGCGAGGGAGAGCTTTGTATGCATCTCTGTGTGTGGAGTATAGGTGGTCCAGAGTTCGTTTCCCTCTGTTTGCACATTTAACATGTTGATAGAAATTAGGTAAAACAGATTTAAGTTTCCCTGCATTAAAGTTCCCAGCTGCCTCTGTGTGATCGTTTTCTTGTTTGCTTATTGCGGAATACAGCTCATTCAACGCTATCTTGGTGCCAGCCTCTGACTGTGGTGGTATGTAAACAGCTACAAAGAATATAGATGAGAACTCTCTTGGTCGGTAATGTGGTCTGCAGCTTATCATGAGAAACTCTACCTCAGGCGAGCAATGGCTTGAGACTTCCTTAGATATCGTGCACCAGCTGTTGTTTACAAAAATACAGAGACCGCCAGCTGTATGTTGATATTGTCGTCGTTCAGCCACGACACTGTGAAGCATAAGATGTTACAGTTTTTAATGTCTTGTTGGTAGTTTAATCTTCTCAATAACTCGGCCATTTTATTGTCCAAATATTGCATGTTTGCGAGCAGAATTGGGGGGAGTGGAGGTTTATTCAATCGCTGCCTACTCCTCAGAAGGCAGCCCACCCTCCGGCCTCTCTTTCTCCGCCTCCTCTTCACGCAGATCACTGAGGTTGGGTCTGTTCCGGAGGGAGCCGTGTATCCTCCGCCTCGGACTCGTCAGAGTTGTGAAAGATGAAATAGGATTCTGCTAGTCCGTGGTGAGTAATCGCAGTCCTGATGTCCAGAAGTTATTTTCGGTCATAAGAGACGGTAGCGGCAACATTATGTACAAAAATAGTAAAAAAATAAGTTACGAACAAAAAAAACACAATAGTTTGGGGGCACGTAAAACGTCTGCCTTCTGCTCTGGCGCCATTTCTCCTAACCCGTACAATGCTGGGCCAATTGTGCGCCGCCTCATGGGTCTCCCAGTCACGGCCAGCTGTGACACAGACTGGGATCGAACCTGGGTCTGTAGTGATGCCTCAAGCACTGCGATGCACTGATGCATCACTTAGACTGATGCGCCACACGAGAGGCCCCCGCAAATTGATTTTAACAAACAATTGGTCCCCCAAAAAATGCATCCCTCCGTTGAATTTGAAAATCCTGATGTGGCCCTCAAGCCAAAAAGTTTGCCCACCCGTTATATATTAACAACCACGCTAAGAATACTTGTCTATGAAAAGCAGATTCTTTTGTAGGAATCTTATAAATTTTACAGTTACAAAGTAACATAAAATTAAAGCCACCAAAACAGGAGAAAATATAAAAAGGGATGAATTTCCAAATTGAAGTTGGAATCTTTAAGAAATGTTCAGCCCAATTTATCTTAAAAGTACTATTCAAAAATTGAGACCACCATATTCATATGTGTTCATAACGACAGATTTCCTAATATAATGTGTACGATTTTTCCAGATGAAGTTGAAAAGCATCTTTACCTATTTTGTTGCTAAGATGTAGGGACTGGAGTACGTCTGGAGACACCTTCAGCTTTAGAAAGCAATACTCGACCTTTCAGGGATAAATCCCTCTGCAACCAATGGTTCAACTTCTTTATTTTTTTTTTTCAACAATAGGTATGAAATTTAATGAGCATCTTTCCTGTTGATCCTTAGATATGGTAATCCCAAAGTATGTTACTTACCCTCTATATGCAATATTCCAGTTATCACACAGTCTTTAAGAGCAAACAATTCACACTTATTAAGGTTTAGGCAAAGACCAGATGCTTTGGGAAAAAATATTTATCACATCGACTGCTCTAGGAATCTGGTCAGCATCTTTCAAAATGATGGTGGCGTCATCTGCAAGCTGACATGATAATATCTCTGTCAGCAATAGAGATCCATTTTTATATAGCTGGATTTAACAAAACTTGTAAGAAGTTGGGTTGCTAGCAGGAAGAGGTAAGGCGAAATTCATTCCTTCCTCCTCTGCCCCTTGCCCTGCAAGTGTATACTCGTCAGACGTCATGAAACGTCATCAGAAGTGTCCACTTAATTTGAGGGCTGAGCGGATAGGGTGTCTTTTAAGTGTTTGGACTGCAACTTATAGGCTACTCTTCCAGTTAGGCCAATTGCATATGAATCTGATTTAGTCAGTTATTGGACAATAATAAACCATTTTCTAATTTGGATGAAGATGTTAAACTAGCACATTTTTATTGGAGTGGTCAGTAATTGATTTTGAAGCAATTGTTGCACCGCGCTGCGTTGGACGCGCAGGTTTAAGGTGCAATGGATTCCCTGGGGACCAGCCTACTTTCACTCGCATCATACTGGAGAGACCGGCTTGTCAAACCACAGGTTCATTCGCACATAGGCTGTGGTAAAGCATACACCGGGGCTAGGCAACCGCTAAATAGTTATTGAAATGAAACTGAATGACTGAGTTGACAAATATGCCACAATAAATATCAAATAGTATTATTAGGCTATTTCCATAAAATCAGGAGTTATGGATCGACTTGGTAAATGGAGTTTGAAACCGATGAAGATGGAAGTGGAATTGGAGGATGATTTTTATTTGGATTATGATGCGTTAGAAATATCTGATTATCAAGACCCCAATGAACTTTTAGCTGCTTTGAAACAAAAGGAGAAAGACGTCATTTTGGCGGCCCAGCTGGGAAATGCATTGCTTTTGGAAAATCGTCAGTTGAAGGACCAGAGCGACAAACTTCATGAACAGTATGCAGACAAACTTGAGGTAAGAGAGAAGTGTCAAAAGAAACCTCTTGTGTTGTACGATATGATGAAGTTTGTGAATGTGTCATATGCGCGCTTGTTCCCATCTTCGTATAAATGAGAACATGATTCACAAGCGCATCCAATTTGGATCTTGAGAAGTAGGCCAACGCAATGAGTCAATTTGTAAACCATTGTTCAAGATTCTTTCGAAAAAGTTTAGAATTTTTATTTATTTAGGGTAGGCTTTTGTCATTTTCTTTATATTTCTGTGCTGACTAAGCAACAACAAATGTGTGACAGTTAATAACTGAGAGAATTATAACATTATAGTTAAGTAGGATACTGGATTCTACTCTGGCATGTTGATAATCATTCCAGACAGAGCAAGTCACAGTATCAACCAATGTTTTGACTATGTTAACAGCCATTGATATACGGTGCATTTAGCTCCACCTGCAATTATATCTGCAAAACGTGTGCACGACCAATACTATTTCATTTTATTTGCTGTGTTGACATATCAAACAAGGGAAATAACAACAAACAAGTCTTTACATCATGCAAGTCTTTATAATACAATATACTGTATAGATAGTACATTATAAAGCAGCACAATTTCACCCAAAATACCATACTTCAGGTTCACCTTTGATAAGATATCATAGGTGCATGGATGGATCTAGTATTCTTAGGGGGCTACCGCCATATGATCATGATCTAAGGAGGCTAGCTCTTCTCTCTTCAAAGGAGATGTCATAAGAATGTACTGAGTCTGAGCTTCCTCGGAAAACAAAGACCAATTTTATTACACACAATGCACTCTTTCTCTGCTCTCTGAAAAGCTCTTTTGTGTTTTTGTGATAAGCCTGAGTTCCACGAACCCGCTCCCCTCCCTTTCCCTCGCAGGTTTGCCAATTAATATGGACATCTCATTAGAACAGCACAGAGATGTATTCAGGAAATGGCACCCACCATGTGAGGAAAAGTATATACACAGTGCCTTCAGAAAATATTCACACCCTTGACTTTTTCCACATTTTGTTGCATTAGCGCCTGAATTTATAATAGTTAACATAATGAATTGCAGGGACTCACTATGTGTGCAATAATAGTGTTTCATTAATAGTGTTTAATGATTTTTGAATGACTACAGTGAGGGGGAAAAAGTATTTGATCCCCTGCTGATTTTGTACGTTTTCCCACTGACAAAGAAATTATCAGTCTATAATTTTAATGGTAGGTTTATTTGAACAGTGAGAGACAGAATAACAACAAAAAAATCCCGAAAAATGCATGTCGAAAATGTTATAAAATGATTAGCATTTTAATGAGGGAAATAAGTATTTGACCCCTCTGCAAAACATGACTTAGTACTTGGTGGCAAAACCCTTGTTGGCAATCACAGAGGTCAGACATTTCTTGTAGTTGGCCATCAGGTTTGCACACATCTCAGGAGGGATTTTGTCCCACTCCTCTTTGCAGATCTTCTCCAAGTCATTAAGGTTTCGAGGTTGACGTTTGTCAACTCGAACCTTCAGCTCCCTCCACAGATTTTCTATGGGATTAAGGTCTGGAGACTGGCTAGGCCACTCCAGGACCTTAATGTGCTTCTTCTTGAGCCACTCCTTTGTTGCCTTGGCTGTGTGTTTTGGGTCATTGTCATGCTGGAATACCCATCCACGACCCATTTTCAATGCCCTGGCTGAGGGAAGAAGGTTCTCACCCAAGGTTTTACGGTACATGGCCCCGTCCATCGTCCCTTTGATGCGGTGAAGTTGTCCTGTCCCCTTAGCAGAAAAACATCCCCAAAGCATGTTTCCACCTCCATGTTTGACGGTGGGGATGGTATTCTTGGGGTCATAGGCAGCATTCCTCCTCCTCCAAACACGGCGAGTTGAATTGATGCCAAAGAGCTCCATTTTGGTCTCATCTGACCACAACGCTTCACCCAGTTGTCCTCTGAATCATTCAGATGTTCATTGGCAAACTTCAGACGGGCATGTATATGTGCTTTCTTGAGCAGGGGGACCTTGCGGGCGCTGCAGGATTTCAGTCCTTCACGGCGTACTGTGTTACCAATTGTTTTCTTGGTGACAATGGTCCCAGCTGCCTTGAGATCATTGACAAGATCCTCCCGTGTAGTTCTGGGCTGATACCTCACCGTTCTCATGATCATTGCAACTCCACGAGGTGAGATCTTGCATGGAGCCCCAGGCCGAGGGATATTGACAGTTCTTTTGTGTTTCTTCCATTTGCGAATAATCGCACCAACTGTTGTTACCTTCTCACCAAGCTGCTTGGCGATGGTCTTGTAGCCCATTCCAGCCTTGTGTAGGTCTACAATCTTGTCCCTGACATCCTTGGAGAGCTCTTTGGTCTTGGCCATGGTGGAGAGTTTGGAATCTGATTGATTGATTGCTTCTGTGGACAGGTGTCTTTTATACAGGTAACAAATTGAGATTAGCAGCACTCCCTTTAATAGTGTGCTCCTAATCTCAGCTCGTTACCTGTATAAAAGACACCTGGGAGCCAGAAATCTTTCTGATTGAGAGGGGGTCAAATACTTATTTCCCTCATTAAAATGCAAATCAATTTATAACATTTTTGACATGTGTTTTTCTGGATTTTTTTGTTTTTATTCTGTCTCTCACTGTTCAAATAAACCTACCATTAAAATTATAGACTGATCATTTCTTTGTCAGTGGGCAAACTTACAAAATCAGCAGGGCATCAAATACTTTTTTCCCTCACTGTACCTCATCTCTGTATCCCACACATACAATTATCTGTAATGTTCCTCAGTCGAGCAGTGAATTTCAAACACAAATTCTACCACAAGGACCAGGGAGGTTTTCCAATGCCTCGCAAAGAAGGGCACCTATTGGTAGATGGGGAAAAAAGCAGACATTGAATATCCCTTTGAGCATGGTGAAATTAATTACATTTTGGATGGTGTATCAATACACCCAGTCACTACAAATATACAGGCCTCCTTCCTAACTCAGTTGTTGGAGAGGAAGGAAACCGCTCAGGGATTTCACCATAAGGCCAATGGTGACTTTGAAACAGTTAGAGTTTAATGGCTCTGATAGGAGAAAACTGAGGATCAACAACATTGTAATTACTCCACAATACTAACCTAATTGACAGAGTGAACAGAAGAAAGCCTGTACAGAATAAAAATATGTCACGTGATCGGGTCTTTCTCACAGGCTACAAGTAAAGGCGCATGGCCTTATCCAATTCCGAGGTGCATATTGAAGATATTGGAAGAACTGTCCACATTTACTTTTCGTCAGCCAACAAGATGAGTAGGCCTAACGAACAGCAAAAGCACTAGCCTATGTCAATCTACTATCCCCATAGTACAAAGGTCGACCTATTCTATTCTGTGCAATAAAAAAATATTTGAAAAGCAAATTTTTTTGTACATTTAAAATAACATCAAATTGATCAGAAATACAGTGTAGACATTGTTAATGTTGTAAATTACTTGTAGCTGGAAACTGAAGATTTTCTAATGGAATATCTACATAGGCATACAGAGGCCCATTATCAGCAACCATCACTCCTGTGTTCCAATGGCACGTTGTGTTAGCTAATCCAAGTTTATCATTTTAAAGGGCTAATTGATCATTAGAAAACCCAATTATGTTAGCACAGCTGAAAACAGTTGTTCTGATTAAAGAAGCAATAAAACTGGCCTCTTTTAGACTAGTTGTGTATCGGGAGCATCGGCATTTGTGGGTTTGATTACAGGCTCAAAATGGCCAGAAACAAAGAACTTTCTTCTGAAACTTGTCAGTCTATTCTTGTTCTGAGAAATGAAGGCTATTCCATGCGAGAAATTGCCAAGAAACTGAAGATCGCGTACAACGCTGTGTACTACTCCCTTCACAGAACAGCGCAAACTGGCTCTAACCAGAATAGAAAGAGGAGTGGGAGGCCCCAGTGCACAACTGAGCAAGAGGACAAGTACATTAGAGTGTCTAGTTTGAGAAACAGACGCCTCCCAAGTCCTCAACTGGAAGCTTCATTAAATGGTACCCGCAAAACACCAGTCTCAACGTCAACAGTGAAGAGACGACTCCGGGATGCTGGCCTGTTAACGTTGAGACTGGTGTTTTGCCGGTACTGTTTAATGAAGCTGTCGTCCCTTTATGCCATAGTTTGTACATCTCAATTGTCAGTAGAACCCACGTTTGTTTAAGCAAGTCAGCCATATCAGCTATGTATTTTTTAAAGGCGGTGGATGAGGCTGAATGAACTGTTTCTCTGCCAGACAAGGCTCTGCTGAAAGCCAGGTGCAACAGTGGTAAGGTATTAGGACTGCTGTTGGGACAGCTTTATGTAGGCCCTAACAGTTTGTGGTCACCGTTTGTCATCGATGTAGTGCAGTTAATGCATTGCTTAGTATTGTGTTGTGTAGTGGCTTTGCTGGCATGCATCTAAAAACATTTGGGGGGAGTTTGCCCCACCAAGGTTTACATGCTAAAATCGCCACTGTGTGAGGGTGTTTATCATTAAGCTCTGAGGGATGGCACATGCAGCATCTGCAGTTCGTATCCCTTTCACTCTCACAAGGTCTGAATATGTAGCAAAAACATTAAGCATAAGATGCCCAGTCTGTATCTGGAGAGGATTCACACACCCGTCTATAAGTATCCCTGGCTTGCTCAGTGTAGAATATTGGCCACAAAAAGAAGAGCCATATAAGTATGTTAGACCATTACTCTCATCTTTAGGAATATTTCCCCAGGTCAGCATTGAAATTAACTGGCCATCATGAAGTAATGTAGTTGCGGTTATCACCCAGTCTCTCAGATTTACACTGTTTCTCTTACTGCTACGCTGTATGGAATTGCATAAGCTTCCCAGAGAGGGCTGTAGCTCTTCTACATGTAGATCCAATAAGTGTCTGTAGCAGCCAGGGATGAATCCACATTAGGAGACAGATGTTTCAGAGACAGTTTTACTGCTTACTGTGTGGATGGATAGATTTAATGTAGGGCTGTCTAGGCCTCGGAGGTGCAAGAACATGGATATTGATATAAGCCAGTTGCCAAGCCGTTTTATTGGTGTACTATTATGAAATAATGATAGTTTATATTACCTTACATGAAGTGTAATACAGGCTTGTGGTTATGTCATAGTCTAATCTACCATGTCTGGACTTTGATGCTGTGTGCTCTATAGAGTTTATAGATACAATAAAAAGATAGCAGGGGTGTACTAGACTGGCAGACTGGTGAAATACCAAGTATGCATCACCTAGCTTCAATAAGTACACAGTAATACCACAGTAACAGCTACTGCACAAATACTCTTAGATTTTCTAATTTATTCATTTCATGGATTAAAATGATCGAGCAGTGGTATCAGTCTCCTAATCACAGACCAAAGAGACCCCCATTGACACGCATTCATTGTGCCCATCTGTTATGTGTTGCCCACAGGAGCTGGAGCAGGGCAGGCACGAACTGCAGGTGAAGCTGGAGGGGTGCCAGTCTGGGTGGGTGAGCCAGGTTGGGGACCTGGAGAAAGATGTGAGGGATCTGAGTGGCCAGGTGGACAGGCTGACCCAGGCCCTGACCGACGCAGACAGGGACAAGACCAGGGCCCAGGAGGAACACGCAGAACACACCCAGTGCCTCAGAGAACAGCTCAGCACAGTGAGTACATACCACCCCTTCACACCTGGGCCATGTTCATTAAGCACCAAATGGAAGAAAACAGGACTGAAACTAAATGTATTTAATTCACTAGCAATAAGCCCGGCAAGGAAGGCTAATGTTTTGACGCTAGCCTTTTTAGGAATGCTGTACATAAGAACCTTTTTTTTTATTTTGACCATATAAAGTGACACACAAAAATATTTCTCTATTAAGACAGAAGTAAAGAAAAGCTAGCCATTCTAACCTAACCACTCAAGCTATGCCTGGGGTTAGAGCCAACATCAGTTAAGGTGGGGTGTTACCCAATCTACCTACTGAAAATAAATGTCATGTACAAAGACCAATGCTGTATAAAGCAAGGCCACAGATATTAGGTAATACATAATAATAGTAACTAGTAAGTAATACACAGACAGTACATATAAGCATTAATATGTAGATAAAAAACGAGATTAACCAGAGATTAAGAGAACCCACCTCAGCAGTTCAGGATCAGTTCAGGATCAGTTCAGGATCAGGTGATAGGTCAGGCTCTTATTACATTAATAAGTCATTAAGGTACTTTGCCTAAAGGAAAAACATCCAGCTGGGAGGCTATAGGAATGGATGCCAACATTTTGTAAAGTAGAATATGGAGTAGGAACTGAAATAATTTGTTTCAAGACTCAATAAGTCTTCAGAGTAGGGAGACATCAGTGGAAGGTTGAAAAATACTCATATCTGGAATTGGTCTTTGAATTGTATCAATCATCGCTGGAATAAGTCGGTGAGTTAATTATATACTGAGCCATGTGGCTATGACATGTAGAAAACCCCTAGACCACGTGATGGGAAAACCACAGCTGTCAATGTCTGTACTCAGTTTGCAGTCATGTCCATGCTTCAATGTGACTCATGTTTACTTTATTATAACTATATCCACAATGATACTTAATATTAACACTACGACACCTGTTTGTAATGGTGAGGTCCTGGGTTATCCCTATAAATGCTGTACCTAAGACTGTAAGCTTGCCGTTGCGATTAAAAAGGTATTTTATAGTCTCTTATCAGTTTTGTAGGTACAGTTGAGCTTGTTGGCTACTGGTGTACTAGGCTAGCAACCTTGAGTGGGCCGCTAGACTAGTGCTCTGCAAACTTACAACAAGGGTGTTGTTTTGTATTGCCAAATGTTATGATCGTGACGTAAACCTACAGTTAATGAAACACATGGCTAACCACCTGGCTGTAGTAAGCATGGAAGTTGAATATCTAACTCCAGTCCAGTGCACAGACATAAGGCAATGGAAAAAAGCACAACCTCCTTTTGACTCCTCAGTGGTCTTCAGTTCAGATAGAGGAACCATAAATGTCACTCCACCCTGTGTAGAGGAAATCTCTTCTATTTATCACTCACAGTCCCCCAACACGGGCAGGAAAAGGTCTATTTACAGGAGCTATCTCTCAATCTGAGTTCTGGAGGAGGAGGAGGAAGTGGAGAGAAGTGGGTTCTTTCTGCTGGCTGACTTCCACCGTGGGTGACTCTGAGTTCTCTGGAAATGTAAACGTAAAAGAACAGCTAGAAAGTAGTACTTCAGACGCTGTTCTTGTGGAGAGGAAAGGTTTGAAGAGTGTTTCTCTCGGTCTGGTCGCTGACATCTTCTTACCGGACGCGGTAGTGAATGGTGGTGGTCGTACCCCTCTCTCCAGGTGTGCAGCACTGCCTGGCATGGTGAGTGTGTGTGTGAGAGAGAGAGTGGGGGGGGGGGGGGGGTGTAATATAACGATACAATCAGTGTAACTAAAAAGAGATATCAATACAGTCTGTGTACAGCAGTGTCTGGGTGGGACTGTATGTTTGGTTGAAGTGGTTCTATAGTACCAGGGTCTGATGGGCCTAACTGTAGTGTGTGAGCTTAGACAGAGCATGACAGTATTCTGGGGGAGAGAGGTTACCAGACAGTCAGCCTGGGAGTGTGAGTGCTCCAATATATCACCTTGACCTATGGTCACACAGCCAGGAAAATGGATATCCATTTCAGCTAATACATACACTATATATACAAAAGTATGTGGACACTCCTTCAAATTAGTGGATTTGGCTATTTCATCCACACCCGTTTCTGACAGGTGTATAAAATTGAGCACACAGCCATGCAATATCCATAGACAAACATTGGCAACAAAATGGCCTTACTGAAGAGCTCAGTGACTTTCAACATGGCACCATCATAGGGTGCCTACCTTTCTAACAAGTCGGTTCATCAAATTGAATCTGGGTTTGGCTGATGCCAGGAGAATGCTACCTGCCCCAATGCATAGTGCCAACTGTAAAGTTTGGTGGAGGAGGAATAATGGTCTTGGGCTGTTTTTCATGGTTCGGGCATGGCCCCTTAGTTCCAGTGAAGGAATATTTTAACGCTACAGCATACAATGACATTCTAGACGATTCTGTGCTTCCAACTTTGTGGCAACAGTTCAGGGAAGGCCCTTTCCTGTTTCAGCATGACAATGCCCCCATACACAAAGCGAGGTCCGTACAGAAATGGTTTGTCGAGATCGGTGTGGAAGAACTTGATTGGCCTGCACAGAACCCTTACCTCAACTCCATTGAACACCGTTGAGATTAATTGGAACGTCGACTGCGGATCAGGTCTAATTGCCCAACATCAGTGCCCAACCTCACTAATGCTCTTGTGGCTGAATGGAAGCAAGTTCCTGAAGCAATGTTCCAATATCTAGTGCAAAGCCTTCCCAGAAGAGTGGAGGGCAGACTAACTCCATATTAATGCCCATTTTTGGAAAGAGAAGACAAGCAGGTGTCCACATACTTTTGTACATGTAGTGTATTTCTAGAGACCACTAGAAATGCTTACTGTTGCTGTTCACCTCGGTTGTGAAGGAAGTGTGAAAACTATGTTGATCTTCGCCAGTCAGAGACTGGTTCGTTATCAGGTTTCGCTGTATCTATGAGTTGAGTGTGAGAGGAGTATTTTGACAATCTATGACTCTCTGGCAGTGTCATTGTTATTGTTTGATTCTCTATCCCATCAGCAGTTTTCAACTTGAACATGCAGATGATACAAAAGTATTGATGGATCTTGGCCTCACTGTTCCATAGAATGCCTAATCATTATTCCTCTGTGAACAATGCTTCACCCAGAGTCTAGCATTCACTTCTGTTAGTTGTAGTGTACTTCATACAGCTTTTCTGTGGAAGCTCAAGTCAAACACTTGCATTGAAATAACATGATGTAGACATATTTTTAGTGAAGGAATGTGTTACTCTAAAGGGAGAACGGTTACAGTTTCATAAGCTGGAATTGAGAACAACTCATGGTTGATTTAAACGTGTAGCCTATCTCTTTGTTTGGTAGTAGCTTTTCAGAAATGACGTTATTGTCCAATCTAAGTTACAGGAAAAGGCCTCCAAGGAAGTCATTTATTTTTCCAACATAAGGAAAGAAACCAGTGCACATGTCTCAAACAAGGAAGTGAAAAAGATTGCTTTTGATCACTGGTGTGATGAATCATGCCATTCTACAGGTGGAAAATACATTCAACCACTAAGGGTTTAGCTAAGGTTTTCAACTTTAGATTTAGACACCAACCAACATGATGATTTCCATGGTGATGACACCTGTTATATCCCTCACTCCTGATTTTATCTTTATGTAGAATTAGACATCCTTGTTTGACCTTTGACTCAGACAGCGTCACACCACTTAGAGAGGGAAGCGCTAGGAAGATCCATCATTAGAGAAGATGTAAATCTATCACTCTTTCCATTGAGGGGGTTCATCACATGATGTTTGTGCTACTGCTATCTATGACCCCTCCCATCCCAGGGGAATGTTATACTCTGTCCCACCACTCTGAGAAGACCCTTGGGTTCTACTACTGCTGTAGGAGTCAGCTGCTATGTGCATCACAGTTTAGTCTTGGAGCTCGGGGGGTGTCCCTAATAAGTGGAGTGTCTCTCTGTGAATTCCTAATGGTCTGCTCGCTCCATTTTCCATAGTCGGACCAAGATAAGCCATGGACGGGACTCTGGGGCAGATTGACGCAAACGTGCATCTTTGCCACTCCCCCTACCGCGTGTGGCTACATGCCCTCTGTTTTTGTTTCTGTCTGTCAATGCTCATTCAACTACCCCAGCCTCCATGCACCCAGCCCCCCCCCCCCCAGTAACATCCCCAATGTTCTGTGCCTAACGTGGCATGGGGATGTCACTGCCAAGACCAAGATTCCCCAGTTGCTCCGTCTGCTGTGGCCCTTTCATCCTGTATTGTGTGTGCGTCTGTGTGTGTGATGGGAGCTGACATGGGCCCGCCATACTGCTGAGTCAGGGGGACCAGGGGTGTGTGTGTTTGGGGGTAGGGGTTAGGGGGCCAAAGAACTGGCACAGTGCCAATACATTCCTGTCTCTCACTTTTGTATTTGGAAATGTTTTTGTTTTATTCCAATGAGCTATACATTGGAACCTATGGCATATAACCTTTTTAGTAAGGGAAAAAACTTTCCTCAAAAGTTTCGGTATATTCTTAGAAAAAAGGGATCCGAAAGGGTTCTTCGGCTGTCCCCATAGGCAAACCCTTTTTTGGTTTCAGGTAGAGCTCTTTTGGATTCCTGTAGAACCCTCTGTGTAAAGGGTTCTACCTGGAACCAAAAAGGTTCCTTCAAAGGGTTATCCAATGGGGACAGCCAAAGACCCTAACCGTAACACTTTTAGGTTCTAGATAACACTTTTTTTCCCTTAGAGTTTAGGCATATGTCAATAATTGCTTACTGTGCCATCTTGTAGTTAATGGAACAATGGTCCCACAGAGAGAAGATTTGAGTTGTTTTGTTATGATGAAAACATAAGCACATGTGCTGGAGGCAAGAACCATTCCTCTGACTGTAGTATGTGATCTTAGTTTTCCATTTACAGCATAGCTCACAGCAACCAATAATACAGATTCACTTATTTAATATCTATGATTTTATATTACACTTCCTCATATATCTATTTTAGATATTTATCTCTGGATCTAGTAACTTAGTCTCAGGTATTTTCGTCTCCTGAACCTGGTGCCTTTTTCTCTGGTCTGCCCTGTTTCTCTGTATGTACATCTAATACCTCTCTCCTGTCTTTGGTGTCTGTCTGTGTTGCGGTCTAGACGATGGAGGTGGAGAGGGCGATGACCAGTGAGCTGCAGACCCTGAAACAGGAGCTTCAACAGAAAGGCCACCACAGACCACAGGAGGAGGAGCTGCTTAGTGCCATGAGGGAGCAGGTAGGCTATGCACACACACACAGTTTTGTATTGCTATCCTTGTGGGGACCAAATAATTTATTCCCATCCAAAATCCTATTTTTCTCTAACCCCTTAACCCTAACCTTAACTCTTAACCTAACCTTAACCCTAAACCTAACCTTAACCCTAAAACTATACCTAACTCCTAACCCTAACCTTAATTCTAATCCTATTTGTAAACCAAACCCTTAAACATAATCCGTAAGCCTAAAATAGCGTTTCTCCTCTTGGCGACTGGCAACATGTTTTACTAACCTTGTAAGGACTGATACCCACAAGGATTGTTAAACAAACACACAGAAACACACACACACACTTTATCTCACTCCCTGTGTGTGTCCAGGTGGTGCGTCTGTCCCAGAAGGAGCAGGCTCTAGAGGAGCAGCTGGAGAGTGTGTGTCAGGAGAACGCAGACCTACGTGACAGACTGGCCTCCCTACACACACGCTTAGCTCTACAGGACCAACGCAACCAGCAGCAGAGCCAACAGGTAAACATACACCATTTTTCATTTTGTTATCTTTCTCCTTGTTTACTCATTACCGTAAATTCCGGACTATAAGCCGCAACTTTTTTCCCAGGTTTTGAACCTCGCGGCTTAAACAATGACGTGGCTAATATATGGATTTTTCCCGCTTTCAATTTTTTTTTTCTCCAAAAAAACACGTTCTGTGACGTGCTCAGTTTTTTGGCGGCATGAAGCTTTCATTAGACCAATGAAATTGCCGAACGGGTTAAGGTCAAACAACTTTTTTGTTTACTGTTTAGATTAAATCGACCGCTCTCAAACTTCCCATCATTCTGATTACGGTAGTCATTTTGTCACCCTCATCATGGCAAAGACACGGAGAAATGCATATGATGCAGCATTCAAGTTGAAGGCGATTGATCTGGCTGTTGGAAAAGGAAATAGAGCTGCTGCACGGGAGCTTGGTCTTAATGAGTCGATTATAAGACGTTGGAAACAGCAGCGTGAGGAATTGACTCAGTGCAAAAAGACAACTAAAGCTTACTGCAAATTTTTTATTGTTTGTTACAAGCCGTGTTTCGTTAAAGCCTATTTATTTTTGTTACAAGCCGTGTTTCGTTAAAGCCTATTTATTTGTGTTACAAGCCGTGTTTCGTTAAAGCCTGTGTAAAGTTCATTTGTTTCAATGTACCGGTAGGCACCTGCGGCTTATAGACATGTGCGGCTTATTTATGTTCAAAATATATATTTTTTTTAAATTCAGTGGGTGCGGCTTATATTCAGGTGCGCTTAATAGTCCGGAAATTACGGTAATATCACATCAATAGTGCAAAGTTGCCTAAGTGACCATGGGATACACTGTGAAAATTGGGGTTTAATAGCAGTGTAATTTCCACTCGCTTTTTTAGCCCATAGATATTGTTGTATTTTGTTGTCACTCAAATATCACATGAATACGCATAATAGATATCAAAATGTATAGAATTGCAAGAAAGTTTGCTTTAAAACTGCAACAATTTCTTTGCACCCCATGACAAAATAAACTTTAAACCTGCAAAATTCCCTCCACTGACAAGAGGGGTGTGAACAGTTTGTCTCATGAACAGTGCTTTTGCCCATAGAAAGAAACGTGGTGCATGCGTGCGGAATAAAAAGTTTGTGAACCCCTGATCTATGGAAGGTTTTGCTTTAAAATGGACTCATCCCTCCCATTGTCACATGTCATTTCAACTTGTAAGGCTGGATTCCACACATGTGCCGTAGTGGAGTTTCTACACCAGGCTGGAATCTGGCATGTTAGGATTTCACAGTGGTTGAATGGCAGTTTACATTTTTTACATAGCTTTTCCAATAGCACTGTATGTTGATATAGTGCACATATTGTGTAATATGTGATTTATGGATGACATTGGCATGTTATGTATACTTGTGTGTCTCTAGAGCTAGATCTGCTTTTCAATAGTCAAACTGATGGGGTCTGAATCTCATCTCATATGTTTGCATAATGTGGTTGATTTTAGATGACGTTGACCAGACCTTATGTATCTCTCTTTGTGTGCGTTTCCATCTATGTTTTTGTGTGTGTGTGTGTGCCCCTCTCTCTGTGTGTAGCTGGCGGAGGCATCGCAGGAGGCTGCGGCGGCGAGAGGGCGTTCCCAGCAGCTTCAGGTCCAGGTGGAGGAGCTGCAGGAGGAGGTCTACCTGCAGGACAGGAGTAACCATGGAAACACATCCCTACTGTCTGAGCTGGAGACCAGTCTAGACACCATGGGCCTGGGCCATGACAGAGAACAGGTAACACTATAGAAATTAGAAGACCTGGGACATAAGAGACAAGGAACCCAGGACAAAGGCATGGGTTAGCACACTTATCCTGGGTTAATACCGTTGGTACATACATAGTCTTAGTACACACATCATGGTCAGAGTTAGTGGCCAAGATTGTTATGATCTCTATCTTTATATTCTTAGAAAAAAAGGTGCTATCTAGAACCTAAAAGAGTTCTTCAGAAATAAGAGACAAAAGGTTAGCACACATATCCTGGGTTAACCCTTGGTACATTCATAGTCTTAGTACATACAGTACCAGTCAAAAGTTTGAACACCTACTCATTCCAGGGTTTTTCTTTATTTTTACTACTTTCTACATTGTAGAATAATAGTGAAGACATCAAAACTATTAAATAACACATATGATATCATGTAGTAACAAAAAGTGTTAAACAAATGAAAATAAATTTTATATTTGAGATTCTTCAAAGTAGCCACCCTTTGCCTTGGTGACAGCTTTACACACTCTTGGCATTCGCTTCATGAGGTGGTCACCTGGAATGCTTTTCAATTAACAGGTGTGCTTTGTTAAAAGTTAATTTGTGTAATTTCTTTCCTTCTTAATGCGTTTGAGCCAATCACTTCTGACAAGGTAAAGGTGATATACAGAAGATAGCCCTATTTGGTAAAAGTCCAAGTCCATATTATGGCAAAAACAGCACAAATAAGCAAAGAGAAATGACAGTCCATCATTACTTTAAGACATGAAGGTCAGTCAATCCAGAAAATGTTAAGAACTTTGAACGTTTCTTCAAGTGCAGTCGCAAAAACCATCAAGCGCTATGATGAACAGGCTCTCATGAGGACCGCCACAGGAAAGGAAGACCCAGAGTTACCTGAAGAGGATAAGTTCATTAGAGTTAACTGCACCTCAGATTGCAGTCCAAATAAATGCTTCACAGAGTTCAAGTAACAGACACATCTCAACATCAACTGTTCAGAGGAGACTGCGTGAATCAGGCCTTCATGGTCGAATTGCTGCAAAGAAACCACTACTAAAGGACACCAATAAGAAGAAGAAACTTGCTTGGGGCAAAAAACCTGAGTAATGGACATTAGACTGGTGGAAATCTGTCCTTTGGTCTGATGAGTCCAAATTTGAGATTTTTGGTTCCAACCGCTGTGTCTTTGAGACGCAGAGTAGGTGAACGGATGATCTCCGCATGTGTGGTTCCCACCATGAAGCATGGAGGAGGTATGGGGGTGCTTTGCTGGTAACACTGTCAGTGATTTATTTAAAATTCAAGGCACACTTAACCAGCATGGCTACCACAGCATTCTGCAGCGATACACCATCCCATCTGGTTTGCACTTAGTGGGACTATCATTTGTTTGTTTTTCCAGGCTGTGTAAGGGCTATTTGACCAAGAAGGAGAGTGATGGAGTGCTGCATCAGATGACCCTACCTCCCCAATCACCCGATCCTTAAACCAATTGAGATGGTTTGGGATGAGTTGGACCGCAGAGTGAAGGAAAAGCAGCCAACAAGTGCTCAGCATGTGTGGGAACTCCTTCAAGACGGTTGGAAAAGCATTCCACATGAAGCTGGTTGAGAGAATGCCAAGTGTGTGCAAAGCTGTCATCAAGGCAAATGGTGACTACTTTGAAGAATCTCAAATATAATATATATTTGATTTGTTTAACACTTTTTTTTGGTTACTACGTGATTCCATATGTGTTATTTCATAGTTTTGATGTCTTCACTATTATTCTACAATGTAGAAAATAGTAAAAAATAAAGAAAAACCCTTGAATGAATAGGTGTCCACACTTTTGACTGGTACTGTATATCAGGTAGAACCCTTATGGTTCCAGGTAGAACACTTTTAGGTTCCATATAGAACACTTTTTTCTAAGAGTATATAAAGTATGAGGTGTTAGAAAGATACAGAGATACACAACCATGCAATCAAAGTCCACTACCTGTATGCAATAGAAATGTCCAGGTGAACAAAAAGGAGAGCAGTCTTTTCTGGTTTATTACAAGTTGCAACAGGGAGACACCACCCAGCACAGAAGCAGAGAAAATAACTGGCCTCTTGGAGACAGGCCCTTTTTATATCCTAATCGCACAGCACCAAATGTTCTGTTAACATTAGCCTTGTAAGAAGTTAAAGCAAAAAGGCAGTCAGCTTCTACAGAATCACATAGTGTCCATTGAATGTCATCAATACAATAAAACCGTGAATAATCACTTTATCTGCCTTCCAGTCTGGCGTCAATCACCATCTACAGATATGAGAATAATCCATAACATTCAGCATCAAGTCTAGTGACATCAACCTGCACCTTGAGTGTCACAAATTGAACACTGGAAATGATGTGTAATACAGAAACTCCAAATATGTTAAACATGTGCTTAAATATTCCCATGACACTGTAATGGAAGAATGATACATAGCAACAGAACGTTCTAGGTATGTTATTGGTGATGGTACCTCTAAAGGAACACTTCTTAACTTGTGTGTCCTGACTTCAAAGAGAAAGAAACAACAAGGGGAACATTATTTGCGATAGCTTTGCCATTAGCTACTCAGGTGTGAATGCATTACAGCTCCTACAATTTGTAGAAAACATCGTGATAATGAATGCTTGAAACCAAGCATAAAAGGTGAGAAAGAAAGAGACATATTTTGCTAAATTTTGACTGTCTGATTCTGTCATTATTTTGCTTTGTTTTCTTCCATACCTGGAAACTGTGATCTTTTAGTGAACCCATGAGTCATTTGCTAGCCTACATTTCCTGCTTGGTTGAATCACCTAAGCTAGATGGATCTTTCTACCTCTAAATGTCAGAGAGCACACGCATTCAGTCAGGTTTTGTGATAAAGTGGATATACCTATGGAAGTCTCAAAGAAAAAAACTGATCTTTGACTCTTAAAAGCTCTAGGGAAAGACTTAAGGTAATGAGATGAGGTATATAACTCAATCATTGAGAGATATAAATAACGAACACAGCACTCTACAAAGTTCATTCCTCTGATGTCATCTAGGCCTAGGAAGTGTCAAGTTCAAGAAAATGGGATCACCAACTTTTTAATAACGTTAACCCATTTTTATTGTTATTTTACCTTTCCCCCTCAGTAATGAGTTTGACACTTTTGAAACCTGAGGAAACGAGTAGTCATAATGCAGACTGAGCATAATGCAGTGCCACTGAGCTAGACATTCACATATTGTTAGTGTTAAAATAACACAGAACTCATTGACCTAACACACCATAGTCGCACCATAGAGTTATTAGTGTTATAGTGTTATTGTCTTTCCAATGAGTTCCAATGAGCACTGAGTTTTTTTTTTTACCACAGTGCTACTGCTTGTTATATGTGGCTGAATTTAGGCCGGTTTACATGTGTTCAAATGTTTTTGTTATAAACTCTATCCAATACAATTTAATCTCATATCTCTCTCTCTCTCTGTTCTTTCTGTTCCCTCTCTCCAATAGATGACCCAGGAGGTTCTGTCTATCCTGGAGCTGCTGCGACCCCTGATCCAGGTAGTGACGACTCCAGAGAGATCAGAGATTATAGGTCAGGAGGAAGGAGACCTGCAGGCCATGCTGCTCCAGTTACATGGTGTGGCTCAGAAACTGGCCAACCACACCCATATCCCTCAGGTGAGGAGTCATCCTGGAAACCAAGCCACCAACCAGGGAAAGCTAACTAACTCTAACAATAGGCCAGTGATGTGCAGACAGGGTCGGCAAGGTAGCTTTCTTAATCAAATAAATAAAGCTGTTGTCAAAAGGTTTTCATGCTTAAAATCCCAAAATGTGCTAAAACTGCATTACAAGCTCTTGTCGATCTGTGCCTACCATCCCCATCTATTCAAATCCATTAATTTTCCATGAGGCAGAGAGAACTTTACAATTTAAAAGCTTAAATTACAGTGCATTTATGGGGGGATACAATAAGTGTTGAAAAATGTATAATTGGTGCAGTATTGGGTGGAAGGCTGCTACTGCGACCTTAACAACCTAAACAAAACCCTCATCAAACACGGAAAATCGGCATTGCACATCCAACACTAGATCACCCACAAAAAATTGGGGGACACACGAATCGATATGCCGTTAAATGAGCAGCAAAAACAACAAGTCACCATGCACAATGCTAAGGTAAAGGAAAACCGTGAGATTTTGAAGGACCTTACTGGGGGGGAAAATTGTTAGCATTTCAGGGAAGCCTTATGATGAGAGTACAAGCTAATGTAATTGTGGAAACTATATATAGTTATTGTGAACCTTTGTTGAAAAAGATGAAAGGTTAGCTACAGTGGGTATTATAAGTATTCACCCCCCTTGGATTGTTTCACATTTTGCTGCATAACAAAGTGGGATTGAAATAGATTTCATTGTGATTTTCTTTTTTGTTGATCTCCACAAAATTATCCATATGGATGGATCAACAACATTGTAGTGACTCCACAATAATGACCTAAATGACAGCGTGAAAAGAAGAATACAAATGTACAGAATACAAATATTCAACAACAAAAAAATGCATCCTGTATGTAACAAGGCACTAAAGTAATACTGAAGAACAAAAAACATGGCAAAGGAACACACTTTCTGGCCTAAATGCAAAACCTTTATTAAATTCCCCCATAGAATGAATATACTGTATGCTCTGTTGGGAGAAAGAAAGAAAAAACAGTCTACCTTACCTGTAAGGTGCTATTGTGTTTGTGTCATACAATACCATGTACCGGTATAAGGACAGATGACTTTGGAGTTATGTCAGTGCTGTGGTTTTTGGTTTGGATCTCTGTTGAGGCGTTGTTGTTAGAAGCCTGTGGGGGGGATCTGGGAGAGGACAGGTTGGTAATGTTGAATGCTTCATAGATCACAGCAGGCACAGTCTATTATTCCCACTGGGAAAACCACCTTCCCGGGAAAGTGCATGTCAAAACAATGCAGTGTCTCCCCTAGTTTTAATGCCTATACTGGTCATAGAGAGAAAAAGGGAAACTAGACTGGTGAAGTCATGATGTTATCAGACAAAACAGGAATTTAACCAAAGGATGAAACGAGAAGCACTAACAGAAGATGAAAATGGACATCGTCTACTGGAGAACCGACCTGAATATTAGATGGACAACAGGTAAAGGAGCAAGGTCAACACTGATACATAGATAATAATAAGTCACCTCCCACCTTGTGTGCTGGGCTGAGCTGACTGTAAGAGGCCTCATTATTCAGTTACCTGAGTCCTCAGTACAGTGTCCGGGTTCCCACATGATTTGCCGGCCCTGACAACAAAGGCTGGATTCATCCCCTAGGAGATAGACATTAACACAGAGATCAGGTGTCAGTCAGGCCTGCGTTCCATGGAGATTTAGATACAACAACAGGAGTTTCTGTGTTGCTGGCCTATCTGTGTGGGGCTTTAGGGGCTGGGGACTGGGCTGGAGAGAGAGTCAGAGGGGTTTTTCAGTACAGTGGTAGTCAGGTTACAGCTCTGAATTTCCCGTAAATACCATGAGCTACTTTTTTATAACACAACACCCACCGGTCCTGTGTGTTCACTCATAGAGTAGCAGGTCAATAGAACACCCCAGGCTAGAAACGATGCCCTCTAATGTAATTCTAACCTAATTTGACAGTGTACATAACTAAGCACCACAGACACTGAATACTCCGCTTTAGTCGTTGTTACGTTGGCTCATCTTAGTGTGTGGGGTTTGTGTGCTACCTTGTGGTCATGTTGGTTATGAGTTCTTGATACAGCAGAAGTTGAACCCAATACATTGGCGTTGCTAATATTGGACTCAGACCATGGTTTCAGTTCACTATATTCTCTCTTGTCCTCCCCCCTCTTTTAGATCTCCCAGCTGCAGGAAGAGAATGCTAAGCTGAGGCTGAGGCTCGGAAACAGACAGGATGAAGAAGAGGTGGCCCAACAGGCCATCAGAGACAGAGATGAAGCCATAGCTAAGTAAGTGGTTTTGCCTTTATCATTTAGTTATTTTCTACCTTTATCGTTTAATAATTTGCACTCTATGTAATTTCCCTCAATGTTATTTTCAAACAGCATTTAGCATTCATAAAGTGACATGTTCCATTTATATATAGTTCATGCCATTTTATGTGTACTGTAAATGTAACATATGTTCCTGTGCTGGGTTGTCGTTGGAAGATTGCCATGGGCTTTCCACATTGGTTTGCTATGAATCTATGATAATGTCACTGTGACTTAACATGTGTTTGTCCCCCTATTTCATCGTGTCAGGAAGAACCTGATGGAGGCGGAGCTGGTGAGGAGTAAGAACGACATGATGTGTCTGAACAACCAGCTGCTGGAGGCTATCCAACGCAAGCTGGAGCTGTCTCAGGAACTAGAGGCCTGGCAGGTGGGTCTCCACGGTCTCTCTGTCTGTCTTTATCATTCCCCTTCTCTCTCTGTCTGTCTTTTGCTCTCTTTCTGTCTCACTTTATCTATCTCTATTTCTCTCCCTTCCTCTGCACCTCTTTCACACTACAGTAACATATTAGGGCACTTTCATAAGCTCTGACTAAATATTAACATTGTTTTAATTAAGCCTATTCTCTTTAGGGCACCTCCAATAGTGAACATGTAATGTAATGTAATCCTTGGTCACAGAGTCAGAATTCTAGTATTACATAGAGACTGCTCTTTAGCTATAGTGTCCCGACTGGGGTTAGGGACACGGCAAACTTTAAACAGCCCTCTAAGTTTGGACTGAATGGATCTGAACAGATTGACAGGTGGTCAAGGCTAGGAGAATCTTTCTCCTACTCTAGTCTACTGCTGAGTCATGGTGCTAGTGCAAAAGGCCATCCGTTGGGTGACTACCTCCATCTAGTGGTCATATGAAGACATGGCAACATTCACTGTAACTGACCAGTTCAATAGAGATTTGAAACTTTCCTACAATTTCAACATCATGGTATTTGAACTGTAATTAAGCTCTTGAAGTGTATTTAAGCTCTTGTTATATCCAGCTCTTGCATTTAAAATGTATGTGAAATCTAATGAGGCTCATTATCAACAGCGGTGTAATGTTTTTATTTATTTTCTTCAGGACGACATTCAGATCATCATCAACCAGCAGCTGAGGACCCAGCAGCAGTCGGAGCAGGTCCAAAGGAAGCCTGCCTCAAACCCCATGTCCTTCTGGAGGAGACCCAACACAGCTTCCTCCACCAGGCCCCGCCGGCCCTCCTCCTCCCCTGCCTCCTGGACCTCTGAGGCTGGGCAAGAGAAGCCCCAGTCCCCCTGGAGAGACTGGCTCCGACCGGGCAAGGTGGCACAGCCTGGCAAATTGTGAGCTGGTATGTCTGTTGCCTCACCGTGGAGGACTGGCACATAGAAAATAACTGTCTTGACCAGCTGCCTGTTGAAGAAGTCGAGTCGTCAAGGCAGGAACAAGCTGGTGGAACACTACTGAGTGGAACTATCAGTCTTGGTAGATAGAGTACCAAGCAGAACAGGACAGGCCGAACACTCAGTTATGTAGGAGACTTCAGTAGAGTATTAGAATTCAAGACCATGGTGTGTTGGCAACAAGGACCAGATAAGAGCCCTAATGGACAAAGAGCTATCAATAAGTAGATAGTAGTTTCCCCACTGTCACTGAGAAGAACCTAAGCACATAAAAAGCATGTTCGAGCGGTTAAAGATTAGCATGGTAACTACTAGCATGGCTAGGGAGGCACACACTATTATGGTGAGAGTCACGACAAGGAAAGATGGTTATAAGTTGTGCTTTATAATTATGTTTTTTTATTGTGAAGTCGTTGATGCCTGAGATTGTAAATGTATGTGTGAATGTCAATGTTTGTAAGAATACTGACAGTATTTGCTCAGACTATTTATTTCATCCAACCTTTATTTAGGCAATGTACAGACAGACTGGAGGGAAATGAGTTGATAGATTGACTGGACTCTGATAATAAGACATAATGAACTTAGTATTCACCTATAATCATGTTGGAAAGATTTAGCTATTTAGAAACACAGTAAGATGATATCAGATCTAAGTGGTATTCCACTCACTACAGTATGTTCAAAAGATGTAACAATATTACATGTTGCCTGCTGTCTATGCAAAATGGTTGCCATTATGTATCCAGAGAAAACAGCCTTTAGTAGAAAATAACCAAATATACAATAGGCGCTAATAAATAAACCCATGATATACAGTATGTCATGGGTTCTCATGTGAAATATTATGTGAACTAGATACAATATGATTTATGTCCAAAATGCATTTCATGCATTGTATTCTTACCTTATGGGTCTTTTTGCCACATAACTGAAGGGGACATTTTGGGGGAAGGGTGCAATCTACATAAACTCTAACTAGGATGGCCATATAAGGTCATACTTATTTTGTTCACAGTGCCAGAACAATCTTTTATTTTATCTTTTGGAATCTAATGGACAGAATGCATACAATATGTTGTCAACACATGAAGTAAGGTCTGTTCTGTTGTTTATCGACATTTGCTATTTGTTTATTTACATTTTGGTTTTAATTGACAAAATCAGTATGTCCTCAGAGTATTTGATTTAGTGAAAAACAGAACAATGCTGATTGAATGACTGAAAACATCTAGTACTTGCAACTGTTATTACAGAAGAAATAATGCAAACATTTTGATTCATATTACTAATTGTTGTTATATATGAATGTTATTAAAGTGCATGCATGATGTGTATCATGATATATGTAGTTTATGGATTCTATATGTAGATGGCATTTATGTATTAGTGAACACAATGTCCTTTACACTGAAAATAAAGTCATTTTTCATACTTGATATGCTATGGCCTTTCATTGATAGTTTGCTTGGACTGCATAAAATACTGTGTTGCCTACAACACTAGTTCTCAATCTTGGTCCTGGGGACCTGAAGGGCTGCACATTTTTGTTTTTGTCCTTGCACTACACAGCTGATTCAAATGATCAACTCATCATGAGGCTTTGATGATTTGAATCAGGTTTGTAGTGCTAGAGCAAAAATAAAAATGTGCACCCCTTTGGGTCCCCAGGACCAGGAAAAAGAACCACTAGCCTACAGGATACAGCTGGTTATCCACATTTACTCCATATAGAGGCAGGAATGCTGCGCAGAAGAAATATCAGCCCACGGAGAGAAGCACAAGATTGAACTTAACTCAACTTTCTAGAGCAGTGGTCACTAACCAGTCGATCTCCAAGGCATTCCTAGTCGATCGCCAAACATTTCTGTAAAAAACTCAGCAAAAAAAGAAACGTCCCTTTTTCAGGACCCTGTCTTTCAAAGATAATTTGTATAAGTCCAAATAACTTCACAGATCTTCATTGTGAAGGGTTTAAACACTGTTTCCCATGCTTGTTCAATGAACCATAAACAATTAATGAACATGCACCTGTGGAATGGTCGTTAAGACACTAACAGCTTACAGATGGTAGGCAATTAACGTCACAGTTATGAAAACTTAGGACACTAAAGAGGCCTTTCCACTGACTCTGATAAACACCAAAAGAAAGATGCCCAGGGTCCCTGCTCATCTGCATGAACGTGCCTTAGGCATGCTGCAAGGAGGCATGAGGACTGCAGATGTGGCCAGGGCAATAAATTGCAATGTCCATACTGTGAGATGCCTGAGACAGTGCTACAGGGAGACAGGACGGACAGCTGATCAGGACTGGCAAAAAGTGCTCTTCACTGACGAGTCGTGGTTTTGTGTCACCAGGGGTGATGGTCGGAGTCGCGTTTATCGTCGAAGGAATGAGCGTTACACCGAGACCTGTACTCTGGAGTGGGATTGATTTGGAGGTGGAGGGTCTGGAGCGGTGTGTCACAGCATCATCGGACTGAGCTTGTTGTCATTGCAGGCAATCTCAACGCTGTGCGTTACAGGGAAGACATCCTCCTCCCTCATGTGGTACCCTTCCTGCAGGCTCATCCTGACATGACCCTCCAGCATGACAATGCCACCAGCCATACTGCTCGTTCTGTGAGTGATTTCCTGCAAGACAGGAATGTCAGTGTTCTGCCATGGCCAGCGAAGAGCCCGGATCTCAATCCCATTGAGCACGTCTGGGACCTGTTGGATCGGAGGGTGAGGGCTAGGGCCAGTCCCCCCAGGAATGTCTGGGAACTTGCAGGTGCCTTGGTGGAAGAGTGGGGTAACATCTCACAGCAAGAACTGGCAAATCTGGTGCAGTCCATTTAATTTTTTATTTTTATTTCACCTTTATTTAACCAGGTAGGCAAGTTGAGAACAAGTTCTCATTTACAATTGCAACCTGGCCAAGATAAAGCAAAGCAGTTCGACACATACAACAACACAGAGTTACACATGGAGTTAAACAAACATACAGTCAATAATACAGTAGAAAAATAAGTCTATATACAATGTGAGCAAATGAGGTGAGATAAGGGAGGTAAAGGCAAAAAAGCCAATGGTGGCAAAGTAAGCACAATATAGCAAGTAAAACACTGGAATGGTAGATTTGTAGTGTAAGAAAGTGCAAAGTAGAAATAGAAATAATGGGGTGCAAAGGACCAAAATAAATAAATAAATAAATACAGTAGGGGAAGAGGTAGTTGTTTGGGCTAAATTATAGCTGGGCTATGTTCAGGTGCAGTGATCTGTGAGCTGCTCTGACAGCTGGTGCTTAAAGCTAGTGAGGGAGATAAGTGTTTACAGTTTCAGAGATTTTTGTAGTTCGTTCCAGTCATTGGCAGCGGAGAACTGGAAGGAGAGACGGCCAAAAGAGGAATTGGCTTTGGGGGTGACCAGAGAGATATACCTGCTGGAGCGCATGCTACAGGTGGGTGCTGCTATGGTGACCAGTGAGCTGAGATAAGGGGGAACTTTACCTAGCAGGGTCTTGTAGATGACCTGGAGCCAGTGGGTTTGGCGACGAGTATGAGGAGGTGAGGAGGAGATGCACCATGAGGAGGAGATGCACTGCAGTACTTAATGCAGCTGTTTCCACACCAGATACTGACTGTTACTGTTACTTTTGATTTTGACCCCCCCTTTGTTCAGGGACACATTATTCCATTTCTGTTAGTCACATGTCTGTGAAACTTTTTCAGTTTATGTCTCAGTTGTTGAATCTTGTTATGTTCATACAAATATTTACACATGTTAAATTTGTTAAAAATAAACCCAGTTGACAGTGAGAGGACGTTTCTTTTTTTGCTGAGTTTAGGTGCACAGAGGTCAAAACCGCATTGCACACTCTTGCCTGCATCTAGCAAATAAGAGTTTCTATTGGACAAATTCAGGTATGTTTATCCTTGTTCTGTTTGCTTCCATTTAAGAAATGTTTTTTAACCGAATCAGCAGAATAAATACACCCCTGATCATGTGTAAACAGAGTTCACTCTCACAACAGCCACGTTGTATTACTTCTATTGCCTTCGCTTGTGGACTTCAATCCACAACAAATCAGCTGTATCTTAACAGGTGAAAAAACCTTTCCAAGCCAAACCTCTACAAACAGCCTACATCGTTGTCACCATATTAGCTAATGTAATGTCATAGTCAGCATAGCTAATAGAACTAACGCATTAGTAAACCCGCAAAAATCTGGCAGTAACGTTAGTGTACAGTCAGTAAGCAGCTACACCGGTGGGCCCCGGTGGCAATAAATTAGTAATACCAAAAGCTTACCTTGACTTGGAAGAGTTCCAGTGTTGTGTTGGAAAGTCATAGTACTACCTCTGTGAGCAGAGTGTTTCAGTAGGTTAAACTAGCTAGCTGCATTTGCTAGCTAAGTAAGTGAAACTGGAAGTGAAAACATTTACGAAATCTCTCTCTCTATTTCTCTCTTGCTTCTCCTTCATTTTGGAATAAATACATTTTCTCAAAACTGTTCAACTATTGTCTTTCTCTTTGAGTCAACTACTCACCACATTTTATGCATTGCAGTGCTAGCTAGCTGTAGCTTATGTTTTCAGTGCTAGATTCATTCTCTGATCCTTTGATTGGGTGGACAACATGTTAGTTCATGCTGCAAAAGCTCTGATAGGCTGATGGACGTCCCCTGGAAGTTGTCATAATTACTGTGTAAGTCTATGCAAGTGGGTGAGAACCATGAGCCTCCTAGGTTTTGTATTGAAGTCAATGTACCCAGAGGAGGACGGAAGCTAGCAGTCCTCCGGCTACACCATGGCTCAGCAGACCTGAAATTTGCTCAGTAACGAAAAACACTTGAGGGAACATTGGTGGCAGGGAGTACTCTTTGGTATTGTTTCATCTGCTGTTTGGCCCTTTAAGACAGTTTGTAAACCACCCCAAAAGCGATCTATAAAAACATATATATTTTAAGAGATCTTTAATGATTAGCTGTGTATTGACGGACCTAGATACAGATGTTATTCTCACCTGCTTCCATATACCATTATCTGTTAACTTTAGCTTATTTTCAGTTTCTTTAAGAAGATAAAGGAAGACAGACCAACACATTTAGAAATGGTTGGAGGTAGCTTCCACAGATCAGTCCTTTGTTAGCTACTCTGTTCATTACACTAAATATGTAGTTTCTAAGGTTTTGTTCCTACAGAGTAGACAGGACAGGGCACACAAAGGGGCTGTGTTGTTCCTTTCATGGTGGATGAATAAAGGAAGGCCTTTTCCCTCGGGACTCCAGGTGCCTAGCAACTTCTCTGTCTGTTCTGTCCCTTCATGTAGCTCAGTATCGGTCATGTGATCAGTCAGGGTTTCGCTGTCCAGAGCCAGCAGAGTAGAGCTGAGAGAGAGAGAGAGACATCTGAACTGCATATGTAACACAGCAGATACCATTAAACGTGATCAGTCTAATAATAGTCTCTCACTATCTCTGAACTCCAGTTGTATGACTCATGTCAGAGAGGAATGCTTTGTTTACTGTGTTAACATTACTTTCCTTAGTCCTTTCAATTTAAAATGTTGCATTGACTGCTGTATAACCCCCCAAACCAAATATACTTTATGAGGCATAGAGATCTCCAGCCCTCCATGGTAGTACTTCTGAAATAACCCTGAGGTGGGATCAATGATTAACACCCTTCAAACACCCTATACTGCCCCAGTCTTGTATAGGAAAAGCCATCTGAACTGCATATGTAGCAGGTACCACTTAACGTGATCAGTTTAATAATAGTCTCTCACCAGCTCTACATCTGTTGAAACTGAAGCTTTTGGACATCACACTTCCAAGATTTTCAAACATCTTAGAAAGAGATCCCACTATCCTAACTTTCATTTAGTAGGACCATCCGTCAGCCAACAAAAAACAACGCAAATTACAAATACATTGGTTTTGTTTTTCAACTGTATCAAATTACATTACTTTGAAATCATCATGATTGGATTTCATACAGTTTTGTTACCGTAGTTGAATGCTTGTTGCCCTATGTTGCAATGTCAAAAGGTTGCATTTGACTCAGTTGAAAAGTCATTTGAATAGTCAACGGAAAAATGTAGGAACACCATGCTTCAATAACTATAGAGCTGATTATTCTATTCATATGCATATCTTAGCTTTTTAATGTACATTTTATCCCCCCTTTTGGAGGAAATAATCTGAACAATGGACTATAGCCAAGCTGAAACTGTACAGTAGTTAATATCACTGGATCCAGTCATGGTGATTAGGTATATATTTTGTTTGAAGTGACATTGATATGTGGAGGAAGAGACAACAGTTGGCTGGTAAGGTGCTGGTAAGCTGAGACGCCAGTCTCCAGGGACTTTTCTCTCCCATATTTACTATGAGAGCCCAATTCATATTTCAGCATTTGTAAGGTGCTACAGGATGTGTTTTAAACATGAGACTGGAAGTCTTAAAGTCACAGCCAGCATGCAGGAAACAGACTTCAAATTGCTTTTAGAAACAATTAGACATTTGGTTCCTGTGTATTTCTTGAAGATGACATATGCTCTAGGCCTGCTGCTACTGATTATAATTCTACCTTTTCATCATTTCTTTCAGTCTTCTTTTCCTACTCTGCTGACATAACATTTGTCACCTGCACCTGTGAGGTGATCTCTTGTTGGTAATTGTTTATTGCTGTTGTGGTAAAGTTACTGATTGGTGGCGGTAACATGGCCTCTTGGATTGCATTTGAGGCTACCTTTACACTGGCACATGTACTGATCCTTATCCCAGCATCCTTCACCTTCTCATTGGATAAAAAAAACATTACAAAATTGCTGAAGTACAACAAATATATTGTTGGTAGTGTATGAACCTCTGTGTGCAGATGGTAACTAAATAAAACAAGAGGAAAATATATGCATAATTGATTATTGCTTTCTGAATGAAACCAGTAGAGATGCAAACCTTCATAAAATAACTGTCTTTATTGAAAAGCAGGTGATGTGCAGTTAACACTGCAGGACTAACACACACAGTAGCACTGTTCTGGCTGGACACAGGTGCACAATGCCCCCATTTCTCCTCATTGCCCCAAACCACTGAGGCCTTCAGTTCGTCTGCTCCCAACCTGTTCTCCCTTCCCTCTGTGCACCACTATCCACACTGTGTTGAATACATCTGTCATCTATCTGGAGTGCAGGTGACAGCATTCAGTACAGTTACAGTACTCTGTATGTTAGTAGTATTTAGTATTTTATTAGGATCCCCATTAGCTGCTGCCGAGGCAGCCGTTACTCTTCCTGGCATCCAAACAGATGATTACATCACACAATCACACCCTTAACACTGATGATAGAACATCACCATCAAACAAATGCATCTCTTTCACAAAGTCTTTTACAAAACAAAATGCAAAAATATTCCAACACAAAATTCAAATCTTACATAAAAAATAAACACAGTTCCTTAAAAAAGTATTTGTGAACATACTGATTTTGTTCAATCTACTGTATTCTTGCAGTGAAAAAAAAACATTTCCACCTCTTTCTTTTTATGAAGGAATCAGTCAAATGTAGTATTTTTAACATCCTTCCTTAGTTTCTGAAACCTAAGCAATGCATCATTTATATGAGCCAATAACATAGAGAAATGTCAATGAGAAGATAATGATTGAATATTATACATTCTATATCATTTGATGTAGCGTAGTTGCCTGAAGCTACGGAGAATAATTAAATGTTAGTGATTTCAAATATTAATGGACTCAATGACGAACATCTTAGACAGGAATAATCATAAAAGTACAAACGTTATGTCATTAATTCAATTAGGCTTGTGAATGTTTTTAAATGAGCTTGATATATTTTCAATGGATATGTATAGCTCACTAATAATCCAACCCTTAAAACCTTGTAATTAAATTAATAAATGTAGAAACTACTGATCTTATTATTTATTTCCTTTGTTCTCACTAAACCCAAATGGAAAGCACATGATCCTTCTCAAATGTCTTTCTTACACAGCCAGCCCGGAACTTCTATGCTTTTCCTTCAGAGTAGATATTACAGAGACAAATACTGTACACACGTAGACAAATCCAACAAAACAATGGTAAAAAAAGCAAAAACAAACACATCCCTTCATTGCGGAGTCTCGTTGGGATTCATGAAGCCCCATTAGAAACACGTGTAGAATAACGTTTTTGGTTGCTACATAAATAGTCCTTGTCCCATCCATCGTCCCATCACACGTAGTCTTTTCTCTCGAAACCGGGCCCACCTGGGGCAGAGCGTGAGACAGAGTATGCCATCCGTGAGGGGTTGTACCTCTTCTCCCGAGGGGGACAGGAACAGCAGAGGAGGCTTCCCCCAAGGATCATGAGGGCTGAAGCCCCCCAGCCAATGTAGAGCGCTGCCCCTAACTCCCTGCGCTGAGCATCAGTCAGCAGCGGGTTGTAGAAGTCCCTGATGATAGTGTTGGCTGACCAGGACACTGGTATCAGCTGCATGACTCCCGACACGATGAAGAACACCCCAGAGATGATCATGACTTTAGCTTTGGATGCCTCGTCCTCGATACAGTTGGTGCACTTGGCCCCGGCGATGGCGATGAGCACGGCCAGGATGGCCAGGAGGATGGAGATGACCGTGAGGGCCCTGGCGGCCTGGAGGTCCTGGGAGAGGGCCAGCATGGAGTCGTATACCTTACACTGCATCTGGCCTGTGCTCTGGACAACACAGGTCATCCACAGGCCCTCCCAGATGATCTGAGCCGTGACGATGTTGCTGCCGATAAAGGCTGTTACTCGCCACATGGGCAGGGTACAGGACACGATGGCAATGATCCATCCTAATACACATAGAGCGATCCCCACTAACTCCAACCCTGCAGACATGGTGGTAATTCTGTTGTTGCTGGAGCTCCGTCTGTGTTCCTTTCAGTGTGCCGTGTTCCGTCACACCTGAGATACCTGAGAGGATCTGACAGAGGATCTGTGAGAAAGAAAGAGACCAGCCAGAGTCAGAGACACTAACACCAATTGACTTAATTTAGCCCCTAGCACCTGTGAGTTTGTGATGTGTGATGTTCTGGTGCAGCCGGGAAGACAAGTATCCTTTATATCCCAGATCAGCTGAAGGGAGGAGCCCTGGAAGGTCCAAAAAAAATGCTTCTCTTGTGACATCACAGGGTAGGATTAAAAGTTGCAAAAAGAATTGTGGTTTTCAAAACCTGCAAGGAGTCACTAGTCAGAGGGAGGGTATTATCTTGCTCTTCACGTCACTGCGAATCTCAGTGTTTGAAACTCACTGTTTTTAAAATGTTTTAACTTTTGACACCGGTTAGAACCTTTTTACTTTATATATATATATATTTTTTTAAACCTAAATTTAAAAATGAGGTTTAAAAGTTTGGAGAATTTCCCTTTACTCATTAATAGATTATCCCTAATCTTGTCTCCTCAGGGCAATCCTTCTCTCACAGCATTAGATCAAGCAGCTTGTAAAAGAAGAATGCCTGACCTCAATTCATCGGCAACAAGCTGTCTTGTTCACTCTATTTGACGTGGTCTAACGGTCATGTCTGTCTGTCACTGACTCCAGTGCCCTTGAAATCCTAACAACTGGGAGGGTCTCCCCTAGTTATGCCCCAGAAACTGGGATAATAGACTTTCATGACCCAGTGTTGATAACTCACTCCGATCCCCATCTTGCTATGAAACAGACCCATTGTTTTGGGGGCCATTTTGGAATGGCTGAAAGTGGGGGGCTGACAAAGCAAGCTCCTTGTTATCTAAGCCCAACAGATATGGTAGTCAGCCAGGTAGCTAGCAGCTATGAAAGAGAATCCAACTCAACACATCATTACCATGGATACCCAAGGATCAGTGAAGGAAAATGCCTGTTATTTCCTGATCTGGGTAGAATGAATGACACAGAGGCAGTTCTCTGATATAAGTTGAGAGATTCAAACATACTTTCTTATAAACTGTATAGCGAGTAGCACAGGACTTACTGGCACTTCCCATGTAGCAAATCACTTAATAATGTTAATGAAATGTACTGTATAAAGTAACATATAGCAACAAGTTATATTTTTCTGTCATCGTATTAAAAAATTTGTAAAAAATATGTTTTTATTGTTTTTATTGTTTTTATTGTGAAATTGACACACATCAAACATCAAAATAGTTTATATTTTCACACTTAACAAAAGCTGTTAAACTGTCAGTGTTTGGCATATTGTTATCCAACATACGCACAACATAAGCTGTTATTCATTCAGTCTATAGAATATAAAATGTAACAATGCAGATGGTTTCAATTCAACGCCTTTCAAATATTAAGATTACAATACAATATTTACAACACCTTAGTATATTTTAAATAGGCATACAGTATGAAATGAAAGTACATCAAGTCCAGTTTGGTGTGTTCCCCTTCAACAGAGCACCATCAAAAATGATCCAGTAAAAAGCAGTATTTTATTGTTTTGGTAGAAATCACCACCATTTTATCTGGTCTGGAATTCAAGGTTGGTATCAAATGTCCTTCATCCGCTGAGCAGAAAGCAGAAAGCAGCTGCTGCCAGATATCCAGGTCAGTTCAAACATAGTCTCTTTTGTCATAGCCGCTGGGGGCCACAGACCTGGTCAGGGAGTACACCATCCGCGAGGGCGGCCCTGCATACCTCTTCTCAGGCTGTGGGGGGCAACTACAGCACAGGATGCATCCCCCAATGAGGAGAAAAGCGGCTGCACCCCAGCCCAGGTAGAGAGCCCCTCCAATCTCCCTCTTGTGAGCCTCGGGAGTGATGGGACTATAGAACTCCATGATGATGCTGTTGGCTGACCAGGACACAGGGATCAGCTGGGTCAGCGATGCTACAATGAAGGCTACCCCCGCTGCGATCATCACCCGGGCCTTGGCCGTCTCGTCCTTCACACAGTTGGTACACTTAGCCCCCACCACGGCCACCAGCACCCCCATGATTCCCACAACTATGGAGATGACTGTGAGGGCTCGGGCTGCCTGCAGGTCAGAGCTGAGGGCCAGCATGGAGTCATATACCTTACACTGCATCTGGCCCGTGCTTTGGACCACACAGGTCATCCAGATGCCCTCCCAGATGGTCTGAGCCGTGATGATGTTGACCCCGATGAAAGCGGACACCCTCCACATGGGCAGGGCGCAGGACACGATACTCAATATCCAACCCAGGACAGCCAGGATCATCCCCAGGATCTCTAGTCCCAACACAGCCATTTTCTTGTTTTATCTTCCTCTGTAAGCAAGTCTACAGGTGTCTTCACTATCTTCACTTCACTGTCTCAACTTCACGCACAGAACGGTTTCACTGTCTGGGTTCTGCTCTGGAATTCTCACCACCTGTATACTCCCAGCTATCTTTATAGCACTCCACCAACAGAAGGTAGAGTCTCATGGCGATTGGCCAAGGAGGTTTTCAAATGTTTTTTCTTTTCTTTCTTCAACGACCCCCAGAACAAGCTTTGGCATGAGAATGGCTTGGCTGCACAGATTAATGATTGAACGGTTGGGCCATGATTGATCCCCTACTGTTTGGGCTGAGGGGGAAGGTCAATAAATGGCCAAAGTGAAATAGTTAAAGGATAACGAACAGGTTAAGAATGGACGAGGTAATAATTACAAGTGGAGGAATTGGGAATAACAGAAACTCATGTGTTCGTTCAACAGATGTCTACCATTCTACAATTATGTTCAGGTCAAGATACATATTTAGCTCTCTATGGAGTGTTTACCTCTGTGTACTACTGGTAACCCTTAGAGAGAGCTGCCTAGGAAAATCTGTGTTGGCCTACTATGTACAAGCACTATTGGCTAGTTTCCAACCCAAATACCCTAATGAAGGCATAAGCTGAATTGCGTTGGTTTTAATAATAAATATATATATTTTTTAAAACTTCCATTGTTGCTGAATATGGTTTCATCTGGTTTCCAACCCCAGCAGTAGGGCTCTTTCTGGGCCAATGATTGCTCTCTCTGGTACCTGATAACATTATTTTGGGAGATGACGTTGCACAATTAATAAATGCAAAGCTGCATTTGATGATTGTTTTCCACTGCCATGATTCAGACAACAGACAAGCCTGAATTTCATAGTAAATTGTATCTTGTTTCTGACTGCCATTGAAGATTTCTGACAAAATGTGAGACTCTGTTATCTTTTGTCTTTATTTGGCTAACAGATTTAGAGATCACAGTTAGGCAAGTTTCTATTTGGCTGTCAACTTCAGGAATAGAAATAGACGGTTTGTCTGATCAGTCCAGTGGACAAACATCTCCCAGTGAGTGAGTGGGATAGTGGTCATTGTGGCTTGGGAGTTGTGATGAGTGGGTCAGTGTTATCAGACAGTGTCCTTGTCCACAAGGTCACTCTGCACCAAAGGGTTCCACCTTTATTTGAACTGTCTCAACTGTCTGCAGCACAGGAAGTCCCACACACAGACACTGGACTCTGCATGGTTATAGATGGGTACTTACACTCCACAGGTGAACAGACTGAGTAACACAATACAGCTATTGGAGGCTATACTTGTTTGTACGATGCTCAAACTTCCCTAGGCAGTACTTTAAGTCTATGCTATAAGACTGTCTTAAAAGTATTTTCCCCTTATCTTATTCTTCTATAGAATGTAAATAAAGCCATTGTCCTAGTTCACCTTATGATTACAGTGTGGGTTACCTACCTCCCCTCCCTATGGAAATGGCTGCTTTATGTCAGGCTCAGTTTCACTCTCCCAAATGGAACAGGGGGCAAAATGCAAAAGGCAGCAGATGGCACCCTTCAGAAACAAAAATGACATTGTTGCTGCTCACATTTGCATTGAAATCAAAAACCGTATTTTTGCTCGGCAGACGGGCTGAGTTGTCTAGATTTCAGGTGATATGGACCTGCGGGCATTCCTCCCCTGTATTTTGGTCTATTTCTTTAGATCCTGTGTCTTCAATGGGATGTCCTGTCTCAGTGTTCCGTTGGTAGCCTGACCTTATTAAGCCAATTTCATCCTTAAGCATAGGCACGGTTATCCCTCCTCACATTCATAGCATTCCTGTGGTTATATCATCTGCGATAAGACCTTACTTTCAGAAGGGAATGTCCCTGCTATAAGCCAATTTAACAAAAAAAGGAGTTGCATGTCAGTGTGATGTATGCTATTGTATACAAACATTAGTTAGCACAGTGCATGATGTACTCACATTATGATATCTTACTGCTGGAAAGTAATGCAAAATGCTGTAATTACCTCGATAAAGAGTGAACTTATCTTCATTTTTGTATCATCATTTTCAGTCGTGCTAGAAGATTCTGAGTAGGCGTAACTTACTTAGGGTTGAATGGGAAAGTTATTTTAATTATTTTAAACAACAGTACCATTTTCATGATTTAAATCTTCATCATTGAGTAACATTCATGTGAAATTTAGTACACATTTTCAAACAGGTGAAACATGAATAAGATATTTCTCTAATCCTACTGTATCTACATTTATTTGACTCCTCTATAAATGCATGTCTCTAGCTTTACAGAAATCATATATGTAAAACACAATCTAGCATTAATCGGCAATCGTTTATACTTTATATCTGAATCAAATATCCCACATGGCTGCATTTGTTCTGCACTACCCCTATAGTGTGCAGTCAGGAAAGGGGGGTCGCTAACACTAGTTATCCCACCAGTCCCATCAGTCTCAAGGGGCTGTCTCTATACTAAAGCCATTGAACATACACTCTCTCACACATAGTCCCTCCTCATATATCCATTGACAGACATGGGAGACTTGACCGCAGAGTAGTTCACCACCTTGTGGTGCCCAGACCCAGTCCCGCTCCCACCCTGGGGTGCTTTCGGGGTGCAGGAGCAGCAGAGTAGAGCTCCCCCTAGGAGAAGCAGACAGGAGGCAGTCCATCCAAAATACAGTGAGTTCCCAAACTCCCTCTTCCCCGTTTCCTCCAGCATCGGGTCATAGAAATCCAAGACGATGGTGTTAGCTGTCCACGATACAGCCGTCAGCAGCAACAGCCCCGCCATGATGAAGGTCACCCCTGCTCCCAGCAACATGCGAGGCTTGCTGCCCGTGTCCGAGCTGCAGTTGGTGCACTTGGCCCCGGCTACAGACAGGCCGATGCCCATGATGCACAGCACCATAGAGACGATGACCAGGGCTCGGGCCGCCTGTAGGTCCACAGGGAGTCCAAGCATGGAGTCGTGGACCTTGCAGTGCATCTGGCCCGTGCTCTGGACAGAACAGTTCATCCACAGTCCCTCCCAGATCACTTGAGATATGACAATGTTCTGGCCAATGTAGGCGGCTACTCTCCACATTGGCAGGCCACAGGCTACCATGACCCCTAGCCAGCCTGACACACAAAGGATCATACCCAGGATCTCCAGGCCGGCCGAGGCCATCTCTGGAACTAGTCTCTCCCTGTCCCTTGGTGCTCTGGTCCTGGTCTGTGGCTGTCGTCTTTCTCTGTTCTTGGTGATGTGATCCTGGGCTGTTGTCTGTCTCTGTTCCTGTGTCCTCTGGGCTGGGGTTGGGCTGCAGTAGTCACTCCCTATCCCTGGGTCTCTCAGGTTTGGTCTGGATAGAAGGCGCTCTGTGTCTCAGAGCACAGCCCTCTAAAGATGATATCAGATCTCCTTGGCTCAGAACGCCCTGGATAAGACTTTAGTCAGTTAGGGAGAAAGGGGGAAAGAGAAGGAGAGTGGGATAAACAGATTCTACCGTTCTTTATACTGCTAAGAAGAATGTAAGGTGGAGTCAGTTTACGTTCAAATAACACCAAATATTTGAGGGTAACATTGATATTTTCACTTCACAGCTAAATCGGGTAGTTCCAGTAACCTTGAGGCCGTAAACGCTGAATCACTGTCTCTGCATACAGGTCAAGACATACAATGACAGGCTTTGTTCAGGTAGTTAGACAGATACATTATACCTCTTGGGAGAAACCGCTCTGCTCAGAACAGGCCTGGCACTGAACATGTGTCTTACTCTGCCTGTTTTGTTCAATAAAGTTTGTCTTATACCATGAAAAAAACATGTGAACTGAACAGGAAAAACTCTAGTCGTACCACCGTTTTCCCTTGTTTGTTAGCGTATTCACTCAAGTTCTAATGGATGTTCTCTGGATGTAAATAAAATGATGAAGGGTGGCTCTGTACACTTCAGTTATCAGACAAACAACTGTCCTGTCCTGGTAGAGTTGTTAGGGTTGGCTGGCCAGCTCTATGTGATTTATAGGGACTTGTCTCACTAACAGGGGTCATCACTGGAGTCATAGGTCAAAATAGGGGTCATTGCTCTCTCATACCTCCCACCAGATAGTGAAATCAACACCTAACAACACATACCATCTCACTTGGCTGATCTCCATTACAGGTTGCTGGAAGGCAAAAAACGTATTATCACTGAATCATCACTGAAAGTCCCTGAATTACCAAATACCTTATGAAATATCTGTTTTTTTTTAGATGCAGAATGTCCTTTTCAGATCAGAACAGGGAGATTGCAGCCAGAGTTGTTAATGGGTGTGTATAATGTTTGTGCAGCCAGAGGGAGCCATGTGAAGTACAAGTACAGTTAATCTGTACTGAACATTATCATCCTGTGAGTGATTTACTGTCTGTCTGTCTGTCTGTCTGTCTGTCTGTCTGTCTGTCTGTCTGTCTGTCTGTCTGTCTGTCTGTCTGTCTGTCTGTCTGTCTGTCTGTCTGTCTGTCTGTCTGTCTGTCTGTCTGTCTGTCTGTCTGGGGAAGTGGTCCAAAGAGGATCTGGTTTACACCTGATCTCAGGTTGACCCTATTGCTGTTTTGCCTCCAGCAAGTTGTATAAAGCTCATTAAATGTGGTGTTAAATGCAAACTGAAGGGGAACTGAGGAGTAAAAAGACAAAAATGATCTCTGTTTACAGAAGATGTCAATTTTTTTATCTATAAAAAAATTAAGGACTTCAGAGCTGTGTGAGGAAAAGCATCATCGATAACACAAGCCTCATGAAAACTGAAGCTACAATTAAGTTCAACATAATTATATTGTATATGTTGGCTGCTGTTACTGTAGTTACTGTAATATTCCCAACCAAAATATGTATTAGCAGCTTTGTGACTCAAAATGAATCAGAAATGCATAGTTCCGTTGCTGCAAAAGACTAATTTGCCTAACAGTTGGTAGCAGCGTTGTACTAGTCTATGATAACTGGCTATAATCCTAGACTCATATTACGATACAACCACACGTGTCCAGGAACACCTAGAGAAGGCTACCCACAGACAGAATACCTACAGGATAAGGTTTGAATCACAACAGGGGAGCTGATTGGTAGCTTGGTACATCATCCTAAATTTGACGCTAACAGACTGCAACTCAAAGAGACACCATGTGGTGGATAAGGGTAACTGTTGACTCTGAAGGACTGTACTCTAGGATGCAAGATATTTTCTACCATTTAGATGTGACTGACAAACACATTAATGTCTGTGGAAATTAAATGTTTACTATTGGTATAATTTAGAGAGTCACCAGATTTGGTAAGAGTTCCCTCTGGAAAAGGAACAAGCACAAACACTCCCCGGTTGTTCACCTGCCGTTGGAACGGGAGCAGGTTAGACCAGTTTCCAGGGTTACAGGTGCCTGGCTAGCTTGTCACTACCTCCTGCCATGTATATATGACATGAGGTAGGCACAGCCCTTTTTGGTTACAGGTAGAACTATTTTGGGTTCCATGTAGAACCCTCTGTGGAAAGGGTTTTACATGGAACCCAAAAGGGTTCCACCTAGAACCAAAAAGGGTTCTTCAAAGGGTTTTCCTATGTGGACAGCCGAAGAACCATTTCAGGTCCTAGATAGCATCTTTTTATCTAAGAGTGTAAGGAGGGAGAGAGAGAGAGAGAGAGAGAGAGAGAGAGAGAGAGAGAGAGAGAGAGAATACCTTGTTGATAGTTTCTCTACCTTCTCTAAATTCTTCAATTTTAAACCTTTTTTGGTGACCCTTTTTCTTCTAGTATCTGAAACAATATAGATGAAAAACTTTTAGTAACCAAAAGTGGACAGACCGATAACTTATGGAGAAATGTTTTCCTCTGACATTCCTGTACTGTAGTACATTCACAGTTAATGCTAGGTTCCAGCAAATGAATAACAGAAAATCCCTGGAGGCAGAATTGCTTTCTCTCCCTGTCACTTTTTGTCACTCACTATTGCACAATCCAGTCTGTAACTCTTGGTGTTTCTGATGCCACAACACACTACGGCACATTACTCAGCATTATCCCCTGAGAAAATACGATCGGACAAAAAAAATGAAAAGTGATAACTGCCTTTAAATGCATCCCTTCATTAGAAAAAATTAAATTACGGTGGGATACATTCAACATGTAGGTTTAAAGGAACTTGTGAGTCGACTGTGTTTGGAGGATAGTCACCTAAATCTTCTGAGAATTATAAAGATTCTCATGATAAGAAATAAAGTATTAGAACAACTCTTATTACAACTGATGGCCCCTTTGATTTAGTTTACATGTCATGACGCATGTGATGCTCTGTCAATCCAGAACCACATGAGTCATTGAATTTCCTGTGCTTCTAATGGTTGCTAGTTAACGTGAAGTCTTTGTCGCATGCTTTGATAACCCACTGAAACTGTGACTTCATCCCCTTCATCATGATCCCTGGGCACAGAATAATTACATCACAGATCACACACAACAACCTCCCCCTGACTCCTGCCCAGCCAGCCACCCACACAGAAACACACACAGATATCCGTATTTGTAGGAGAAAACCACACATCCTTATTTTCATCAACCATTATACTAAAACCAAATACAAACTCTCCCGTAATAGCATCACGGGAGTGCAACATGCCTTCTAGCCTTTAGTAAGGCCATCAATGTAAATAAGAAATTGTTCTTAACTGACTTGCCTAGTTAAATAAAGGTTTAATACAATTAAATAAATAAATAGTTCACACCCACAACAACAGTGTCTGAAAATACCACTACCTCTACATAAGCTAATTCACACTTCTAAGAAAGATAAAATGTGTGGTTGGGTTATACCACCTAGTATTATAGAAAAAAGCTATGACTATTCAACCCCAGAAGTTATAGTTCAATTAGCACTACGCGTAGGCTGCGTTTATACTTCCTGTGTTGTGAAAAGTACTAAAGGTACAGTTTAGACCAGGGCTGCTCAATTCCGGTTCTGCAGGGCCTAAATAGTTATGTTTTTTGTTTCTGCTAGTTAATTGCACTCACCTGGTGTCCCAGGTCTGAATTAGTCCCTTATTAGAAGGAGAGGATACAAACCAGAAGTGTCTCAGTCCTCCAGGGCCGACATTGAACAGCCCTGGTTTAGACAGAGGCAGGTGTTTTTGTCTCTTTGGGACCAACGTCATGTGATCCTGGGAGTAGTGTGTGCCTTTTACTTAAACTGCATGCATCTCAACAAGCCTTTTACTTAAACTGCATGCATGCATCTCAACAAGCCTTTTACTTAAACTGCATGCATGCATCTCAACAAGCCTTTTACTTAAACTGCATGCATCTCAAAAAGCCTTTTACTTAAACTGCATGCATCTCAACAAGCCTTTTACTTAAACTGCATGCATCTCAACAAGCCTTTTAATTAAACTGCATTCATCTCAACAAGCCTTTTACTTAAACTGCATTCATCTCAACAAGCCTTTTACTTAAACTGCATGCATCTCAACAAGCCTTTTACTTAAACTGCATTCATCTCAACAAGCCTTTTACTTAAACTGCATGCATCTCAACAAGCCTTTTACTTAAGCTGCATGCATCTCAACAAGCCTTTTACTTAAAGTGCATTCATCTCAACAAGCCGTTTACTTAAACTGCATGCATCTCAACAAGCCTTTTACTTAAACTGCATGCATCTCAACAAGCCTTTTATTTAAACTGCATGAATCTCAACAAGCCTTTTACTTAAACTGCATGCATCTCAACAAGTCTTTTACTTAAACTGCATGCATCTCAACAAGCCTTTTACTTAAACTGCATTCATTTCAACAAGCCTTTTACTTAAACTGCATGCATCTCAACAAGCCTTTTACTTAAACTGCATGCATCTCAACAAGCCTTTTATTTAAACTGCATGTATCTCAACAAGCCTTTTATTTAAACTGCGTGCATCTCAACAAGCCTTTTATTTAAACTGCATGTATCTCAAAAAGCCTATTATTTAAACTGCATGCATCTCAACAAGCCTTTTACTTAAACTGCATTCATCTCAACAAGCCTTTTACTTAAACTGCATGCATCTCAACAAGCCTTTTACTTAAACTGCATTCATCTCAACAAGCCTTTTACTTAAACTGCATGCATCTCAACAAGCCTTTTACTTAAACTGCATGTATCTCAACAAGCCTTTTATTTAAACTGCATGCATCTCAACAAGCTTTTTATTTAAACTGCGTGTATCTCAACAAACCTTTTATTTCAACTGCGTGTATCTCAACAAGCCTTTTACTTAAACTGCGTGTATCTCAACAAGCCTTTTATTTAAACTGCGTGTATCTCAACAAGCCTTTTATTTAAACTGCGTGTATCTCAACAAACCTTTTATTTAAACTGCATGTATCTCAACAAACCTTTTATTTAAACAGCATGTATCTCAACAAACCTTTTATTTAAAATGCGTGTATCTCAACAAGCCTTTTATTTAAACTGCGTGTATCTCAACAAACCTTTTATTTAAACTGCGTGTATCTTAACAAGCCTTTTATTTAAACTGCATGTATCTCAACAAGCCTTTTATTTAAACTGCATGTATCTCAACAAGCCTTTTATTTAAACTGCATGTATCTCAACAAGCCTTTTATTTAAACTGCATGCATCTCAACAAGCCTTTTATTTAAACTGCGTGTATCTCAACAAACCTTTTATTTCAACTGCATGTATCTCAACAAGCCTTTTACTTAAACTGCGTGTATCTCAACAAGCCTTTTATTTAAACTGCATGTATCTCAACAAACCTTTTATTTAAACTGTGTGTATCTTAACAAGCCTTTTATTTAAACTGCATGTATCTCAACAAGCCTTTTACTTAAACTGCGTGTATCTCAACAAGCCTTTTATTTAAACTGCGTGTATCTCAACAAACCTTTTATTTAAACTGCGTGTATCTTAACAAGCCTTTTATTTAAACTGCATGTATCTCAACAAGCCTTTTATTTAAACTGCGTGTATCTCAACAAACCTTTTATTTCAACTGCATGTATCTCAACAAGCCTTTTACTTAAACTGCGTGTATCTCAACAAGCCTTTTATTTAAACTGCGTGTATTTCAACAAGCCTTTTACTTCATCTGCGTGTATCTCAACAAACCTTTTATTTAAACTGCGTGTATCTTAACAAGCCTTTTATTTAAACTGCATGTATCTCAACAAGCCTTTTATTTAAACTGCATGTATCTCAACAAGCCTTTTATTTAAACTGCATGCATCTCAACAAGCCTTTTATTTAAACTGCGTGTATCTCAACAAACCTTTTATTTCAACTGCATGTATCTCAACAAGCCTTTTACTTAAACTGCGTGTATCTCAACAAGCCTTTTATTTAAACTGCGTGTATCTCAACAAACCTTTTATTTAAACTGCGTGTATCTCAACAAACCTTTTATTTAAACTGCATGTATCTCAACAAGCCTTTTATTTAAACTGCATGTATCTCAACAAGCCTTTTACTTAAACTGCATGTATCTTAACAAGCCTTTTATTTAAACTGCATGTATCTCAACAAGCCTTTTATTTAAACTGCGTATATCTCAACAAACTTTTTATTTAAACTGCGTGTATCTTAACAAGCCTTTTATTTAAACTGCATGTATCTCAACAAGCCTTTTATTTAAACTGCGTGTATCTCAACAAGCCTTTTCTTTAAACTGCGTGTATCTCAACAAGCAATTTATTTAAACTGCGTGTATCTCAACAAGCCTTTTATTTAAACTGCATGTATCTCAACAAGCCTTTTATTTAAACTGCATGCATCTCAACATGCCTTTTATTTAAACTGCGTGTATCTCAACAAACCTTTTATTTCAACTGCATGTATCTCAACAAGCCTTTTACTTAAACTGCGTGTATCTCAACAAGCCTTTTATTTAAACTGCATGTATCTCAACAAGCCTTTTATTTAAACTGCATGCATCTCAACATGCCTTTTATTTAAACTGCGTGTATCTCAACAAACCTTTTATTTCAACTGCATGTATCTCAACAAGCCTTTTACTTAAACTGCGTGTATCTCAACAAGCCTTTTATTTAAACTGCGTGTATCTCAACAAACCTTTTATTTAAACTGCGTGTATCTCAACAAGCCTTTTACTTAAACTGCGTGTATCTCAACAAACCTTTTATTTAAACTGCGTGTATCTTAACAAGCCTTTTATTTAAACTGCATGTATCTCAACAAGCCTTTTATTTAAACTGCGTGTATCTCAACAAGCCTTTTCTTTAAACTGCGTGTATCTCAACAAGCCTTTTATTTAAACAGCATGTATCTCAACAAGCCTTTTATTTAAACTGCATGTATCTCAACAAGCCTTTTATTTAAACTGCATGCATCTCAACAAGCCTTTTACTTTACTGCATGTATATCAAAAAGCCTTTTATTTAAACTGCGTGTATCTCAACAAGCCTTTTATTTAAACTGCGTGTATCTCAACAAACATTTTATTTAAACTGCGTGTATCTCAACAAGCCTTTTATTTAAACTGCGTGAATCTCAACAAGCCTTTTATTTAAACTGCGTGTATCTCAACAAGCCTTTTATTTAAACTGCGTGTATCTCAACAAGCCTTTTATTTAAACTGCGTGTATCTCAACAAGCCTTTATTTAAACTGCGTGTATCTCAACAAGCCTTTTATTTAAACTGCATGTATCTCAACAAGCCTTTTATTTAAACTGCATGTATCTCAACAAGCCTTTTATTTAAACTGCATGTATCTCAACAAGCCTTTTACTTAAACTGCATGTATCTTAACAAGCCTTTTATTTAAACTGCATGTATCTCAACAAGCCTTTTATTTAAACTGCGTGTATCTCAACAAACTTTTTATTTAAACTGCGTGTATCTTAACAAGCCTTTTATTTAAACTGCATGTATCTCAACAAGCCTTTTATTTAAACGGCGTGTATCTCAACAAGCCTTTTCTTTAAACTGCGTGTATCTCAACAAGCAATTTATTTAAACTGCGTGTATCTCAACAAGCCTTTTATTTAAACTGCATGTATCTCAACAAGCCTTTTATTTAAACTGCATGCATCTCAACATGCCTTTTATTTAAACTGCGTGTATCTCAACAAACCTTTTATTTCAACTGCATGTATCTCAACAAGCCTTTTACTTAAACTGCGTGTATCTCAACAAGCCTTTTATTTAAACTGCGTGTATCTCAACAAACCTTTTATTTAAACTGCGTGTATCTCAACAAGCCTTTTACTTAAACTGCGTGTATCTCAACAAACCTTTTATTTAAACTGCGTGTATCTTAACAAGCCTTTTATTTAAACTGCATGTATCTCAACAAGCCTTTTATTTAAACTGCGTGTATCTCAACAAGCCTTTTCTTTAAACTGCGTGTATCTCAACAAGCCTTTTATTTAAACAGCATGTATCTCAACAAGCCTTTTATTTAAACTGCATGTATCTCAACAAGCCTTTTATTTAAACTGCATGCATCTCAACAAGCCTTTTACTTTACTGCATGTATATCAAAAAGCCTTTTATTTAAACTGCGTGTATCTCAACAAGCCTTTTATTTAAACTGCGTGTATCTCAACAAACATTTTATTTAAACTGCGTGTATCTCAACAAGCCTTTTATTTAAACTGCGTGAATCTCAACAAGCCTTTTATTTAAACTGCGTGTATCTCAACAAGCCTTTTATTTAAACTGCGTGTATCTCAACAAGCCTTTTATTTAAACTGCGTGTATCTCAACAAGCCTTTTATTTAAACTGCATGTATCTCAACAAGCCTTTTATTTAAACAGCATGTATCTCAACAAGCCTTTTATTTAAACTGCGTGTATCTCAACAAGCCTTTTATTTAAACAGCATGTATCTCAACAAGCCTTTTATTTAAACTGCATGCATCTCAACAAGCCTTTTATTTAAACTGCGTGTATCTCAACAAACCTTTTATTTCAACTGCATGTATCTCAACAAGCCTTTTACTTAAACTGCGTGTATCTCAACAAGCCTTTTATTTAAACTGCGTGTATCTCAACAAACCTTTTATTTAAACTGCGTGTATCTCAACAAGCCTTTTACTTAAACTGCGTGTATCTCAACAAACCTTTTATTTAAACTGCGTGTATCTTAACAAGCCTTTTATTTAAACTGCGCGTATCTCAACAAACCTTTTATTTAAACTGCGTGTATCTCAACATGCCTTTTATTTAAACTGCGTGTATCTCAACAAGCCTTTTATTTAAACAGCATGTATCTCAACAAGCCTTTTATTTAAACTGCATGTATCTCAACAAGCCTTTTATTTAAACTGCATGCATCTCAACAAGCCTTTTACTTTACTGCATGTATATCAAAAAGCCTTTTATTTAAACTGCGTGTATCTCAACAAGCTTTTTATTTAAACTGCGTGTATCTCAACAAACCTTTTATTTAAACTGCGTGTATCTCAACAAGCCTTTTATTTAAACAGCATGTATCTCAACAAGCCTTTTATTTAAACTGCGTGTATCTCAACAAGCCTTTTATTTAAACAGCATGTATCTCAACAAGCCTTTTATTTAAACTGCATGTATCTCAACAAGCCTTTATTTAAACAGCATGCATCTCAACAAGCCTTTTATTTAAACTGCGTGTATCTCAACAAGCCTTTTACTTAAACTGCATGCATCTCAACAAGCCTTTTACTTAAACTACATGTATCTCAACAAGCCTTTTATTTAAACTGCATGCATCTCAACAAGCCTTTTATTTAAACTGCATTTATCTCAACAAGCCTTTTATTTAAACTGCATGCATCTCAACAAGCCTTTTACTTAAACTGCATTCATCTCAACAAGCCTTTTACTTAAACTGCATGCATCTCAACAAGCCTTTTACTTAAACTGCATTCATCTCAACAAGCCTTTTACTTAAACTGCATGCATCTCAACAAGCCTTTTATTTAAACTGCATGTATCTCAACAAGCCTTTTATTTAAACTGCATGCATCTCAACAAGCCTTTTACTTAAACTGCATGTATCTCAACAAGCCTTTTATTTAAACTGCATGCATCTCAACAAGCCTTTTATTTAAACTGCATGTATCTCAACAAGCCTTTTATTTAAACTGCATGCATCTCAACAAGCCTTTTATTTAAACTGCATGTATCTCAACAAGCCTTTTACTTAAACTGCATGTATCTCAACAAGCCTTTTATTTAAACTGCATGCATCTCAACAAGCCTTTTACTTAAACTGCATGTATCTCAACAAGCCTTTTATTTAAACTGCATGCATCTCAACAAGCCTTTTATTTAAACTGCATGTATCTCAACAAGCCTTTTATTTAAACTGCATGCATCTCAACAAGCCTTTTATTTAAACTGCATGCATCTCAACAAACCTTTTATTTCAACTGCATGTATCTCAACAAGCCTTTTATTTCAACTGCATGTATCTCAACAAGCCATTTATTTAAACTGCGTGTATCTCAACAAACCTTTATTTAAACTGCATGTATCTCAACAAGCCTTTTATTTAAACTGCGTGTATCTCAACAAACCTTTTATTTAAACTGCGTGTATCTTAACAAGCCTTTTATTTAAACTGCATGTATCTCAACAAGCCTTTTATTTAAACTGCATGTATCTCAACAAGCCTTTTATTTAAACTGCATGCATCTCAACAAGCCTTTTATGTAAACTGCGTGTATCTCAACAAACCTTTTATTTAAACTGCGTGTATCTCAACAAGCCTTTTATTTAAACTGCGTGTATCTCAACAAACCTTTTATTTAAACTGCGTGTATCTTAACAAGCCTTTTATTTAAACTGCATGTATCTCAATAAGCCTTTTATTGAAACTGCATGCATCTCAACAAGCCTTTTATTTAAACTGCGTGTATCTCAACAAACCTTTTATTTCAACTGCATGTATCTCAACAAGCCTTTTACTTAAACTGCGTGTATCTCAACAAGCCTTTTATTTAAACTGCGTGTATCTCAACAAACCTTTTATTGAAACTGCGTGTATCTCAACAAGCCTTTTATTTAAACTGCGTGTATCTCAACAAACCTTTTATTTAAACTGCGTGTATCTTAACAAGCCTTTTATTTAAACTGCATGTATCTCAACAAGCCTTTTATTTAAACTGCGTGTATCTCAACAAGCCTTTTATTTAAACTGCGTGTATCTCAACAAGCCTTTTATTTAAACTGCGTGTATCTCAACAAGCCTTTTATTTAAACTGCATGTATCTCAACAAGCCTTTTATTTAAACTGCATGCATCTCAACAAGCCTTTTATTTAAACAGCGTGTATCTCAACAAGCCTTTTATTTAAACTGCGTGTATCTCAACAAGCCTTTTATTTAAACTGCATGTATCTCAACAAGCCTTTTATTTAAACAGCATGTATCTCAACAAGCTTTTTATTTAAACTGCGTGTATCTCAACAAGCTTTTTATTTAAACTTCGTGTATCTCAACAAGCCTTTTATTTAAACAGCATGTATCTCAACAAGCCTTTTATTTAAACTGCATGTATCTCAACAAGCCTTTTATTTAAACAGCATGCATCTCAACAAGCCTTTTATTTAAACTGCGTGTATCTCAACAAGCCTTTTACTTAAACTGCATGCATCTCAACAAGCCTTTTATTTAAACTGCGTGTATCTCAACAAGCCTTTTATTTAAACTGCATGCATCTCAACAAGCCTTTTATTTAAACTGCGTGTATCTCAACAAGCCTTTTATTTAAACTGCATGTTATTAGCCTTTTATTTCTTACACCCAGAACAACAATAACAATATCTGGAAATAGTATCATTCAGTTTCAACTGCCTCTTTATTAGGAGTTCCACAACGTGATCAACATTACACCATAGAACCAGATGTATGCTGTTTGACAAAAAAACTAGAAACAATATAACAACATGTTACCACGTTACTAGAGTAATTACAGTGTTACTACAGCTGTATAAGAGAACACTGGACGAGAAGAGGTAATGTAAAGTGTTACAAAAATAAGAAAAACAGATATGTTGTAAGAAGGTTCTGCTTTCTAGTTGTCTACGTTGTTTGCGGCATTCCTGGGTAGCAGCACTGCGGGTGTTTGAGTGTTTGATTACATGTTTACTACGTGATCTGGTGTAGGACTCCTGATCCTAAAACAGTGGACCCTCTGAGGTCGATATGATCTGATCCTCTGAGGCTGATCTGAATATAATCGCAGTTATAAGGTGATACGCTCCAAAACAATCTCTCCTCCTCAATGCGTAGTTCCAGAGTGTGGAACTCAATCTCCTTGGGTTGCTCCATGCCAGGGTAAAATAGAGGCATTGTTCCTAGAGGTAATTTAAGCTCTCTAACAGTGGCCTCTTTCATATATGGAAACAATCTGTATCGCTACCCCCCTGTCCTTTTCTCTCTACAGTCTGACAACTGCGATCACCTTCGGTTGTGTTTGTGGCTAGTTGAAGACAGACCCGTCCACAGAACTAACCAGCCAGACCCCTTGTCCATCAAAGCAGACACGTCCTCCAGGCGAACGGAAGAACAACAGGCTATAGCCCTCCAACCCCCAAGGACTGACATCTCCTTGCAAGGTCAGCTTTCAAGTATTCGTTTTTGCTCTTGCCTCTTTACAAAATGGTGGATGAACTGAATGACTTGTCTGATGTGCATCTATCCACTGCTCAGGTGACATAGAGAAAGATTTGATTGATTGATTGGTTGGTTGATTGATACTTTAACAGACATCGCTGGAGGGGAGTTCACTTTGTCTCTCTTGAGAATGAGTAGAGTAACAGGACAGTCATTCACTCACTCAATACGGTAGTCTTTGTCAGATTGTACATTTATATCCAATTGTAATGTTTTAATGAAATGGCGTGGTGTAGTGCAATTATTTTTGTACGGAAGTGCCCCCCCCCAAAAAAATGTTAAGTACGTCATCATTTCTCAATCAAAGTTTGTACTGACAGATGTAGCCTATTGAATATTATTATAGAATATGCATAAAATGCATCCTCCAAATGCAACATCTGCCTATGCCGACGCACATATTGTCTCAAGAAAATGTTATATTTTGAATACCCTCAAACATCAAGTTAGGCATACCCAATTTCAAAATAGGCAATCACTGTCAATAGTGAATGATAATTCTTCACGTTTTACTGCTGAAATGTCCAAACTGCATCTGCATGCCAATCATTTTATCTCAATCAGTTTCATGAGAATATGCATTTAGATCTTCTTGAAATACTCTTTTCTTGAGCAAATTATAGCAAATGGTGTGCGCTGTTGAGTTTTGGCCGCATTAGAAAAATAAATGCGACTATTCAGCTTCAGCTAACCATCTTAAAATCTTGCTACAAATGGTTAGGTGTTTTTGGTGTAGGCCTAACAGTAACATTATAGGCCTACTATGCTATGCAATTACATTTGGTTCTGTAATGTAAAATTCTAATGAATCATTATGTGATCTTGCAATACTTGATTCAGCTTCAGAAATAATATTTTTACCAGCTCCATGTATTCTCAAATAAAAAAATGGGAGGGAGCATTGTCACACCCTGACCTGAGAGAGACGGTTTGTTTCTCTATGTGGTTAGGTCAGGGTGTGGGGTGGGCATTCTATGGTGTCTATTTCTTTGTGTTGAGCCGAGTATGGTTCCTAATCAGAGGCAGCTTTCTATCGTTGTCTCTGATTAGGAATCATACTTAGGCAGCCTTTCACCACCTGTAGTTGTGGGATCTTATTTTTGTACTGCTTGTTATAGCCTGCAAGACGTGATGGTCGTTTGTCATTTGTTTGTTCTTTTGTTGAAGTGTTCTGAGTTAAAATAAATTCAAGATGAACACGTACCACGCTGCACCTTGGTCTACTCCTTTTGACGATCGTTACAGAAGATCCCACCACCAAAGGACCAAGCAGCGTGGGCCGAAAGACTGGACCTTGGAAGAAGTCCTGGATGGGGCAGGACCCTGGACAAGGCCTGGGGAGTATCGTCGTCGGCAAGAAGAAATAGAGGCAGCAAAAGCGGAATGGCGATACTGGGAACAACAGGCAAGGAAACAACGGAAGCCCGAGAGGCAGCACCCAAAAAAACATTGGGGGGGGGGGGGCGCACGGGGAGATTGGCGAAGTCGGGGTTGAGACCTGAGCCAACTCCCCGTGCTTACCATGGGGAGTGAGTGACCGAGCAAGCACCGTGTTACAGTGCGCACTCACAGCCCGGTGCGCTCGGTGCAAGCTCCTCACCGTTGCCGTGCTAGAGTTGGCATTCAGCCAGGAAGGAGTGTGCCTGCTCAGCATTCCTGGTCTCCGGTGCGTTTCTTCGGCCCAGGTTATCCTGCTCCAGCTCTATGCACGGTACCCCCCGTTCGCCAGCACAGCCCAGTTCGTCCTGTGCCAGCGCTCCGCCCTTGCCGGGCTAAAATAACCATCCAGCCAGGACGGGGTGTGCCAGCCCTAAGCTTCAGACCTCCAGTGCACCTCCACGGCCCAGTATACCCTGTGCCTGCTTTGCGCACCAAGTCTCCCGTGCGTCTCCCCAGTCCAGTGAGACCGGTTCCAGCTCCACGTAGGAAGCCTCCAGTGATGATCCATGGCCCGGAGCCTGTAGTGAAGATCCATGGCACAGAGCCTGCAGCGACGCTCCCCAGTCCGGAACCTCCAGCGACGCTCCCCAGTCCGGAACCTCCAGCGACGCTCCCCAGTCCGGAGCCTCCGGCAACGCTCCCCAGTCCGGAGCCTCCGGCGACGCTTCCCAGCCCAGGGTCTTCAGCGGCGGCCCGCAGCCCAGAGTCTTCAGTGGTGGTCGGCAGTTCAGAGCCTCCGGCGATGATCCACGGTCTGGTTCCTCCGGTGACACAGAAGCGGGGGGATCAGCGGGCTGTGTGCCCCGAACCAGAGCTGCCGCCAAGTATAGATGCCCACCTGGACCCTCCCCTGTAGGTTCAGGTTTGCGGCTGGGAGTCCGCACCTTTGGGGGGGGGGTACTTTCACGCCCTGACCTGAGAGAGACGGTTTGTTTCTCTATGTGGTTAGGTCAGGGTGTGGGGTGTCTATTTCTATGGTGTCTATTTCTTTGTGTTGAGCCGAGTATGGTTCCTAATCAGAGGCAGCTGTCTATCGTTGTCTCTGATTAGGAATCATACTTAGGCAGCCTTTCCCCACCTGTAGTTGTGGGATCTTATTTTTGTACTGCTTGTTGTAGCCTGCAAGACGTGATGGTCGTTTGTCATTGTTTATTCTTTTGTTGAAGTGTTCTGATTTAAAATAAATTCAAGATGAACATCTTGGTCTACTCCTTTTGACGATCGTTACAAGCATTGCTTCCTTGCTCTCCTGCAGCACTACAGCCCTGATGAAATGTAACTTTAGTTTAAATATTTGTACTGTTTTTGTAAGGGATTATCTCATAGAAAGGCAACATGTCTACATTATTTGACAATGTGACAAGCCTGAGAAACCAAAGAGCACCTTACATATTAACTCTTGTTGCAGTCTTGTAACATATTCTATGCAAGGGACTGTAAACTCAAGCAGGAAAATAAAAAGTTACAGTAGGCCTATGTATTCAAGGGGATCTGTAGGATGATATATTGGTATTTGAAATAATTAAATAAGTGGATATCCTGGTTAAACTCTGCCACTAGAGTTGTAAAGGCGTGTGTGTATTCTGGCATTGTTTCAAGTCAACATGATCTGCTGGGAGTCCCAGAGCTACAAAGGTCAGCCATGGGGTCAAAGGTGAAGAGTGAATGTCAGGTAATGTAGGTAGCCAAAGTAGAATAACATTTTGTTAAAACTCTATATAGAGACATCCCTTTGATTTGAGAAATGAAAGGGCTCTGTTCATATTAAGAGGAAAGGGGTTAGGAACTCTCAATCGAATGGTCTAATTGTTAGATTATAATAATTTTACCTGTCTAGCATTGATATTTGAGTTTGATATAAAATATATTTTTTAAATCCTTATTCACAGATATTCTCTAACATGACCAGATGTTTTTCTATTAGTTCCATTCCACATAATGTAGTGTGAAGATAAGCATGAGACTTGCAATAGAGAGGAGAAAATACTGAAACTCTGACACTGAGTTTATACTTTAAGTGTGTTGGCACACCGGTTCCTCTTTAGCGTGGCTAAAACTATTTCAACACTGGTGAGTCACAATGAGAGGGAGGCAGCTTCCTCTGTGCCAACTGTCCCTGTAAAGAGGACAATTACCCCACTAAGTACCCAGTTGTCTACAAGTCAGTTAAGAACAAATTCTTATTTTCAATGACAGTGTCACGTCCTGACCATAGAAAGATATTATTTTCTGTGGTAGATTAGGTCAGGGTGTGACAGGGTTTGTTTCCCCTATGTTTTCTATTTCGATGTTTGGGTTCTAGTTTTGTATTTCTATGTTGGGGTTTTGTTTGGGATGATCTCCAATTAGAGGCAGCTGGTCCTCGTTGTCTCTAATTGGAGATCATACTTAAGTAGGGGTTTTTCCACCTGGGTTTTGTGGGTGATTATTTTTGAGTTGTGTATGTGTTCATCTCTGTATCACGATTTGTTGTTTTTTCATTCAGTGTATTTATGTATTGCATAATTTCACAGTATAAATAATATGTGGAACGACACACACTGCACTTTGGTCCTCTCATTCCTACGACAGACAGCCTAGGAACAGTGGGATAACTGCCTTATTCAGGGGCACAATGACAGATTTTTACCTTGTCAGCTCAGGGATTGGATCTTGCAACTTTTCGGTTACTAGTCCAATGCTCTAACCACTAGGCTACCTGCCGCCCCGTAACACTGCATTGAAAGTGCATATTTCATTCATCATTTTGACTAAATGTATACTTTTAATGTATGTGTGATTCTGAAAATATGAATTTCAATGGTGATAAATGTGTAAATTAACATTTTTGTTCAACTTCAAATTCAACTTCAAATTCACTGTCTCATGTTTTCTTTGACTGTACATGAGCAACGTCATTTGATAATAATACCATAATATCCCTCAGCATGGCACTGGTTATTCTTAGCTCTTCAGCAACACCTCACACCAACCGTCAAACAGACATTTTCGTTGAGAAATCACAGACTAGATATATTAGATTACTGTTTAGTAGACAGTTTCACCCTAAAATAACATCCCAATTCCATTTTAGATACTTTATATACCAGGTTAGCCAAGATGAAATGTAGGCCTAAAGTTTTGTTTGCTACAGTAGCCTAGGTAAATTTAACATAAGAGAAAATGGACAACAGATTGATGGCTTGAGAAGACTGGAGGTTGAGAAATGGCTTTGCCACTGGAATGTGACTTTTACTTTAGTCTACACTTGGATTTCGAGTAAGATGACACTCACATCTTGAGCATCCTTCATTGTCCAATGGTGTCCCCTACAGGAATAAAAACATAAAACATCATCATTCTGTTACACCACACTTCATCTTGTATTTTGGTAGTCTTAGTGAAACATTGTTTACTGAATAAAGTGTCAATCAAATATTAGTGTGCAGTCATAAAAAAATATATAGTTTTAAACACCTCCAAATAACACATTTCCTAATAACCCAACTCTTTTTTCACATCCCTATTTTTAAAACTCCATAGTCAGTTTCCAAGTCATTCTTTGATATGAGTCCCATAGTAGTGAGTCAGAAGGAATAGCTGTTTTGTTTCCGTGTCAAGTGGCTACATGACCTTGAAGCTACTCTTTTCTCTTAGGTCAGCACTGCTAGAGGTCACCGGGTTTCTGTCTGTTTGTGTATAAACATCTCTCAGCAAATGGGAGCAGAGCAGGGACTTGTAGTATCATATACCTGCATCATATCTCTGTTTTTAACACATTACAAACCCCACCTCCTTCAACACAACTCTATAAATACTGGTCCCTTTTGTGTGAACCATCTCTGAACTCTTTGGGAATAGCTCTTTGGGAATAGACTCCTCGGGACCTGTCCGTACTCAGCTTGGAGTGTGTGATACTCAGGTTGGCGTGTGTGAGGTCAGGAACAATCAGTGGACAGTGTGTGAGTGAGAAACTATTCAGTCAAGATGGTTTCCCAGGGGATCCAGATCATGGGCATCATCATGTCGTTGATCGGCTGGTTGATGGTCATCATCGTGTGTGCCCTGCCTATGTGGAAGGTCACAGCCTTCATCGGAGCCAACATCGTCACGGCCCAAACCATCTGGGAGGGAATGTGGATGAACTGTGTTGTGCAGAGCACGGGCCAGATGCAGTGTAAGGTCTACGACTCCATGCTGGCACTACCCCAGGACCTCCAGGCCGCCAGAGCCATGATCATCATCTCCATCCTGACAGGTATCGTCGGCATCTTCCTGTCGATTGCAGGAGGGAAATGCACCAACTGCATAGCAGAGGAGGGATCCAAGTCTAGAGCCTGTATTGTGGCTGGAGTCCTCTACATCATCTCAGGCATCCTCTGCCTCATCCCAGTGTCCTGGTCAGCCAACACCATCATCAGGGATTTCTACAACCCCTTGCTGATCGAGGCACAGAGGAGGGAGCTGGGGGCGTCTCTGTATATAGGTTGGGGTGCTGCAGCACTGCTGCTGATGGGAGGGGGGCTGCTGTGCTGGAACTGTCCCCCCAAGCAGGACCACCACTATCCGGCCAAGTTCTCTCAGGTCAGATCCACCTCCTCCGGACCCATGCAATATGTCTGAGATGTTCATGTCAGTGTCATGTTAAGATCTACTTAATCAAATTGAATTTAAATGAGGACACTAAGGACAGTTCTCATACCAAAAACAGTGAGAGTTTTAAATCACAAAGAACTTGAATGGTGTTGTTGAGTTAAAATAATGTTACGAGTTATGTTATAACTATAATATAAGTATTTTAGTTTTTTTTTAAAACAGCTGATATTCTCTACTACTGAAGTACCCTGTTAATATCCTTTAATGTCAAATTAAATCCATGACGTTAGGAATACTGTATATCATGTCTCCATTTTGGTGCTGTCTTAACATTGTTCCTGTGATTAAAACAAGTGTGTCATCATTGTAAATAAACTGTACAATATAAATATAATACGTCTGTATTATCCATTTATTTATGAAAGCGCAACAATTAATCACTCAAATGTGCTTTCACTGGGTTATCAGTGAGGTGAATTATCTTTCTGTTGCGGTAAAACATTTTATCCAGTATCAGTACAAACGCCCCTATGCTCTGCCCTGTTTGGTGTGTAAACCTTGACCTATTTAGAATAACTATTGAGATGCTTGATAACGATCAGATTCATGTTGACTTGATCATGAAATAGAAAAACAAGAAGAGATGGGGAAAATAAGAATTGTTCTGTTTATACAGGCAGCCCAATTATGATATATTATATACTTTTGACAAATCACATCAGATCTTTTACAGAGCTGAAAAGATTTGTCAAAAGACCAATTAGTGGAAAAAATATCAGAATTGCTCTGTCTTTGTAAACGCAGCCTCAAAAACATCTGTAGCCTACAGTCATTGTTAGTCCTACTACATTAGGTTTCTGTTAGACCTACTGATTCGTCTATCACAGCAAAATAGAAATAGAAATAGATGCCGTTGCTCATGTACAGTCAAAGAAAACATGAGACAGTGAATTTGAAGTTGAACAAAAATATTTATTTACACTTTTATCACCATTGAAATTCATATTTTCAGAATCACACATACATTAAAAGTATACATTTAGTCAAAATGATGAATAAAATATGCACTTTCAATGCAATGTTATGGGGCGGCAGGTAGCCTAGTGGTTAGAGCGTTAGACTAGTAACTGAAAGTTGCAAGATCAAATCCCTGAGCAGACAAGGTAAAAATCTGTCATTGTGCCCCTGAACAAGGCAGTTAACCCACTGTTCCTAGGCTGTCTGGCACGGCTGTTGTAGGAATGAGAGGACCAAAGTGCAGAGTGTGTGTCATTCCACATATTATTTATACTGTGAAACTATGCAATACATAAATACACTGAATGAAAAAACAACAAACTGTGACGCAGAGATGAACACATACACAACTCAAAAATAATCACCCACAAAACCCAGGTGGAAAAACCCCTACTTAAGTATGATCTTCAATTAGAGACAATGAGGACCAGCTGCCTCTAACTGGAGATCATCCCAAACAAAACCCCAACATAGAAATACAAAACTAGAACCCAAACATCGAAATAGAAAACATAGGAAAAAAAACCCTGTCACACCCTGACCTACTCTACCACAGAAAATAACATCTTTCTATGGTCAGGACGTGACACTGTCATTGAAAATAAGAATTTGTTCTTTACTGACTTGTAGATAACTGGGTACTTAGTGGGGTAATTGTCCTCTTTACAGGGACAGTTGGCACAGAGGAAGCTGCCTCCCATGATCATGAGGGGCGCGGTCCCCCAGCCAATGTAGAGCGTGGCCCCCAGCTCCATCTTCTGAGATCTGATCTGCAAGGGGTGGTGATGTTGGCCGACCAGCAAACAGGGATGAGGCACAGGACGCCAGCGATGATGAAGACTACACCCTTGTCAACGCCTATTCCAGATTTGTCCCTCTCGTCCTCCACGCACTTGCCCCCGATCACGGCGAGCAGGATGCCCACCAGGCCCATGGGCATGGTACATGTTAGACCTACTGATTTGTCTATCACAGCAACAGGCCAATCCGCACAGCACCAGACAATTGTTATCAGGTGTGGTTCATCTAGCCCCCTAAGGTGCAGATAAGCGTTCTTCTTTTATAAACTTAACCAATGTTGTCATTTTAACACCATCTAGAAGTAGCCTACTGTACCATGCATTCAGCTTGTTTGCAAATTCTGGGCATTAGCCTCGGCATGATCAGATGGTTTGGAGACATTATCACTTGCGCGCTTCCCATGTGGAAAGTGACCGCGTTCATTGGCAACAACATTGTCACAGCACAGGTAATGTGGACAGGCCTGTGGTTGATGAACATGTATGCATGGTACAGAGTACGGGGCAAATGCAGTGTAAAGTCTACGACTCCATGCTGGCACTACCTCAGGATCTACAGGCGGCCTGCGCCCTAATGGTCATCTGGTCGCTCTCAAAGCCATCCTGCTGTCTATCGTTGGGGGAATGTTCACCAACTGCCTCGAGGACACGCGGTCCACAGTCTCCATAGCATCGGGAGGATTTTCATAGTCTGGGGGTCCACGGGACTCATGCTTCTGGGTGGAGGGATTCTCTGTAGCCAGTGTCCACTAAGCCAGGATCGGGGACACTCCTCCAAATACAATGTGGCAAGATATGTAAAATCCTATTCGGCAAGAGCGGCCTATGTGTGAGCACATGACAATATTTGCTTTGAACATTGACTAGCCTAACAATGTTGCTTTGGGGCTTTTGAACTACCGTAAATTCCGGACAATAAGCCGCAACTTTTTTCCCAGGCTTTGAACCTCGCGGCTTTAACAATGACGCGGCTAATATATGGATTTTTCCCGCTTTCAATTTTCTTTTCTCCAAAAAAACACATTCTGTGACGTGCTCAGTTTTTTGGCGGCATGAAGCTTTCATTAGACCAATGAAATTGCCGAACGGGTTAAGGTCAAACAACTTTTTTGTTTACTGTTTAGATTAAATCGAGCGCTCTCAAACTTCCCATCATTCTGATTACGATAGTCATTTTGTCACCCTCATCATGGCAAAGACACAGAGAAATGCATATGATGCAGCTTTCAAGTTGAAGGCGATTAATCTGGCTGTTGGAAAAGGAAACAGAGCTGCTGCACGGGAGCTTGGTCTTAATGAGTCGATGATAAGACGTTGGAAACAGCAGCGTGAAGAATTGACTCAGTGCAAAAAGACAACTAAAGCTTACTGCTAATTTTTTATTTTTTGTTACAAGCCGTGTTTCGTTAAAGCCTATTTATTTTTGTTACAAGCCGTGTTTCGTTAAAGCCTGTGTAAAGTTAATTTGTTTCAATGTACCGGTAGGCACCTGCGGCTTATAGACATGTGCGGCTTATTTATGTTCAAAATAATCATTTTTTTAAAATTCAGTGGGTGCGGCTTATATTCAGGTGCGCTTAATAGTCCGGAAATTACGGTAACTTTTTGTTTTAACTCCAATAATTTAAACACAATTTCTAATAATGTATTCCACCTTTTTAATGAGTGATCCCTTGCACATTGCTGTAACATTTTCAGCTGAAGCAATAGCTATGGGTGTGGAGTGGTTGGACTGTTGTAAGATAAAGGGCTTGTGTAGGATGGGCTACTCCATAGTCTGGACATTTACTTTGAGGCAGTGTGGTAAGATTGACCACGAAGTAGATTAAATCAAATGCCAATAATTCTTTAAATCTCCTCCAGGGTCCACTTAATTATATCATCCATCTCACACACGCACCCTCCCTCTCCTTTACCCCTCCTTGTTAGGGTATGTCAAAGCCTGATATAGATATTTCTAAATACTGTCATGGTTTGGTAGCCTCATACGAGGCTAGTGGTTTGGGGGTCACCATGTTTGAACCATTTCCCCAACACAATGTGTTCAATGTATCTTAAGCATAATCTGAAGGGCTCTTGTGGTTACGTGAGGGCTTTTGGGATGAAGATAAGTTCCGATGTGGTTAGGAAGTGTCACCATTACCCTTTCCCCTAAATTGCAAGTTGTTGACAGTTTCTTGTAACCTGCAGAGTCACTTGTGGAAACAAATGACACATTGACTAACTGGTAGTGGAATGTCACTTTCATAACATGTCCTAACCCTACATCTTTTGAAATATAAATATAAAATCCAAATGTTGATACATACAGTGTCGGTAAAACCAACTTTTTATAAAATAAATAGGCCTGCATATGTGGATTTATTTACATTTTCAAAGTCACAATGAAGGTCTGGGATTTAGCATTTTGATAGATGGGTAATGCTTTCATGGAAGTGCCAGTTTCAGTGTAGATGGTATCAAGTTGGAAGAAGTGTAATCCCAATAAACTCCAGGTTGCTTTGAACCTGTCGCATATGAAAGAGAGCTTTCTGAAGATGACAGTATTGAGTGAAGGATTGTCACCACTTTGTCAGCTCTGTCTGTGTGTCACAAAGTATCTACAGTATGACAGCCTGAGGAAACTGGTCTGTCCGGAACAACTCACCTGGTGGCAGGAAACCACTCCCCCTGCACATTCTTCCTCCTCAGCGGGCTCCAGTTGTTTCTGATCGTCAATCAGACCTCTCACATAGCTCCAGATATCCAGACCTAGGCAGCCAGACTTCTCTTTCTCCCACTCCGGACACAACCTTTGGTCATGGGAAGGATCGGAAAGGAGGTGTTGGGCCAGGTGCTCAGCTTCATCGGCTTCGTGGGGGTGGCAGTGACCACGGGTATCCCCATGTGGAGGGTAACCACTTACATCGGTGCCAACATCGTAACAGGACAGATTGTGTGGGACGGCCTGTGGATGAACTGCGTGATGCAGAGCACAGGACAGATGCAGTGCAAGATAAACGACTCAATAATGAGGCTATCAACAGACCTTCAGGCAGCGAGGGCCCTGGTCATCATCTCCATCATCTTCAACTTTGTCGGCCTGATTGTCACCTTCATCGGGGGCCAGTGCACCAGCACCCTGAAGTCTGAATCCTCCAAGGGTAAAGTGATGATCCTTGGAGGCATCCTGCTGCTCATTGGTGCTCTTCTGGTCCTCATCCCCGTCTGCTGGTCGGCAGCGTTTACCGTCTCAGACTTTAATAACCCTCTGACCATCGAGACCCAGAGGAGGGAGTTAGGAGCCTCCATCTACATCGGCTGGGGCTCCACAGTGCTGCTCCTCATCGGGGGGATCATCCTCTGCACCTCCTGCCCGCCCCAGAAGATGTATGGGTACCCAGGCTATCCTCAAGGAGCGCCCATGTACCCCTATCCAGGCCAACCAATGGTCCAGGCAGGGCCCTATGGGAGAGTTTACACCCCAACCAGCAGACCCTACTCAGGGACAGGTTCATATGCACCAAGCAAGCCATACGCAGCACCAATAGAATACGCTGTACCTGGACGGCCTGGACGGTATCTGTAACAAAGTGAAATGGAAAGAGGGAACGTCTCCCTGAATACTGACTGGTATTTTGGACCTTGACGTTTTCAAGCTATTGTTTTGCTGAGCTTTGCCTCTGCAGAGTTTAATTGCACCACCAAAATGTACTTATATCATGTACTTTTGTCCACATTGATATGTAGATATTGTTATTGATGAGAATAACATGCAATTTATAGACATGAAAATTATTGTGTGAATGATATTCATTATGTTTACGAGTGTTTGCACTTTCACACAAGAGGAAGAATCTGTTCTTTCAAATGTTGACAATGTAAATCCTTATGTCTTAATGCAAACATTACAACAAATTGTTTGATAATGAGAATGGATGTAGCGAAAATGTTAATTTTAGCAGCAACCTGTGTTCTCCCATTGTGCAACCGGTACTGTTGTCTTGTAAATAGCTGGCTGGTCTATGACTTGTGATGTATCTGTACACATGTATCTGTATCTGAAAACAACACATTTTTCTGTAAATATTTTGTGCCTATATTTACCAAATATAAACACACATTTTATTATATAAAATAATATGTGTAGTCTTAATGTGTCTTTGTGGAAAAGTTGGGAAACAACAACTGCGATTTCAAGTGTTCATGAACTATGAGCAATAATCATACCAATAATCAAAGCCTATGCATTTTCTAACTTACGATTCATATTTTAAAAGTTGCATTTTGAATAAAACTCTGCCTTAAAATCATGAATCTAAATATCTAAGTCGTTGGGGGGGAGGGGGTAGTAAGCTAACATATGGAGTTGGTTTAAGATGGTCATACCATGGATCATTTAGTTATTTGATTTTGAATTTCAGGTAGAAAAAAAATTGAAAAAAAATAGGATTTGGCCTTTACTACAATAGCGCATAGTAGTGCATTGAATAACTCATTCATAAATGGAAAAATACATAAGGAATAAGGTTTTGAAGTGTATGTCTTATATCTAGGAGATATAAGAAAGCTCGGGAAATATATACATTTTTTTTTTTACACATATTCAACCCCTTATTTTTGTTGACACAAAACTACCTCTATACTTCCATTCATTTGTATGGGTTACCATCAGATGCGATCCTGTGACGCTAGACAGAAGTTGGCACATCAGTGTTACCGACATCAGACGAGTCCCATGGGGCTTTTAGGGGTCGTAGAGCAAAACGGAGAACACCAGCGTGTTCGTGAAAGTCTCATCTTTCTATATTAGTTTGTAGGCCAAACCGTTCAGACGCTACAGACGTTTATCTGAGAGGACCAATTTTTTTCTCATGGTTTGACAAAAACCGCTGTAGCTCGGCCACTTTCCACCGCAGATGAGGAAGGCCGACATAGGAGGATGTAGCGTATTGAGACACAGCCCGTGCAAAAAAAAAGATATCTCTAGCTTAAACTGCCGGATTTTGATAGGGTGTGTCAATAGACTCTTAAGGATTTTAAGGGATCAATATCTTTCAGTTACATGATGACGTGTATCTGTGAATCTCCTTTCATTTTGGAGATAGCCTGGTTGCTCAAAAGCTACCTCATATCTCCTCTCTCCAAATACACAAACATCCCACTGGGAACACAATGGTTGAATCTACATCGTTTCCACATCATTTCACTCAAACTACGTTTGATGAACCAACGTGGAATAGACGTTAAATTGACGTCCGTGCTCAGTGGGATAGTTTTGAGAGTCTAGACTGTAACTCAAATAGGTTGTTAAATTAGATTGCCAACAGCTTTCTTTAAAATCAAGGTCTCTTAGATGTGTACTGGGCTTAAAGGCAATGTTCTGTAATGTGTTTATTTAATGTATTGGTTTATTACATGAAAAAAATGGGTTCAGGATCAAAACCAAGAAAACAGAGACTGAATATAGGCCTGAACTTACTTCTGGCTATGACAAATCTGAATTTTGGTGGTATTAGCAACTTGATTACAGGAAACAACAGTTGCAATAAAAAATGTCATCATGAGAACGGGGAACAACAGGAGTAGCTTTGAATTTCCGGCCATGACTAATGAGAATTCAGGTGGCATTGTTGACGGTTTATCTCTCTACCCTGAAACCAGTGGGCGGACAGGCCTAACCACCCAGCCAAACGACATTCACTACAGAGGCATTTTTTGAATGGACCAATTACTATCTCTTCTTTACAGGTCTTGTTTTCGTTAGCGTGTCCAAAGAGATTGAGGCGCATCTCATCGAAACCCATTGTCATTCACACATACCGACAGGGGAGGTGAAAGAATCTGGTCCGGCTTGAAAATTACCATGTCAACTGGTTTCAGGTCAGGGGGAAGGATGTTGACTCCACCCTTTCAGGAGCAGAGAGATCCATATAACTTCAGGGGACGTGACTAAATCATTAGTTAACAACGATTACAACCAAGCTGAGCTGACCTGCATTGACTCTCCTCTACAACCTCTGCCTGAGCTTCATTGATTTTACAACAAAAAACAAGAAGTCTTCAAAATGGTGTCGATGGGAAGACAGATGCTGGGCTTCGCCCTGGCTATCATTGGGTTCCTGGGGACCATTATTGTGTGTGCCCTGCCTATGTGGAAAGTCACAGCCTTCATCGGAGCCAACATCGTGACTGCTCAGGTCATATGGGAGGGCTTGTGGATGAACTGTGTGACTCAGAGCACGGGACAGATGCAGTGCAAGATCTACGACTCCCTCCTGGCCTTACCCCAGGACCTGCAGGCTGCCAGAGCTCTGAGCGTCATCGCCATCATCGCATCATGCTTCGGCATCCTCTTGGGAATTTCTGGAGGAAAGTGCACCAACTTTGTGGAGGATGAGGCTTCCAAAGCTAAAGTAGCCATTGCCAGCGGGATCATCTTCATCGTGGCTGGCGTCCTCATCCTCGTCCCTGTCTGCTGGTCCGCCAACACCATCATCAGGGATTTTTACAACCCTCTGCTGGTCGAGGCCCAGAGGAGGGAGCTGGGGGCCTCACTGTACATCGGCTGGGGCACAGCAGGGCTCCTGATCCTGGGAGGGGGGCTCCTCTGCAGCTCCTGCCCACCCAAGGAGGAGCGTGACAACTACCCAGTGAAGTACTCACAGGCAAGATCCACAGCTACCAGCAGAGCTTATGTTTGAGCTGGAAACTGTTGAAAGAAAGACTGTAAATTATTTGATTATCTTTGGTAATCTTCTGTGAATTGAAAATACCATGCAAGTTACTGGTATTATCCAGTCTTGTTCTTTTCCATTTTATGTTTTGAAAGTGATGTGAAATCAGAACAGAGTGAATATGTGAAAACAAATTAACTGAGCTCTTCAGAACTTTGCAAGAAAAAGACAAGACAGAACTGTTGCCTATAAGAAATGACGTTACAGAGAAGTAGTACTACTGTATACGCAATGTAGAGGGATCATCTCATGGGTCATGGGGTGATGACTGAAGTGAATTGAAGCCATTCCCATAACCCTAACTTCTTTTTTACCGCATAAGGACACTGTGCCAGAATGATAGTATTGATGTAAGAACATGGACTATATGTACATTATATATGTATAATGGGCGGCAGGGTAGCCTAGTGGTTAGAGTGTTGGACTAGTAACTGAAAAGTTGCAAGTTCAAATCCCTGAGCTGACAAGGTACAAATTTGTCGTTCTGCCCCTGAACAAGGCAGTTAACCCACTGTTCCTAGGCCGTCATTGAAAATAAGAATTTGTTCTTAATTGACTTGCCTAGTTAAATAAAATGTATAATTGACTTGTCATAACTGTGTACTGTAGATCACAGTATGTTTGGCAAACAGCCAAGTGTTTATTATGTCTAAAGAACTTATTCAATAGCAAACCTTTTTTTTTGTATAAAACATTTCCAACAAAGTTTATAGATTGGTGTTAACTGTCTTTTTTAAGAAATTGACTCCCAAGTTACTGTGATTTCCTTTTTCTCAGCTGAAATCTTAGCTGAAAATGTCTAATAGCATAGTTTTTAGGTGAAATGACCTACTGACAATGACCTACCTCCCTCACTGTTTGAATGACACCAAAAGTGGGACTTTACATCCCGTTGATTCGAGTAAGAAAGTGAGGAAAGTATTTAACTCTGTCCCACAATCCTGAGAACACTGACTTCTTCTAAGGATTTGAAATAGATTTCCCCATTATTAGAAATACTCACTGAGACATTTACTTTAAAGACTGGCAGTGACAGATTGACAAAATCTTTGAGGGGCAAGAATGCACAGATGAACCAGTTACCCAACTTAAGCCAGGTTAGATAAGAAAAAAAACTATTGTCTGTGAAACAAGCTCTGCTATTTAAACTGGCTTCCTCTCAGAACCAGCTATGTAGAGATGATGTGCAGAGATTGGCCAAAATATACATTTTACATTTACGTCATTTAGCAGACGCTCTTATCCAGAGCGACTTACAGTAGTGAATGCATACATTTCATACATTTCTTTTTTCATTTTTTTTCATACTGGCCCCCCGTGGGAATCAAACCCACGACCCTGGCGTTGCACACATCATGCTCTACCAACTGAGCTACAGGGAAGGCTAGTTAGTGGGGGCAGTATAGGGGGTAGTAGAGACAGAGAGGGTTAGTGGGGGTAGCATAGACAGAGAGGGTTAGTGGGGGTAGTATAGACAGAGAGGGTTAGTGGGGGTAGTATAGACAGAGAGGGTTAGTGGGGGTAGTATAGACAGAGAGGGTTAGTGAGGGTAGTATAGACAGAGAGGGTTAGTGGGGGTAGTATAGACAGAGAGGGTTAGTGGGGGTAGTATAGACAGAGAGGGTTAGTGGGGGTAGTATAGACAGAGAGGGTTAGTGAGGGTAGTATAGACAGAGAGGGTTAGTGGGGGTAGTATAGACAGAGAGGGTTAATGAGGGTAGTATAGACAGAGAGGGTTAGTGAGGGTAGTATAGACAGAGAGGGTTAGTGGGGGTAGTATAGGCAGAGAGGTATAGGCCTACTGGATATTTTCATAATTTATTGTTATTTAGATTGAAAAAAACTGGTAGAACCTGGTTTGTTTTCATTGTTCATTCATTGTTGAATAGACAATTGTCACTACTTTCTCGAACAAGAAGCATTAAGAACAGTATCACCTTACCACCCCTTAAACTACATCGTAATTCCTTGTGCCAAGTATACCGAAACATGTCACGTTGCATCTTCTTCTTGTGACAGTGAGACGCTGTTTACATACATTACATAATGCTTAAGTTAACTGTGCACATTATAAAAATATGTTGTATGAGTTTAAACAGATCAGATTATCGATCAGATTATCGATCAGATTATCGATCAGATTATCTCTCGCCCCCAGCCCCACCTCTCTCTTTTCTGTCCATTGGCGTGCCAATGCAATGTGAATGTCTCCAAATCGGTTGGGGCATACTGCATGCTCTGGAAACTGTGGTGACCTCTCTAACCCAGTGAAAGTGAAGCTTGGCGTAGGTGTGTCATGAAAGCAAAACAAATCCCTGTTGATTTTTAGTTGAGAATGTGTAAACTAATAAGGTTTGATGAGTTCACATAAACACACAGGGCGAGAAGGGTTCTTTATAGGGCTTAGTGCTTCCCTCCTCTGTTTTCTTTTCTGTCCACCCATGACTATTTATTAAACTTATTTCAGCACTATTTGCCATCTATTGCTAATAATGTCAAATGAATCCCATTGAAAATTCATTTTGCTGTTTGAGCTTTCAAGCTGGTGAGTTTTCAAGCACCTGCCTACATCCTCGTTCTTCATAGGATGTTTGAACAATAAAAGCTTTGTAAACTGATCTACCATATCCAAAAAGGAGAATAAAATGAAACTCCCACCTTTATTGTCCACACACAACAATGTATCCTGTAAGGCTGGTATTATTTGGCTGGCTCTCAGTTTCTTAAAGCTGGACCAGCCAGTAACACTCTTCTTTCTCGTTTTCAAATGCACCAAAACACCTGATCGCCTTCCGATATTAACTTGGAGACACAAAGAGTTAGTCAATGAGTAGAGAGAGACAGAGAGACACTGCATTCAGAATGTGTTCCATGAGCATTCAGATGCTGGGCAGTGCCCTGGCCTTGATCGTCTGTGTAGGGAACAACCATTGTCGGCGGCGTGCCCATGTGGAGGGTCATAGACTTAATCTGAAAAAACAATGTCACCTCGCAAACCATCTGGATGAGCTGTGTGGTCCAGAGCACGGGCCAGATGCAGTTTAAGGTATATAACTCCATGATGTTCCTCAGCTCCGACCTGCAGGTTGCTAAAGCGCTGGTTGTGGTGGACATCGTGGTGGGAATTGCTGGTCTCATCATGGCGTTTGTCGGGGGGAAGTGCACCAACTTTCTGTTGGAGGAGGTGGCCAAGGCACGGACAACGGTGACAGTAGGGGTGGTGCTCATCATCACTGGGATCCTGTGTCTCATCCCTGTATCCTCGATAGCCAGTCTCATCATCCAGGACTTTTACAACCGACTCCTGGTGGATGCTCAGCGGAGAGAGCTGGGGGGCTGGGATCTTGCTACTCCTGGGAGGGGGACTCCTCTGTGGTAACTGCCACCCCAAGGAGGACGACAAGCCCCCTCTGTGAAATATATACTAGCCAAGTCGTCAGGAAGTTACAGCAAACCGGCAGGTTCTGTGGCAAGTTCTTCCACCCCAACAAAGACCGACATTTAATATGAAGGTTCATGGGACAAACTGGTCTGCATGAAAATGTTGTTTCTCCATCTTTTCAAATGGTATTGGTGGTATAAGGTACATGGATGGACAGTGGAATATAAAGGAAAAGGTACCAGTGGAAAGATGTATGCAAAAAAACTACTATGAAGGAAAATATGCACTTAACTTTTTGATTGATTAGCCAAGGAAACACTTCACTCTTAGAAAAAATGGTTCCAAAGGGATTCTTCAGCTGCCCCCTTTCGGTTATCTCTTTGGAAAGGATTCTGTATAGAACTCAAAACAGTTCTACCTGGAACCGAAAGGGTTCTTCAAAGGGTTCTCCAATGGGGACAGCCAAAAAGCTATATTTTTCTAAGAGTGTATGAGTGTATTAATATGCTACTGTTTAGATATACACTGAACACTGAGGAGTATTTCTGTCTGTAATAAAAAACTACTTCTGATTGGCTGGGCCTGGCTAGCGGGTCGCCCAGTCATGTGAAATCCATTGATTAGGGCATTATTCATTTATTTAAATTGACTGATTTCCTTAACTGTAATTCACAAAAAAAATAGAAATTGTTGCATGTTGTGATTATATTTTTGTTCAGTATATGAAAATGTTATTTGTTTCTCGAAGTACTGGCAAGTTGATTATACACTGTTGCAAATTATATTAGTCAGCAACTTTTTATACTGTTGTATGTTCTCTGTTTTATTACAATAAACTATCTTTTCATATTTAAGGTGAGTGTTTGTTGATTCAGTACTCACACAGATGTCCTTGTTTTCGCTATACGCATTCATCATGATCATAATATGTTCTCTGTAAGTTTAAAACAGAACACTGGTAAAACCTGTTTGACAGGAACTGGTGTCAGAGAATTCCACCCATGCTTCTAACTCAATGACCACTTCAATGTGTTTTTTGACCAACATATACAATTACAAGGCTTGCAAACATTGGGTATGTCTATTGTGACAGATATTGTTGTACCAACCTACTCTCGTAATATTTAAATCAATAAAATAATCAAATATGTTTGAGTTCATAAAAAGACTGGTCTGAGTTGAGTGTGTTTACACTAAGCTGGGAGAAAGCAGTGTTATGTTCCCCTGTTATCAGACCTGTAGATCATGGAGAGAGTCTCCAGTTACGCTGTTCTCATGCAGAAAATATTGAAAGAGCTTAAAATGACTTAATCCCTTAATTCCTTCTAATTTGTCTCACCATTCAATTTTCTCTTTGCCTTAGGTGTTTTTGTTATTGTGTTATTAAGATAAAGTTTAACATCAAGTCATTGATTGTCACATTATATTCAGTAGTGTTACAGAAAGACTGTCCAGTAATATTCAGTAAGATTTGAATGATCAAATCCTCCTCATAATCCACCCAGTATCAATTTAAGCATCACTGTTTCACTCTGAATGACTGTTTCACTGCTGCTCGTTCTCTTTCTATTCTATTCAAAGAAACCTGCAATATTGTGGAACACCTCAGTCATGTCCCTCCATCAAATAGGTCCTACACTGATGACACACTACTGCTATCTAGTGGTATATACAGTGCCTTCAGAAAGTATTCAGACCCCTTGACTTTTTCCACATTTTGTTATGTTACAGAGTTATTCTAAAATTGATTAAATTAAGAAAAAAAATCTGCAGAAATGTACACACAATACCCCATAATGACAAAGCAAAAACTGAAATACCTTATTTACATAAGTATTCAGGATACTCAGGTGCATCCTGTTTCAATTTATCATTCTTGAGATCATTCTACAACTTGATTGGAGTCCACCTGTGGTAAATTCAATTGATTGGACATGATCTGGAAAGGCAAACACCTGTATATATAAGGTCTCACAGTTGACAGTGCATGTCTGTCACGTCCTGACCATAGTAAGATGTTATTTTCTATGGTAGAGTAGGTCAGGGCGTGACGGGGGTGTTTTGTGTTTTTCTATGTTTTGTATTTCTATGTTTAGGTTCTAGTTTTCTATTTCTATGTTGTTGTTTTTGGGATGATCTCCAATTAGAGGCAGCTGGTCCTCGTTGTCTCTAATTGGAGATCATACTTAAGTAGGGTTTTTTTCCACCTGTGTTTGTGGGTAGTTGTCTTCTGTTTAGTTTTCTGTACCTGACAGAAAGTTTGTTTGTTATTTTTTCTTTAGTGTTCTGAGTTAAAATAAATATTCATCATGAGCACTCAACACGCTGCGCTTTGGTCCCCTCTCTACGATAGCCGTTACAGAACTACCCACCACAACTGGATCAAGCAGCGTGCCCGGGATGAGATGGATTCCTGGTTTCTGGAGGAGTTGCGAGAGAGGATAGACCATGGCAAGAAGCCTGTAGGGTTGATCCATGGCCCAGAGCCTGTAGAGATGATCCATGGCATGAAGCCTCCAGTGATAATCCATGGCCCGGAGCCTCCAGTGATGATCCATGGCACAAAGCCTCCAGTGATGATCCATGGCGCGGAACCTGTAGTGATGATCAATGGCACGGAGCCTGCAGCAACGGTCCCCAGTCCGGAACCTACAGCGATGCTCCCCAGTCCGGAACCTCCAGAGAGGCCCCCCCACTCCGGAGCGTCCAGCAACGCTCCCCAGTCCGGAGCCTCCAGCGACGCTTCCTAGCTCAGTTGCACTCGCAACACCAGGGTTGTGGGTTCAATTCCCACGGGGGACAAGTACGAAAATGTATGCACTCACTACTGTAAGTCGCTCTGGATAAGAATGACACACAATGTAAAAAAACATCTCACTGTGTTGTCGTCTTTGTAAATGGAAAATAAAAAAGTATAAATGGAAGAAAAAAATGTGTGGAAATTGCTAGGCTGTAATCACAGAGATAAAAGAGCAAACAGACATTTTGAGCATATTGTTAAAATGTATTTTTTCACTTTGTTTCATCCCCAGTTCTGCACAAGCTGTAGCACCCCCCCATGGCTGTGGAGGAGCTGGGCATCACCCTGTCCATGGTGGGCTTGGCAGGCACCATCCTGATCTGCGCCCTGCCCATGTGGAAGGTTACAGCGTTCATCGGCACCCACCTGGTGGTCATGCAGGTGTTCTGGGAGGGCCTGTGGATGACCTGTGTGTCTGAAACCACGGGACAGATGCAGTGTAAAATCTATGATGCTCTTTTAGACCTGTCCCCTGACCTCCAGGCGGCCCGGGGCCTCATCGTCATCAGCATGGTACTGGGCTGCCTGGCATTCCTCGTCTTCCTTCTGGGGGCTAGGTGTACCAACTGCCTGAGCCATCCCAAGTTCAAAGCCAGCATGGTGCAAGCCGCAGGGGTCACCTTCGCCCTGGCTGGGTTAAGCATCATAGTGGCTGTGTCCTGGACGGCCCAGTCAATCATTAGGGACTTCTATAACCCGCGGGTCCCTGAGGTGCTGAAGAAAGAGATGGGGGCGGCCATCTATGTGGGCTGGGTGACCTCTGGGTTCCTGTTCTGTGGAGGAGGGGTGCTGTGTACCAGCTGTCCTCCAGGGGGGAGAGAGGGCAGGCATGCTTCCAGCAGTAGGTACACCTTGGCTAGGATGCCTACTCACACTCACAGCAGCTACGCCATAAAGAACTATGTGTGAGAGGGGAATGCTTTATTTGCCTGTTAACTTCAGGCAAATAGTGTTGGCAGGTGTTGGCACTATGAAGAGACATGTCACAGCATGTTTTTCCATGACAACATTGTTATTTTGTACATTGAATGTCCATGTCTGGTCATTCAGTGTATTGTCTGACTTTCATAGATTTAGAATTGCCCTAGAACTATTTGATAGCTTGGTGGAAGTTTTAAAAATAAGATAATGTTAATTAATTCTTGTTACAAAATAAGTCTGACTTAGTTAATTGTAGCTATTCAAATGTTCAGTCTATCACCATGAAATATGTTTACTGAGGAAATATCTGTTATTGAAATATAATCACTGAAAATCAATAGGTTACTAATATTGACAGTACAACTACGTCAACTGAATGAACCTGATTGTTTTTATTTCTCTGTATTGTAATTCACATACTTTCATTTTTCCCCATCCTATTCAACTGTGGTTACTACTTATAATGTGTTTTTGTAACAATGTTTATCACAGTTCATTTTGTGATTATAATCTGTATGCTAAGAGTATAGAGGCAGTACTTTAGCGGGCAACAAATCATATTATTTGAATGATTTGCGATTTGAACTTAATAGAAATAAACATTTTGATTCGAAATTACTTTTGTTGCATCTCTTTTATTTATCTTATTGAAAAAGTGTATCAAAACTCATTAGAAGGGAGAACATCGAACATTCAGAATGAAGTATGAAAGATGCTGTACTTGGGGAGGCACACAAGGCTTATTTAACAACTACATTTTCCTATAAGACCTCAGAGTCAGAAGCTGAAGACAACAAAGCACACAGTGTCATCTTTATTTTAGTAGCTGAGTGGCAAAACTGAAAAATATGGATTGTTGTGAAACCATGTCACAGTAAACAGAAGGAATCCCCTTTATTCCCCAGCTGTAGAGCAGGACTGATGCCCCACGCCCTTTTCTTTTCAGGAATCTGTGAGGACCGGTTTCACATCACACAGGCTAGACTCACACACAGGCACGCATGCACACACACAGCCACACACACAGGCACACAGACTGTGCCTGCATCTGGTCAAGCCCTGCTTCATGTGAGGAACTAAGCTCAGCTCAGTCATGAAGAGGCAGTTGGAGCTAGCAGCGTTGGGCCTGGGCATTACAGGCTGGCTGTGCGCCATCCTCACCCGCTGCCTGCCCCTGTGGAAAGTCAGCGGTACTCTGGACAACTAACTCTACAGCCACGCTGTCGGCATACTAAGACGGGGTGTGGCTGGAATGGGACCACTGGGACCTCAACCATGACGGTAGCCTCCACTGCTCCTTCTACCAGTCTTTGTTATCCCTCTCTGGAAACTTCTGAACATAGAGAGGCTTGATCATGGCTTGTATAGGTGCTGTGGTCATCAGTATCATTGGAGAGGTGTGGTTTCCGAACCTCCGGTGTGGTGTTTGTGCTGTCTGGAATACTGATGATTGTCCCTGTAGCCTGGACCTGCCACCACATGAACAAGCCACTGGAGGGCACTGTGGTGCTGAGGAGAGACTGGGGAGCTGCTCTGTACACAGGATGGATCTACTCCTCTCTAATGGTAGTAGGGGGAGGGTTTCTCAGTACTAGATTCCCCACGTTCCAGCAGCAGGAGGGGTCAGAAAGCGGGGGTTATACTCCAGGTTATCCTGTGGCAGAGCAGGGGCCAACCAGCCCCCTGGATACTATCCACAGGACTGAATTTAGACACAGCAGGTATGCTCGGGCAACAACACAGCCTTCATGAGAAGATGCAATCAGGTATGATTAGGTATGAATAGATCTCTAGGTACTATACTCAAAGTTAGAAGTCATGCTTCCACTGCAACGAAGCACTTTGAAAGATGTTGAAGAATTTAGGATAGAGGTAAAGGAGTAGCACTAACCATGGAGAGTAAATTGCGCTTTCAACTGTAATAATTGGTTCTGAAATGTTGTCAATTTGCTTAAATTCTGTATTGGTGGTGAAGGTTTACCATTAAAGTTTTACAGTGGCTTCAGAAAGTATTCACAACCCTTGACTTTTTGAGAAAGAGGGGGTTATACTCCAGGTTACAGCCTGAATTTAAAATTGATTTGCATTTGCAAACATTTCTAAAAACATGTCATTATGGGGTATTGTGTGTAGATGGGTGAGAAGACTTTTGTTTGGGACAAAATGCGGAATAAGTCAAAGTATGAATACTTTCTGATGGCACTGTATCTTACAATAATGGTATAAACTTGGGATAAAATGTCATCTACTGTATTGGCATAGGGCTATTGATTCAATTTTGAGAGACTATGCCATAGTAATCACAAAATAATGAATAAAAACAATGAAATAGATGAAGTTTTTATTTGCAATTGTTTATAAGACTCATATTTAATTATGAAGAAACATAAATTAAGGGGTTAAATAAACTATTCATAACAAAATAGGACTTTTCAAACATGGCGAAATGGTAAACTGGGTAAAATGAAAGGCAGAGGTGAATTACTTTAGAAGAAGTTGACTCACAAAATGAACTTCATTAAATTATAGTAATATTCTGTTTACAAGCAAACATTCCAGTGGTGCATGCTCACAGCAAAAATACTGAATGTTATCAGATCTTCAACCAAAACCTAATATTAGAACACTCTGGAAATAAGAATGGCTCCATTGGTATTAGAAATAGCGGCCTCTTTAATGAGGGGTTTGCAGTTTGTGTGGCAGCAGTGGTGGTAAGATAGTGTATGTATGTAGTCCTATAGGGCTCTGTGTGAAGGCTATTCCAGCCTCTCGTCTCCCTCTTCCACATCCTTCAGACTGAGCACCTCCAGGGAACCTTTACCTTTCGTCTCACAGCGGATCAACTCATCTATCTCCCTGAAGCAGCCCGGGTCCACCAGACACACCTGGAGGATGGAAGGAGGGAGATATATATATATATATATATATATAGAGAGAGAGAGAGAGAGAGAGAGAGAGAGGTGGGAGGGAAAGCATTGTTGTTGCATTACTTCAATTATTTACTAGAACTGTATACAGTGTATTACATATTCCTTTGGGTATCAAGTCTAGATAACTATTTTAGTTTAGAGCAGGGGTGTCAAACTCATTCCATGGAGGGCCTAGTTTTCTGCAGGTTTTTCCTTTCAAATAAGACCTAGACAACCAGGTGAGGGGAGCTCTTTACTAATTAGTGACCTTAATTCATCAACCAAGTACAAGGGAGGAGTGAAAACTCGCAGACACTCGGACCTTCGTGAAATGAGTTTGACACACGTGCTTTAGAGCCCTACAGTGTAGCCTAGTATAAACCAGAGAGATCTGTCTCTCACCATCTCCAGCTGGTCGTCAAAGTCTTCACTTTCCACCACCTTGAGGAGAGGTTTGAGTTTCTCCTTCAGCCTCTTGCCGTCTTTGGCCGGCAGGACCAGCCTCAGCCTCATGTGGGCCCTCTGGATCTCTATGGACTCCTTCAGCTGCCTAATCACCTCCAGAGCCTTGGAACAAACAGCAGTTAGATTCATGGGGCATTAGCATGACAAATACTGTCATTAGTTGGTATGTACTGAAACCCAGTAAGTTTTCTGGTTTATGTAGCTAAACAAGAAACAGGTTCAGCGTTTAATATGACAGACTAAACTCCTCACACTTAAAGGAAATCATTTATGGCTAAATCTAGCCACTGCTTGTACACACAGTATGCACAGTGAGTGAGCATTTACAACAAAGCCGTTCATTCATGTTCATCCATGACGTTTATATTAAAATATGGCAAATGTGTAGACTCCAGTGTACAGTAGCAACAACCTTTTGTCCCTGCCCTACCTGCTGCTTGGTACTTTTGTTGGCCTTGACAGAGTAGTGGATATCCTTCATGGCCCTCTCTATGAGGTTGACTGTGTATGGTCGCTTGGTCTCTGGGTTCACACACTTCTCCGCCACGATGGTCGCAATGTCTCTGAAACTCGTCTCCAACTGGCTCTGCCTCTCCTTGTCTGAAACCTGGAGTTCTCCTTTAGCTAAAATCTGACCAACAAAGGAAAAAAAAAGACATACTGAATAGGCAAATCTCACAGCAATACATAACGTTGAATGAATGTGAGTAATATTGATTACTGGAGTTCTGTTTATCTGTCAATGTATTTACTTGTTTACATATCTCTGTCAGGTCATCTGTTCCAAAAGCTTTTGACAGATCATCTTTCTTGGCAACCTGACCCTTCGAAACATTGTTGAAAACAGAGCTGGTCTGCAGCACTTCATCCAGATCCTTCTCTCTGTAATTGGCAAATGAAAATGGCATGGCGATTTATTAAGTGTTTATATGGGGCTTTGCTATCTCAGTTTCTCAATCCTAATCCTGGGGTGCACTTTTTTGCCCTAGCACTACACACCTGATTCCACTAAGGTTTGACAATGAGTTAGTTAGTGGAATCAGGTGAATAGTGCTAGGGCAAAAACAAAGATGTGCACCCCTTTGGTTCCCTAGGACCAGGACAGAAACACTGTGCTAGATGATGCTTTCAATATCTATAGGTATTGATAGGCTAATCTCGACAACCTAAAAACAAATATTGTGTGAACTCAGACCAGCTATTGGATCTGGTTCTGGGGGAGGTCGAGGGGGTGTCCCTTTTTGAAATTCAAAAGATGCCAGGTGTAGATGACTCAAAGTCCAAAGAATCAGTGATGCAAAACACATGGTACCTAGACTGTTCCTCATATCCTCATTATTCCACAGCCTCTCGACTCTGGGTAAGAATATGATGCACGATACAAGACAAGTGAGCTATGATGATGATGACATGAGTCATGACTTGCTACTCTGAAACAGCACATTAGATTGTATTATTTACATATTATTTAGGTACATTCATAGCTAATTATAAATACATCAAAGCTGAAAACATACTACCATTAGTCGTAATACTACTAGTGTTTGCTATATGCCTCGGTGGGTATCAAACAGATCCAACTAGCTAACGTTAGCTATCATAGCTACGCAGCTAGCTAAATTCCTAAAATACTCACGCTCCAGATCTCCAGCTCATCACTTTATTTTTGTAGCAGGCGATTTCAAATCGTTTTCCTCCCTTTTTCATCCTCACCACCGCCACATTTGTGAGTCGGATCTGGTTTGTTGGTGTAAATATAGACATATTTCTGCTTTACAAGACAGATGAATCTTAGTAACACTATCTTTTTTTTAGCGGCGTTGGCGTGCTATGAGTTTCACAAAAATTCCCCCGGACTGAAACATACTATGCGCAAACGGTCCTATGTTTTGTTGGTCTCTGATGGAATTGTTTAGTATTTTTTTTTTTTTAACATTTACATTTTATACGGTACCATAACGACTGCCACGAATAAATACAAATATGTTTACTTTTGATGTATTTGACAAACTAGATACTTTGCATAAAATATCACGTGTAAATGAAGTTGTTCCTGTACTGGTGTATTTCATTCAGAGAATATAACTGAATGCTTAAAAACTCTTGTTGCAAAGTAATGGAATAGAGGGGTGTAAAAATATGGCTATGCCTATGGGATATCATAAAATATTTGTATATCTGTAATATAATTAAACCTCCAATTCCCACAATGTATTTCGGTTCATCATGATAACAATTATGGCTGCTCCCAGTTGTTGAACTTTGATGTTCCTAAAACGTTTGTCAATATTTACATTGATGATACAAAACATTGCACAGGAGAAAGAAACAATGTTGCGGGGCTCAACTTTACTGTTTTTGGATTTGACAACCCATGTTTTTGACGCTGATATTGATGGTGAGTGACAGTGTCGCAGAGAACTGGGTATCTGAAAGTGAAAGGTGAGATGAGGATGGGGCAGAGGTCAGTCAGCGCATTTTTCATGTCAGTGAAAGAATGTCCTCGAGCCTGGTAGCAGCTGCTAGATTCTATTTCAAAAATAACTTTTGTGCCCTTTCTGAGATCTTTAGCTGATGTGTGTATGTATAGTATAGAGATCATATTTAGCGTATGTATAGTATAGAGATACTATTAAATTACTAGAGGCGAAGGTCATAAACCCTAAATGTTCAAGAATGGGTTGTAAATGGCAGCCATATTGGTCAGGGAGAAATTCAAACCAGTTTAATTGGAATGAACGGCAGTAAAGGCATAATCCTGATTTTACTTATGCAGGAAAATAAAAGTAAGGCATGTGATAGAATGAGAAATTGTGTAATAGAATTATTGGCAACCTAAAATAGTCATACTTAAAAATACAGTTTATAAGCGTTTCATACCAATGTTCTGTATAAATAACATTTTATGTGTAACAGACCATAAATGTTTCATTTGTTGTTTTCTTGGAAAGCTGTGAGTGCTATTATATGATACAATATCAATTCTTGTTGCATTTACAACTTGTCTAAGTCATATCATCAACTGATTTAAGCCAGTATATGGCTGTGGTTTGACTGCATTGTTTGAATGGAATGTTGGCATATTGGCAGTTAATTAGAAAAATTACTGGAATCATTCCTCTAAAACTAATGATTTACAATATCCAGGATTAGCATTAGCTACTTTAGCGTGGTGGAAAATGGTGTTTCATAAAGAAAAGTATGCATACTTTCCCAGTTTTTAATCACCTTTTCGCCATTAAATTAAGGAAGGAATCTTTGCAGCCTGAATGGAGAATGTTCTATGCACGAACCGGTCCACGGGGGATACGAATGTATAGCCAGCTACATAGATTCCCTTTGGACCGTAAGATGAAACGACTCGATATCACCATTTGCCGGCCTTTGGGCTAATCCGGAACATAATGTCTTTGCAGGAACAAGGAAGACAGTCCGCAGCACCTTCGAGAGTATTTTTTTGTCAGTATGGCAGAACAGGATATACTTGCACACAGCTGCTGATGTTTTGTTTGGAATTTGGTTCTCACTGAAAATGGCATTGAAAAAGGTAATTTAACTCTTCCCTTATTATTTGCTCAAAGAGCAGTTCTGTTTGCATTTCTATTCATTCTAATTATTTATTTGTCTGCTGGTAAATGAATACATGTAAGAGTCAAATTGAGAGCTTGGGACTATACGGTTATATCTGCATTTATGTCAAAATTGAGTTGTTGACATTGTCCTGTACAATGTTCTCTACCTACAGTTGAAGTCGAAAGTTTACATACGTTTCGGTTGGAGTCATTAAATCTCGTTTTTCAACCACTCCACAATTTTCTTGTCAACAAACTATAGTTTTTCCAAGTTGGTTAGGACATCTACTTTGTGCATTACACAAGTAATTTTTCCAACAATTGTTTACAGACAGATTATTTCACTGTATCACAATTCCAGTGGGTCAGAAGTTCACATACACTAAGTTGACTGTGCCTTTAAACAGCTTGGAAAATTCCAGAAAATTATGTCATGGCTTTAGAAGCTTCTGATAGGCTAATTGACGTCATTTGAGTCAATTGGAGGTGTATCTGTGGATATATTTCAAGGCCTACCTTCAAACTCAGTGCTTGTTTGCTTGACATCATTGGAAAATCACAAGAAATCAGCCAAGACCTCAGAAAAAAATTGTAGCCCTCCACAAGTCTGGTTCATCCTTGGGAGCAATTTCCAAACGCCTGAAGGTACCACGTTCATCTGTACAAATAATAGTACGCAAGGATAAACACCATGGGACCACGCAGCCGTCATACCGCTCAGGAAGGAGACACATTCTGTCTTCTAGAGATGAATGTACTTTGGTGCGAAAAGTGCAAATCAATCCCAGAACAACAACAAAGGACCTTGTGAAGATGCTGGAAGAAACCAGTACAAAAGTATCTATATCCACAGTAAAACGAGTCCTATATCGACATAACCTGAAAGGCCGCTCAGCCAAGAAGACGCCACTGCTCAAAACCACCATAACAAATGCCAGACTACGGTTTGCAACTGCATATGGGGACAAAGATCGTACTTTTTGGAGGAATGTCCTCTGGTCTGATGAAACAAAAATAGAACTGTTTGGCCATAATGACCATTGTTATGTTTGGAGGAAAAAGGGGAGGCTTGCAAGCCAAAGAACACCATCCCAACCGTGAAGCAGGGGGGTGGCAGCATCATGTTGTGGGGGTGCTTTGCTGCAGGGGAGACTAGTGCACTTCACAAAATAGATGGCGGAGGAAAATTGTGGATATACTGAAGCAACATCTCAAGACATCAGTCAGGAAGTTAAAGCTTGGTCACAAATGGGTCTTCCAAATGGACAATGACCCCAAGCATACTTCCAAAGTTGTGGCAAAATGGCTTAAGGACAACAAAGTTAAGGTATTGGAGTGGCCATCACAAAGCCCTGACCTCAATCCCATAGAAAATGTGTGGGCAGAACTGAAAAAGCGTGTGCGAACAAGAGGCCTACAAACCTGACTCATTTACACCAGCTCTGTCAGGAGGAATGGGCCAAAATTCACCCAACTTATTGTGGGAAGCTTGTGGAAGGCTACCTGAAACGTTTGACCCAAGTTAAACAATTTAAAGGCAATGCTACCAAATACTAATTGACTGTATGTAAACTTCTGACCCACTGAGAATGTGATGAAATAAATCATTCTCTCAACTACTATTCTGACATTTCACATTCTTAAAATAAAGTGGTGATCCTAACTGACCTAAGACAGGGAATTATAATAGGAATAAATGTCAGGATTTGTAAAAAACTGAGTTTAAATGTATTTGGCTAAGCTGTATGCAAACTTTCGACTTCAACTGTATATATTTCTCTAAATTTTGCAGATAGAACTTTGTAGTCCCAAGCTCTCCAAATGAATGACTATCACTGGAACTGAATCTGTGCCTCATACATGTTATTTTTCTCTGTACCCCATTAGAATACTCCTACCAATCCAGTGACCCCCTGGCTCTACAAAGCTGTGAAGTAGGATGGTTACAGTGTTGAGAAAGTGGTTCATGTATCTAAAGCACAGATATTCTATGGATCACAGACTGGAAATGCAAAGGTAAGAGGGTGATTCTGCAACCATGGACAATTTTGGGGGTTTAAGAGAAAATAATAGTTTTAGGGATGCATGGTTTTTATTAGCTCTCGAGAACCCAAGGGGCCATACCTAGCCATAGGATTCTTATGGATCACAGCACGGCCAATGTTTACTACAGTCCCAACTCTCTTTAACGTTTACAAACGTTAGTCTTCCCTTGTGATACGGTTTTTGGAAACCTTTAGGCCTAATTTTCATTTACAGTGCATTTGGAAAGTATTTAAACCTCTTTACTTTTTCCACATTTTGTTACGTTACAGCCTTATTCTAAAATAAATGTAATAGTTTTTCCCCCTCATCAATTTACACACAATACCCCATTATGACAAAGCAAAAACAGGTTTTTATAAATGTTTGCAAATAAAAAAAATGGAAATATTACATTTGCATAAATATTCAGACCCTTTATTCAAAACTTTGTTGAAGCACCTTTGGCAGCGATTACAGCCTTGAGTCTTCTTGGGTATGACACTACAAGCTTGGTACACCTGTATTTGGGGAGTTTCTCCCATTCTTCTCTGCAGATCCTCTCAAGCTCTGTCAGGTTGGATGGGGAGCGTCGCTGCACAGCTATTTTCAGGTCTCTCTAGAGATGTTCGATCGGGTTCAAGTCTGGGCTCTGGCTGGGCCACTCAAGGACATTCAGAGTCTTGTCCCAAAGCCACTCATGCGTTGTCTTCGCTGTGTGCTTAGGGTTGTTTTCCTGTTTGAAGGTGAACCTTCGCCCCAGTCTGAGAACCTGCTCCAGAGCACTCAGGACTTCATCAAGGATCTCTCTGTACTTTGCTCCGTTCATCTTTCCCTTAATCCTGACTAGTCTCCCAGTCTCTGCCGCTGAAAAACATCCCCACAGCATGATGCTGCCACCACCATGCTTGACCGTAGGGATGGTGCCAGGTTTCCACCAGATGTGATGCTTACCATTCAGGCCAAATAATTAAATCTTGGTTTCATCAGACCAGAGAATCTTGTTTCTCATGGTCTGAGAGTCTTTTAGGTGCCTTTTGGAAAACTCCAAGCGGGCTGTCATGTGGCTTCCATCTGGACACTCTAGCATAAAGACCTGATTGGTGGAGTGCTGCAGAGATGGTTGTCCTTCTGGAAGGTTCTCCCATCTCCACAGAGGTTCTCTGGAGCTCTGTCAGTGACCATCGGGTTCTTGGTCACCTCCCTGACCAAGGCCCTTCTCCCCTTATTGCTCAGTTTGGCCGGGAAGACCGCACTAGGAAGAGTCTTGGTTCCAAACTTCTTCTATTTAAGAATGATTGAGGGCACTTTATTCTTGGGGATCTTCAATGCTGGAGACATTTTTTGGTACCCTTCCCCAGATCTGTGCCTCGACACAATCCTGTCTCGGAGCTCTACGGACAATTCCTTCGACCTCAAGGCTTGGTTTTTGCTGTGACGTCAACTGTGGGACCTTATATAGACAGGTGTTTGCCTTTCCAAATCAGGTCCAAAATCAATTGAATTTACCACAGTTGGACTCCAATCAAGTTGTACAAACATCTCAAGGATGATCAATGGAAATGGGATCCACCTGAGCCCAATTTTGAGTCTTATAGCAAAGGGTCTGAATACTTATGTAAAAATGTGTTGTTTTTTTTTGTTGCAAAAATTCAAACCTGTTTTCTATTTGTCTTTATGGGGCATTGTGTTTTAAAAAATAATTTATCGGCTGTAACTTAACAAGAATGTGGAAAAAGTCAAAGGGTCTGAATTGTTTCCGAATGCGCACTCTTTGTAGTGACTGGGTGTATTGATACACCATCCAAAGTGTAATGAATAACTTCACCATGCTCAAAGGGATATTCAATATCTTCTTTTTTTTAACCATCTGCCAATAGGTGCCCTTCTTTGCGAGGTATTGGAAAACTTCCCTGGTCTTTGGTTGAATCTGTGTATGAAATTCCCTGCTCTGCTGAGGGACCTTACAATTATCTGTATGTGTGGGGTACAGAGATGAGGTAGTCGTTAAACACTATTGCACACAGAGTGAGTCCATGTGACTTGTTAAGCAAACGTTTACTCCTGAACTTATTTAGGCTTGCCATAACAAATGGATTCTATACTTGTTGACGCAAGACATTTTAGCTTTTTATTTTTAATTGATTTGTAAAAATATATATTTTAAACATAATTCCACTTTGACATTATGGGGTATTGTGTGTAGGCCAGTGCAAAAACAAATCTCAATCAAATCTTAAATTCAGGCTGTAACAGAACAAAATGTGGAAAAAGGCAAGGCGTGTGAATACTTTCTGAAGGTATGAATGGACTGTAAGGCTCTAGTTTTTATGATCAAAATTGCATAATTGAATGACCTTTTATTTGATAATGAATTTGTTCCAGGGCGTTGCTACAGATCTAGCAATAACACATACTGATTAAAATACAAGACAAAATTACAAACAACCATAAATGCATTAATTTATATTGACATCCTAAAAAGTGCCACTATTCACTGCACTTCTCCCTAACCTTAAAAATAACATTAAAACAATCTATTAATTGCACATCATACCGATCCTTCAAATAATACACCTGACCAGCAGTAGGGGGCACAAGGGGCAGTGGAGTGGTTTCTCTTACTTAGACAACCTTGTCCAAATGAAAATCTGCCTGCTTTTTAAAGCTATTTTTACTTTTTATTTACTTGATCTCCAAGGGAAGGCTATTCCATAGACAAATGCCTGTATGGAAAAACATGCTCCTCGCAGTACTGTTTACTCTTGTGATTTTACAAGACATAACACTAGCTCTGGTATTGTGACTGAGTTGGTTATAGACCATGTCAATGTAGTTTCTCATGTAACCTGGGTTGCGATCCTTTAAGATGTCAAACGTGATTTAAGTTTAAGTTGGTCCACTCTGGTCTCCAAAGGCACCAAGCCCACTTCCCGGAACTCCAATACCCCTGTGTGGGTCCTTGGGGGGACGTTCAGCATATACTTGATAACATTATTTTGCATGACCTGCATTCTCTTTTTTAAGCTTTTTTGATAGCCCACTATACCAAGCAGAGCAGGCATAATCAAAGCAGAGCAGGCATAATCAACCTTGACACTGAATCAAGGTTGAGACAAGCAGTTTCTTAACTTCAATGTAAAAATATCTAGTGTTACGATATAAACATTTCAATTTGTTTGCCATTTTAGAAAGAATTTTAGCAGCAATCAGGTCTCCAGAAAGGGATTGATCTAGGGACACACCAAGATAAGATACACGTGTTTTAGATTCAATCTTCTTGCCTGCACAGTTTACCATTATCTTGTCAGCCCTAAGCAATCTACGTTTTGTTCCAAACAAAATCGATTAAGTTTTTCCCAAATGTAGTGACAATTTGTTGTCAGACAACCAATCTCTAACAAAATGCAATTCCTTACTCCGTTACCCTCTATGTAAACTGTATCCTTCCCTGATACCAGTATGGATGAATCATCAGCATAAAGCAAGAGTTTGCACTTTACTGTATCTGGCATATCATTAACGTACACTGCTCAAAAAAATTAAGGGAACACTAAAATAACACATCCTAGATCTGAATGAATGAAATAATCTTATTAAATACTTTTTTCTTTACATAGTTGAATGTGCTGACAACAAAATCACACAAAAGTAATCAATGGAAATCCAATTTATCAACCCATGGAGGTCTGGATTTGGAGTCACACTCAAAATTAAAGTGGAAAACCACACTACAGGCTGATCCAACTTTGATGTAATGTCCTTAAAACAAGTCAAAATGAGGCTCAGTTGTGTGTGTGTGTGGCCTGTATGACCTCCTACAACGCCTGGGCATGCTCCTGATGAGGTGGCGGATGGTCTCCTGAGGGATCTCCTCCCAGACCTGGACTAAAGCATCCGCCAACTCCTGGACAACTGGTCTGTGGTGCAACGTGGCGTTGGTGGATGGAGCGAGACAGGATGTCCCAGATGTGCTCAATTGGATTCAGGTCTGGGGAACGGGCGGGCCAGTCCATAGCATCAATGCCTTCCTCTTGCAGGAACTGCTGACACACTCCAGCCACATGAGGTCTAGCATTGTCTTGCATTAGGAGGAACCCAGGGCCAACCGCACCAGCATATGGTCTCACAAGGGGTCTGAGGATCTCATCTCGGTACCTAATGGCAGTCAGGCTACCTCTGGCGAGCACATGGAGGGCTGTGCGGCCCCCAAAGAAATGCCATCCCACACCATGACTGACCCACCGCCAAACCGGTCATGCTGGAGGATGTTGCAGGCAGCAGAACGTTCTCCACGGCGTCTCCAGACTCTGTCATGTCTGTCACATGTGCTCAGTGTGAACCTGCTTTAATCTGTGAAGAGCACAGGGCGCCAGTGGCGAATTTGCCAATCTTGGTTTTCTCTGGCAAATGCCAAACGTCCTGCACCGTGTTGGGCTGTAAGCACAACCCCCACCTGTGGACGTCGGGCCCTCATACCACCCTCATGGAGTCTGTTTCTGACCGTTTGAGCAGACACATGCACATTTGTGGCCTGCTGGAGGTCATTTTGCAGGGCTCTGGCAGTGCTCCTCCTGCTCCTCCTTGCACAAAGGCGGAAGTAGCGGTCCTGCTGCTGGGTTGTTGCCCTCCTACGGCCTCCTCCACGTCTCCTGATGTACTGGTCTGTCGCCTGGTAGCGCCTCCATGCTCTGGACACTACGCTGACAGACACAGCAAACCTTCTTGCCACAGCTCGCATTGATGTGCCATCCTGGATGAGCTGCACTACCTGAGCCACGCGTGTGGGTTGTAGACTCCGTCTCATGCTACCACTAGAGTGAAAGCACCACCAGCATTCAAAAGTGACCAAAACATCAGCCAGGAAGCATAGGAACTGAGAAGTGGTCTGTGGTCACCACCTGCAGAACCACTCCTTTATTGGGGGTGTCTTGCTAATTGCCTATAATTTCCACCTGTTGTCTATGCCATTTGCACAACAGCATGTGAAATGTATTGTCAATCAGTGTTGCTTCCTAAGTGGACAGTTTGATTTCACAGAAGTGTGATTGACTTGTGTTGTTTAAGTGTTCCCTTTTATTTTTTTGAGCAGGGTATATAAGAAATAAGAGGGGCCCTAAAATTGATCCCTGTGGTAAGTCTAACATGACCATACCTGTATAGTTTCCCTTCTCACTTTCCTGCTTAATGTGGTCAGAAAGGTGGATAAGGCAAGTACCTGTCAGAGGCGTCGATGAAAGGTGACCAAAACGCAGCGGGTATAGTGCTCATCTTCTTTTATTCTTAATAAAGTGAACACTTACACGAAAACAATAAACCGACAATCAACAGTTCTGCAAGGTACACAGACTATACAGAAAGCAACCACCCACAAACCCAAAGGAAAAAACAGGCTGCCTAAGTATGGCTGGAAACCATTCTCTGCCAAACATGGAAAAAGAAACATAGAAATAGAAAACTATAACCAATATCCCCTAGAACCAAAAAAAAACAAAACACACAAAACAAACACCCCCTGCAACGCCCTGACCATACTACAATGACAACTGACCCCTTATTGGTCAGGACGTGACAGTACCAGTGGAATGAGCTGTTCTAAAGCCAGATTGTAGTTCATAAATAAGTTTGTGCTCAAGAAGGTATCCCTCAAGTTGATTTTAACTTCTTATGGATGGTGGCAGTATTGAGTCGCTTGGATGACTGACGTGCCCAGAGTAAACTGCCTCCTACTCACTCCCAGAAACTAAGATATGCATATTATTAGTATATTTGGATAGAAAACACTCTGAAGTTTCTAAAACTGTTTGAATGATGTCTGTGAGTATAACAGAACTCATATGGCAGGCAAAAACCTGAGAAAAAATCCAACCAGGAAGTGATTTGTAGTTCTTCTATCTAATGTCTATTCAAACTACAGTGTCTGTGGGGTCATTTTGCACTTCCTAAGGCTTCCATTGGCTGTCAACAGCCTTTAGAAACGTCTTTCATGCGTCTCCTGTTACTGGGCAAAGAACAGCAGCTCAGTTTATCAGTGGACTGCCTGGGAGCAGGGAGTTGTTTACTGCGCATTCACGTTTGGGGCGCTGCTCATTCTTTTTCTCCTGGAATGAATACGCTATTGTCCGGTTGGAATATTATTGACGTTTTAATTTAAAAAGACCCTAAGGATTGATTGTAAATATCGTTTGACATGTTTCTACGAACGGTAATGGAACTATTTGACTTTTTGTCTCTTTTTTTACGCACACGCGTTATGCCTTTTGGATAGTGATCTGTACGCACGAACAAAGGGGGTATTTGGACATAAATATGGAGTATTTCGAACAAAAATAAAATTTCTTGTGGAAGTAGGAGTCCTGGTAGTGCATTCCGACCAAGATCAGCAAAGGTAAGGGAATATTTATAATACTAATTCTGAGTTTAGTTGACCCCGAACTTGGCGGGTGTCTGTATAGCTTGTTGTGATGGCGAGCTATGTACTCAGAATATTGACAAATGTGCTTGCGCCGAAAAGCTATTTTAAAATCTGACACAGCGGTAGCATTAAGGAGTAGTATATCTATAATACTTTCAATAACTGTTGTAAATTTAATCAACATTTTATGATGAGTATTCCTGTGCACATTCACAGGAAGTTTTGGTGGGAATAAGTTTTCTGAACATCACGCGCCAATGTAAAATGCTGTTTTTGGATATAAATATTAACTTTATCGAGCAAAACATACATATATTGTATAACATGATGTCCCAGGAGTGTCATCTGATGAAGATCATCAAAGGTTAGGGAATATTTTAGCTGTACTTCTGGTTTTTGTGATGCATGTCCTTGCTTGGAAAATGGCTGTGTGGATTTTCTTGTGAAGTTTATGTCCTAACATAATCTAATGTTTTGCTTTTCCCGTAAAGCCTTTTTGAAATCGGACACTGTGGTTAGATTAAGGAGAATCTTATCTTTAAAATGGTGTATAATACTTGTATGTTGAGAAATTTAAATTATGAAATTTCTGTTGTTTTGAATTTGCCGCCGTGCACTTTCACTGGCTGTCGTCATATCAATCCCGCTAACGGGATTCAAGCCATAACTAATCTCTCAACAACTTTGGATATGGTGCTGAGGATTGACACAGGCCTGTAATTTCCTCCATTTGTTTTACTGCTCCTCTTGTGGAGTGGAACCACCCGGGATGTTTTGAGATCATTGGGAAATGTACCACTACTAATTGAAAGGTTTACAATATGCGTTATCATTTTAGCAGTGACACAAGCACTATCCTTCATGAATCTTGCAGGATCGTTATCCAGCCCAGTTGCTTTGTTTGTGCTCATTAAGCATAGTAGATTGGAAACTTTGTCCTCTGTTACCATGCACAGCTCAAACAAATAATTTGTGATACCTTTTGCTATGGTAAAAGTTGTTAATGAAAGACTGGCCATAGTGTCCAGAGCAGGTCGATAACTTCTTAACCAGAGATGAGGCTATAGTGGTAAAAAATGTGTTAAAATAATCTGCAACCTTTGGCTGGTCATAGCATAAAACATCATCAATATCCAGGCCAATACTACAGAATTTTACCTTATGGGGAGCTTTTGAGCCAATGTCAGACTAGCTGATGAGGTGAGCCAAGATGACAGACTAGCTGATGAGGTGAGTGATGTTTAGTACCTTTAACCTGGAAGAAAACAATTGTATAATTATACTGTCCTTAATGGGTATATATCTGGACAGTCATGTTTAAATTTGTGACTAACTATAACTTGTTACCATATGTTATTATTCACGTACTTAATTTCGTGCTACTATTTTAGCTTCTAGGGAATTAATATTGTATCCGCTGACAGATGAACTAGCAAAACTATACAGTCTTAAAGCCTTGCACTAGCATCATTTTCCAACCCCAAGTTTGCCTCTTTATTATTATTTATTTTTATTCTTCAAACCAATGGCTGGCACAGGTATAAATATTTTAATGAATCCCGTTCAACCAGGAAAGATTGATTATTTTCATCAGTATTCCATTTTGTTGGGCAATACTTCACCATCTGAGGAATGAATAGGAGATTTGTCTCCTGGCACAGCAGACTGAGAGGAAATTGCCATTTATTCAACAGAGATACTTTACAGTTCGGGAGAGGGATTTTTATCTCCAAAGAGAAATTACCACGGGTACTCGGCCCGGCCTTCGGCCCAGAGATCTAGTTTCACATGCTCAGTTCATTGACTCTTTGTGCCCAGTGTTCAATCATGATCCTCTTTTCCTCGAGCAGCATAGTGTTGCAGGCAGCTCTTTGCTGTAGGAAACCATGGGGCAAGGGGCACCTTACACTGGCTGCCCTGTAGGGCTTAAATCATTTACAATGTTGCTCTGCTTTGAAGATTTGTTCTGCCTTCAAATTGTTGTCCTCATACCTCATTGTGCTCCATATGCAGCTGTTGTTATTGATTCCTACTTTCACTGTGGTTGCATGTAATGCAATAAGTTGTCCATAGCTGCATCCTGTTTTTGGATCTAGAAATGGGGCCATTCCTGTATAAAGTGCCGGAGAGATCCTTTATCCTTATTCTATATGTATATGTTACATATTCTGCATTTGTTTATCTTGTGCCACTTTCCACATTTTTGATGACATCTCTCTCTCCAATGCTCCAACAAGTTGGTCTGTATGTTGCTATTGGCTATGTACACTGACGGACAGCCCACAGAAAATGCTGAATTGTTCTGTAAGTGTCTGGAGGAGGATATGGGAAAGCCTACCTGAAAGGACAGATATGCAGTGTTTGGCCTGGGCAACTTGGTGTATGGCAGCCATTACAATACGGTAAGAGATCTGACAAAATACTGTATGTCTCCTATCGATATGTTTCCACTATGTGTGGTGCTGCTACTTACACTTGCAATCAGTTTCTTTGCTTATCTGATATTTTCATGGTATTTTTTGCATATTATACATTCCTCTTTTGTACACACTAGAATACTAAGCTCATTAATCGATTATCATTACCACTATTACTGTTCTCTCCTGTCCCATAGCTAACCATCCACTTTCTCTAGACTCACTGAAAACACATCATTCAACCCCTTCTGCCCTCTCCCTTAGGTGAGTAAGAACGTGGACAAGTGGCTGTGGATGCTGAGCGGCATCCGTGTTCTGTCCAGAGGAGATGGCAACTGCAACGTAGTGAAGAGCCACAATGGCAGCGTGCAGGCTAACTTTCTGGTCTGGAAGCGTGCAGGCTAACTTTCTGGTCTGCAGCTCAGCCTGCAGGCCCTGGTTGCAGGGCAGAAGAAGGCCTGTAGTGGAAACTGTAAGATGGGCAGCTCCTGTAAGACCAGGAACAGGAAGAAACCACAGGAGAAGACTGAGGACGATCAGGCATTTCCAGAACAGCTCAGCTCTGAGGTAAGACTAAACTACTCTTAACATGCATACCTCCCATTACTAATGCTAATCTCATAGAGCTGATTCATAGTTCACGTAACTCCATGCAGGTTTATGCTGTCCACAATAACGTATTTCTTATTACACTTTTATCTGGAGTAGATTCCTTGACACTACTGCTATTACTAAACACGCATGCATGCACATACCCTCTTTCTCCTATTGTCATGGTAACGTGAGTTAGCGGTGCTACTTTCTCTTCCTGCTGTCTCCAGTGCTGTACGCAGCAGGGGTGATGTTCAGCGAGTAGAGGAGAGTGAAGAAATAAACTACAGTGTGAAGGCTAATCATTATGATTTATCTACCATGCATCCATTTAGCTTTCATTTAATCCTGCCAATGCCGACGAACTTGCGGTGGGCAACATCATTTTAATCAGCCACGTACCCCGAGGAGTTCCTAAACTCCATAAATATGCATATGTTTTTCTTTATTTAATCAAGCAGCTCCAACAAAAGGTAATGACTTGTAATAAAATGTATCCCATATGGGATCCTGGATGTGTTTAATCATAGATGTATTTAAGATTAGTTGTGGATTTATGCCTTAATAAATCAGAAGGAGGTTTGGACCCTTTAGGAGATGCTTGAAGTGAGAGAGGCAGGTCTCTCGTGTACTAGGTGGGAGTGATCTCTCCTTATTTTTCTTCCACTTACTCTCTCTGTTCTCACCTACAGTTGAAGTCGGAAGTTTACATACACCCTAGCCAAATACATTTAAACTCAGTTTCACAATTCCTGACATTTAATCCTAGTAAAAATTCCCTGTCTTTGGTCAGTTAGGATCAACATTTTATTTTAAGAATGTGAAATGTCAGAATAATAGTAGAGAGAATGATTTATTTCAGCTTTTATTTCTTTCATTACATTCCCAGTGGGTCAGAAGTTTACATACACTCAATTAGTATTTGGTAGCATTGCCTTTACATTTTTAAACTTTGGTCAAATGTTTTGTGTAGCCTTCCACAAGCTTCCCACAATAAGTTGGGTGAATTTTGGCCCATTCCTCCTGACAGAGCTGGTGTAACTGAGTCAGGTTTGTTGGCCTCCTTGCTCGCACATGCTTTTTCAGTTCTGCCCACAGATTTTCTACAGGAAAATCTACCTTGACTTTGTTGTCCTTAAGCCATTTTGCCACAACTTTGAAAGTACGCTTGGGGTCATTGTCCATTTGGAAGACCCATTTGCAACCAAACTTTAACTTCCTGACTGATGTCTTGAGATGTTGCTTCAATATATCCACATCATTTTCCTGCCTCATGACGCCATCTATTTTGTGAACTGCACCAGTCCCTCCTGCAGCAAAGCACCCTCACAACATGATGCTACCACCCCCGTGCTTCACTGTTGGGATGGTGTTCTTCGGCTTGCAAGCCTCCCCCTTTTTCCTACAAACATAATGATGGTCATTATGGCCAAACAGTTCTATTTTTGTTTCATCAGACCAGAGGACATTCCTCCAAAAAGTACGATCTTTGTCCCCATGTGCAGTTGCAAACCGTAGTCTGGCTTTTTTATAGCGGTTTTGGAGCAGTGGCTTCTTCCTTGCTGAGTGGCCTTTCAGGTTATGTCGATATAGGACTCGTTTTACTGTGGATATAGATACTTTTGTACCGGTTTCTTCCAGCATCTTCACAAGGTCCTTTGTTGTTGTTCTGGGATTGATTTGCACTTTTCGCACCAAAGTACGTTCATCTCTAGGAGACAGAACGCGTCTCCTTCCTGAGCGGTATGATGGCTGCGTGGTCCCATGGTGTTTATACTTGTGTACTATTGTTTGTACAGATGAACGTGGTACCTTCAGGCGTTTGGAAATTGCTCCCAAGGATGAACCAGACTTGTGGAGGTCTACAATTTTCTTCTGAGGTCTTGGCTGATTTCTTGTGATTTTCCCATGATGTCAAGCAAAGAGGCACTGAGCTTGAGGTAGGCCTTGAAATACATCCACAGATACACCTCCAATTGACTCAAATGATGTCAATTAGCCTATCAGAAGTTTCTAAAGCCATGACATCAATTTCTGGTATTTTCCAAGCTGTTTAAAGGTATAGTCAATTTTGTGTATGTAAACTTCTAACCCACTGGAATTGTGATACAGTGAAATAATCTGTCTGTAAACAATTTGTTGGAAACATTACTTGTGTCATGCACAAAGTAGATGTTCTAACCGACTTGCCAAAACTATAGTTTGTTAACAAGAAATTTGTGGAGTGGTTGAAAAACTAGTTTTCATGACTCCAACCTAAGTGTATGTAAACGTCAGACTTCAACTGTACCTGTCATATTCTGTCCATCTCTCTCTCGTTCTGCCATCACCTTTCCCTATCTACTCCTCTCCCTCTCACCTGCTGTCTCCCCTCCTCCTCTCTTTCCCTCTCTTTCTATCTGCAGGAGGAGCTGGTAGAGTCCAGTAGTGATGAGGAGACAGCTGCGTCAGAGGAGAATAGCCCATGCTCAGTCATCCATGTGGAGGATCTAGGAAACATCTTGAACGGCATCAAGAAAGCCAAGGTCAGTCAGACACAAACCACACTCTGGGTTTTACACTAGCATACTATCTAGAAATTAAGCAATGTAATGGGCAGGCATTATACAAGGTTTGCTTTTATGTATACTTGATTGGAACATAGCCATGGTTTCAATTTCAGTTTCAACATACAGTATTTTATGGTACTGTATGGTACTGTATCTGTGAGGCTGAAGGGTCACCATAGCATTTATAACTTCGTACTATTGCTCCATAAGCCATTGTGATGATTTTTTTGCAACTGCTTTACAACTTCTCCTGGCTGTTTTTGACATAGTATTGTAGTACAACACAGTCAAAAGGCCACCTATCCTCTGATTTGCCGATAAGCACATGCTCTATTTTGCTTCTGTGAACTCAGGCTCCATGGGGACACCAGGGTGAGTGGTGTGAAGCCTCCTTGCCTTGCTTTAGCAGCTAACACATAAGCTGAACATGTGACTGTGGAGTAAACGTGGTTTCATTGAAGGAAAAGCAGAGCGAGTGGCAGATGGTTTGGTAGACACCAGCCTGGGCAGGAAAAGTGGGGACTTGCGTAAGAGTGAGCTGTGAACGTGCTCTGGACGCCCACTCCCCAGACTTCTGGAGATGAGTGACTCAAGATGAGAAGAGGGAGAGGAGACATTTACAGTACTCCTCATCTCGTTTTAGTCACAGTCACTACTGGAGAATGGAGGGATGGAGAGAAGCAGTAAGAGCTGCAAATGTCCATCCCCTCTGTCTACCTTTCCATTTGATTGGCATGTTGATACAACAGTAGCTAATGTGGGGAGACGTCTGTCCATAATAAAGTGCTGCTCTGCCTTAACACTATCAACAAGGCAGGCCCTAGATTTGTCGCACCTTGACTGCTGTTCAGTCGTGTGGTCAGGTGCTACAAAGAGGGACAATTGGCTCAGAACAGGGCAACATGGCTGGCCCTTAAAGGTACAAGGAGAGCTAACATTAATAATATGCATGTAAATCTCTCATTGCTCAAAGTGGAGGAGTGATTGACTTCATCACTACTTGTTTTTGTAAGAAGTGTTGACAAGCTGAATGCACCGAGCTGTCTGTTTAAACTACTAGCATACAACTCACACACCCATGCATACCCCACAAGACATGCCACCAGAGGTCTCTTCACAATCCCCAAGTCCAGAACAGACTATGAGAGGTGCACAGTACTACATAGAGCCATGACTACATGGAACTCTATTGCACATCAAGTAACTGATGCAAGCAGCAGAATCAGATTTAAAAAAACAGATTAAAATACACCCTATGGAAATGCGGGACTGTGAAGAGACACACACAAACACACACACAGGTACAGACATGCATATGCACACACATACATTGTAATATGGTGGTATTACACATTTTGTATTGTTGCTATGTAGTGGTGTAATAATATTATATGATCTTTTGTTTTATGTGTGATGTAAGTGCCTTAATGTTGCTGGACCCCAGGAAGAGTAGCTGCTGCCTTGGCAGGAACTAATGGGGATCCATAATAAATATAAATACACAAATGTCCTTTACATCTGAACCAGAATGGGAACATTTTCAACACCCACAACTAGCAAATAATTGTGTTGTTCAGTGATTAAAAACATATCAAGCAGGCCCAATATTAAACATATGAATCATATCATGATACAAAACATTTGCCTAACCAGGAGGGAAATAATACTTAGTAAGGTTGGATTCTTAAAAGTTGATAATTATTAATTATTTATGTATACAAAATAATGTACAATGTAGTGCAAAATGTTTTAAAGGTGTTTTTGTATTGTGTGATTGCGAGGTGAAATCTGCATGCTGTAAATGATATAGGCTTTGAGGCATTTCGGCCATCTGGAACTGATACTGGTGTGTTTTGCACGTTGTGCAGTGCATACAGAATGAACATGTTTAACAGGACTTTGCCGCTAATGATGTGTGTGTGTGTTGAAAAGTTAGTATCTTTACTACAGAAAAAAACTTAAGAGTCAGCACAGCAGTGTTTAGTGCCAGACAGTTTTCTGGCATCCTTGTTTAGGCACCATGGGATTGATATCTCCCCTGATCCAGACTGATGTTGTTGGACAGGAAAGGAAATTAATGTAATTGTCAGCTCTATTTGGGACAGCTGTCACTCAAGCAGAGTTTTCTGCTCTGTTCTGGTCTCTGTGATGTCACTTTCCTTCAGTGTCACCTTCCTGCTCTGACCCCGCTCTGACTCCATCCTTCCCTCTTATAACCAGGAAGGAGCACCTCTGTCCCAAATGTCAGTCTTCGTGTTTGCCCGCAGGGGAAAGAGTGTGTGTTTGCTCAAGACGGGGTGTGAAATAAAGTTGTTTTGTGTGTTTTCAGCATCTTGGGATGGCTGAAGGGTAGTAAAGGCAATGACTTGAGTACGTACATATTTTATCCTTTCCTTCTTTCACTTTAGGTTGAACTTTAAGAATTTTGACATATTCTCTTTGTTCACAATGTGTTCGGTTGAATGTATGACATTTCTAGGTGTCAGTGATGGAGGAGAAAAAAGAGTGCAATGAGTTCAGACAGATTGAGATCCTGCATCAATCTATTCATTGTATCTGGGGAGATATTTGAGGAGGAATGTAGAGGGTATGGGAGAGATTAAAATAGACAAGAGTTCTGAAGAATCTTTAAAAAAATACAGGACCAGTCCATCATTGCTTTACACATGAAGGTCAGTCAATCTGGGAACATTTCAAGAACTTTGAAAGTTTCTTCAAGTGCAATCACAAAAACAGTCAAGCACTATGATGAAACTGGCTCTCATGAGGACCGCCACAGGAAAGGAAGACCCAGAGTTACCTCTGCTGCAGAGGATAAGTTACTAGCATAGAGGAGGTGTGATGGTGTGGGGGTGCTTTGCTGGGGACTTATTTAGAATTCACGGCACACTTAACCAGCATGGCTACCACAGCATTCTGCAGCGATACGCCATCCCATCTGGTTTGCGCTTAGTGGGACTATCATTTGTTCATCAACAGGACAATGACCCAACACACCTCCAGGCTGTGTAAGGACTATTTGTCCAAGAAGGAGAGTGATGGAGTGCTGCATCAGATGACCTGGCCTCCACAATCACCCGACCTCAACCCAATTGAGATGGTTTGGGATGAGTTGGACTGCAGAGTGAAGGAAAAGCAGCCAACAAGTGCTCAGCACATGTGGAAACTCCTTCAAGACTGTTGGAAAAGCATTCCAGGTGAAGCTGGTTGAGAGAATGCCAAGAGTGTGCAAAGCTGTCATCAAGGCAAAGGGGGGCTACTTTGAAGAATTTAAAATATATTTTGATTTGAATTTAAAAAAAAATTGTGGTTACTACATGATTCCATATGTGTTATTTCATAGTTTTGATGTCTTCACTATTATTCTACAATATAGAAAATAGTACAAATAAAGAAAAACCCTTGAATGAGTCAGTGTGTCCAAACTTTTAACTGGTACTATATATTAAAAATTATATATAGAATCTTTCCATGGTTGTCAATGGTCATCCACAGTCAATGAGAATTTTTTATATTTATTTTTTTACAAATAATTAAGGCCTATATGAGCATTAAGTCCAGGAGAGATCTTTTTAATCACCCATTTTGTGAGCTGGGTGGAGGAAAAAAGACAAACACTTTCAGGTACATTGTCTGGCAGTGAGTGAGCAGGGTGTTTTGGGTCAGGATGACACATGTTACATTTCCAAGCTGAGTTGTTCTACCCACAGCCATAGAATATATATATATGTATATTCTAAAATGGATTAAATTGTTTTCCCCCCCTCATCAATCCACACACAATACCCCATAATGACAATGCAAAAACAGGTTTTTAGAAATGTTTGCACATTTATTAAAAATAACAAACTAATATCACATTTACGTAAGTATTCAGACCCTTTATCTGTACTTTGTTGAAGCATCTTTGGCAGCGATTACAGCCTCGATTATTCTTGGGTATGATGCTACTAGCTTGGCACACCTGTATTTGGGGAGTTTCTCCCATTCTTCTCTGCAGATCCTCTCAAGCTCTGTCAGGTTGGGTGGGGAGCGTCACTGCACAGCCATTTTCTGGTCTCTCCAGAGATGTTCGATCGGGTTCATGTTCGAGTTCTGGCTGGGTCACTCAAGGACATTCAGAGACTTGTCCCAAAGCCACTCCTGCATTGTCTTGGCTGTGTGCTTAGGGTTGTTGTCCTGTTTGAAGGTGAACCTTCGCCCCAGTCTGAGAACCTGCTCCAGAGCACTCAGGACTTCATCAAGGATCTCTCTGTACTTTGCTCCGTTCATCTTTCCCTTAATCCTGACTAGTCTCCCAGTCCCTGCCGCTGAAAAACATCCCCACAACATGATACTGCTACCACCATGCTTCATCGTAGGGATGGTGCCAGGTTTCCTCCAGACGTGAAGCTTGGCTTTCAGGCCAAAGAATTCAATCTTGGTTTCATCAGACCAGAGAATCTTGTTTCTCATGGTCTGAGTCCTGTAGGTGCCTTTTGGCAAATTCCAAGCAGGCAGTTGTGTCTTTTACTAAGGAGTAAAAGACTGGCCACTACCAAAAAGGCCTGATTGGTGGAGTGCTGCAGAGATGGTTGTCCTTCTGGAAGGTTCTCCCATCTCCACATGGGAACTCTGGAGCTCTGTCAGAGTGACAATCAGGTTCTTGGTCACCTCCCTGACCAAGGCCCTTCTTCCACCATTGCTCAGTTTGGCTGGGCGGCCAGCTCTAGTAAGATTCTTGGTGGTTCCAAACTTCTTCCTTTCAAGAATGATGGAGGCCACTTTGTTCTTGGGGACCTTCAATGCTGCAGACATTTTTTTGTACCCTTCCCCAGATCTGTGTCTTAACACGATCCTGTCTTAGAGGGAGGGAGAGAGAGTTCAGCCTGGATTTAGAATGGCTGCCATGTTATCGCCCTTTAATCTCGAAATGTTGATGATGTAAAAATACGAGAGATCCTCCGACAATTCCCTATGAAATGATCCACTGTAAACGAGCAAAGCAGAGCAAATTTAACATAAGTTTTTATTGACTAACATTCGGGATAATGTGTATCCAATTCTGTTTTGGTGTCAACAAATTGCATATCTGCTTTCACTGGACATCTTCATAGTTTTCAAAGCCTATCAGAAATAAAACAGCACAATGGTGAAGCGTCAATTATCGCGGCAATGTAGGAGAAGGTGGCGCTCCTGGATCATTCAGACAGAAACCGCATTAGCCAGACTTGTCACAGTATCTAACGTGGTGGCGCCCCTCCTCGGTCGGGCGGCGCTCGGCGGTCGTCGTCGCCGGCCTATTAGCTGCCACCGATCGTTGTTTCTGTGTCTTTTGATTTTGTCTGTGTATCCCGCACCTGTTTTGTCTTTGTCATTAGTGGGGGGTTATTTAGTGTGTATTTTCAGTTGGGGTTCTCGTGCGGGATTGTTTATTGTCCACTCAGGACAGTTGCGAGTGTAAGCTATTTTTGTCCATTATATTGCCGGGCTGCGCCCTGTGCGTTTTTTTTTCAGTGCGCTTATTTTGGGAAAAGTGTTTTCCCCTGGCGGACTTCGCCACTCGCCCTGTGCCCTACGGCTATTGCGTTTGCAATTATTATTATTAAAACACAGTTGCTCCGGCCCTCTGTCTCCTGCTCCTGATTCCACATCTCCACTGGTCCTAGACAGCCATGACAAGACTATATTGGATGACTGGTTCTACCCAGAGACATGTATTTATAGAGTTGAGCATATGCAGTTTTTGCATTATGATTTATTTACTTAAACATTCTCATTCTCTTAAACATGTTAGCTCTCCATCAGTATTAACATTACATGTGGAATATTTAAAAAATACTATAAAACTGAATGTGAAGAATGAGCATTATGATGCATTTACATGACACTACAACATTCTATGGCATCTATGTTGTCAGTGGGGTCATCTGCAAAGTTGTTTCAAACGGTTGCAAAAAGCAAAATGAAACGAGCATGAAACGAGCCGAATTAAACGTTAAAGGATTTGAAAATAAAAAGCTTGCGGTACGCTCAGTGCTCCGTTGACATTTCACAGAAATATTCTTGTTTATGTGATACATTTTTGAAAAACAGTAATTTCGCATTAATATGAAAGTGTATACAAAAATGTGAAAATACTACGTCATGTCTCAAAATCCATATATATCTTACCTCAATATTGTTTTATGAAAGATAACGAGTTAAACAGTGATTCTTTCAGTTTAGCCTTCATTCTCACACAGCATCCAGCCTAGCTGATGCAATTCTGTTTACCAGATTTTTGACCACTTTTTTTTCTCTGTCCTCCATCAATTTAGTCACCCTAATTTTGGCCATCCTACAAGGGGTAAAAACTCCAATAACCTTTCAACGGATTATGATAGCGACATGAGGTTTGGACCATTTTGGTTTTCTTAGAGCAGTATCTTCACAATTAACATTGATCAAAAGATATGTTTTTGATTGGACAGCCTACTGGCAGTAAATACAGTAATTATAATAAATGCCTTAAATGCCTGTCTCTTGATAATGTACAGTATATAAATAAATGTAATTCAATGTCATATTATTGTGACACAGGCAGTGCTCTGGTATATCTTTGTCCCAATATGCAGGAGGGCTGATTTTGTCTCTTCGTCATTGTACATATTTGACTAAGTCAGACTATGGACTGTAGGTGTCAAATGCTGTTTTGTGTATCGACCCCTCTCTGGCTCTTGACTCTGTTGTTGACTCTGCCAGTAGGAAATACAGTATGATGCTTCACTATTGTTCCTCCTATCGATTCTCTTTGACTAATCACCTTGGAGAATAGCTTGGTCAATAGCTATTCATAACTTTACTGCCACATTAAGTCCAGTGAGCTTTTTGAAGACTGATGGCAGTGCATTAAACATTTTTGTTGTTTGCTGGGCTCTATCTGGGAACAATGCCAGACAGTGAGTGTTAAATGGATCTTTGGCCTTGCTGCTAGGCTGTGTTGGGTGTGTTGTGTGAGGACCACTGTCCTTAGTGTCCTGTTTCATTGTTGATTCCCCTCAACAAGCATCTGGACCAGGTCTGAGGGGAGGGGAATGAGGGACAGCAGCAGTTACACTGTGTCTGTGAGCATCACACAGGGACATGCAAGGCAGTGGGCACATGTTTGGACCATACAGAACTACAGGGATACAGTATATAGTGCTCACACTGACACTCCAGATTGCAGCACTGATAGATTGATGTTGTATATCTTTTAGAAAGTCGAATCCCAGTTTATTGGTCGCATACACAGTTTAGCAGATGTTATAGCAGTTGCAGCGAAATGCTAATGTTACTTGCTCCTAACAATGCAAAACAAATGACAATAACAAATCAAGAAACGTTGGAACAAATCTAATTAACAACCCACACAGAATTGTAACAGTAGTCACCTCCAATCTGATGTCCAGAAGTGCTTGTCGGTCATAGGATATAATACAAAAAACTTTCTGAGTAAATAAAGTGAAACACTAAAATACACAAAAGACTGCAAAGTTGGCTGGGAGCTAGCAAGAGGGCGACCATCTCCTACACCATACTGACAGGCCTAGACATGGTCTAATAAGTCAAGGGATGAGGTGTTGAAGAGCAGTATCCTAAACTTGCTACAAAGTATTTGCCAGAGGAAAAATTCTTCCCAGCGTGAAATAATTCCCAATCATTCTTATTGTGTTCCGATTGTGACCTCATGTTGTAACATTTTCTCACCGCATGAACATTTTTCCAGTTCAGTAATTGCACTGAGAAGGCTGAACTCATGTGGATGTCTCTCACACCTTCTCTTGCCCTTGATTTAGCTAGCTAGCATAATTAGCTGTTAGCTGGTCGAGATGGCTTGTTCTCAGAGGAGAGCAGTTTAACCTTGTTTGTATAGCTAAATAAACTAATATAAAAGCTAGGTTTTAGCCAAAGTATAAACAACTGTTTTACATTGAGCTATTTTTACACGACACAGGGCACAGTACAGTAATCCCTTTACATGGTGGAGGAGGATGTGGGAGGACTGTCTGACACGTGTGAGGGGTTACTTATTCATTCTATCCTACGACAAAAGCCCCCCTCTGCCAGGGATGGAGTTCCTCGCTAAGCATGGCTGAACATGGCTTGTCTGACTGAGGACATGCTTCACATTCACTCACACACACACACACACACAAACACATGCATTGCCACCCCTCTCTCTGCAGCATAAACCCAGCTGTAGAGAGCAGATAGAGCTGACAGATAGCTGCTGGCTGGGCTCAGAGCCTCAAACTTTAGTCAGCTACCCCAGCAGTAAGCTAAAGTACTGCACGGCCTAGGAGGCGATAAGCAGACAGAGACAGACAGTGTTCTCTGTACAGCCCCTCGAACCCAGACAGATGCCAGCCAGAGCTAGACTGTTGATACTTTCGGATACACAGGCATTGTTTTGAGACTCAACACCACTGAGGCTGTGCTGAACCAGGCTGTTGTGGTGTTTTGTTTTGTTTTGAGAACATGGACTTGGCCTGCATTTAGAGAGAGACTATGGGATGTTTGGGTCACTGGCTCTAGTCAATACATGAGTAAGTGCACTGTCTGATAAGAACAAATCCAGTCGCATTAATTGCAAAGAAATGCAGAAAAAGGCTTGAGTTTTGTTATTGGTGTATACAAAATCTTCCAGGACCCGGTTCTGAAAAACCGGGGACGATTATTAAGATATGGACATTTTTCTGGTTAGAATCATTTTTTTTCTCATTTTTTTTGTGTTATTGTTAGGCCTAACAAAGTTGATTTACTTTCCACAAATTCATAAATCTTCCAGAAATCCTGGTTGAAGAATTGCAGGAAATCTGGGCCTTCCAAGCAGGATTTCTGCAAACCCTATGGTCCTTGTGACTGTCATTCCTAAAACATTATACAAAAAGACAAACATCTCTTGGAAAGGTCACTAGGTTTTGTTAAGGTTGTTTAGTATTTTTTGTTGTATTTGATCATATTTTAATTTGCTTGCTCACCACAATGAAATCTGTCAAAGAGTAAATCAGCTTTGTATGTCCTTATTTTATTCATAATTTGTGTACAGTCTGGTCGGATATAATCATCATTCATATCCGATTTGTGTACAGCTTGCTCTTGTGTACAGCTGTGCTTTTATAAAGTTTAAAAAAAACTTGAAGTTCAGCTAATAATCAGGACCAGTGTTTGGAGCTGTGCTGTGAACCTGCTGCAGGCAGACAGTCCCTGGTGTGAGACGTCACCTGTCTGAGAACAGCATTAGCCCTGAGCCCAATGTATGCACTCTTGAATGCAAACACACACTATCCACTCTCTCCACTTTCACACACGAACACGTCCACAACTGCTGACAGACTATATCAGCCCGGAGATATCTAGCTCCTGAAGAGCCCTGTTACTCTGAGAAGATGACATATAGTTCCCTGTAGTCAGCTCTGGGCAGTGGCAGCAGTACCCAATACAAGTCATTTGGTTGGACCGATAAACATGGCTACTCTCCAAGGCCAGTTGTCGATCATCATGGCGTCTGAGAACATGACTCTGTAATACCTATTCATACATTCAGGGAAACTTTCCATCAGGACTTCATTCATCTTGCGTCGGTGTTGTTAAACAGCGAGTTCCTAGAAGCGTGGTGTATTTACATGGTGTACTGTATGGTATGCCTCTCTCCTATGCAGTGTAATTTACTTCACCAGTCTGGCAGATTGGCTGGGGGGAGGGAGCTGTACCTGTCTTAAAGAGCCCAGAGCGGTAGCACTGAGTCAGGTACTGGAGAGGCCTTCTACCCCTGGGGCCCAACGGTGGTGTGGTTGTGCTTGGTCATTTAACAGAGTTAAGTTTTGATTGATGAGCTCTGCTTAATTGATTGATTGACTGCAGGGATTTCCCTTTGAAAGCTAGACTTTCTCATATGTTTTGGCTACAGTAGCGAGTAGCTAATCTGTCAATCAACAAGATGAGTGTCAACATCAGCTTGGTTGATCAAGGTGGGAATCTGTCTTCCTGTCTGTCTGTCATTGCTAGTAGCTGCAAAGCGAGGCTGGGGAAAAGTCACTGCTCCATGGGCATTCAGTCATATAGAGATCTACAGTATATGACTCTGTGAGTGTCCATTGTCATCCAAGAAGTCATGACACTTCAGATAAAATCACTTAACCCTTGATCTTCACAGTCCAGTCAAAAATCAAAGACTGAATTTGGGAGTTATTTTATTTGAGATGAAGTGCTTCAACTTTGCTTGAAATACCCTAGCAATTATCAAATGCCTTAATTTGCTTGGCAAAAATTCTGTTCCCTCCCCTTTGAAGAGTTATCCATCTGTTGGAGACATATTGCATCACAAAATTCAACAGGTGTTTGAAGTAATTGTCTGCCTACTGTTGTTTGGAATCAATCTACCCTTTTGTTTTGCCATTGTGGTACTTTTTGTTCTATTGATTTTTCCCTGTAGCAGCAGACAAGCTAACAGCCCTGAAGACCTTCTATTCTGTACTGTACATTAATTGAATCAATATCGCCACTGTCAGCATTGCAGTGTGTTACTGAGGGGCATGATTCATGTCTGTGTGATTGGTAGAGCAATGTCCTAAAGCAGCCCCCCTTTTGTCATCATTGTTCCGGTGGTGAGATTTACAGCTGTAATATCAGTGGCGCTCAGTGACTCATAGCCTCATGGACAACCCTGTCGGGCATAGAGCAATTAGCAAGGCCAAGACGGTTGATGATGCCTCAGATTGGGCATCATCACATTTGCCAAACTTATCTCACCCCATTCTGGGCCTAGTTCTGTTTAGTGCCGCATTGTCAATGGCTATGGTTGTTGTCATGCACAAACAGATCAGGGACCAGTCTAATCCTAGCCTATTCAGAGATGACGCCCATATGGTCACACACAGTGACGTGACATCACACGTCATTTGGTCTATAAATAATATGTCTGGTGCATTATTTGTAAATACTGGTTTTAAAGACATCATGTTCCCACTGCTGTCTGTGGTTTGACCTGAGACAATTGACATAATGGAATACATGTCTCACTGATGTCTCACTGATGTATTGAAATTTGCTTTTTGTGATCAGAGTTGTAGTGTTTAAAGGTATAGTTCACCCAAATGACAAAGTTACATATTGGTTTCCTTACCATGTAAGCAGTATATGGAGAAGGTTTGACAGTAACCCATGCTTTGGTTTAGTTTGTTAGTTTTGGTTTAGTCTGGCACTGACTCTAAATACTAACATTTTAGTATTTAGAGTCAAATCCCATTGAAGTTATGGTACCGATATTAGCATTTTCTGCGCATCATGTTCAAATCATCAATAAGTGACTTTGTTAAAAGCTTCCCAATAAATGTTTCATACTTTCAGATGATTTGGACATAATGTGCAAAAAATGCTAGTATCGGTACCATCCATGACTTGAATGGAATTGGTGCCACAAAATCCAAAATGTAAGCAATTTGAAAACAGTGACAGGGACATAACACCAAATCATAGAGGCCTGTCATAACTTGTCCATTGACTGCTTACATGGTGTGTAGTAATTTGGGTGAACTTGAACTATTCCTTTAATGATCCAAGAGTGTTGTTTTTACAAGCCCTTATCAAATCACTGTCATGGGTGAAAGAAAATATATTGTTGTCCAATTGTTATTGAAGGTCAGTGTGAGAGTAGTTACGTTTATGTCAATAAAACACCTTTTCAATGCCCTGCTATGGGGCAAACATAAACTAACCCAGAGTTTTGTTTGACCAAACAAAAACTAACCCAGACTTTGTGGGCAAACAAAAACTAACCCAGGGCTGTGTTGGGGCAAACAGAAACTAACCCAGAGTTGTTTGTGTTTTGCTGCAGAGAAGAGAGAGCAGAGCCAGGAGGATGGACAGATTGTGAAGCTGTCCAGGCTGAACGGAATGATGAAGGCTGAGGAAAAGGAGGAGAAGGGAGAGTTGATCACTGTTGCCCTGAGGGAGACCCTGACTAAGCAAGGTAAGGAGCAGACCTGCAGTGCACACCATAATCACTACAGAAATATAGTCAAGGTAATGTAACACTGGAGGCATTAGAGAAATATTATGGAATTGTGGTTGCACTTCTTTTTACCGCACTGAAGTGCCCAGGTATGCATGCACTTATAATTTACATGGTGGAACGTTACTTCTAGCCAGGTTTTATAAAACATTCTCTTTAGGACTTTGCAAAACAGATGGCATCAGTAACTGATGTACCATCGTTGGTCCTATAGTTCCATTAATACATGCCACTTGGGTACAAAAGTGTATCTGTGCGGTGGATAAATTATCCAGCTTCGATAATCTGCTCTGAAACAGACCCACAGCACCAGATGCTTCAGAGCAGCATGTCCTTAACCTTTGTGTCTACGGAGACACTGAGGAAAAAAACGGATAATTCACTAGAAGAAAAATAAAGGATTCATAGGGTGGGGAGGTACTGTGTGTGTGTGTGTGTGTGTGTGTGTTGTCTAACGGGGTGAGGAACGGGCCAGAATGGAGTGTGTGTAGGGAGAGTGTGTGTGTGTTGCTATGCAGAGAGTGTGTGTTGCCTAACGCGGTTTAATGATGCAGCCCGTTCCAATTACCCTCTCTTCCTTCTCTCCATTGCTGCTGCTCCTGCCGCCGTCGTCTCCGGAGACTTCACTCTCTTCTCCTCTCCCCACTGCTATAGCCTTGACTCGTGGTCCTCAACATAGTGGTGAGCATCAATATGGTTGGTGTAATAGATTTATAGATTTCCTTCCTGCATTTGTAAAAGAGCTCTAATGCCTAGAACATGCTAATCAATCCACTGGTTGGTTGCCTCTGCTCAGCAGAAAAATACTTTTGTGCTTTCAGAAGTCTTAGTTAGGAAGACTTCCTTTTTCACCTGCATTTGGTTTGCAGTACAGTATTTGGGATGGCATTGAGCAATATCATTCTATGGTCATGTAGAATATAGTAGTAAGGTATTGTAGACTGACATACCTGTTACAGTAGTTCATCCCCTCTTACAACGTACTAGCTTACTGCTTGTCAACATGCTGCCTGAGCATGAGTAATGAACACTACTATTTAACCCATAGACATACAGTTGAAGTCAGAGGTTTACATGCACCGTAGCCAATTACATTTAAACTCAGTTTTTCACAATTCCTGACATTTAATCGTAGTAAAAATTCCCTGTCTTAGGTCAGTTAGGATCGCCACTTTATTTTAAGAATGTGCAAGGTCAGAATAATAGTAGAGAGAATGATTTATTTCAGCTTTTATTTCTTTCATCACATTCCCAGTGGGTCAGAAGTTTACATACACTCAATTAGTATTTGGTAGCATTGCCTTTAAATTTTTTAACTTTGGTCAAACGTTTCGGGTAGCCTTCCACAAGCTTCCCACAATAAGTTGGGTGAATTTTGGCCCATTCCTCCTGACAGAGCTGGTGTAACTGAGTCAGGTTTGTAGGCCTCCTTGCTCGCACACGCTTTTTCAGTTCTGCCCACACATTTTCTATAGGATTGAGGTCAGGGCTTTGTGATGGCCACTCCAATACCTTGACTTTGTTGTCTTTAAGCCATTTTGCCACAACTTTGAAAGTATGCTTGGGGTCATTGTCCATTTGGAAGAACCATTTGCAACCAAGCTTTAACTTCCTGACTGATGTCTTGAGATGTTGCTTCAATATATCCATATCATTTTCCTCCCTCATGATGCCATCTATTTTGTGAAGTGCACCAGTCCCTCCTGCAGCAAAGCACCCCCACAACATGATGCTGCCACCCCCGTGCTTTACGGTTGGGATAGTGTTCTTCAGCTTGCAAACCTCCCCCATATTCCTCCAAACATAACGATGGTCATTAAGGCCAAACAGTTCTATTTTTGTTTCATCAGACCAGAGGACATCTCTCCAAAAAGTACGATCTTTGTCCCCATGTGCAGTTGCAAACCGTAGTCTGGCTTTTTTATGGCGGTTTTGGAGCAGTGGCTTCTTCCTTGCTGAGCGGCCTTTCAGGTTATGTCGATATAGGACTGGTTTTACTGTGGATATAGATACTTTTGTACCTGTTTCCTCCAGCATCTTCACAAGGTCCTTTGCTGTTGTTCTGGGATTGATTTGCACTTTTGGCACCAAAATACTGTACGTTAATTTCTGGGAGACAGAACGCGTCTCCTTCCTGAGCGGTATGACGGCTGTTTGGTCCCATAGTATATATACTTGCGTACTATTATTTGTACAGATGAACGTGGTACCTTCAGGTGTTTGGAAATTGCTCCCAAGGATGAACCAGACTTGTGGAGGTCTACAATTTATTTTCTAAGGTATTGGCTGATTTCTTGTGATCTTCCCATAATGTCAAGCAAAGAGGCACTGAGTTTGAAGGTAGGCCTTGAAATACATCCACAGGTACACCTCCAATTGACTCACATTATGTAAATTAGCCTATCAGAAGCTTCTAAAGCCATGACATCAATTTCTGGAATTTTCCAAGCTGTTTAAAGGCACAGTCAACTTAGCGTATGTAAACTTCTGACCCACTGGAATTGTGATACAGTGAATTATAAGTGAAATAATCTGCCTGTAAATAATTGTTGGAAAAATTACTTGTGTCATGCACAAAGTAGATGTCTTAACCGACTTGCCAAAACTTTAGTTTGTTAACAAGACATTTGTGGAGTGGTGGAAAAATGAGTTTTAATGACTCCAACCTAAGTGTATGTAAACTTCCGACTTCAACTGTACATATATTCACATATAGTGGTGTCTGAAATTATTGACACCCTTGATAAATTATTGTATAAAATAAATAATGAAATACTGAGCTATATTGTATTCTAAAAAATTTGGGAAATTATAATATTTTACACTAATACAATTGCTCATAGAAAGAGATTTTGTTTAAAAAGTAATACATTTTTCCTCTCAAAAAGGTAGGGATCAAAATTATGGACACCCCTGTTTTCAGTACTGTTCAATACCTAGCGAGGATAACGGCACTGAGCCTTTTTCTAAAATGTTTGAGTTTCAGAATCTTAAACCATTCCTCAACTGAACAAAAATATAAACGCAACATATAAAGTTGGTCCTACGTTTCATGAGCTGAAATAAAATATCCCAGAAATGTTCCATGTGCACAAAAAGCTTTTTATCTCAAATTTTGTGCACAAATTTGTTTACATTCCTCTTAGTGAGCATTTCTCCTTTGCAAAGATAATCCATTCAACTGACAGGTGTGGCATATCAAGAATCTCATTAAACAGCATGATCTTTATACAGGTTTACCTCATGCTAGGGACAATAAAAGGCCACTCTAAAATGTGCAGTTCAGTCACACAGCACAATGCCACAGATGTCTCAAGTTTGGAGTGAGTGTGCAATAGGCATGCTGATTGCAAGAATGTCCACCAAAGTTGTTGCCAGAGAATTTAATGTTAATTTCTCTACCATAAGCCACCTGCAATGTCATTTTAGAGAATTTGTCAGTACGTCCAACCGGCCATGTGTATGGCGTGGTGTGGGCGATCGGTTTGCTAATGTCAATGTTGTGAACAGAGTGCCCCATGGTGGCAGTGGAGTTATGCTATGAGCAGGCATAAGCTACGGACAATGAATACAATTGCATTTTATCGATGTCAATTTGAATGCACAGAGATACCATAAAGAGATCCTGAGGCCATAACCTCATGTTTCAGCATCATAATGCACTGCCCCATGTCGCAAGGATCTGTAAATAATTCCTGGAAGCGGAAAATGGACCAGTTCTTTTATGGGCTGCATACTCAACAGACATGTCACCCATTGAGCATGTTTTGGATGCTCTGGATCGACGTGTACGTCAACGTGTTCCATTTCCCGCCAATATCCAGCAACTTTGCACAGTCATTGAAGAGGAGTGTGATAACATTCCATAGGCCACACTCAACAGCCTGATCAACTCTATGCGAAGGAGATGTGCCGCGTGCGCTGCATGAGGCAAATGGTGGTCACATCAGATACTGACTGATTTTCTAATCCACCCCCTTCCTTTTTTTAGGTTTAGATAGTCGCATATTCAAACCTTAAAAAAATATCAGATGCATATCTGTATTCCCAGTCGTGTGTGTGTGTGTGTGTGTGTGTGTGTGTGTGTGTGTGTATATATATATATATATACATACATACATACATACATACATACATACATACATACATACATACATACTGCTCAAAAATATCTATATATTCCCAGTCATGTGTGTGTATATATATATATATACACACACGCACACATGACTGGGAATACAGATATGCATCTGATATTTTTTTAAGGTATGAATATGCGACTATCCAAACCTTTAAAAAAAAGTAAGGGGGTGGATCAGAAAATCAGTCAGTATCTGATGTGACCACCAAAGGTGGCTTTGCAAATGTATAATAAAAAAAAAAACATACCTTATTTCAAAAAGTTTTCAGACCCTTTGCTATGAGTCTCGAAATTGAGCTCAGGTGCATCCTGTTTCCATTGACCATCCTTGAGATGTTTCTACAACTTGATTGGAGTCCACATTTGGTAAATGCAATTGATTGGACATGATTTGTATAAGGTCCCACAGTTGACAGTGCCTGTCAGAGTAAAAACCAAGCCATGAGGTCGAAGGAATTGTCTGTAGAGCTCAGAGACAGGATTGTGTTGATGCACAGATCTGGGGATGGGTACCAAAAAAATGTCTGCAACATTGAAGGTCCCGAAGAACACAGTGGCCTCCATCATTCTTAAATGGAAGAAGTTTGGAACCACCAAGACTCTTCCTAGAGCTGGCCGCCCGCGCAAACTGAGCAATCGGGGGAGAAGGGCCTTGATCAGGAAGGTGTCCAAGAACCTGATAGTCACTCTGACAGAGCTCCCAGAGTTCCTCTGTGGAGATGTTTGTCCTTCTGGAAGGGTCTCCCAGAAGGACAAACATCTCTGCAGCACTCCTTAGTAAAAGGCACCTGATAGCCCACTTAGAGTTTACCAAAAAGCAGCTAAAGGACTCAGACCATGAGAAACAAGATTCTCTGGTCTGATGAAACCAAGATTGAATTCTTTGGCCTGAATGTCAAGCGTCTGGAGGAAACCTGGCACCATCCCTACGATGAGGCATGGTGGTGGCAGCATCATGTTTTGAGGATGTTTTTCAGCGGCAGTGACTGGGAGACTATTCAGGATCAAGGGAAAGATGAACGGATCAAAGTACATAGAGATGCTTGATGAAAACCTGCTCCAGAGCACTCAGGATGTCAGACTGGGGATGACAGTTCACCTTCCAACAGTACAATGACCCTAAGCACACTTCTAAGACAATGCAGGAGTGGCTTCGGGACAAGTTTCTGAATGTCCTTGAGTGGCCCAGCCAGAGCCCAGACTTAAACCCGATTGAACATCTCTGGAGAGACCTCAAAAAAACTCTGCAGCGACGCTACCCCATCCAACGTGTCAGAGCTTGAGTGGATCTGCAGAGAAGAATGGGAGAAACTTCCCAAATACAGGTGTGCCAAGCTTGTAGCGTCATACCCAAGAAGACTCAAGGCTGTAATCACTGCCCAAGGTGCTTCAACGAAGTACTGAGTAAAGGGTCTGAATACTTACGTAAATGTGGTATTTCAGGTTATTTTTAAAATGTATTTTTACGTTTTTGCTTTGTCTTTATGGGGTATTGTGTGTTGGGGTGACCTACTCATTCAAAGGGTTTTCTTTTATTTGTACTATTCTACATTGTAGACTAATACTGAAGACATCCAATCTATGAAATAACACATGGAATCAGGTAGTAACCAAAAAAGTGTTAAACAAATCAAAATACATTTTATATTTGAAATTCTTTAAAGTAGCCACTCTTTTCCTTGATGACAGCTTTGCACACTCTTGGCATTCTCTCAATCAGCTTCATTAGGTAGTCACCTGGAATGCATTTCAATTAACAGGTGTGCCTTGTTAATTTGTGGAATTTCTTTCCTTCTAAATGGTTTTTAGCCAATCAGTTGTGTTGTGACATGGTAAGGGTGGTATACAGAAGATAGCCCTATTTGGTAAAAGACCAACTCCATATTATGGCAAGAAGACCTCAAATAAGCGAAGAGAAACGAAAATCCATCATTATTTTAAGACATGAAGGTCAGTCAATCAAAAATATTAAAAACTTTTTAAAAGTTTCATCAAGTGCAGTTGCAAAAACAATCAAGCGCTATGATTAAACTGGCTCTCAACGCCAGTTACCACTGTTGCAGAGGATAAGTTCATTTGAGTTAACTGCACCTCAGATTGTAGCCCAAATAAATGCTTCACAGAGTTCAAGTAACAGACACATCACAACATCAACTGTTCAGAGGCGACTGCGTGAATCAGGCCTTCATGGTCGAATTGCTGCAAAGGAACCACTGCTAAAGGACACCAATAATAAGAAGAGACTTGCTTGGTCCAAGAAACACGAGCAATGGACATAAGACCGGTGGAAATCTGTCCTTTGGTCTGATGAGTCCAAATTTGACATTCTTGGTTCCAACCGCTAGCTCTTTGTGAGATGCAGAGTAGGTGAACGGATGATCTCCGCATGTGTGGTTCCCACTGTGAAGCATGGAGGAGGAGGTATGATCTTGTGAGGGTGCATTACTGGTGACACTGTCTGATTTATTTAGAACTCAAGGCACACTTAACCAGCATGGCTACCACAGCATTCTGGAGTGATCCGCCATCCCATCTGGTTTGCGCTTAGTGGGACTATCATTTGTTTTTCAACAGGACAATGACCCAACACACCTCCAGGCTGTTTAAGGGCTATTTGACCAAGAAGGAGAGTGATGGAGTACTGCATCAGATAACCTGGCCTCCACAATCACCCGACCTCAACTCAATTGAGATGGTTTGGGATGAGCCAACAAGTGCTCAGCAAATGTGGGAACTCTGCTTACTATATGATTCCATATGTGTTATTTCATAGTTTTGATGTCTTCACTATTATTCTGCAATGTAGAAAATAGTCAAAATAAAGAAAAACCCTTAAATGAGTAGGTGTGCCCATACTTTTGACTGGTACTGTATATATTGTATATATGCTGTACATACACTGAGTGTACAAAACACCTGCTCTTTCCATGACAGACTGACCAACTATGATCCCTTATTGTTACTTGTTAAATCCACTTCACTCAGTGTAGATGAAGGGGAGGAGACTGGTTATAGAAGGATTTTTCAGCCTTGAGACAATCAAGACATGGATTGTGTATGTGTGCCATTCAGAGGGTGAATGGGAAAGACAAAATATTGAAGTGCATTTGACCGGTATATGATTGTAGGTGCCAGGCGCACAGGTTTGAGTGTGTCAAGAACTGCAACGCTGTTTCCTGTGTGTATCAAGAATCGTCCACCACCCAAAATATTCAGCCAACTTGACACAGCTGTGGGAAGCATTGGAGTCAACATGGGCCAGCATCCCTGTGGAACGCTTTCGACACCTTGTAGTCCATGCCCCAAGGAATTGAGGCTGTTCTGAGGGCATAAAGGGGGCACAATTCAATATTAGGAAGGTGTTCCTAATGTTTTGTACACTCTGTGAATGTTAGCTAAAGAGTCCTACCTCATTTGGAAAGGAGACTTCTCTGCCTCTAAGAACATAATGTAGTGAAGGCTTAAGGTGTCAGCACATCGAGAGAAACAAATTGAAGTTTTGTGTCAACAGAGCCAACATTTTTATTTGAGTTCTTTTCTTTACAGATTTTGTCAATATTTCATCAGTATTAGCCTAAAACTTGAGCCGTAATGAGTGAAAAGTTTGGTATTTGTCGATGTAAAATGTATTATTCATTTCAGGTCTGTAGAGGAGCTCTCGGACAGGACTGAGTAGGGGAAAGAGATTGAGAAACTCAGCTCAGTTCATGTCCTGTCCTGTGTATTGTGTGTATTGATAGTGTAGCGCTGGCCTGCTGGGTTCCCTAGAGAACCCAGCATTATTGATAAGGGAGGAAGATCCCAGTGTCTCTTTGAATTCTGTGGAAAGTGAAAACATTTTATTTTGCTGAAACTGTTAGGTTCTAAATAAACAGAGTAAAAAACTAACGAACAACTAGTCAAATCTCAAATCAAGTTCGTTCACCCACTAGGTCAATCAGCTGAAAGTGCAAAGACATGTTTCCACCAGCACAAGTATTTATACCCTCCTTTATACCCTCCTTGCACCTCTAAACACTGCATCTTTGTTGCTAGGCAGGAAGTTGTGTAATAAAACTGTTCCATCTCTCTTCATCTGAGCTGACCTCGGCCCACACTACTAGGTGCCTCCTGTATATAGCCTCGTTATTGTTATTCTTATCGAGTTACCTTTTATTTTAGTCTACTTGGTAAATATTTTCTTAACTCTTCTTGAACTGCACTGTTGGTTAAGGACTTGTAAGTAAGCATTTCACCGTAAAGTCTACACTTGTTGTATTCGGCGCATGTGACAAATAAAGTTTGATTTGATTTAATCCACAGCTATCCAACCTTATCAGTGACCGCAACAATGTGATTGCCTCTTCCCTTACTTAGTAACTTTCTAGAGCCATACTTCCTATCCACCCTTCATTGACCCCACCACATACATTCCTCATACATGTAACCATTAACTTCTAGCATAGCAGTTATTTCAAACTAGAACCCAACAAAATGGACAATATAGTGTACCTCCACCTTCACATCTCAATTGTAAGGATATGGGTTACTCTTGTTTTACGGGTAGACTGGTGACTGCCTGATTACTTTCATGTAGCCGTGGGAGATTAATACAGTGTGAAAGGGGGATGACTGCAGTTGGAGTGGGTGGCTATAAGCTGTACAGAAGCGCAGGTTTGGAGGTCATCTCTCTCTGAGGCTGGCCTGGTGTTCACATGAGCTTCTCCAAATAGATGGGTACAGTTAATCAGATCCACTGAGAGGGAGAGGAGCAAAGCCTACCTCCCGTCTACCTCCCCATCGCTCGTTCTCTCTCTGTGCATACAGACATAAAATGCAGTTGAGGCATTTGAAGTGTAGGTTTTTACCTAATGAACACCGGAAGGGAAAGGGCCCTCAGATTATATTCAACACTAACTCCCACTAGGCCTTGTTCTCTTCTCTGTGCTGCATCCAGCACCAGCCAGTCTTCAGCAGAATTGTAATGTATCTGAGTTGGAACAACAGCCCCAGCTCCCGACACCTCCGAATTTACCCCACATGGGTCGACAAACAAGTAATAAACAGTAGTTAGCCTGTGCTCAGGGGGATTGTGGGTAAGAACATGATTTAGTGTGTGTGTGTGTGTTTCTGACTGTGTGCGTGGTACAATGGATTTCCTGTGGGTGTAAAGGAGGCGTCCTGGATCGATAGCCCCCCAGTGTTTGGGTAAATGCATCTTAATCCCCCATCGTGCATCATATCGTTGGGCCTTTGCTAGCAGTGCAATAGACTGAGTTACATTTTATTTACTTTATTTTACAGCATAGCTCAATTACACCAGGCTTTAACCTATCCAATAACAGGAGGACACCAGTCCTGAGAACAGTGAGATCAATAATTACTCACTTTTGAAGAACATAAATCTGACACAAGATGGCTGACTTATTTCCAAGGTGGGCAAGGCTATAGTTAGCTGCACAGTAACCAAAGCACACTGGGTATCCTACTAGGATGAAAGATGACCTGTCAATGCAGCCATTATGAGCACTCAACATTTCAACACCTGAAATGTCATGCGTTTTTTCCTCTCTCATGGCGTCTATATCATGCTGTTTTACCTCACACACAGGACTGAAATAGAACTTCTCATAAATGCTGTGTCTTTTGAAATGCATAGATGGGAAGGCCCCCCTTGAATACCTATGAAGAACCCTTGATATAAAAGCACTGGCATGTATCACGATGATTTAAAAGAGACAAATAAAAGTATTATGTTTGATGGGGCTGACTTCAGAGAAGGGGCTGTCAGAGCTTGAAACTCTGTAAAGGAGTAGTCCAATCCACAGCTGGTGTAGACAACCCTTCATCATCATGTATACTTATATCACACTCAGCCTCAACACCTTTTGACGTTATGTTGCAAATTTGAATGTGTGGGCTTTGCTCTTGGGAAATCACACATCATACTTTTTTTTAATGCTATTGGCAAATGGTCTAGTGCCTTCTCATGCGTTATGCAATCAGTATTACTATGTTGTTACCATGTAACATTGCACAAGTTGCAATCTACACATTGTTGTTGTTGGGACAATTTGTTTTTAATTGTTTTTCTACAGAACTCAGTCAAATGTAATCTCACACAGTGTCAATATACATCTCCCTCCCTTCTCCCCCCACACACATCCACATACATACATTCATTCTCACAGAGGGATACGCAAAGAAAAACACGAAGGCAAAAGAATCAATCCAAAACAAACTGACATTCACAAATAGAAACAACTCAAAAACAAAACACCCACTATACAGCATATTCTCTAAGGGTGTTTTCACACTTGGTCCCTTTCAGACAACTTTTGTGAACACAGTGCTGTCCCCTTTATTTTCTAACTCGGACCCCTCAAAAAAGTCCCCGAACTGAACCGGGCATGTGAACACAAAGCTCCGCAGGTTTGCTTGTCATTATTCCCACACCTCACACTAGACTACTGCAACACCGTTTCCCCTGCCTTAACCCCTTCACATTGGAGAGAGAAGTTGATGATGTGCCTGTTCGTGGAAAAAACATGTGCTGTTTTTGCATATTGATTAGCGATCGTCAAGGATGCACAGAAATGCCAAATATGTGTGGAGTTTTGTACTGACACGAGGTCCAGATTTATTTGTTTGCATTATGTTAATCAATAGGCTAAGAGAGCTTCATAAACTGTTTATTCGATTGTGGGTGTTAGGTCTTGATTATGAGGTAGGTGAAGGAGTCAAGCGCAGGAGAGCAGAGATGTCCAAGGAGCGTCTTTTAATAGGCAAGTCCACAACAAAAAGGCAGGTACAATACCAATAACAATGCCCACGACAAAAAGAGAATACAGTTACTCACAGAAGTATGAAAAAACAACGCTCCTCAAACTTATACACGATCGGTATATACGTGAAATAAACTGAGGCACAACCTCAACGAGCAACCTGAGACAAACCTCAGCAGACAACAGGGGTAAAATATACACACAGAAATTAAAGCAAATGAAACCAGGTGTGAAAAAACCAAATACAAAACAAACGGAAAAAGAAAAATGGATCGGTGACAGCTAGTAGGCCGGCGACGCCGAGCACCGCCCGAACAGGAAGAGGAACCACCCTCGGTGGAAGTCGTGACAGTGGGGTTTAAATAGTGTGAGAAGACAACATATTTGGTGAGAATCACAACATATGTACAAAATCTAATCTAGCTCCTAAAGGGGCAGTAGCCTATACAATTTTCAATTAGGCCTACATTATTTATTCTGCAGTTATTCTACTGGCATTTAATATGTTACCAATAATATTTACATGTTAATATTATCTTCGCATTACAATGATTGTCTCATCTTTAAAGAAAATGCAATCTATTAGCTGTCTGATAGCACGTTCTGATGGAATGGCTTGTTCTGTACTTTTTTATTTATTTATTTATTTCACCTTTATTTAACCAGGTAGGCAAGTTGAGAACAAGTTCTCATTTACAATTGCGACCTGGCCAAGATAAAGCAAAGCAGTTCGACAACATACAACAACACAGAGTTACACATGGAGTAAACAACATACAGTCAATAATACAGTAGAAAAAAATAAGACTATATACAATGTGAGCAAATGATGTGAGATAAGGGAGGTAAAGGCAAAAAAATGCCATGGTGGCAAAGTAAATAAAGTATAGCAAGAAAAACACTGGAATGGTAGATTTGTAGTTTGAAGAAAGTTCAAAGTTAAAATATAAATAATATGGTGCAAAGGAGCAAAATAAATAAAATAAATAAATACAGTAGGGGAAGAGGTAGTAGTTTGGGCTAAATTATAGATGGGTTATGTACAGGTGCAGTGATCTGTGAGCTGCTCTGACAGCTGGTGCTTAAAGCTAGTGAGGGAGATAAGTGTTTCCAGTTTCAGAGATTTTTGTAGTTCGTTCCAGTCATTGGCAGCAGAGAACTGGAAGGAGAGACTTTTACCCAGAGTGCATTGAGTGAATGTTGGAAAAATATCTTGGTACCTTTCTTAACATAGCAATGTGAATGCAAAGAGGACTTAGACCTCAAAAAATGTGAAGTGATCTGGCAAAAGAGTTGAGTCCTCATTCAAAGGCAAGGGCAGTGTGAATACAAAGCGAACTGAGTATTTTTTGTAATTTTTTTTACCCCAGAGTTCATTTTAAAGAGGACTGAGATTTGTTATATTAAAGAGGACTATATGTGAAAACACCCTAAGATTCCAACTTTTGTCCAGTATGTCTAGTTTATATTTGATTTGATAATATATAGAGTCTAATGGGATGTAGCTAGATACTGTAGTTCAGTCCCCCAGTTAGTTATTGCGGGTGGATATGTCACAAGCGTCAAAATGAGTAGACCAAGGTGCAGCGTGGAATATGTTCATCTTGAGTTTAATGAAGAATGAACACTTACAAATTATACAAAAATGACAGCAGACAGCTCCGTCAAGTACTCACAACTAAACGGAAAACAACTACCCACAAAAAACAAAAGGAAAAACAGGCTGCCTAAGTATGGTTTCCAATCAGAGACAACAATAGACACCTGCCTCTGATTGGAAACCATACCTGGCCAAAACATAGAAAACAAAACATAGAATGCCCACCCACCTATTACACCCTGGCCTAGCTAAACAGAGAAAATCAAATCAAATCAAATGTATTTATATAGCCCTTCTTACATCAGCTGATATCTCAAAGTGCTGTACAGAAACCCAGCCTAAAACCCCAAACAGCAAGCAATGCAGGTGTAGAAGCACAGTGGCTAGGAAAAACTCCCTAGAAAGGCCAAAACCTAGGAAGAAACCTAGAGATGAACCAGGCTATGAGGGGTGGCCAGTCCTCTTCTGGCTGTGCTGGGTGGAGATTATAACAGCACATGGCCTAGATGTTCAAATGTTCATAAATGACCAGCATGGTCAAATAATAATAATCATAGTAGTTGTCGAGGGTGCAACAAGTCAGTAACACAAGAGTAAGTGTCAGTTGGCTTTTTCATAGCTGATCTTTGAGAGTATCTCTACCGCTCCTGCTGTCTCTAGAGAGTTGAAAACAGCAGGTCTGGGACAGGTAGCACGTCCGGTGAATAGGTCAGGGTTCCTGCAGGTCTGGGACAGCAGGTCTGGGACAGGTAGCACGTCCTGTGAACAGGTCAGGGTTCCATAGCTGCAGGCAGAACAGTTGGAACTGGAGCAGCAGCACGGCCAGGTGAACTGGGGACAGCAAGGAGTCATCAGGCCAGGTAGTCCTGAGGCATGGTCCTAGGGCTCAGGTCCTCCGAGAGAGAGAGAGAAAGAAAGAAAGAGAGAATTAGAGAGAGCATATTTAAATTCACACAGGACACCGGAAAAGACAAGAGAAATACTCCAGATGTGACAGACTGACCCTAGCCCCCCGACACATAAACTACTGCAGCATAAATACTGGAGGCTGAGACAGGAGGGGTCAGGAGACACTGTGGCCCCATCCGATGAAACCCCCGGACAGGGCCAAACACGTAGGATATAACCCCACCCACTTTGCCAAAGCACAGCCTCCACACCACTGAAAACACAGCTCTCACAGAAAACACAGCTCTCCTAGGTCAGAGCGTGACAGGATATGAGGCTTTCCAATTGATGACTATACATTTTTTTGTAGCAATTATACCTAGATTACAAAACGTTCTCTGATATTGATCACTAATATTTACATTTCTCAACAGACATAATCGTGGAGATAGATGGCTATAAATTCCTAGACACAATGAAATGATAGCACTTTCAGTACCAGTCAAAAGTTTGGACACACCTACTCATTCAAGGGTTTTTCTTTATTTATACTATTTTCTACATTGTAGAATAATAGTGAAGACGTCAAAACTATAAAATAACACATATGGAATCATATAGTAACCAAAAAAGTGTTAAACAAATACAAATTATTACATCCCGGATAGTCGGGGACTTCCGGGATGACTCGGAGGCAAGGTGGAATCCCTGGACGTGCGAGCGAAGTCAAATCCTCTCCCTCCGTCGTTCCCGTAGTCGCCCATCGAGTCGGATGGTCAAAGCGATGAGGGAATCGAGATCCTTAGGTAACTCCCGGGCAGCAAGCTTGTCCTTGACCTCCTCCGAGATGCCGTGCAGGAACGTAACGAACAGTGCTTCCTGGTTTCAAGCACTCTCCGCTGCCAATGGGGTAAAAGGGGCTCCCGAGAAGGTAGAGGGGCTCCCGAGAAGATAAAGAGGCCACAGGCCCTCAGCTGGGTTACTGTGGGGCTGTGGGGTTAGCACCGTGGTAGCCTGCCTCCCAGACAACCCTCGGAATTGTTCCAGCAAACTGTCCAATGCCTGGTCATGGCGTTCAGCCAACGTTTGGATCCCCTCCAAGTAGCCCCCCTTTACCTTGATGACAGCTTTGTACACTCTTGGCATTCTCTCAACCAGCTTCATGAGGCATGCTTTTCCAACAGTCTTGAAGCAGTTCCTCGTGCCTCCCGATAGTGGCTCCTTGGGAGGAGATGGCATCGCGCATCTGGCCCGGGTCTGCTGGGTCAGTCATGGCCAGTTCGTACAATCAGGTTTGAAGGTAAGACCCAGATGCAGACTGTGTCGGAGTAACAATGTTTATTTCAGCAACAGGGCAGGCAAACGACAGGTCAAGGCAGGCAGGGGTCAATAACCAGAGTAGTGGGGGAAAGGTACAGGACGCCAGGCAGGCTCAGGGTGGGGTTAGGCAGAGGTCGGTAATCCAGAGGTGGGGAAAAGGTACAGGATGGCAGGCAGGCTCATAGTCAGGGGCAGGCAAAGTGGTCAGGCGGGCGGGCTCAGAGATAAGACAGGCAAGGGTCAAAATCAGGAGGGCGAGAAAAAGAGAGACTGGGGAAAAGCAGGAGCTGAGACAAAAACCACTTGTTGACTTGACAAACTGGCAACTGACAAACAGAACACAGGTATAAATATACAGTGGATAACGGGGAAGATAGGCGACACCTGGAGGGGGGTGGAGACAATCACAACGACAGGTTAAACAGATCAGGGTGTGACATGACCGTTTTATATCTTTTCTCTTCTACAGGATACAAACTCATAGGACGTCACTCAGGAGGCAAGATTTGTCGTTGGACCAAGGTAAAGTGGATAAGATTATTTCTTCCTTATATGAGTAATCTAACATTTATAAACATGTACCTTCGAACAACTAAATAACAGGTATTTTTCTTTCCACCAGTCCATGCTAAGAGGAAGAGGAGGTTGTTACAAGCACTCCTTTTATGGCATCGAGTCCCACAGGTGTATGGAGTCCACCCTCAGCCTCATCTATGCCAACAAGCTGGAGGTGGGTGCAGCTGAACGATCATTGTCAATGTGATTGATTTAGAGATTTTGGAATAGTTCATGTACCAGTTTATTGCAATAATTACATTATTCTCATATGCCCAGTGCAGTTGTATTCTCATCTCATACATTTCACAATATGGCTAAGCACACCTAGACCCTTTTTGTTCATTGCTGAAAGTCCGAAAGAGCATATGACCCATAGCCTTACATTTTAGTCATTTAGCAGACGCTCTTATCCAGAGTGACTTACAGTAGTGAATACATTTATTTCATTTTCATTTCATGCATATTTTTTTTTTGTACTGGCCCCCCTTGGGAATCGAACCCACAACCCTGGCGTTGCAAACACCATGCTGGCGTTGCAAACACCATGCTCTACCAACTATCATTTTAAAATGAACCATATTACAATATTGTCATAGGCAGACTGAATACAGAACTTAGTAAAGAACCCCAGATATTCGTATCCCTCCTCACCCCGTCATTGACTGATGGCCATGCTATCGCTTAGCTAACCAAACGCTAACAAAGCAGCTAATGATTAACATGTGGGTGATTAATGATCGTGCTAATCAAAGGGAGATAGATTAGAAGCTGAATTACGTGATGTGACATTGCTTGTGACTGGAGGGGGCAGATATTTCTCCTCAAGTTACCTTCGAAATAGCCTGGTCCCTGATCTGTGTGTGCTGTCTTCCAAACTCCTATTGTAAGACTGGACAAACAGATCTGGAACCAGGCTAACCTTTGAAAATATGAAGATAATTAAACTCCTTTGTGAAAATGTCTCTGCCAGTTCAAACCTCTGGTGAATGGGGTGCTGTCAGTAGTGATAGTCCCGTCTGAGTTGAGGTCCCTATCTGGGACGATTGGCAACAACAGAACCTTGTCAGACACATAGGTATTGTCTTACTGTCCTTCAGCAGCAGGGGGCACCAGAACTGATGGGTAGACTGAATGTTCTCTAGTCTAGTGAACTGTGAGGTGGAATACAGAGCCCCTGATGTGTGTGGATTTCCTCACGTTATAGTTTTCCATACTTACTGTCACCTGTTGCATTTGTGCCTACAGTACTTTTATTTAACTCTAGTGTCTAAAAATAAATTGTGTAAACTTCTGTTAGCTTGTGCCCTTTAGGTGATCTGAGAGGGACTAAAATGGTCATGGCAGGCCGACGTAAGAGGTCACCAGACCAGTCTGGTTACTTAGCCAGCCCCACTGGGGATAGACAGGCCAGGTCTGGGGCAGTGTGTGTATGTGTGTGAACAGACAGAGCTGTCCTTTCTGATCTTGTCTATCTGTCTCGACAGACACCACACTAACCCGGTGGGCACAGAGTGGCGCTGGAAGATGGACCTGCCTGAGAAAATAGTACTGGAGGCTGTGGAGAACCACCAGAACATGTTCCGACAGTTGAGCTGAGTAACACACACACACACACACACACACACTAAAAAACATGATCCGACAGTAGACAGATAACCTTATTAACATTTTGGCATTGTTTACACTTATGACAGGAGAAAAAAAATTGCAACCAATTCTGGAATAGGTTGGCCAAACAGCTCATTACAATACCTAATCTAGATTCAAGAGACTATGCTTCACCGTCAAGTTGAGAGTCACGACACATGCTACAATGGAGAAGAGCTGTATGAGAGCACGAACTGTGTCACAGACCTGGTCAGGCTAACAGACAGACAGACGCTGGGCCTGGGGGATATTTGGCTGACACTTCGGTCCCCACAGTGCAGTGACATCATAGTGGTTGCGTCCTAAATGGCACCCTATTTCCTACATAGTGCCCTGGTCAAAAGTAGTGCACTATAAAGAAATAGGGTACAATTTGGGACACAAAAAGTGGCTCTCAGTGCAGTGAGGCTCTGGGCTGATTCAGTCATCAGCACCCTGTCTGTCCAGCCACTGTCACACCTCTCCTCACCGGGACCAGAGTGTGACGCACTTGTCACTGGGCCTGTCTCTGACCTGTCTATGGTTTGTAAAGCAACAGCTCAGTTGGCCATGACAGATCCAGCAGTTAGTGAAGAGAAAAACACATGGCATCTATCTTCGTTTTGTAATCAATGGGTGATGTGCACACTCGGCTTGACTGCAACAGCAGCTTCTACCCCCAAGTTATAAGACTCCTGAACAGCTAATCAATGGCAACCCGGACTATTTGCATGCCCCCCCCTCTTCTACGCTGCTGCTACTCTGTTATTTCCTGCATAGTCACTTTAATAACTCTACCTACATGTACATATTACCTCAATTACCAAGACACCGGTGCCCCCGCACATTGACTATGTACCGGTGCCTCCTGTATATAGCCCCTCTATTGTTATTTAGTTGCTGCTCTTAAATTATTTGTTCTTATCTCTTACTTAAAAAAAAAGTGTACTATAGGTATTTTCTGAAAACTGCATTGTTGGTTAAGGGCTTGTAAGTAGGCATTTCACTGTAAGGTCTACACCTGTTGTACTTGGTGCATGTGACAAGTCATTTGATTTGAACAAACATAACCAAGTCCATCTCCATTCCTCCGTCCCGCCATCCATCGTTCTCGTTAGAATAGGTACTTTTAATGGAGCACCATGTCAGCATTGATACAGTACTGTATGAACAATCCACTTTACAGTGAATGAGTGCCCTTCAAGAGGACAGCCAGCGACCAATGTGGGAGTGTAATGTGATTCCACATCACATAATATAAATAAAATAGACACATAATGAGGCCTGAGGGATTTCTCCAATGGCCCTGTATGAGGGCCGGGAGAATGTACAATTATGTTTTTCAGTTTGATGTCTCTGTGTAAAGCTGTTCTGTGATGTGATTTACCCTTCAAATGTATCAGAGACAGCAGCCGTTTACCTGGCTTCATCAATGGAAATAATTGTATGGATTTGTTGTTGCGTGCTGCCATTCTTCAGGTTAATGTTGTTTCATACTGCATTGATCCACAGCATATAACTTTTTTTGGGGTCATGCAATTATCTTCAGTGCATGAAATCAATCTTTTGAAAACTTTACTGTTTACTTTTGGAATCAATTTTGGTTAGTTTTTTGGGCTTGTGTGAGAATGCTTGGCATGTGCATTCATGCACCCTTGTGTGCGCATCTGTATGTGTGCGCATCGGTGTGTTTGTGTGTGCATGCAAGGAGAAATACACTGAGTGTGGCGTGTGTTGATTCTAGGCAAGGTGAGCGGTGTCTAGGCACTGCCAGGAGATCCATAGTGATCAGTGGTAGCTGGAGAGACTGAGACCTCCCAGTGGGAAGAGGAGAGGGACTTGGCCTGGCTCCAACGTACTCTCTCTCTCTCTCTCTCTCTCTCTCTCTCTCTCTCTCTCTCTCTCTCTCTCTCTCTCTCTCTCTCTCTCTCTCTCTCGCTCTTTCATTTTTGTATACCTCTCTCCCTGACTTTTCTCTGATTCTCCCACTCCATATTTTCTTCACACCAGTCCATTCCTTTAAAGGGGAATGGGAACACAACCCTAAATAACACCTTTCTTGCTTTTATTATTCATAATAAGACATAATGTTTCCCTTTAAATCGTTGAGGGGGAGTTTGCGTAGTCATTAGGCTCTCCAGCTTCATGGTCCCCAAGGCACAGTTCCCCCAGGAGATCAGGTGGGGGTGCCACTGAAGGTGTTGGAGGTGAAGAGAAGTTGTTGGCCTAAGGGAGAAGAGAGATGGCTTCTCCAGCTTTGTCTCTTTCTTTCTTTGTGTCTCCCTTTCAGTCCTAATGCCATTTGGCCTGACAAAAACATAATCCGGTTCTTTCTTTTCTTACTGTAACTGTTCCTTTCTCTAGGGTGTGTTCGGGCGGTGCTCTTTCGCTCTGACCGCCACCTCTTCTCTCTTTTGAAGTCTATACAAACACAGAAGCACATTGAGGCTTCTGACTAAGGCAGGGCTGAGCCAGGTCATAGAAGAGCCTTAATCTTGAACAGAATTGCAAATCACAGTTTCAACTGTGTCTGTCAGCCTAGCATCGTCTCCGTCTCGCTCTATATACCAGCATGGTGCCTTAGGTAAAATAACATGCGTCTTCACCTTGCATGTCTTTGAGTACACACAGTCACACATTATACACTGAGTGTACAAAACATTAAGAACACCAGCTCTTTCCATGACCTAGACTGACCAGGTAAATGCTATGATCCCTTACTGATGTCACTTGTTAAGTCCACTTCAAAGTGAAGATGAAGGGGAGGAACAGGTTAAAGAAGGATTTTTAAGCCTTGAGTCAATTGAGACTTGGATTGTGTATGTGAACCATTGAGAGGGTGAATGGGCAAGACAAAATATGTAAGTGACTTTGAACGGGGTATGGTAGTTGGTGCCAGGCGCACCAGTTTGTGTCTAAAAATGCAACGATGCTGGGTTTTTCACGCTCCACAGTTTCCCATGTGTATCAACAATGGCCCACCACCCAAAGGACATCCAGCCAACTTGACACAACTGTGGAACGTTTGAGTCAACATGGGCCAGCATCCCCGAGGAATGCTTTCGACACCTTGCAGATTCCATGCCCCGACAAATTGGTGCTGTTCTGCAGTGTACAGTGAATTCGGAAAGTATTCAGACCCCTTGACTTTCACATTTTGTTATGTTACATTATTCCAAAATGGATAAAAATAAATAAAAATCTCATCAATCTACACACAATACCCCATAATTACAAAGCAAAAGCAGGGTTTTAGAAATGTTTGCAAATGTATAAACTGAATAAAATAAATATCACATTTACATAAGTATTCAGACCTTTCACTCAGTACTTTGTTGAAGCACCTTTGGCAGAGATTACAGCCTCGAGTCTTCTTGGGTATGACACTACAAGCTTGGCACACCTATATTTGGGGAGTTTCTCCCATTCTTCTCTGCAGATCCTCTCAAGCTCTGTCACGTTGGATGGGGAGTGTCACTGCACAGCTATTTTCAGGTCTCTCCAGAGATGTTCGATCGGGTTCAAGTCCGGGCTCTGGCTGGGCCACTCAACGACATTCAGACTTGTCCCAAAGCCACTCCTGTGTTGTCTTGGCTGTGTGCTTAGGGTCGTTGTCCCGTTGGAAGGTGAACTGTCTTCCCAGTCTGAGGTCCTGAGCACTCTGGAACAAGTTTTCATCAAGGATCTTTCTGTACGTTGCTCCGTTCATCTTTCCCTTGATCCTGACTAGTCTCCCAGTCCCTGTCACTGAAAAGCTTCCCCACAGCTTGATGCTGCCACCACCATGCTTTACCATAGGGATGGTGCCAGGTTTCCTGCAGACTTGACGCTTTGCATCCAGGCCAAAGACTTCAATCTTGGTTTCATCAGACCAGAGAATCTTGTTTCTCATGGTCTGAGAGTCTTTAGGTGCTTTTTGGCAAACTCCAAGCGGGCTGTCGTGCCTTTTACTGAGGAGTGGCTTCCGTCTCGCCTCTCTACCATAAAGGCCTGATTGGAGGAGTGCTGCAGAGATTATTGTCATTTTGGAAGGTTCTCCCATCTCCACAGAGGAGCTCTGTCAGAGTGACCATCGTGATCTTTGTCACCTCCCTGACCAAGGCCCTTCTCCCCCGATTGCTCAGTTTGGCAGGGTGGCCAGCTCTAGGAAGAGTCTTAGTGGATCCAAACTTCTTCCATTTCAGAATGATGGAGGCCATTGTGTTCTTGGGGACCTTGAATGCTGTAGAAATGTTTTGTTACCATTCCCCAGATCTGTGCCTCGACACCATCGTGTCTCTGAGCTCTACGGACAATTCCTTCGACCTCATGGCTTGGTTTTTTCTCTGCCATACACTGTCAATGGTGGGACCTTATATAGACAGGTGTGGGCCTTTTATAAATCATGTCCAATCAATTGAATTGACCACAGGTGGACTCCAAGTTGTAGAAACATCTCAAGGATGATCAATGGAAACAGGATGCACCGGAGCTACATTTTGAGTCTTATTGCAAAGGGTCTGAATACTTATGTAAATAAGGTATGTTTTTTTATTTGTTAACATCTCTAAAAAAACTCAAAAACCTCATATGGGCTATTGTGTGTAGATTGATGAGGAACATGTTTTATTTAATCCATTTTAGAATAAGGCTAACGTAAGAAAATGTGGAAAAAGTCAAGGGGTCTGAATACTTTCCGAATGCACCGTATATGCACAGTGGTAAACGACTTACACATACAAAGCCTCTTGACATATATATATATATATATATATATACATATACACGCACGCAGTCCCCCTTATCGACATGAAGGGGCGTTGAGGAGCACAATAAGAGAAGCAGGTTAAGTGTCTGAGTCGAGGGAACAAGAGAACACAACAGCACACTGATGTCAGTTCAGAATGTCTCTCTCTCCCCTGTAGAAGACACTGTTTTGCTCTGCTAAGCATTCTGAGGACAGAACAGAACACTTTGGCAACACAATTAAAACCTCTTGGGAACTGACTGCTGAATAGAGCAGAGAAGTCTTGGAGAGGCGCTGACTGCTCTGCTTGCCTGTGTCTCTGACTCAACAACCTCCCAATGTTCCTACAACGTCCCCATAACTTTTCTACAACCTCCTCCCCAATTTTCGTACAGTACGTTTCTCTTCCGTTCCTATGAGAAAGCTGAAATGGCATTTGATTGAACATGTTAAAAGCAGACTTCACAGCATTGTAAGTGCGTTTTTAATTGCTACGGCTACCTACAGTACTGTAACACTCTGCTCACATTTGTGTTATGTTAATGTTGTCATCTAAGGTGACATTGACACACAGGCACAGAGGCTCAAGACTAAGGACATTTTATTTTGATGGCATTGGGATTTTTGGAATGTCTTACCTGTACAATACTAAGGACCCTCAGTTGCCATGTTATTGCCAAAGCGCTGACCTCAAGTCACGTATCAGTTTTAGAGGTAAACATCGACTCTCAGGCCCACATATTTACCTTTGTGGTCCCTGATTTCAAAGCAACCTCTGACCTTTGAACCACATCCAAACAGATTATTCTTCCCAGGCAGATGCCCAACCAGACAGCTTGTTCCTTCCAGGTCATCCTATAGTGTCATTGTCTGTGGCCCTGTGTTTTCTGTCATCCTATCGTGTCAATAGTTGTGGCCCTGCCTTGTCTGTCAGAGACCTGACTTACAGTATAGTCCCTGCTCCCTGGTCTGTCAGAGTAGGTGATGGGGGGGGGGGGGGGGGGGGGGGCGGCTTCCATCAATCATCCTCAAGCACCACACGACAATACCCACAGCCACGGACAAGCTGTCTGAATTTATTCGAGCCAGATGCCGAGACATGACTTTGATTGGAAACCGCAAGTGTTCACTTAGGGGAGGTGTGTGTGTGTCTGTGTGCAAAATCCTTCCAACAGTTGCTTATTTGGCTAATTGAACTCTGTCATTGCCTGTGTCCTTGCCACTCTGGGTAATTACTATGGTTGTACTGTGGGATATTTATTAGAGTGAAAAGTGTTGTTTGTGTGGTTACAACCTCTACCAAACCTCTTTGACATTGTCTGTTTCCTTTGTTTCTCTTGTAGCTACATCCTGCTGCTGTACTGGCAGTTTACAGCCAATTGCAATCAAGCCTCCCCTCTCAAAAAAGACCTGAATACTAGTAACGATGGTGTGCTCTCTCCTTTTTATATCCTTCTTATTCTCACTCTCTTACTCACTCACTCCTGAAATGGCAGAGATATCAGTGTACAGCAAAGTGTTTTCAATCACTGCTGAAAGAACTACTTCCTTTGCTTGGCTCTCTTATGTTGAACATAATAAACGGCTCCCTATCCTCCGGACGTGTACCAAACTCACTAAAAGGGGCAGTAATAAAGCCTCTCTTGAAAAAGCCAAAACTTGACCCGGAAAATAAATACAAAAATATCGGCCTATATTGAATCTTCCATTCCTTAAAAATAAAAAAAGCTGTTGCTCAGCAACTCACTGCCTTCCTGAAGACAAATAATGTATACAAAACCCTCCAGTCTGGTTTTAGACCCCATTATAGAACTGATACCGCACTCGGTGAAGGTGGTAAATTACCTTTTTAATGGTGTCAGACCAAGGTTCTGCATATATCCTTGTGCTCCTAGACTGTAGTGCCGCTTTCTACACTATCGATCACCACATTATTTTGAAGAGATTGGAAACTGTAATTGGTCTACGCCAGGCCTGGGCAAAGGACGACCCGTATGCGGCCCACGACCTGATTCAATATGGCCGTGGAATCATGCTCAGCTCACATAAAGAATTTGCAATAGTAAAATTGAAAACGAATTTGTTATTCAAATTAAAAGCCCAATGAATACTTGCCTTTGTGTAATGATTTCACTCCCACCGCTTGTGGGACATTTTATTTTGAAGGCACTTATAAATCACAACTGCACGAGGACAGACGGTGACTGACAGGCTGACACGCACGTCACAAATTGCGCAAAAATGTTTATCAAAGGAAAGTAGACGAAAGTTGGGTGTTCCAGCAAGAGTGGACATCAAAATATTTATTCTTAGCTTCCTACTGCCTGAGCTATGTTGTTGATGCAAATTGAGAGGAGCGTGGGGCCTAGGATCGAGCCTTGGGGTACTCCCTTGGTGACAGGCAGTGGCTGAGACAGCAGAGTTTCTGACTTTATACACTGCACTCTTTGAGAGAGGTAGTTAGCAAACCAGGTCAAAGACTGGCCTACAAGAATGGAATGGTCTACCGTATCAAAAGCTTTGGCCAAGTCATTAAAAATAGCAGCACAACATTGCTTAGAATAAGGGCAATGGTGACATCATTGAGGACCTTTTAAGGTTGCAGTGACACATCCATAACCTGAGCAGAAACTAGATTGCATACCAGAGAGAATACTATAGACATCAAGAAAGCCAGTCAGTTGATTATTGACAAGTTTTCCAACACTTTTGATAAACAGGGCAAAATAGAAATAGGCCTATAACAGTTAGGATCAGCTTGATCTCCCCCTTTCAATAAAGGATGAACCGTGGCTGCCTTCCAAGCAATGGGAACCTCCCCAGAAAGGAGAGACAGGCTTGGCGATGATAGGGGCAGCAACCTTAAAGATGAAAAGGTCTAAACCATCTGACCCAGATGTTTTTTGGGGTCAAGTTTCAGGAGCTCCTCTAGCACCTCGGACTCAGTGACTGCCTGCAGGGAGAAACTTTATAGCGTAGCGGGGGGAAAATGAGGGAGAAGCATCGGGGATAGTCGCATTAAAGGGGGTGGGAGATGTTGGACGGGCAAGGAGGCATGGCTGAGTCAAATAGGAATCCTGACTTAATGAAGTGATGATTAGAGCTCAACCATGTGCTTCTTGTCAGTAACAACCACATCAACATTTAGGGACATGGGAAACTGTGAGGAGGAGGGTTTATTCTCCAGGTCTTTAACTGTTTTCCAGAATTTCTTGGTGTTAGACCCACAGAGAGAGAACTGCTCCTTAAAGTAACTAACTTTGGCCTTCCGGATAGCCTGAGTACACTTATTTCTAATTTGCCTGAACGAGAGCCAGTCAGCCTGAGTATGCGTGTGCCGAGCCTTTCGCCAAATGCAATTCTTGAGGTGGAGTAACTCTGCAAGGTCACGGGGGCTGAACCTGTTTTTAATTCTCATTTTCTTCATGGAGGCGTGTTTGTTAACAATACCACTGAAAATAAAAAAGAAGGTCCAAGCGTCTTCGACAGAGGGGATCAAGTTGATTCTATACCATTTTATAGAGGCCAGTTCATGAAGGAAGGCTTGCTCATGAAAGTTTTTTAGCAAGCGTCTATGACAAATCAGGACAGGTCATGGCATCATGGCCCTCATGAATGAACTGAATTCCAAACTACAAGGCAAGAGCCTTTTTGCACATCAGATGTACAACCTTGTCAAAGCCTTGAAGGAAAAATTACTCCTCCTGACCCGCCAAGTAGAAGCCAACAATCTCACCCACCTTCCGATACTACTAGTCTGTCCCCTAGCAGATGACCAGCGGGAGAAGTATATGCTGCTGCGTACTTTGAACGGTGAGCTTTTTTTCTTTCTGTTTTGAGTATTTCAAAGTGTTGGAAAATGACATGTTGGTTTCCTCTCGTTTCACCTTCAATGTGGATGACGCTCCCACTGACCTGCAACTTGAGCTTATCGGTCTTCAGTCTGATGCAGTGATTGGAGAACTATTCAAAACAATGTCACTGACAAGGGTCTATGCAGCTCTCGATGAACAAAACTTTCCAAAGATTAGGAGTCATGCTCAGAAGATGTTGCTACTGTTTGGTTCAACCAATGTATGTGAACAGACATTTTCAGTGATAGAAAAATAAAACAATTCAAGGAACAGATCATCTCTTACTGACTCTCAGCAATCCTGTGCATAGCGACGTCAGAAACGATACCTGACTTCACTGCTCTAGTCAATACCCATTAGACTTCACTCCTCACACTGATTGAGTAGTTTAATGTAATGTTGAGCTCTCTCTCTCTTTCTTGTGTTTTTGTGCATACCCGTTAACAAGAGTTCTGTCCATGGTGCTGACTGCAAAATGTACTTTTCCCTCTGTGTAGTTCATTGCATGTTTTAATAATGAAAATAACTATCAAAAGGAGGACATGGAGGGAACATTATTTCTGTGCATGTTAAAAAAGTAAAATAATTAGCATATCTGGACGTGATTTACAGTAGATATATCTGTCAACACAGTCATACACATGATATATATAATCCTGTAATATGATTCTGGCCCGCGATGGCAAAAATATATTCTAATGTGGCCCTTCATGGAAAATAATTGTCCAAGCCTGGTCTACGCGGACAAGTTCTTGCCTGGCTCAGGTCTTATCTATAGGAAATATCAATTCGTCTCTGTGGATAGTTTGTACTCTGACAAATCAATGGTAAATTTTGGTGATCCTCAAGGTTCAATTGTTTTCACTATATATACTACCTCTTGGTGATGTCTTTCGGAATCTCGATGGATGTACAGTAGTTTCAAATAAAACTGTGAAGGACCTTGTCGTTACTCTGGACACTGATCTCTCTTTTGAGGAACATATCAAAAATATTTCAAGAGTAGCGTTTTTCCATCTTTGTAACATTGCAAAAATCTGAAACTTTTTGTCCAAGACTTATGCAGTAAAGCTAATCCATGCTTTTGGTCCTTCCATACATAGCTACACGCACACTACAGTCACAAGACGCAGGCCTCCTTATTGTTCCTAGAATTTCTAAGCAAACAGCTGGAGGCAGGGCTTTCTCCTGTAGAGTAAAATATGTATGGAATGGTCTGCCAATCCATGTGAGATGTAGACTCGGTCTAAACCTTTTAAGTCTTTACTGAAGACTCATCTCTTCAGTAGGTCCTATGATTGAGTATAGTCTGGCCCAGGGGTGCGAAGGTGAACAGCAAGGCACTGGAGTGACGAACCTTCTCTCCACTGTAATTCTCTACCTCTGACACTATTACGGGGACTGAATCACTGGCTTGCTCGCGCTCTCCCATCCTTTCTGTCCTCGGGCTCGTGCGGTGGTGGGCTATATGCTATATATCTTTGTGGGCTATACTCAGCCCTGTCCGGGAGTAACTTTGGATGGGGCCACTGACCTGCTCACCGGATGTGCTACCTTGTTGTGCTGCTGTTCCAGTTTCTGCTGTTCTGCCTTGTCCCGGACCTGCTGTTTCTACCTCGGAATGTTTGGCTATGAAAAGCCAACTGACATTTACTCCTGAGGTGTTAACCTGTTGCACCCTATATAACCACTGTGATTATTATTTGACCCTGCTGGTCATCTATGAATGTTTGAACATCGATCTGGCCTTAATGGCCATGTACTCTTATAATCTCCACCTGGCACAGCCAGAAGAGGACTGGTCACCCCTCAGAGCCTGGTTCCACTCAAAGTTTTTTCCTAGGTTCCTGCCTTTCTAGAGTTTTCCTTAGCCACCGTGCTTATACATCTGCATTGCTTGCTCTCTGGGGTTTTTAGGCTCGGTTTCTGTATAAGCACTTTGTGATAACTACTGGTGTAAAAAGGGCGTTATAAATACATTTGATTGATCTCTCTGGAGAGAGAACCCAATCCTGTGGCGTTATTGGAGTCAACAATAATCCAGTAACATTCACCGGTTAACATGTTGAGGTGCAAAATCGTCTTGGCATACTGCCAAACTCTTGGAAGAGAGGAAGGCGGCGCAAACCAAAATGTTTCTCGCCTGCTGTGTCCCACACTGATTTCTCTCTCGCTCTCTCTCATTCAGATCTCTCTCACTATCCCCTTGTTCTCTTTCTCTTTCTCTCCCTGTCTCCCCATTCCTTACCCCTATCTCTCGCTCTCATCCCGTATCGTATTCCTCTCTGACCTCTTCCCCTCCAAGAGTCTGATACCGGTGACCAAGCTGTATGTCAGTGTGGTTGCCAGCACCAAGGGCAGTCTGAAAAAGGTTGACCGGCTGCTCTTCAAAGACTTCTGGCCGAGGTTCCTGGACAGCCTCAAGGCTCTGGGTGAAAAGGTGAGTACCTCTAGTACCCTTCGTTCTAACACTACTTAGATAACCGAGCCAAGGTAAGCTGTACTACACTGTGCTGGCCTGGATACAACAGCACAACAGTTGTTGGAAGCATGCTGGAAAGGACAATGGGAATGGAAATCAACTTGTTCATTATATAAATACTAGTAGCCAGTTTGGACAGGCACAGTGCTCCAACCCCAGCCCTTCAAAAGTAATTGACTAAGTTGGTGTTAAGCAAACCACACCCTTAATTTTTACTGAATGTTCATCCAAACATCAACATCATTGTTATAGAAAAGCCCTGATAAGTACTGTTTCTATTAGCTGAGTGACTGATATTGTGTCCTCACATCAGGGATTCAATATTATAGCCTTTTTATTATCCAAATGAATTGTAGCATTGAGCCTCTTTCATTATCTGCCTGTTGCGCTTCAATTATACGGTAATTGGCTTCACACCACTAGCAGATATCAATGGATGGCAATTTTCCACTTTTCTGACATTGTAATTCAACTGATGTTCATTGGGGAACAAAGACCAATTTGATGCGTAGGTAAGTTGCGGTTTTTTCCCTTGCATGTGAGTAATGTTGCTGTTTTATACTGTGACTAGCCTGATTCCAGATCTGTTTGTGCTGTCTTGCCAAGGCATGCCAATGACTATAGGAGTTTGGTTGAAGATGAAAATTTGTCCAATAGCATGATCATTATCCATGGAAAGTGTCCTAATTTGACGAGGCAACAGTAGAGAATCCTCATCTCCACGATTTAGAATGAAAAGGCAGGAGAGTTAAAAAAGAAACTCCAAACAGATAAGTGGTTGGCATGGCGATGATGAACGCCTTCTGATGCCTTATATTTTCACTCAAGGAGCGCAGTGCATCCTGGGAGTTTTCCTTTACCAATCAAAGTGGAGAGGGAATACAGTAGCACTCTCCCTGTCCCCTCTATGAGAAGTATCACTAGCTTTACATACTGGCTGGCATAACAGGAATATGCTACACTGGGATTTCTATCATATATATATATATATATATTCAACAAAAATATTTTTTATTTATTTCACCTTTATTTAACCAGGTAGGCAAGTTGAGAACAAGTTCTCATTACAATTGCGACCTGGCCAAGATAAAGCAAAGCAGTTCGACAACATACAACAACACAGTTACACATGGAGTAAAACAACATACAATCAATGATGCAGTAGAAAAAAATAAGACTATATACAATGTGAGCAAATGATGTGAGATAAGGGAGGTAAAGGCAAAAAAATGCCATGTTGGCAAAGTAAATAAAGTACAGCAAGAAAAACTCTGGAATGGTAGATTTGTAGTTTGAAGAAAGTTCAAAGTTCAAATATAAATAATATGGTGCAAAGGAGCTAAATAAATAAAATAAATAAATACAGTAGGGGAAGAGGTAGTAGTTTGGGCTAAATTATAGATGGGCTATGTACAGGTGCAGTGATCTGTGAGCTGCTCTGACAGCTGGTGCTTAAAGCTAGTGAGGGAGATAAGTGTTTCCAGTTTCAGAGATTTTTGTAGTTCGTTCCAGTCATTGGCAGCAGAGAACTGGAAGGAGAGACGACCAAAGGAGGAGTTGGCTTTAGGGGTGACCAGAGAGATATACCTGCTGGAGCGCGTGCTACAGGTGGGTGCTGCTATGGTGACCAGTGAGCGGAGATAAGGGGGGACTTTACCTAGCAGGGTCTTGTAGATGACCTGGAGCCAATGTGTTTGGCGACGATTATGAAGCGAAGGCCAGCCAACGAGAGCGTACAGGTCGCAGTGGTGGGTAGTATATGGGGCTTTGGTGACAAAACGGATGGCACTGTGATAGACTGCATCCAGCTTGTTGAGTAGGGTATTGGAGGCTATTTTGTAAATGACATCGCCGAAGTCGAGGATTGGTAGGATGGTCAGTTTTACAAGGGTATGTTTAGCAGCATGAGTGAAGGATGCTTTGTTGCGAAATAGGAAGCCGATTCTAGATTTCACTTTGGATTGGAGATGATTGATGTGAGTCTGGAAGGAGAGTTTACAGTCTAACCAGACACCTAGGTATTTGTAGTTGTCCACAAATTCTAAGTTAGAACCGTCCAGAGAAGTTATGCTGGACGGGCGGGCAGGTGCAGGCAGCGATCGGTTGAAGAGCATGCATTTAGTTTTACTTGTGTTTAGGAGCAGTTGGAGACCACGGAAGGAGAGTTGAATGGCATTGAAGCTCGTCTGGAGGGTTGTTAACAGTGTCCAAAGAAGGGCCAGAAGTATACAGAATGGTGTCGTCTGCGTAGAGGTGGATCAGAGATTCACCAGCAGCAAGAGCGACATCATTTATGTATACAGAGAAAAGAGTTGGCCCAAGAATTGAACCCTGTGGTACCCCCATAGAGACTGCCAGAGGTCCAGACAGTAGGCTCTCCGATTTGACACACTGAACTCTGTCAGAGAAGTAGTTGGTGAACCAGGCGACGCAATCGTTTGAGAAACCAAGGCTACTGAGTCTGCCGATGAGGATATGGTGATTAACAGAGTCAAAAGCTTTGGCCAGGTCAATGAATAGGGCAGCACAGTATTGTTTCTTATCGATGGCAGTTACGATGTCGTTTAGGACCTTGAGCGTGGCTGAGGTGCACCCATGACCAGCTCTGAAACCAGATTGCATAGCGGAGAGGGTGCGGTGGGATTCGAAATAGTCGGTAATCTGTTTGTTGACTTGGCTTTCGAAGACCTTAGAAAGGCAGGGTAGGATGGATATAGGTCTGTAGCAATTTGGGTCAAGAGTGTCACCTCCTTTGAAGAGGGGGATGACAGCAGCTGCTTTCCAATCTATGGGAATCTCAGACGACACGAAAGAGAGGTTGAACAGGCTAGTAATAGGGGTTGCAATAATTTCGGCAGATAATTTTAGAAAGAAAGGGTCCAGATTGTCAAGCCCAGCTGATTTGTAGGGGTCCAGATTTTGCAGCTCTTTCAGAACATCAGCTGAATGGATTTGGGAGAAGGAGAAATGGGGGAGGCTTGGGCGAGTAGCTGTGGGGGGTGCAGTGCTGTTGAATGCAGTAGGGGTAGTTAGGTGGAAAGCATGGCCAGCCGTAGAAAAATGCTTATTGAAATTCTCAATTATAGTGGGCTTATCGGTGGTGACAGAGTTTCCTATCCTCAGAGCAGTGGGCAGTTGGGAGGAGGTGTTCTTATTCTCCATGGACTTTACAATGTCCCAGAACTTTTTAGAGTTGGAGTTGCACGAAGCAAATTTCTGTTTGAAAAAGCTAGCCTTGGCGTTTCTAACTGCCTGTGTGTATTGGTTTCTAACTTCCCTAAAAAGTTGCATATCGCGGGGGCAGTTCGATGCTAATGCAGAACGCCACAGGATATTTTTGTGTTGGTTAAGGGCAGTCAGGTCTGGGGAGAACCAAGGGCTATATCTGTTCCTGGTTCTAAATTTCTTGAAAGGGGCATGCTTATTTAAGATGGAGAGGAAGGCATTTAAAAAAAATAACCAGGCATCCTCTACTGACGGGATGAGGTCAAAATCCTTCCAGGATACCAGGGCCAGGTCGATTAGAAAGGCTTGCTCGTTGAAATGTTTCAGGGAGCGTTTGACAGTGATGAGTGGAGGTCGTTTGACCGCTGACCCATTACGGGTGCAGGCAATGAGGCAGTGATCGCTGAGATCTTGGTTGAAAACAGCAGAGGTGTATTTAGAGGGCACGTTGGTTAGGATGATCTATGAGGGTGCCAGTGTTTGCGGCTTTGGGGTTGTACCTGGTGGGTTCATTAATAATTTGTGTGAGATTGAGGGCATCAAGCTTGGATTGTAGAATGGCTGTGGTGTTAAGCATGTCCCAGTTTAGGTCACCTAGTAGCACGAGCTCTGAAGATAGATGGGGGGCAATCAGTTCACATATGGTGTCCAGAGCACAGCTAGGGGCCGAGGGGGGTCTATAGCAGGCGGCAACGGTGAGAGACTTGTTTTTGGAGAGGTGGATTTTTAAAAGTGGAAGTTCAAATTGTTTGGGTACAGACCTGGATAGCAGGACAGAACTCTGCAGGCTATCTCTGCAGTAGATTGCAACACCGCCCCCTTTGGTCGTTCTATCTTGTCTGAAAACGTTGTAGTTAGGGATGAAGATTTCACAGTTTTTGGTGGACTTCCTAAGCCAAGATTCAGACACAGCTAGGACATCCGGGTTGGCAGAGTGTGCTAAAGCAGTGAATAAAACAAACTTAGGGAGGAGGCTTCTAATGTTAACATGCATGAAACCAAGGTTATTACGGTTACAGAAGTCATCAAAAGAGAGCGCCTGGGGAGTAGGAGTGGAGCCAGGCACTGCAGGGCCTGGATTCACCTCTACATCCCCAGAGGAGCAGAGAAGAATAAGTATGAGGGTACGGCTAAAAGCTATAAGAATTGGTCGTCTGTGACGTCCAGAATAGAGAGAAAAAGGAGCAGGTTTCTGGGGGCGATAAAATAGCTTCAAGGTATAATGTACAGACAAAGGTATGGTGGGATGTGAGTACAGAGGAGGTAAACCTAGGCATTTAGTGATTATGAGAGAGATATTGTCTCTAGAAACATCATTGAAACCAGAAGATGTCATAGCATGTGTGGGTGGAGGAACTGAGAGGTTGGATAAGGTATAATGAGCAGGGCTAGAGGCTCTACAGTGAAATAAGCCAATAAACACTAACCAGAACAGCAATGGAAAATGCATATTGACATTAAGGAGAGGCATGCTTAGCCGAGTGATCAAAGGGTCCAGTGAGATTCAGACAGCTAGCCGGGCCATAGGTAGCAAGCTGGTGGAAGATGGGAGGGAGGTCTGTTTTTAGCCACCTCGTGCGTTTCCGTCTGTGGGTTAGTGGGGTTCCGTGTGGAAGGGGGGACCTGTCCAAGTTGGCAAAATAGTTAGTTATAATGGCCCAAGAAAAGTGTCCGATAGACCTATTCAGATCGCAGCCGAAAAGACAGCTAACGATTAGCCGGCCGCAGATGGGCGATCAGGTTACGTCGCGACGGAGGGGCCAGTTGGATAACTCCCTCGGGCAGATAACGTCGGTGGTCCAGTCGTGAAGACCCGATGGGGCTCCGCATCGGCAGTAAAACGGGTCAGGATAGGTGAGTTGTAGCCCAGGAGACACTTCAGCTGGCTAGCTCAGGAATAGCCCAGGAGTGGCTGACGGAACTCTTCAGCTGGCTAGCTGGCTAGCTCCGTAATAATGTGTGTTAATTCCGTGACCGACGTTGCCAATAGTCACTCAGGTAGCAGCTAGTTAGCTGCAAGATCCAGGTGTAAATGTCCAGAGCCTGCGGTAGAAATCGGGGAAAGGAGAGAGAATAGGTCCGAAATGCTCTGGTCTGAGTCGCGCTGTACAAAAACTGGCGATAGCTTTTCGAGCTAATGGATAGCTGAGGACAGCTAACCGTGGCTAGCTGAACTTCAACGTTAGCCAGTGAAAATGGCTAACCTCTGGCTAGCTTCTGTTGTGGAATTCAGATGAGGTAAATAATACTTTCTTTTTTAAATTACTGAGGCGGGTTGCAGGAGAGTGCTTTGAGGTTGAATATTTAGAATAAAAAATGTAAAAAGATAAGTGAAGAAAAAATATGTAAATATATATATATATATATACACGGGGCACGACAGGACGTCTGAACTGCTACGCCATCTTGGAAAAAAAAAAGTAAGTAAATATAAACGCAACATGCAACAATTTCAAAGATTTTATTGAGTTACAGTTTATATAAGGAAATCAGTCAATTGAAATAAATAAATGTGGCCCTAATCTATGGATTTCACATGACTGGGCAGGGGTACAGCCATGGGTGGGCCTTGGAGGGCGTGGGCCTTGGAGGGCATAGGCCCAGGCACTTGGCAGCCATGCCCAACCACTGGGGAGCCAGGCCCAGCAAATCAGAATGGGTTTTTCCCCACAAGGGCTTTATTACAGACAAAAATACTTCTCAGCAACCCTCCACCCCCCCTCAGACGATCCCGCAGGTGAAGAAGCCAGATGTGGAGGTCCTGGGCTGGCGTGGTTACACTAGGTTTGCTGTTGTGAGGTCGGTTGGACGTACTGCCAAATTCTCGAAAAACTATGTTGAAGGCAGCTTGTGGTAGAGAAATGAACATTCAATTCTCTGGCAACAGCTCTGGTGGACATGCAGTCAACATGAAAATTGCCTGTGGCATTGTGTTGTGTGACAAAACAGCACATTTTAAAGTGGCCTTTTATTGTCCCCAGCACAAGGTGAACCTGTGTAATGATCATGCTGCTTAATCAGCTTCTTGAAACGCCAGACCTGTCAGGTGGATGGATTATCTTGGCTAAAGAGAAATGCTCACTAACAGATATATATATATATATATAACATATTTGAGAGAAATAAGCTTTTTGTGCATATGGAACATTTCTGGGATGTTTTATTTCAGCTCATGAAACATAGGACCAACACTTTACATATTGCGTTTATATTTTTGTCAATGTATATGTAAATTCTGAAATTCACAGACATCGCAATGTCACTTTTCTGGATGGTTGGAGAGGTATGGTACAGTGTGATGATAATATATGTTCATACATCAGTATGCTGATCCTTTATTGTGGCTGAGGTTAGTGGAAATGTCTATTTCCTCCTGATTATAATGGTATACAGTACCAGGAGCACTGACGTGCAATGTGGTTCCTTTCATTATCATATATTTCCCTGTGCTTGAAATTAGAAATTAGAGAAATATCAATACGAAAGTAGGAAAGGTCTGTTTACCTCATTGGGGAGTTTTGAGTGACAAATAATGGCAGTGGTCTCTGCAGCTTTCTACTCCAGCTTTTTTAGATGGTCAACGACACACCAGTGGAATGGGAATCTCGGTGTTTCTTTGTAATCCATTCCAAACCTGCTTTTAATGGTTTGTTGTTGCCAGATAGCTTCTCAGCTTCTTGAGGAACCTCAACTCAACTCTGGGACTGATTTAATGAACAGTAACCCCAAAAGAATCTATGAAAAATGCAAGTCACGAAGTCTGCGAAGTCTGGAATTGAAACCGTCTTCATTTCATTGTACTCTCTGGAAAATGCAAGGAACTACAGATGTAGGCTGTTTTATGAGTCAAATTTTACAGTAACCCTCTCTTATTCTCCCAAGACTTATATGCCCTGTGTGTCACGTCCTGGCCAGTATAAGGGTTAATTGTTATTGTAGTTTGGTCAGGACGTGGCAGAGGGTATTTGTTTTATGTGGTTCGGGGTGGTGTTTTGGTAGTAGGGCGTTTGATTTAGTATTTCCGGGTTTTGGTTTATGGTCTATGTTTATGTATTTCTATGTGTAGTCTAGTGAGTGTGTTTCTATGTTTGGTTAATTGGGGTTGGGACTCTCAATTGAAGGCAGGTGTTTTCTCTTTGCCTTTGATTGAGTCCTATATATTAGGCTGTGTTTGTCATTTGTGGGAGATTGTTTCTTGTTTAGCGTGTGTGAGCCTAACAGGACTGTCTGTATATCGTGAGTACGTTGTTTATTATTTTATGTTCACTTTTGAGTTAATAAACTTCAAGATGAGCATTCACAATCCTGCTGCATATTGGTCCTCCTTTTCCGACGATGATTTCGCCATATCGTCTGACGACGACAAACTGAGAGAGAGAGACTTAATATTTTGAGAAAGTTCTGCCCGCTATCATTTGCTGCCATATCAGAGTGGAAGAGAAACATTGCCTGCAATCCTGATTGAAAACAGTTCATGAAGTTCACTCTGCCCTGCGATGCACTGGAGAAGTAGGAGGGAGGGCATTTTTGTTGCAGCACATGTTTTCCATCTGAATAGATTCAATGGTGACGTTCTGTAGAAGAACTATTTATATTTAGTCATGCCTTTTATTACAGACTTGCTCACTGTCTGACAGACAGCCATTCAACACAACATTCTCTCCTTCTCCACACACACACACACACGTACACATACACTCATTCCCCCCATATTTTTGTGTTGCTCTAAGTCACCCAATGAATTCCAAGAAGTGACGTGAGGAATAATAGGAAATGTAGAGTCCACTCCTATGTCTTATCAGACACTGTGGTTTTCTTTCTTTGGAGAATTTATATGACAACATGAAGTTGCTACGTTGAAGGTGGTAACTAGAAAATGAGTCTCCTCCCCAACCCTCCCCTCCTGTCCTTTCAGGGTAGCCTGATTTACCCAGTATTATAAAAATACCCAATGCATCTGTGTATCTCTCAAAGCTTTTAACAGTGTGAACACACACATATATATATATATATATATATATGCTCCCTCTAACAGTATATCTAATTTCAATCGCCTTCATTAGCCATTTTCTAGAAAGCAGTGGAAGAAAAACTGCACTCAGTGGCCTCGCAGCATAACAACCTTGAACATAGATGTGGGCTGTAAAATGTTTTATCGGGATGTCTTCACTTCCTGGCTACCTGCCAGCTCCCCCCCCCCCCCCCCCTCTGAGGAGCAGTCTACTCTAGACAATAGACAGGTTTATTACAGCTTCATGTGTGAACCTCTTTTCACTGTAAATCTGGTGGTAATGCAGCCTAATGGATTGCTGTAATTGCCGTCTGTCAGGCATTTCACCAGTTATCAAAGTGATTTACTCTGCATTCGGGTAACTCATCGTTATCCACTACCTATGAATGTTTTTAACACTTAATAAAACACATTTCATGGCAGAAAAACGTTCACTATGCACCAGGAATAGTCGTGGTTAGCGTTTTTTTTTTATTGTCAAGTGAGCAAATTACTGGTAGACTGTATAAACTCTTGTTTACTTAGTACCTGTACCCAGTGGTTTTTATTCAGTTCCACCTGGTTTGGTTTCCGCAGCTAGAAGGATAGACCAGTCAAGTTCCTTGTCTAGGAGCAGTGAGGTCTCAATCTGTTTCTCTGTCTCTCTCTCTCTTTTTCTTTCTCTAGCCCTCCTTGCCTTCCCTTCTCCCTGGCCCAGTGACTTGTGATGATGTAGATCTGTACATTGTGGTGATGGATGGTGCAATATTGGCGGACATACACGGTATATACAGTAAGGGGTGGCTGAAGAAGGGGTTGTCAATGTATCCTTTTACATGGTGTATGGGATGCTTACAAGAAGGTTGCTTTGAAGAGCAAGGGAGTTGCAGACATATTTTTTTGTGTGCATGCCTACGATTCTATATACAGTATATCTACATAATATACGATATATACAAACTATCAGTAATAGACAAATCACCTGTCTGCCGACCAGACTGAAAATATGATCAAAAAACAGGTGTGCCTGCCTGCCAGTCTTGAACAGCCTCTCTAGGGAAAAGGCAGAGACACTAACAGAGGTAGTGAGTTGGGCCATAATGATCCCATCTCTCAGTGTTGCTCATAGCTCCCTCTCATGGTGGGCTCCACCCCCATCCCTGGTTGCTAAGCTCTCCTCTCCCCTGATATTCTCTTCTCTCATTCTGACCGTTCCCTCTTTCTTTCTGCTCTGTTTTCCAACCTGGCCTCATCGCTGTGCTGAGGGACTGATGGAGCTGTGCTGTAGCTGCTCTGTTGGCTAGGGAAGGGAGGTGGCTGCAAATACCTCACCTCCCTGCCTTCTTCCCTGGCACCATGGCCCAGTTATCCATACCCCACTGAGCTGAAGGGGCCAGAGCCACCACTTATCCTCTTCTCAGAGAGAGGGAGAAGGATAGCGAGAGAGAAATGGAGTGAGATAGAGAGAAGTGTAGGAACAGGGGAGGAGTGTGTACCCAGTTCGCATTCTTTTCATCTCTCCCATCACCATTTACTTACGGTCTTTCTGCTAGCTCCAACCTTTTCTCCCCTCACCTATTTTGAGAAAAAAGGCAGAGTGAAGTATACTGTACATAGTATTGATGTGAAATATGAGGCAGTTAGTCTGGGGAGAACCATTCCTTTGTCATGGAATGGGGGTTAGCCTATTTATTTTGACCCCCATTCCATTTCCTGACAGTCGCAGGTTAATAGATTTCAGGGGACCTCAGCAGGTGGTATCTCGCCTCTGGATGAAAGGTGTTATGGGTGATGAAGGTTCACCTGTGGGTTGACCTGTTTGATTGACAGCCGTAAAACGACAGGAATGAGAATGATAGAGGGGCCTTTCATGTCATTATATCCTACAGATGTGGGGAAACACCTTAGCAGTGTACAAAATCGCGGAGATCTTATGAAAACGTAACATTTCAAATACTCTGCACAGCATTCACGACAAAATGACATTCTAAATTTACAGCTTGTGGATGCATCATGTCTCTCTCTCACTCTCCCTCGATCACGACAGACAGATGGGGGTGAGGCATGAAGCATCATCACAATCTGGATAGAGATGAGTGACCATTTATACATTTTATTCATTCTTCTATACGTCCCAATTCTGGCACTCTCAATTGAGCATGCCTTTTACTGTGCTGTGTTTATAATTAACAGTGATTACATTCTAAAGGTCAATCAACTATGGGGCGGCAGGTAGCCTGGCTGGTAGGAGTGTTGGGCCAGTAACCGAAAGGTTGTTGGATCGAATCCATGAGCCAACAAGGTAAAAATCTGTTGTTCTGCCCCTGAGCAAGGCAGTTAACCTCCAACAACAACTGCTCCCCGGGTGCTGATGACGTGGATGTTGATTAAGGCAGCCCCCCTCTGATTCAGAGGGGTTGGGTTAAATGCAGAAGACACATTTTAGTTGAATGCATTCAGTTGTGCAACCTCTGTCTCCCCCCCACCCGCTCTCCCTCTCTCTCTCTCTCAATTTTTTCAATTCAATTTAAGGGCTTTATTGCCATGGAAAACATATGTTAACATTGCCAAAGCAAGTGAAGTAGATAATAAACAATAAAAATGTACACTCACATAGGTTCCAAAATAATAGACATTTCAAATGTCATTATGTGCAAATAGTTACAAATGGGAAGTTAAATAAATATGGGTTGTATTTACAATTGTTTGTTTTTCACTGGTTGCCCTTTTCTTGTGGCAATAGGTCACACATCTTGCTGCTGTGATGGCACACTGATATTTCACCTAATATATATATATATATATATATATGGGAGTTGATCAAAATTGGGTTTATTTTCAAATTCTTTGTGGGTCTGTGTAATCTGAGGGAAATATGTGTCTCTAATATTTTCATAAATTTGGCAGGAGGTTAGGACGTGTGTCTCTCTCTCTGTCTCTCGACAGAGGACAGTGTGCAAACTGACTCTGGTGAAGACGTGGACCGTAGACAAACTGAAGGCCTACTCCGAGCTCGCTGGGACAACCTGACTTCATTGAGGTCAAGGTAGGTGGTGACTCTTCCATCCTCTCCATCTCTGCCCCTCCATTTCTCCACCCTCATACTTGTTCCATGGCAGGAGCTATAAAAACAACAATATCTAGAATTCAGAGCTCCTTGTGGAGTTCAGTCAAGTAATTTCTTGGAAATTCTTGGAAAACCCTCTTTGGTAGTATCTCTATCTTCGCCTCACTTGCCTTGTTTGTCTGTCTCTTTCCCCCTCTTTTCTCTCTCTTCCTCTCTCTCTGACAGTGCTATGTTATGTATATAGGGAGTAGGACCACTTAATGACCAGACTCTCATTTGCTCTCCTCATTACGATGTTTGTGTGAAAGCAAACCAACCACTGACTGACTACAGCAAATTAACTCATATAGGGGGCATAGAAAACACACAACATGTGGGTAAATACCTCAGAAATACAATACAGCTCCCCCTTATATTCCCTGCAGTATGACAATAAAGAATATTTAAGGACAATGTAATGGCGAAACTCCCAATGAATACAGGTTTAATGAAGTCTGAGCATGTCATACCCAATCATCTGCATTTTTTGCTGCACGTTTTCTTCTGACTCAATTTACTGACTTACAATAGCTGATGGGGTTTATCCTCCTCTGATAACGGTCAGCTGGCCCTGTTTAGATGTGCCCTTCATAAGAACCCATAAGAGAAAATGGCTGATGTATAATATAAAAAGGGAATTATCTGAACAACTGAGTCCGATCTGATGGCTTTTTCATGACATCCCAGATTCATCTCGCCGCACGCCAAACGCTGTACCATTAGTCATTGTTGAGTGATCTCCCACCACACGTGTCCCAAGTGGCACCCTATTCCCTTTATATTGTAGGGCCTAATGTTTTTGTTCAGGGCCCGTAGTGCACTATATAGGGAATAGGGTTCCAATTGGGGAACATACAGTGTGTGTGGAATTCATCTGAATGGCAGGGAGACGCACTACAGGACAGTACATTGACCCTGGCATAGTAATTAGGCTGATAAAGTATTAATGGGAGGAGGAAGGCTGAGCCGTTCCCTTGTTGCACCACTATCATCATTTGATCTATCTGCAGTTGTCATAGTGACACACGCTGGTCTGGGGCCCCTGCCGTTATTTAATTCAATACTGTTAAAGGTGCAATATGCAGAGATCGCTACGCCATTTCCTGGTTGCTAAAATTCTAATAGTTTGCTTGTTTGTCACAAACAAGAAATTAGGCAATGTATAGTGTAGAGAATCATTGCACAATCTAAACCGCTGTGAAATATCCTTTCAGTAAACAAAAATATAGTATTTTCAGCTGTTTGAAGCTGGTCTACAAAACCTAAAATAAAAGATACAAAACTTAAGAACAGGAAGCATAGAAATAGCACACATAGAACAGTTATAACGCTTCTTAGACTTGCTTTCAATGAGAATCACAGATCTATAACTGGCATTTCTATGTACATTTTGTCAGGTCCCCCAAAAAGTTACATATTGCAACCTTAAGCTTTGTTCTTTGTAGTGCTGTGGTGATTGCCATTGTCTCAGTGACCTAAGTGTAGAGACTTGAAGGAAAAGACTGAAAGCAAGACAAAGGTCGCCTTGATTTGAAATTAACTAAAAATTAAACCATGTGAGGACCCAGACTCTTGAGGCCGCAGGTTGCCTAGTGGTCAGAGCGTTGGGCCAGTAACCGAAAGGTTGCGGATCGAATCCCCGAGCTGACAAGGTAAAAATCTGTCGTTCTGCCCCTGAACAAGGCAGTTAACCCACTGTTCACCTGTAAGCTGTCATTGTAAATAAGAATTTGTTCTTAACTGACTTGCCTAGTTAAATAAAGGTTACATTGATTTTTTTTTTTTTTTTGAGAGGCCTTGTCTGGCCAGCATGTGATATGGATAGTTGGTTTGTCTTCCTCATGCCTTTTTTCTTTTTAGATTTGTTTTGTGTATTTTTTTTTACCCCTTTCTCCCCAATTTCGTGATATCCAATTGGTAGTTACAGTCTTGTCCCATCGCTGCAAGACGGACTCAGGAGAGGCGAAGAGAGCCATGCATGCTCCGAAACACAACCGCCAAGCCACACTGCTTCTTGACACACTGCACACTTAACCCAGAAGCCAGCCACACCAATGTGTTGGAGGAAACACCGTACAACTGATGACCGAAGTCAATGTGCATGTGCCCAGCCGCCACATGGAGTCGTTAGAGCCCGATGGAACAAGGACATCCCAGCCGGCCAAACCCTCCCCTTACCCGGACAACGCTGGGCCAATTTTGCGCCGCCTCTTGGGTTTCCCGGTCGCCTGCAACACAGTCCGGGATCGAACGCGATGCAGTGCCTTAGACCGCTGCGCCACTCGGGAGGCCCTCTTGATGCCTTTTTCAGTTGGTCATCTAGATGTGAGCAGATGCCCATTGATATTTTCTGGGTGTTTCCATTCATCCCTTGAATGGGATGCTTAACAACATCATACAACTGACTGAATTCACCGCAATATCCATGAGGCATGATACAGTTTAGTTCAATAGACTCAGGGACGTGGGGGTAAACTGTTGAGCCTGTAAAATCTCCTCATATTTACTTCTCACAGCTATGCTGTCCAGTGCTGTTAGGCTTTAAACTCCTAAATGAAACATCCTCAAAGCAAAGAAAAGCACACAGGTCATTTTCTCATCAATGTGCAATAAGACATTTATACCGCCAACACTGAAGCATAATTTCTGGTCTATTATATTCTATTACCTAATCTCTTCCTTTGGCAGTACAGTAATTGTCTTATGCTAGAGATACAATGCCCCAATGCCCCTTTCTCCTGCTCTTTATCGCATCTTCTCCTTTAGACTCACCTCCCCTGAAGGAGAGGAGGAAGATGTGAAGAGAGGAAGTTATGCAAGATAGGCCACTATATCTCCTGTAAATTCTAAACAAGGCCGTCAGAATGGGAGGGGCCCTCCTTCCCCTCTCATTTCAAAACCAGGAGCATGCTTCGGCCTGATAAGTTACATGTCTGACTGTTTGTCACAGACTTTGATCCAACGCTGTGTCCTGGGTTTAGGATTTACACACACACAGACACACACTGACTCCGGTGCTCCTCCCATCATTCACTCTCTCAGCAATTATTACAGCTCAGTCAGTTCAACATCTGCTTCTCTCCTTGAACTTCGCTTCTTCACCTCCTGCTATGGGGAAGCTGTGATCACCTGCTCTCCTCATCCACACACACACACACACGTGTTAATGAAAATCCCCCACACTTCTCACACCTTCCATTAGCTCTCAGCTCAATCTCTCCACCAGCTGACTCAGAAGGCTCATCTCATGTGTGCTGAGTGTGTTTGTGTGCATAATAATACAATCATTTGGTGTGTATTTATATTTGTCCCGTTTCACACGTACAAGTGTGTATTATACGCATGTGTGAATTGGAAATAGTGTTTTTTGGGGGGAATATCCCATTCCCCCTGAGACACCCTCTGAAAGTGGGGTCACAGCCAGGGTCAGCCATTATCATGTCAAGGAGGCAGGAGCTGTGGATCCCTCCCAAAACACCTGACAACAGCTGAGGAGATATGTTGTTCCAGAGAGGATTTAGAGATGCCAACACAAGATCTTCTTGCCAATCCAACGGCACCATGCGACATTGGCCATCGGACACGGTGCCAGGCAGGCTGCATCATCAGGTCTGACGCCAACACTGTTGAAATGGATCGTTCGGCCAATCAGTGAGAGCCAAGGTTGCCTGCAAAGATATTTCAATTGTGTTTAGTCATAGCATCAAGCCACAGAGTAAATGTATGGATCTGAGGGGGAAGCTATTGTGTCAAGGGACAGAGTAAATGTATGGATTCGGAACTGAGGAATCCTCCATACAGTTTAGGAGATAAGAAAATTGTCCCGTTTAGGATTTACATTATTGTTGTGCAGATATCAAGGTTGACTATAAACCCAAGTTGATAGTGCATTACCACTCCCACTCTAATCAACCTGTGTCTGGGCATTTAGAGAGGCCAAATCCCAGGGATTTCCAACACAGACACATTCATCAACATTTATGCCATGCTGCATACGCTGATATAATAGCCTACCTCAATTTTCGCTCTTTGGAAGAAAATATTCAGGAATTATTATTATATTTTGAGTTTATGCCAGGTTAACTTCTATGGGCTAGGTGGGACGCTAGCGTGAAATATCAGGGCGTGAAATCCCTCCTGAGATGTGTGCAAACCTGGTAGCCAACTACAAGAAATGTCTGACCTCTGTGATTGCCAACAAGGGTTTTGCCACCAAGTACTAAGTAATGTTTTGCAGAGGGGTCAAATACTTATTTCCCTCATTAAAATGCAAATCAATTTATAACATTCTTGACATGCGTTTTTCTGGATTTTTTTGTTGTTATTCTGTCTCTCACTGTTCAATAAACCTACCATTAAAATTATAGACTGATCATCTCTTTGTCAGTGGGCAAATGTACAAAATCAGCAGGTGATCAAATACTTTTTTCCCTCACTGTAAGTGGATTATTTTACGCTCATGGTTACACAGTTATATCCTCAACTATCCACCATACCTAAAGTTACCGAAGTGTCTAAAAATACCTCTATTTCTGAGGTTTGTATCATTTTCAGTGTATATCCTAGTTCTTAGAGGAGCTGTGATTCGACAACAGCGAGCCGGTCGCAGGGCATTGACTAAAAACTGTAAAAGTGATTTCCATTAGCTGGGCAGAGGGAGGTAACTGAGTGGAACATGTAAAAGTTGCCCTATTTCCACCACCAGGGGACAGACAAATGGGACCTACTTGATATGGGACAGTACTTACTACGACACAGCCTAGTGACCATGGCTTTTGCACAGCTAGAGATGCTTCTGAGATCAGGGTTTGGGTTAAGGAGAAGGCAAAGTGGCATACAATGCAACCCCTTTCAACACCTCATTATGAAACCCAGCAACACGCTTTGGGAACTATCAGAGTTTTCTGTATTCACTGAATGTTTTCCTTCACAATAATTTGACCCCGAAATGAACAAAGCAATTGTAAAAGAAAGTCAAATGTCACATTTGTCAAAAAGAAAGATAAAACCGTCAACAGCGTCTCAACAGATCAAAGGAGCCGTGATGTTGACAATTGACACATTTTGTAAGAGCAGTATCTTACGTCACACCATTATCATCAATTCGCTTGGTTTTGTGCGTAGAATCTAGCTGTTGCTGCAACAGCTGATGACCCACCTGACTGCATTGCACTTTAGCCCAACCCAATTAATCATTGAAGCTGGAGACATATCTCCCTCACTAACTTTAAGCATCAACTGTCAGAGCAGCTTACCGATCACTGCACCTGTGCACAGCCCATCTGTAAATAGCCCACTCAACTACCTCATCCCCCAAATGATTTATTTTTGCTCTTTTTGCACCCCAGTATCTCTACTTCCACATCATCATCTGCACATCTATCACTCCAGGGTTAATGCTAAATTGTAATTATTTGGCCACTATGGCCTATTTATTGCCTTACCTCCCCAATCTTACTACATTAGCACACACTGTATATATATTTTGCTATTGTGTTTTTTCTATTGTGTTATTGACTGGACGTTTGTTTTACTCCATGTGTAACTCTGTGTTGTTGTTTTTGTCACACTGCTTTGCTTTATTTTGGCCAGGTCGCAGTTGTAAATGAGAACTTGTTCTCAACTGGCCTACCTGGTTAAATAAAGGTGAAATAAAAATGTACATTTTTGCCAACAGACGAGACCATTAGGTAACATAGTACATCCAACAATACATTCAGGCTGAATTGTTAGATTAACAACTTGGTCCACCAGTGTGAGGACAGACGCTGGGAGACGAGAAGCAAGTACAGGGAGGGAAGATTTAATGGATAAACGGACATGAAACAAAACAAGGACAGCGTCTGGACAAGGGGAACAAATGGACATTAATGCAGACACCGGGAAGAAACTGTGACAGATATAGGTGAGGCAATCAATAAGGTAATAGAGTCCAGGTGAGTCCCATGAAGCACTGATGCACGTAACGATGCATATCCCACCTTCTCCATCTCGCAAAAACCAGCAAGCGCTATAATGAAACTGTCTTCACAGAGTTCAAGTAACAGACACATCTCAACATCAACTGTTCAGAGGAGACTGTGTGAATCAGGCCTTCATGGTCGAATTGCTGCAAAGAAACCACTACTAAAGGACACCAATCAGAAGAAGAGACTTGCTTGGGCCAAGAAACACGAGCAATGGACATTAGACCGGTGTAAATCTGTCCTTTGGTCTGATGAGTCCAAATTTGATATTCTTGGTTCCAACCACCGTGTCTTTGTGAGACGCAGAGTAGGTGAACGGATGATCTCTGCATGTATGGTTCCTACGTGAAGCATGGAGGAGGTGGTGTGATGGTGTGGTGGTGCTTTGCTGGTGACACTGTCGGTGATTTATATAGAATTCAAGGCACACTTAACCAGCATGGCTACCACAGCATTCTGCAGCGATATGCCATCCCATCTGGTTTGCGCTTAGTGGGACTATCATTTGTTTTTCAACAGGACAATAACCAAACACACCTCCAGGCTGTGTAAGGGCTATTTGACTAAGAAGGAGAGTGATTGAGTCCTGCATCAGATGACCTGGCCTCCACAATCACCTGACCTCAACCCAATTGAGATGGTTTGGAATGAGTTGGACCGAGCCAACAAGTGCTCAGCATATGTGGGAACTCCTTCAAGACTGTTGGAAAAGCATTCCTCATGAAGCTGGTTGAGAGAATGCCAAGAGTGTGCAAAGCTGTCATCAAGGCAAAGGGTGGCTACTTTGAAGACTCTAAAATAAAATGTATTTTGATTTGTTTAACGCTTTTTTGGTTACTACATGATTCCATATGTGTTACTTCATAGTTTTGATGTCATCACTATTATTCTACAATGTAGAAAATAGTCAAAATAAAGAAAAACCCTTGAATAAGTAGGTGTGTCCAAACTTTTAACTGGTACTGTATGTCTCAAAAGTATCTAAAAGTATGTATTTTGTAAGCAACAATCCCTTGTAACAAGTGTCCCTTGTAAACAAGGTATTTTGACACCAATGGGACTTCCTGGCAAGATAAAGGTTAAATAATAACAGCTAAAATAAACATTACAGGCACGGCTAAGGCTCGATTGTGGGTTGTCGACAATGCGGCTTTTAAAGCAATGTTCCCGGGTAAAACGCTGCAGATGTCGGCTCAATAGGAAATTACCTTCAAAACTGCATTTTCAACAAGGAGCAATCAGATTGAATCCTGTCCTAGATTTTGTTGATCTCACCAGGCTCTAATATCATTAGTTTCCTGCTGCCAAAAAATGAATGTTCCCAGATGGCAGCTCTGATTGGAAAATGCAGCAGAGTGCAGTGCAAGGTGGACGGTGTGATCCTAAATCATTTTGCAGTATCACCCGCGGTCATCATTAGAGCATCAGATTATCATTTGAGTGTTAGATTATGTGATTTTGAAGCTTTGGGTTCAGAAAGAAAATGAAGAAAAGATTTACTGACTGAAAGTGTCCCCAACTCCACCACTCCCACACTCAGACACAAAGTGGCACAGAATTCTGTTAGGGTCTCCATTGGTGTCAGTGTTCTCATGCGTTTTGGGCTGTTGCTGTCATTTCCAGCAATTTCCTCTTTGGCAGAGGGCAGCTTTCAATTTGGCTCCCGCTCCCTTCAAATCTGTTTGCTTGACTGAGAGCCCAGAGTTCTTCCCCTGTGATGCTAATACACACACACACACACTTGTATGTATATTGTGCACACACTCATGCACAAGCATGAACTCCCACAAGCTACTCTATTCAAAGACAAGAATAGTGTTATTTGCAATGAGAGGGAAAAAATAAGTAATTGCTATGTAGCCCCTCTTTTGCCAAAGTAAAGGCCTTAATGTATGCCCTTAACAAATGTCATTGACACAAGCATCAAAGACCTGGCTTCAGAATGCGTGCACACACGGGCATTAGACAGTTTGTCGTCAACACAGGCCCAATGGCGGTGTGCAGAATGGGGTGTGCCTCAGGGCTCTGGTACTGCCTCAACACCCCTCCATCTCAGGCTGAGTATGCACTTGTGTGCACCAATGGCAGCCTGAGAATTAATGAGGATGCCACCTTGCCAAACACAGTGAAAAATGTCAAAAAGACACCATTCTTCTGCATCTGCTGAGTAACAAAATAAACCCATGGGTATAATACATTAACTGGTCCCTATATTTTGAAATCCAAAAACACTGTATTCATAAATGTTTATGGCTTTATAGGGAGCCAGCATTATCGCTACAAATTTAGATCTCCACTCCAAACTCTCCTTAATCGTCCCCCAAATGGGAACTGGGCTACAAAATGGTTTGAACAAACCCAAGCACATTTACTTTCCATCTGTCCTTATGAAGTCCTGGCCAAGCAGCCATTCTGATCATCCCCCATATGCTTTGTGTTGTTAGATAATAAGGGAAGGGAAGGGTTGGATCTGGATGGAACTCTGATGTTCTGTTCTGAGGGTACAAAACATTCTGAAGATGGGTTCTGATTCTGAAGCCAGGGCAGGAATGGATGTGACAATGTTGGCATCACCAAGCTCATTCTGCTACCCTGCCTCCTGTCCTATCCAGTCCTGTCCCTCTCTGTGCCTGGCTGGCTGAAGTCATAGAGACACAATGTCTACACTAGCATTCTACCTAGAATAAAGCAATGTATTCAGCATGCATTTAAAGTTGTATACTTGTGTGAATATTTGAACGTAGCCTAGCTAGCCTAAGGATATACTTGATTATAATACCTTTTTCGAGACCAAACCTGTGCCTGCCTAGAGTGGGCCATATGTTTTCTCAAAGTTGGGTGGGTTTCCAAATCACACTGTTGTTGTTGACTAAATTAAATATAAACCGTGGCGCAGCAGGTTTTCTAAAGGCAGTGTGTGGGAGGGTGCCGGTTTAAAGCTAAATCTGTCTTTAAAAATGTATGGTAAATAAACTCAACAACTCAGAGGAGAGTGGGACTGCATTTTTGTCAGAGATAAAAACATGATGTGTGTGTGTACCATAACACACACAAACATTCTAACTAAGGATTCTTGTCATACCCTCTCCTTGAACTCTATGGGCTAACTTTAGATGGAGTCTACAAATTGGTTCTGAGGACTTAAGGATGGTGATGAAGCTGGCTATAGGCTCCACATTATTATGGAGACAACTTAGAACACACACACACCACACATAAACACACTTATCTGTTGTTAAAGGCCTGAGTAATCTTTACAAAAACAAATATACAAACAAATATCAACACACTTAGGATTTCTTCATAAACCATGATAGTGGTAGTCCATAATAATAATGATAATTCTTATGTTAATTATTATACTTAGTTTCAACAAATTGTTCCATATGCTAAATAGCAATGTGTTGCTAAAATGAGTTCAGGATGACACATCGCATACATCACTTAGAGAAATGAAGTGAACCAACCACAAAACCATTCCAATCTCACCAGGGTTGATGCACGCCTCTGGTAATCTGATAGAAGTGACCATCAATCCTAGCCCACCTTCTCCATTTCACGAAGACATGCACACACTAACAAAAATGCACACACACACATATACGGACTAACAAACATGCTCACATGCATGTGCACACACAAACCAATCAAAGAAATCACCTGCATTAATACACAATTTTGTAGATATTTTCAACTTGCTAGCTCTTGCTAGCAAAAAACTAATTGTTAACTCTTGATATTTTGGAAAAAGACACTCCTGACAATATCGTAAAGGGTAGAGAATTTAATGTTGTAACTGTGATGTTTAAGAACTTTGTAATTGTTGTACTTTAAATGTTAGAAAAGCAGTTAGCTTTTGGCTAGATGCGGTTAGCTTTTGGCTAGCTGCGGTTAGCTGTTGGCTAGCTCCGGTTAGCTGTTGGCTAGCTCCGGTTAGCTGTTGGCTAGCTGCGGTTAGCTGTTGGCTAGCTGCGGTTAGCTGTTGGCTAGCTCCAGTTAGTTGGTTGCTAGCTTCAGTTATGCTAGCTTGTTCAATCATTTTCCAATAATTAGCATTAATGTCAGTTGCAATAGTCTTGTCTTTCTATTAGCCCTCTTCTTATACTGGTTAAATGTATTTTGAGCATGGGTATAAAGTAAACTTCTAATGAGTTATACCAGTCTTTACAGTCTTCTACGTAATTATAACCTGAACAGGTGAATTAAAGTTAAGAGTAAATGTGTTTGCGGTATAAATGTAAGGAATTTGAGGATGTGATTATGTCAGGGATTTATGAGACAGATCACTAAATACACTTTAAAGAAAACATTGAAATACAAAGACGGTTTGCACTTGGGAAAATGTTGAATAAAATAATTGAGAGAACCTTTGAAAGAGAAGCCACGTTCTCCTGTTTCATTATTTATCCTGTGTTACAATAACTATTATCTGCTGCACCAGTCCAAAAACTGGGACATGTAACACTAAATTTAATTGACTGCAATTTCAGCAACCCAAATCGTTGAATCTCGATCTGACTGTGAACATTTGAAACTACAGCTGGCGAGTCTGGGGACCTTCTCACCTGCAGACGGAAGTCCTGTTTTGACCGGCTCTGTTGGACCAGCATGTAATGCCAAAGGGACCTGTAGACTGAAGGCACTCAGCCATCCCTAACATGTAAGCATCTGTTCCCCTGAGGCTGAAGCCATTATGGTTTAGCCTCTAACCTACACTCTCTCTATAAGCAACACTCCCTCTCTCCCTAGAGGGCTGGCCAACTTGCACCTATCATTTGTCTTGCTACACACAATGCAGAACTACAGTAGCCTTAGGAAAGGTATGGTGAGTGTGGTACTGTAGAGAGAGGGATGTGTGAGAAATGATCTGTGAATAAAGAGTGAGAGCAGATCATTGTTCACGGCATGCCCAGAGTGAGAGGAGGGATTGATCGCTTTTCTGTCACTCCGTATGACATGTCTGTCTCTTGTCAGTCTGAGTGAAGTCAGCAACTCTCTAAACCTCTGAGAAACACTGAAGGAACATGACTACTTTCCATAATTCCTACTGTAGGTAGATGATCAATCAAACATCCATCACCTGAGATCTGGTGACCTACAGGCATTCAAATCCAAGTTCAAAACGCAACCACAGTCTGCCAAAGATTTTGAATTCTGTAATTTCCTATTGTTGCCTGACCCAACCCACTCATTCCATTCACAGTGACACTCCCTCCCACTCACTGTACTCAGTGACCTACTTCACTGACCAATAAACACAAACTATAAACCCCTTTACAGCCAATCCCCTGAGGGCTTACAAGAGTGTTAAAACGTCCGATTCCAACTCTGGAGCCTATAAAAAGATGGCGATGAATAGAAAATGTGGGTTTAGAGGCTGTGCTGACAATGCTCTGCCTGCCAACACACCGAATATGTCCTTCATATACCAGTGGATGTTTCCTGGTAAAAGGGAGAAAGGACAGGTCATTCTCAGGTCATATACAAATGTATTGCAATGAAATACAAACACACCCGCTGTTATGTTCCCAATATGACAGTCATTCCACTAACATGAAGGAAACTACACAAGATAAACATTTTTTTTTTTTAAACAATGAACAATAAATCATCAACAAACAACAAAAGATAACATTGTGTACACAAAATGTAGTGATTGTGAATGCATGCACTTGCCTTCCCTACAGACTTGGGACATGGAAAGGTAGGAGCAAGTGGTAGGGGTTTCCCCATGCAGTTCAAGGTGGAGGGAGAGTGGTGGACGTGGATAGACTACGAGTGGTTCCAGGAGCTTGTCCATGCCTATGAGGCAGCCAGACCTTCTCTGCCCAGGATTACATGGCCAAGACCCCGACCCAGGCCCTGTTTGGTGCCCAGGAGTGAGGCTTCGACCCAACAGACACACGCTACCAGAGGAGACACAAGACCAAAGATATCTCAGGAAGCTGAGAGAGAGAGAAGAGTAGAAGAGAGGAGAGACAGAAATTCCTCCTCTCCTTCCTCACAAACTTAGACTTTTACTGTTCACAATCTGTTCTAATGTATTGAGAGAGACAGAAAGCAAGAGATAGAGACAGAATGGAAGAGAGAGTATTATGGATATTATGGATATTAAACATTTAGGAACATACAAGTGTCTTATATCGGTTAAAAGCTTAAATTCTTGTTAATCTAACTGCACTGTCCAATTTACAATAGGCTTTACAGCGAAAGTATGTCATGCGATTGTTTGAGGACAGCGCCCCACATCAAAATATTTATCCACCAAAAGAAGTTTCATAAATTCACAAATAGCGATTAAATATTCACTTACTTTTGAAAAATCTTCCTCTGATTTGTCTTCCAAAGGGTCCCAGCTACAACATGTAGTGTCGTTTTGTTAGATAAAATCCTTCTTTATATCCCAAAAAGTCTGTTTAGTTGGTGCCATCGATTTGAGCAATCCACTCGTTCAACATGCAGAGAAAGGAATCCAAAAAGCTACTGCAAAACTTTATTAAAACAAGTCAAAATATGTTTCTATTTAGTCCTCAGGTACCCTAAAATGTAATTAAACTATAATATTTCATACGGAAAGAAGTATGTTCAATTGGAAAACTATATTAGCAGGTGCACATCTTCTTCGTCGCGCGCGCACACTGATTTCCAAGTCTGTATCCTAGTACTAAAACTCATAATTCTTCCTAGTTTGAAACCTTCAACAAAGACTACTGACATCCAGTGGATGCCATAGGAATTGCATACTGGGAGCTGGATTTTAAAAAATCCCTATACGTTCAAATGGAAGAGCATGGGCTCTCAAAAACAAATCATTTTCGGTTGTTTTTTCTCCCACCATATCTATTGTGTTATAGTATCCTACATTATTTTATCATTTCTACAAGCTTCACAGTGTTTTCTTTCTAATGGTACCAATGATATGCATAACCTGGCTTCAGGGCCTGAGCAACAGGCAGTTTACTTTGGGCACGTCAGTCAGGCAGAAATGGAGAAAAATAGACCCTAGCCTGAAGAAGTTCAACTTCTATTTTTCTCCACTTCCTGTCTGACTGACGTGCCCAAAGTAAACTGCCTGTTACTCAGGCCTCCCCTTTTTCCTCCAAACATAACGATGGTCATTATGGCCAAACAGTTCTATTTTTGTTTCATCAGACCAGAGGACATTCTCCTAAAAGTATGATCTTTGTCTCCATGTGCAGTTGCAAACCGTACTCTGGCTTTTTTTATGACGGTTTGGAGCAGTGGCTTCTTCCTTGCTGATCGGCCTTTCGGGTTATGAAGATATAGGACTCGTTTTACTGTGGATATAGATACTTTTGTACCTGTTTCCTCCAGCATCTTCACAAGGTCCTTTGCTGTTGTTCTGGGATTGATTTACACTTTTCGCACCAAAGTACGTTAATCTCTAGGAGACAGAATGTGTCTCCTTCCTCAGTGGTATGAAGGATGCGCGGTCCCATGGTCTTGATACTTGCGTACTATTGTTTGTACAGATGAACGTGGTACTTTCAGGCGTTTGGAAATTGCTCCCAAGGATGGACCAGACTTGTGGAGTTCTACAATTTCTTTCTGAGGTCTTGGCTGATTTCTTTTGATTTTCCCATGATGTCAAGCAAAGAGGCACTGAGTTTGAAATACATCTACAGGTACACCTCCAATTGACTCAAATGATGTCAATTAGCCTATCAGAAGCTTCTAAAGCATGACATAATTTTCTGGAATTTTCCAAGCTGTTTAAAGGCACAGTCAAGTGTATGTAAACTTAGTGTATGTAAACTTCTGACCCACTAGAATTGTGATACAGTGAATTATAAGTGAAATAATCTGTCTGTAAACAATTGTTGGAAAAATTACTTGTGTCATGCACAAAGTACATGTCCTAACCGACTTGCCAAAACTATAGTTTTGTTAACAAGACATTTGTGGAGTGGTTGAAGTGTATGTACATTTCCAACTTCAACTGTAGCTTCATTGTTATTTTATTGTGTTACTTAATTAATTAATTTACAAACGAAGAATGTGTTTAGTGAGATCAGAGGCAGTAAGGATGACCAGGGATGTTCTCTTGATAAGTGTGTGAATTGGACCATTTTCCTGTCAAAATGTAACAAGCACTTTTGGGTGTCAGGGAAAATGTGTGGAGTAAGAAGTACATTATTTTCTTTAGGAATGTAGTGAAGTAAAAGTAAATGTCGAAAATATAAATGTCACGCCCTGATCTGTTTCACCTGTTCCTGTGATTGTCTCCACCCCCTCCAGGTGTTGCTTATTTTCCCCAGTGTATTTATCCCTGTGTTTCCTGTCTCTCTGTGCCAGTTTGTCTTGTATGTTTAGTCAACCAGCGTGTTTTTCCTGTACTCCTTTTCTATTCTCTTTTTATAGTCCTCCTGGTTCTGACCCCTGCCTGAGTCTGGACTACTTTCCTGCCTGCCCCTGGTCATCCTGCCTGCCCTGACCTTGATTATGCCTGTCCTTCGCTACCTATTGGAGTCTGAACTGGTGTTGACCTTTATGCCTGTCCACGACTATTCCCCTTTTAATAAAAAAAAAAAGAAATGTACCTTTATTTATACAGGTTTATTCTCATTGAGATAAATATCTCTTTTCCAAGAGAGACCTGGTCCAATAGCAGCAAGGGGAACAACGTTTCAGACAAACCAAATTACATACACTCACACAACATTAAACAAAACTATAAACACACATACAGTACAACAAAAACATATTACATTTAAAAACACAAAACATCTTGACTAAAAACAGCTGGCATAAAAACAATTACATTCTTCTATAATACACTGCTCAAAAAAATAAAGGGAACACTTAAACAACACAATGTAACTTCAAGTCAATCACACCTCTGTGAAATCAAACTGTCCACTTAGGAAGCAACACTGATTGACAATACATTTCACATGCTGTTGTGCAAATGAAATAGACAACAGGTGCAAATTATAGGCAATTAGCAAGACACCCCAATTAAGGAGTGGTTCTGCAGGTGGTGACCACAGACCACTTCTCAGTTCCTATGCTTCCTGGCTGATGTTTTGGTCACTTTTGGATGCTGGCGGTGCTTTCACTCTAGTGGTAGCATGAGACGGAGTCTACCACCCACACAAGTGGCTCAGGTAGTGCAGCTCATCCAGGATGGCACATCAATGCGAGCTGTGGCAAGAAGGTTTGCTGTGTCTGTCAGCTTGGTGTCCAGAGCATGGAGGAACTACCAGGAGACAGGCCAGTACATCAGGAGACGTGGAGGAGGCCGTAGGAGGGCAACAACCCAGCAGCAGGACCGCTACCCCCGCCTTTGTGCAAGGAGGAGCAGGAGGAGCACTGCCAGAGCCCTGCAAAATGACCTCCAGCAGGCCAGAAATGTGCATGTGTCTGCTCAAACGGTCAGAAACAGACTCCATGAGGGTGGTATGAGGGCCCGACGTCCACAGGTGGGGGTTGTGCTTGCAGCCCAACACCGTGCAGGACATTTGGCATTTGCCAGAGAACACCAAGATTGGCAAATTCGCCACTGGTGCCCTGTGCTCTTCACAGATGAAAGCAGGTTCACACTGAGCACATGTGACAGACGTGACAGAGTCTGGAGACGCCGTGGAGAACGTTCTGCTGCCTGCAACATCCTCCAGCATGACCGGTTTGGCGGTGGGTCAGTCATGGTGTGGGGTGGCATTTCTTTGGGGGGCCGCACAACCCTCCATGTGTTCGCCAGAGGCAGCCTGACTGCCATTAGGTACCAAGATGAGATCCTCAGACCCCTTGTGAGACCATATGCTGGCGCGGTTGGTCCTGGGTTCCTCCTAATGCAAGACAATGCTAGACCTCATGTGGCTGGAGTGTGTCAGCAGTTCCTGCAAGAGGAAGGCATTGATGCTATGGACTGGCTCGCCCGTTCCCCAGACCTGAATCCAATTGAGCACATCTGGGACATCATGTCTCTCTCCATCCACCAACGCCACGTTGCACCAGAGACTGTCCAGGAGTTGGCGAATGCTTTAGTCCAGGTCTGGGAGGAGATCCCTCAGGAGACCATCCGCCACCTCATCAGGAGCATGTCCAGGCGTTGTAGGGAGGTCATACAGGCACGTGGAGGCCACACACACTACTGAGCCTCATTTTGACTTGTTTTAAGGACATTACATCAAAGTTGGATCAGCCTGTAGTGTGGTTTTCCACTTTAATTTTGAATATTACTCCAAATCCAGACCTCCATGGGTTGATAAATTGGATTTCCATTGATTATTTTTGTGTGATTTTGTTGTCAGCACATTCAACTGTAAAGAAAAAAGTATTTAATAAGATTATTTCATTAATTCAGATCTAGGATGTGTTATTTTAGTGTTCCCTTTATTTTTTTGAGCAGTGTATATACATCAATCAAGTGTTTGAACTCCGCCAACGAAACTAGATCATCACATTTTAAAATGTTCAAAAGAGAATTCCAGGACCACGGTGCTATGTAACTAAAACTATTTCTACCATGACCTTTCTAATTTTTGGTACTGTTAGATGCAAATCAGAATGGGACCGTAATTGATACTCATTTCCTGACCTAACTAAAAAAGAACAGGGATAAAATGGCATTTTACCCAATATGGCCTTATAAATCAGTGTAAACCAGTGTTTAAGCCTACGCAAGGTCAATGACGACCAGCCAACAGCGGTGTAGAGATCAAAAGGATGTGTTAGACGTTTCTGATTTGTAATGAACCCGAGGGCTGCATGATACACTGAATCAAGTGCTCTCAGGGTAGTGGCTGAGGCCTGCATGTATATAACATCACTAAAATCTAAAACCGACAGTAATGTACATCGTACCAGCTCCTTCCTGGCCTCAAAAGAAAAACAAGCCTCATGCCGGTAATAAAATCCTATTTTCAGCTTGAGCTTCCTTATCAAGTTCTCTACATGCACAGTGAAGCTCAGCTTATCATCAACCCACACACCCAAATATGTGTACACTTTAACTTGCTCTATATTATGTCCAGCCAATGTAGCAATGACATGATTTGTAACATGCCTGGCATTTGAAAATACCATGCATTTTGTTTTACCCGAATTTAGAATCAGCTTTAAATCATACAGATTCTGTTGTATGATGTTAAATGCTCTTTGGGCATTTTCAAAAGCTACAGATAAACTACTACCACTTGAATAAAGAACAGTATCATCTGCATAAAAAGGAACATCCGCTGTTTCAATAAGATCCCCGCTGTTGTTGATATACAAAATAAACAACAGTGGGCCCAAAATAGAACCTTGCGGAACACCTGAGCACACCTCTATGGACTCAGATTTGCAACCATCGGCCATTACACATTGTGTACGATTTGATAGGTAATTTATAAACCACTTGAATAAAGAACAGTATCATCTGCATAAAAAGGAACATCCGCTGTTTCAATAAGATCCCCACTGTTGTTGATATACAAAATAAACAACAGTGGGCCCAAAATAGAACCTTGCGGAACACCTGAGCACACCTCTATGGACTCAGATTTGCAACCATCGGCCCTTACACATTGTGTACGATTTGATAGGTAATTTATAAACCACTTGAATAAAGAACAGTATCATCTGCATAAAAAGGAACATCCGCTGTTTCAATAAGATCCCCACTGTTGTTGATATACAAAATAAACAACAGTGGGCCCAAAATAGAACCTTGAGGAACACCTGAGCACACCTCTATGGACTCAGATTTGCAACCATCGGCCATTACACATTGTGTATGATTTGATAGGTAATTTATAAACCAATCTAGAGCATGACCAGTAATTCCACAACATTTTAACCTTTGTACTAACACAGCATGGTCCACGGTGTCAAAAGCCTTCGACAAATCAATAAAAACAGACACACAATGTAACTTCTTATCAAGAGCACAGTGGATGTCATTTAAAACCTTCAATGTTGCTGAAACACTGCTGTGGCCAGACCTAAAACCTGATTGCATTCCATTTAAGATATTGTTTTCTTGGAAGTAGGTCTTTAGCTGCCTACTAACTAAGGTCTCTAGTACCTTTGATAGTACAGACAATTTTGAAATGGGTCGATAGTTGTCAAGTAGCGAGGGATCTCCACCTTTCAGGAGAGGCAGTACAAAAGCAGATTTCCATAACTTGGGGATTTCTTTAACATCAAGCGTAAGGTTAAAAATACATGTTAAGGGGGGAGCAATGATGTCAGCGGCTAGATTTAGGAGGCGGGGGTCTAGTTCATCAGGGCCAGGGGATTTTTTTTAATCAATTTCTTTCAGGGCTTTACACACTTCCGAAACAGAGAAGGATGAAAAGGAAAACCTGGTGAAGGAGTGCACAGGCGTGTCAGGTAAATTTATAGGGGGCTCAATTATACCTTTGACCTTTTCAAATAAACTGCCTGCATCTAAAAAATGCTGGATCAAGGCTTTCAGAATGGAGGTTCTCTCAGTTACAATCTGAGTGCCGACCAACAATTGTTTAGGAAGCTGTGTATCTTTTCTGCACTCCAAACCTTTCACTACTTGCCAAAATTTGGATGGATTATTTACATTTTGTGAAGTAGATTTCAGGTAGTGGTCTGCTTTCAATTTACGGATCATAGCCACACCCATATTTCGAAGACGTTTAAAAGCCATCCAATCATCTGCCAAACCAGTCCCTCTTGCTTTAGCCCACATAGCATTTCGTTCCCTTATGATGTTTATAAGTTCCTTAGTAAACCAAGGGTTCTCTCTGCCCTTAATCCTGCATTTTTTAAAAGGGGCATGCCTATTGCATACATCCTGGAATGCGTTGTGGAAGTAAGAAAAGGCTAGTTCAACATCAGGGATTAATTCCACTCTATTCCATTCAATGCTAGATACATCATGTAAAAAACCTTGAATATCAAACCGCTTCCAGTTTCTTTTCGTAATAACACGTGGAGATTTCTTAGGAATTTTACCATCTCTCACACAGGCAATAGCACAGTGATCACTTATGTCATTTGCAAAAATACCAGAAGCATTAAAACGATGAGGAGTATTGGTTAAGATCAAATCAATCAAAGAGTATTTCAGAGGATATTTTATATTCAACCTAGTTACACTGTTGACAATGTGAGTAAGATTGTAGGTATTGCACAGAATTTTGAGTTGATCAGAGCTAGATGTTAGCCAGTCGTGATTCAGATCACCCATCAGGACAAACTCAGAATTGACATTCTGTGATAACAATTTGAAAATACAATCCAGAGAGCCAACAGTAGCAGATGGAGGTCTATAACTGTCACGCTTGTCGTCGGTAATGGAGGACCAAAACGCAGCAGGTATGTGTACGCTCATTTCAACATTTATTTACTCAAAAATGAACATACAAAATAACAAAACTAAACGAACGACGAAACAGTCTTGAAAGGCTCACTCAGCAAAACAAGAAACAATCTCCCACAAATGCACAGACAAACACACCCAACTAATATAGGACTTCCAATCAAAGGCAACACCAAACAGCTGCCTTCAATTGGAAGTCCACCCCAATTAACCCAACATAGAAACACACTCACTAGACTACACATAGAAATACATAAACATAGACCACAACTCAAAACCCTGAAATAATAAATCAAACGCCCTCCTAACTAACACACCACCCTGAACCACATAAAACAAATAACCTCTGCCACGTCCTGACCAAACTACAATAACAATTAACCCTTATACTGGCCAGGACATGACAATAACAGCAAGATACAACAATATTTAAAGATGAGCCAAGGTTTAGGTTCAAAGACTGATATTTAAATTCCTTGGTTTAGTAACAGAAGTCCGAATGACCACAGTGAAATTGTCTTTTACATATACAGCAACACCACCACCCTTAGATTTACGATATGTACGAAAAACATTGTAACCATTTATGCCAATATTTTTGTCTGTAATAGATTTTTTAAGCCAGGTTTCAGAAAGCATAAAAACATCCGGGTCGGCAGTTTTTATCCATATAATCACAAAATCAAGCTTTCGGCAGAAGGCTTCTTACATTCATATGCAAAAACTTCAGGCCACTCTGACTACTTAATTCGGCAGGGGTAAGAATGTCAGGACCTGGATTAGACTGGACATTTCCAGACAAAAGAAGCAGCAAGATAATGGCAAGTCTAGATCGAGGGTTACAACATTTGGAGTAACAGACAGCACTTGAACGAGAATCCATAGTCACCAGAGTCTTTAACGCCACATATTTCAGGAGATGTGTGAAGTCCAGAGACATGGTTAAGTACCAAGAGAACAGTCCTGACATGTAAGCGCAAGAATCCGATTTCTCCCATATTGTTCGGGAGAAATGTGCGTAGTTCTCATGTGCATTTCCGGGGCAAGCGTGGGGTTTCTCACAATACTCGAGGGAGAAACAATCATATATTTCTTCATTCACAGTGCAATGGGCTCCAAATGTATCGCCAACATTGTAAAAGCCAAGGGTAGACACCAGCAAAATGAACAGCAGCATCAAGTTGCCACAACAAAGGAGTTAAATACTTATTGCCACGACTTCGGCCGAAGTATTGCAATGAGGAGAGCGTTGCAGTGAATTGCAGTGAATTGGCCCAGTGTCGTCTTGCCTACCCCTTTGGATGAATAAACATTGTAAGACTCCAACCATCTTCCTCCTGTGTCTGCATCTGGGTCTCGCCTTGTGCCTTGATAGTACGAACTGGCCATGACAGACCCAGCAGACTTGGACCAGCTCCGCCACGCTGTCTCCCTGCAGGGAGCCACCATTGGGAGTCATGAGGAGTCAGCATTTCACTGTTAGTCTACAGTACACCTGTTGGTTGCCAAGCATGTGACAAATACAATTTTATTTGAGCCTGTATTTAGCTTACTTACTTTCTCATGTTCTTCTTATTTTATTTATTGTGTGTTTTTGTTCTACTTTACTTTATAGTATAATATTTTGTTAGGTTCTGATTATTAGAGTAAGAACTCGATGGACACTGTGAAAGTTCAAACCAAGTTAATTCTTTCCAAGGGATCGGACAGCTGAATTGACCAAAACATGTTTATAATAGTGGTGTATATATACCCAACTTTGGGTGGAGTCTCCTCCTTCTCGCTAAACATTGTATCTTTATTGCTAGGCAGGAAACAAAGTGATACGGGCCATAAACTTTTCCTTCTCCCTTAACGTGACCTGACCTCGACCCCCTTCATCACTAATCCATGGCTCTCTCCCCTTATCAATGCCTGCCACGTGATTGTTTTCCCTACACTCAGTACATCAAATCAAAGTTTATTTGTCACGTGCGCCGAATACAACAGGTATTCATACAACCTTACAGTGAAATGCTTACTTACAGGCTCTAACCAATAGTGCAAAAAAGGTGTTAGGTGAACAATAGGTAAGTAAAGGAATAAAACAACAGTAAAAAGACAGGCTATATACAGTAGCGAGGTTATAAAAGTAGCGAGGCTACATACAGACACCGGTTAGTCAGGCTGATTGAGGTAATATGTACATGTAGATATGGTTAAAGTGACTATGCATATATGATGAACAGAGAGTAGCAGTAGTGTAAAAGAGGGGTTGGTGGGTGGTGGGTGGCGGGACACAATGCAGATAGCCCGGTTAGCCACTGTGCGGGAGCACTGGTTGGTTGGCCCAATTGAGGTAGTATGTACATGAATGTATAGTTAAAGTGACTATGCATATATGATAAACAGAGAGTAGCAGCAGCAAATAGTCCGGGTAACCATTTGATTACCTGTTCAGGAGTCTTATGGCTTGGGGGTAAAAACTGTTGAGAAGCCTTTTTGTCCTAGACTTGGCACTCCGATACTGCTTGCCATGCGGTAGCAGAGAGAACAGTCTATGACTGAGGTGGCTGGGGTCTTTGACAATTTTTAGGGCCTTCCTCTGACACCGCCTGGTGTAGAGGTCCTGGATGGCAGGCAGCTTAGCCCCAGTGATGTACTGCGCTGTACGCACTACCCTCTGTAGTGCCTTGCGGTCAGAGGCCGAGCAATTGCCGTACCAGGCAGTGATGCCCATACATTCCAAGATAACCATTAACTTCTGGTTTAGCCCCTTGGCTATGGCACCCCTCAGGTCTCTATTACAACTAATGATTAATAACATTTAAAGTTCGGAAATCCGAACCTATCAATTTGTACGACTGATATTGATTACTGCATTGTTGGGAAAGAGCTCGCAAGAAAGGCATTTCACTGTACTTGTGCATGTGACAATAAAACTTAACTCGGCCAGTCAAGAAGATGTGTATCTTTATATAGACATAAGAAACATCAAAAGCCAAATTCAAAAGCTCCTGACATGTTTTTTGTCTTGCATGTTTACTCCCTGAGTAGAGACTGGGAATCGTTAAGGCTAGGAATCAGTGGTCAAAGTCACACAGTGCATTTCCAAGCAGCTGTCTCTCCATTAGTCACACTCTCTCCTCACTAACCCACCCTCCTCCTGAGAGAGGGTAAGAGAGAGAAAGAGTGCGAGAGCGAGAGAGAGAGTGAGAAAAAAAGAGAAAGAAAAGACAGAAAATGAGAGATAGTGTTTGAGAGAGAGATGGAGGACAGAGAGAGGTCCCTGTCTTCATTCCTCCTCATCTCTTTTCTATTTCCCGTCACAGTTGAGAGGAGGATGAGGGAAGGGGAGGGTGACTCCTGGTATGCCAGCTTGCATTAGTGCTCTCCAGCTGTTCTGATTGGCTGCCACAGATGCCACACGCTGAGACAAACCACAACTAACACTGCTGCAGTCCCCCAGGGTGGGAGCTGCTCTGCTCGGTAACTGTAGTATGCAATCTGTAGTGCTGCAAAGTCACTTCAGCAGGCATACATGTAGAGAGAGAGAGATTATTTTCCATTTTGTACTTTAACTATTTTTTCACATCGTTACAACACTGTATATAGCTAAAATATGACATTTGAAATGTCTGTATTCCTTTGGAACTTTTGTGAGTTTAATGATTACTGCTAATTTGTTATGATCTATTTCACTTGCTTTGGCAATGTAAACATACAGTATGTTTCCCATGCCAATAAAGCCCTTTGAATTGAATTGAATTTACAGAGAAAGAGAGCAAGAGGGAGGAAGGGAGGGGAGGGAGAGAAAGAGAGAGAGAGATCTAGGAGAGGGAGGGCCGAGAAAGAGATCTGCTTCAAAAACCAAAAACCCCTGCTGTTGAAAACCCCAGTATGGTCCCTTGTCACTAGGAGAGCTGCTGTGGAACTGCACACATATTGAACTGAACAGAACACAGCATGACAAAACACACCAAAGAGACCTGACATAAGTGACATGGAAACATATTTCACTGGAGTTTGTCTGTAGAGTCCGGAATGATCTTGGTTTCGGTCTTCTATGTGTCGAAGATTATTTGTATTATTTATTTCACATTTTTTCCCACCTTTTTATCCCCAATTTTGTGATATCCAATTGGTAGTTACGATCTTGTCTCACCGGGCTCGGAAGAGGCAAAGGTCGATGAGTCCTCAGAAACATGACCTGCCAAGCCGCGCTGCTTCTTAACAGCTGCTCACTTAAACCGGAAGCCAGCCGCACCAATGTGTCGGAGGAAACGCCGTTCAACTGACGACTGAAGTGTCTAGTGACTGTCTAGAGGAGAGCTAGCCGCTATGTAGCTACGCTAATGAAGCCTTTAAGAGAAATGTAAAAAGAACCAACTGGGCGCTAATGTTTGTGCTAATAAGGAATGAGACCATTTGTAGGGCCGACACACCAGAGCAAGAAATAGAGAGAAGAGAGAGATTAGAAAAAATCTCAAAACATTCTTTTTTTTATTATCCAGTCTAAATGCAACTCATTTCTATGCTACTGTATTACAAGGCATTATTTATCCACTGTGTGTTTTCCTAAACACCCTATATTTTCAGAAGATCGCTCAGGTACCATGAATAGTCGTGAACTAAACCACAGGAGTATTATCAAGCTATCTGTAGTCTCCGAGCTGAGCTTTATTCTTCAGCTATCTCTTCATTCTGATTCTAGAGCAGTTTCCTCACACCAACCGTTCCTCCAACACTATCTATCTCCCTGGTTGTTCTCTCTAACCATTCTGCCCAGTCGCTGTCTCTGGGCCCTGGGCTTATAGCTGCCTGGTCCCCTGGGGAAACACGCCAATGCAACACAAGAGTTGTTAGAAAGTAAGGGGTTCTTCTACGTAGAAGATCATAGGAAATCCCAGGACATAGTGTCTCTAATACTGTAATAAGTTCACATAGTTGCTGTCACAAACTCCAACAGTTGTCACTGACTAGTTGGATATTAATTTCCCACTGAGCAAATCATTTATGTACTTACAGCACTCATATCAATTCATTTTTATCAGGTTTTTGCTTTGGCAGACCTTAAGTAACTCTAGTTCAATGGGAAACACTACAGGATGAGAAACTCTATATATAGATATAGAGGAGACTGCAGAATCTTCAAGCCAGGACAGCTTTAAAATACCAACAGAGCCATAGGAGTCAGTCTCCATAGAAAGTGACTGAAGGAATATAACATCTATTTGCATAATTAAGAGACTTTTCACCAATCACTGATGGGCTCTAGAGAAGTTGTTGCGCTAACTATTAGCGTGTTAGCCATTAGCTGTGCTGTCATTGTCTAAACCAATAGAGGAGAGGTAACCTCTAACTACTGTACGATACTCATTAGCATGTTAGCTATTAACTGTGATGTTTTGCTTTCACGGTCTAGTAACTGTCTAGAGGAGAGCTAGCCGCTATGTGGCTACAATGATGAAGCATTTAAAAGAAATAGAAACAGAACTAATTGGGAGCTAATGTTTGTGATGATGATGAGGGAGACCATTTGTAGACATATGCACCATTTGTAGAAGTATGCACTCTCTAACCGCTCTGTCCAGGAGCTGTCTCTGGGGAGACTGTCTGTAAGCATGCTGTTTTCATTACACACTAATCTGCTGGTGTGTATGAGAGCACTGGGGCCTGTCCACACATAGAGTGACACTTAGAGTCAGACCCTGGGCTTACAGCAGTCTGGTCCCCTGGGGAAACACACCAATGATGGAGATCCATCACAGCTATAGGAAACTCTCATGCTCACGAGTACACACACACACACACACACACACACACACACACACACACAAACAAATTGCTTTCTCGCTCAATAGCACACACAGCCACAGTGTGTGTAAGCTCACCACTCCACAATGAGAATGAATAACACAAAAAAAGGATGCTGCAGAGAGACTTAAAACAGGAGAGTTACAGATGCTGTTACATAAATCCCAATTAAAGATACGAACTGAACAACTATTCAGTTCCTCTAATGTAAAAAGATGTTTCATGGCCATTACAGAAACAGCACGGCCTCCATTGTAAAACACCACAAATAGAGATACAGCATTCAGATGCTCTGTGGTTTGATGCTCTGTGGATTTTAAATACACTGATTTGATAAATTATTGAACAATCACAGATGCAGTACCATACATGCACGTAGTTGTGCACACAGACCCATTTATACTGTTTTTAAATTCCAGAGGTGTTAAAATAAGTCTTAAAACAGTATAATCCTCCACCAGATTAAAATCATGTGTATTTTAAAATTCCTTTCCAATGCTCAGGCTTATAAAAATAACTGTTTAAAACAGGCAAACTGATGACCATACATCTTAGAGCTATAGCGCAATGGCCAGAATACTGCTTGGTCCTGTTTAAGGTGGATAATAAACGCTTGATTATAAAAAACACTAAATTATGAAAATTAAGTTACACTGGATAGAGTCTAAACTGGGGTCTCGAATGAGAAAGAAAGAGAGAGAGAAAAGGGAGGGAGAGAGGAATGGGGATGTAGAAAAGGGAGGAAGGGAGGAGAGAGAGGGAAGGAAGGGTGGAAATCAATGCAATGAAATATTGACTGTGGCCTTGTGAGAAATGCCAGCTGGCTCGTGAAAAATGGAGATGAATTAAAGGAACAATTGGCTTTTTTGCTCCTTTTGCGTGTCAGGGACCTGCAACGTGCCCACCTACTCGGTCCCGCTGGAGGGACGGTGTCGTCAAGGAGACGGATGTGTCACCTGCCTTCTGAGTTGAGAACTTTTCTTCATCACCATCATCATTGCTCAGGGTCTCGTAAGTGAGCACTTTGAAAGGCACCAGGAGGGAGGGAGGGGGCCAACCTGAAAAGTGAGCATTTTGTGTTTGTTGCGTGTGTGAATAGGTGTGTTAGTGAAAAACATCTCCCACTTCCTTTCTCTAGTATTTAAAAATGAGCAATATAATTAGCAGTGTGTTTTGGCATAACTGTGTGTCAGCGAATACCCCACCTCTCTCTCCTTTCCCTGTGTTTATTCTAATTAGTGGGGTGGAACCACCTCAGACCTCTAGCAAAGCAGGTGCCCGCCCCAAGGCAGATGACCAACCTGCCCACTCACTGGTGGAGGTGGCTGCCACTCACAGCTCAGGATTCCTGATGCATAGAGTGTTCAAAGAGTTACATTTGGTGTGTGGTGACTTCCTAGAAGACTCAGTGGGGAACGATACAGATCACAAATACACTTTTCTCACTAACACCCCACAGTGACTCAACACAGAAAGACAGACTGAATTAGGATAAAATCAAATGCTGTGCCTGCCTCTGTCAACTAGCTCTCCCTCTCCCTCACACAGACAGCAGGGAACCGGGACAGGCTGACTGGGGAATGAGAGAGGTAAACATAATTAATAGATAATTAATAAGCCAGCCAACATCAAATAAAAGCGGGTAAAGAATGCTGAGATTTGGGGAGGAATAAGAAAATGATTATAAATCGGAGTTTGCGTGACGGCAGCACTTTTGTGCATATTAAATAGACGACAAAGAGCATAATTGTGGGCCCTAGAAGATGAATAAACAACTTTCTGTTGAGGTCGAGGAAGCTGTTTCTGTGGTGTCAAGGAGAAAAGAGACAGAGATTAATCATAATTCATTCATTATTGATGGAATAATTGGCTCCGCATCACTAGCCTAGTGTCTGTTGTAGCAGGGCCAGGACAGAGCCATTCACAGGTTTTCTTCTATAGTTGACACCATTAAAGTAGAAGATAGGAAAAGATCATGAGAAAAGACAACAGAAAACAACAACAAAGCCAAACACCCTTGAGTCATGTCTTCATTCTTCCTCTTTGGCTGGAAAAGTAGTCCAAGGAAAAGATGCATATATGTGTCTGAGGCTTAACCTAATGAGTCCCACCGTCGCAATTTATAACTTCTAACCCCTCTTAAACATTGAGTGTTTGAGCTACAGAATTCTGGGTTGTACCATTGAATTTGTCTATTCCTTTTGTAACCATTAGTCTGTGCGATTAAAGGGGGTTGAGCTAGAGCAGGATTTGTGAGACAAGGGTGGATCCCAAAAGGGGCCAGGTCTTTTTTCAAAAACGTTTGTAAAGTCAGAATGGCTTGCTCTTTGATGCCTACAAGTGTCACAAGAGTCGTTAGAAAGTAAGGGGTTCTTCTACGTAGAAGATCATAGGAAATCCCAGGACATAGTGTCTCTAATACTGTAATAAGTTCACATAGTTGCTGTCACAAACTCCAACAGTTGTCACTGACTAGTTGGATATTAATTTCCCACTGAGCAAATCATTTATGTACTTACAGCACTCATATCAATTTATTTTTTAATCAGGTTTTTGCTTTGGCAGACCTTTTTTTATTGAGATTTTATCAACTGTTTATGTAAAACAAAGTGTTCTAATTGTAGCCCTGGTTGTCCTGAAAAGAACATGGTAAAACACTTCATTGTGATGCTAAATATAAAGACTGGACATGCAGATAAATGAAAGTCAGATAAATTGAAAGCCATTTTTTTTGCTGGGGTCTCAGGTTTAGGGGGAATTGAGGTGTGTATATGAATCATATTTGTTGATTGCAGGTGGCTGGTGTAGCAAGGTCAAAAAGGCCATAAAACGCCATTATACATATGGGGGGAAATGCTTGTACATAAATACATGTCATTATTGGGGAAGACAAGTGTGTGGATAAAGAGTAGAGCGTGACTAGTCCTGAGAGAGAGAGAGCGAGAGAGAGAGACACACACACACACACACTTTTGGTCTTTCTTTAATGAAACATTTTCATTTCATTAAAACCTCACCCCCCCCTTAAAATTAAAACACCAAAATATATCCTGTACTGCATACATGTACCATACTCACCTTTCCCTCTGCCACACGATACAAAACAACATCACAATAACCAAAAAACCTCATCACTTCTACAACCGTATATCCAAAACATCTTCCCCAGCTATACAGACAGCCCACCCAACACACCATATCTCCTGAAACATCTCCACACTTTTTATCATTCTATAGAACTAAAATTCAACCCTAAGGCACGCAGAGACCATCCCATTAAATAATAGTAAAGGGTCTGTATGTCCCCCCACCTTCGACCCTGTTCCTCCTTGTTAGCCAAATAGCCAACTTCGCCTGAGCAAACAGAAAATTCAACAAAACACATTTGGCCTTCTCCTTATTCGAATACCTGTACCCCATTATACATATCCCAACAGTAAAACCCACCCCCAACCTCTCACACAGACATTCCAACAGAGACATTTATGGCATTAACCTGGCACACACAGAAAACACATGAATCACAGTTTCTTTCATAACACAGAAATGACACCCCTGCCCGATTCCCGGTTCGGGCAGGGGTCAGTGTGTCCCCTGAGACACTGACACACTGATTACTGCTCAAAACCCACAAACAACCAAACACACCGAAAATAGACCCACTCACAATGCACACTCAGTCAAAACACCTCAAACTGTTTCCTTAAAGAACACATACAGACATATCGTACCACAAATGCATGCTAACACATATTTTAGTCATTTAACCGACAATCTTATCCAGAGCGCTTTACAGGATCAATTAGGGGTATGTGCCTTGCTCAAGGGCACATCAGCAGATTTTTTTGGCCTACTCAGCTCGGGGATTCAAACCAGCACCCTTTCAGTTACTGGTCCAACACTCTTAACCTCTAGGCTACCTACATTTACATTTTAGTCATTTAGCAGACACTCTTATCCAGAGCGACTTACAGTAGTAAATGCATACATTTCATACATTTGTATTTAAAAAAATATATATAATTGTACTGGCCCCCCGTGGGAATCAAACCCACAACCCTGGCGTTGCAAGCACCATGCTCTACCAACTGAGCCACAGGCAACTGATTGAGTTCCAGCCTAATGCGGAATTTAACAATGCCATACAACTCTCCTTCTGTGGCCTCCAACTGCTCTTAAATGCAAGTAAAACTAAATGCATGCTCTTCAAACAATCGCTGCCCGCACCTGCCCGCCCATCCAGCATCACTACTCTGGACGGTTCTGACTTAGAATATGTGGACAATGTCACAGTATCTAATGAAGGTGGCGCCCCTCCTCGGTCGGGCGGCGCCCGGCGGTCGTCGTCGCCGGCCTATTAGCTGCCACCGATCGTTGTTTCTGTGTCTTTTGGTTTTGTCTGTCTATCCCGCACCTGTTTTGTGTCTGTAATTAGTGGGGGGTTATTTAGTGTGTATTTTCAGTTGGGATTCTTGTGCGGGATTGTTTATCTGTCGCTAGAGGACAGGTGTTAGTTAGCGCTGTCGTTATATTAAGCGTGTTCTGTACTGTGTTTGCCGGGCTGCGCCCCGTGCGTTAAACGTTTCCGAACGATTCTCCTGTTTTGGGTGTTATGCGCACCCTGTGCTTTTTTTCGGACGCCTTATTGTCTACGGTGGAAATAAAACTTTTGACCTACCAGACCTCAGTCTCCTGCATTTTGACTCCTTTCCTGCTCCTAAGAGAAATCGTGACAGACAAGTAGAAATACCTAGGTGTCTGGTTAGACTGTAAACTCTCCTTCCTGTAACGTTCGTCGTTATAGAGGGACCAAGGCGCAGCGGAGGTTTGGTTCATCATCATTTTTATTAGAACGGTGAACCAGCAAAACAATAAACGATACCATGAACGAACAGCTTCACAGGCTACGAATAGCAATGCAAATACAATTCCCCACCAACAGCGTGGGGGAAAATGAACTTAAATGAGATCCCAATCAGAGACAACTAGCGACAGCTGTCTCTGATTGGGAAGACAGAAACCAACATAGAAATACTCCCCAATAGAGCCAACACAAGGCTCCAACGCAAAACAGAAAACAAACACAGGAAAACCACCCAACATAAACCACCCTGACCCAAAACACCTGAGTTCACCCGGTCAGGGCGTGACAGTACCCCCCCCTCAACGGTGCGTACTCCCGGCGCACCAAACTTAAGTCTATTAGGGGGGGGGAATCCGGGTGGGCGCCTCACCCTCGGTGGAGGCTCTGGCCCCGGGCGTGTTCTCCCCCCCGCCTCCACCTTAGCCCTACCCCTCTGGCCCGGACTGGACCACTGTGGAGCGGCATGCCCAGGCTCTGGAGCGGAGCCGTCGCCCGGAACAGGATTGGGCACCGGTGGACCGGACCCGGGCCGTGCCGGACTGGGAACACGCACCACTGGTTTGGTGCGGGCAGCAGGGACGGGCCGGACAGGACTGGGGACACGCACCACTGACTTGGTGCGGGGAGCAGGGACGGGCCGGACAGGACTGGGGACACGCACCTCTGACTTGGTGCGGGGAGCAGGAACGGGCCGGACAGGACTGGGAACACGCACCTCTGACTTGGTGCGGGGAGCAGGAACGGGCCGGACAGGACTGGGGACACGCACCACTAACCTGGTGCGGGGAGCAGGGACGGGCCGGACAGGACTGGGGACACGCACCACTAACCTGGTGCGGGGAGCAGGGACGGGCCGGACAGGACTGGGGACACGCACCACTAACCTGGTGCGGGGAGCAGGGACGGGCCGGACAGGACTGGGGACACGCACCACTAACCTGGTGCGGGGAGCAGGGACGGGCCGGACAGGACTGGGGACACGCACCACTGACTTGGTGCGGGGAGCAGGGACGGGCCGGACAGGACTGGGGACACGCACCACTAACCTGGTGCGGGGAGCAGGAACGGGCTGGACAGGACTGGGGACACGCACCACTAACCTGGTGCAGGGAGCAGGAACGGGCCGGACAGGACTGGGAACACGCACCTCTGACTTGGTGCGGGGAGCAGGAACGGGCCGGACAGGACTGGGGACACGCACCACTAACCTGGTGCGGGGAGCAGGGACGGGCCAGACAGGACTGTGAACACGTACTGGTGCCCTGAAGCGTGGAGCCGGTTTAGCCACTCGTCCTGGCTGGATGCCCATCCTAGCACGGCATGTGCTGGGCATGTCCACCGGACGTACCGGGCTGTGCGGGCGCACTGGCGACACACCGCGCAACTCCGCTTCCCGTGGCCTGGAGCGGGGAGCAGGGACGGGCCGGACAGGACTGTGGACACGCACCGTGGGCTTGGTGCGGGGAGCAGGGACGGGCCAGACAGGACTGTGAACACGTATAGGTGACCTGTAGCGTGGAGCTGGTTTAGCCACTCGTCCCGGCTGGATTCCCATCTTAGCACGGCATGTGCTGGGTCTGTCCACCGGACGCACTGGGCTGTGCGGGCGCACTGGCGACACAGCGCGCAACTCCGCATACCAGGGCTCCTCCTCCAGATCTTCCCTCTGCAGGTCCTCAATCAACTGCCTCATCCTCGTCTCTTCCTCCGCCGTCATCCCCCACGAGAGCAGTGGTCTGGGCTCTTCCTCTGCCCTACCGGACCACCCCATTAGCCCCCCCCCAAAATTTTCTTGGGGCTGTTTTCCGGGCCTCCTCGACCGCCGCCTGCGACTCCGTCTACCGGCTGGCTTTTCCTCCTCGACCTGGGAGTCCGTCCGCCAGGGTCCTTTCCCCGACATGATCTCCTCCCAGGTCCAGAACTCCTTTCCCTCGCGAGCCCATCTCTCGCGCTCCTTTTCCTCCCGCTGCTTGGTCCTGGTTCGGTGGGGAATTCTGTAACGTTCGTCGTTATAGAGGGACCAAGGCGCAGCGGAGGTTTGGTTCATCATCATTTTTATTAGAACGGTGAACCAGCAAAACAATAAACGATACCATGAACGAACAGCTTCACAGGCTACGAATAGCAATGCAAATACAATTCCCCACCAACAGCGTGGGGGGAAAATGAACTTAAATGAGATCCCAATCAGAGACAACTAGCGACAGCTGTCTCTGATTGGGAAGACAGAAACCAACATAGAAATACTCCCCAATAGAGCCAACACAAGGCTCCAACGCAAAACAGAAAACAAACACAGGAAAACCACCCAACATAAACCACCCTGACCCAAAACACCTGAGTTCACCCGGTCAGGGCGTGACACTTCCAGACTCACATTAAGCATCTCCAATCCAAAATTAAATCTAGAATCGGCTTCCTATTTCGCAACAAAACATTCTTCACTCTGCCAAACATACCCTTGTAAAACGGACTATCCTACCGATCCTTGACTTCGGCGATGTCATTTACAAAATAGCCTCCAATACTCTACTCAGCAAATTGGATGTAGTCTATCACAGTGCCATCCGTTTTGTCACCAAAGCCCCATATACTACCCACCACTGCGACCTGTATGCTCTCGTTGGCTGGCCCTCGCTTCATATTCGTCGCCAAACCCACTGGCTCCAGGTCATCTATAAGTCTTTGCTCGGTAAAGCCCCGCCTTATCTCAGCTCACTGGTCACCATAGTAGCACCCACCCGTAGCACGCGCTCCAGCAGGTATATTTCACTGGTCATCCCCAAAGCCAATTCCCCCTTTGGTCGCCTTTCCTTCCAGTTCTCTGCTGCCAATGACTGGAACGAATTGCAAAAATCACTGAAGCTGGAGACTCATATCTCCCTCTCTAACTTTAAGCACCAGCTGTCAGAGCAGCTCACAGATCACTGCACCTGTACATAGCCCATCTGTAAATAGCCCATCCAACTACCTCAACCCCATACTGTTTTTTTTTCGCTTCTTTGCACCCCAGTATCTCTACTTGCACATCATCATCTGCACATCTATCACTCCAGTTTTTAATTGCTAAATTGTAATTATTTCACCCCTATGGCCTATTTATTGCCTTAACTCCCTAATCTTACCTCATTTGCACACACTGCATATAGACTTTTCTATTGTGTTATTGACTATATGTTTGTTTATTCCATGTGTAACTCTGTGTTGCAGTTTGTGTCACACTGCTTTGCTTTATCTTGGCCAGGTAGCAGTTGTAAATGAGAACTTGTTCTCAACTGGCCTACCTGGTTAAATAAAGGTTAAATAAAAAAACTAAAAAAACAATAGCAAGTATGAAACTCAAGCTTAAAAATCAATCACAATAAAGCCTGAACCCCCTTAGCTTTTAACAAACAATAAAGTCCAAGTCTTGTTGTAGTTGTGGTGGTGCGCTGGAGAGGAACACTATTGAGAAGAGAACAACAGTGAGACTGTGCTGGCTGGTATAGGGTGCCATTTGGGACACAGCCACTGAGTCTCAGAAGTTCACAAGGGCTGCAGGGCCAATACCAGCCAGCAAGCCATCCAGCCAGCCAGTTGTGCTGCTGACTCTGAACCTTAACACAGAACACGAGTACAGAACACAGAACACACAATCTCCCAAGGCTAGCACCATGCAGGAGGAGAGAAAAAGAAGAAGCAAAGTGAAGGAAAAGGGAGGAGAAAGTCAGAGGAGTAACACGTGAATCAGAGGAGTAACTATGATTTAGAGTGTGGTTAGCACGCACACACACCTGTGGTGGGCCCAACACTAGTCTAAGTGTGACACTGTATGAAGAGGACTGGAAAAGTATTATCATTTAGAACTACACTGTGCAGAAACCTTTGATGTTTCATAAGGAACTGCTACTAAACCAGTTTAAAAGGTTGTTAAATAAGTGGACACTTGCGTTGAAAACCCAATCCCACACAGAAATTATCTGTGTTCAGATCTATCATCTGATCCCTCCCTTCTTGTCCAGTTCACGGATTGTCAGTATCATTCTTTCTGCTGCCAAAACAAGACATTATTCCTCCCCACAGAGGTCCCAGATTTAAACCTAGCTTCATCATCCCAACTTTCTGAAACTGTTCATCCATTTCACATCCACAGAGAGGGATAAACATCTTTAATTTTGGTCTTGCCCGGCCGGTATGTAGGAGCGGTCGACAGCAGCGTTAAGCAGCTAAAGAAATGATAGTGTCAGGAAGGGATAGAGACTTCAACAGCTTTCCTGGCCCTCCACCTTCCAACCTCAAGGCCCAACCTCTCCACCCTCCAACCTCCCTCCACCTCTCTGTCTGCCTTTGGCCGGGTCCGGCACCAATCTCCTGAGAACGATAAGGAGTGGTAGCAGGCAGACAGGCGTCAGGAAGAATTGATGGGGAGCCTGTAGGCCTCTTATAATGATCACCTGCATTGGCTGGAGTATAAATCACACGAGACAGAGAGAGAGAGAGAGAAAGAGAGAGAGAGAGAGAGAGAGAGAGAGAGAGAGAGAGAGAGAGAGAGAGAGAGAGAGAGAGAGAGAGAGAGAGAGAGAGATCTGCTCACAAATATTACAGCTCCTTACACCTGTAATGGAATTAATAAATTCTGCCTTCTCAAGGCCCCCGAGTGTGCGTGTGTGGGCAATATTTATCTCTGTAGGTTAAAACCAGGCTCCAATCACTCTTCTATTTCCAGTAGAACAGTGGTGGTAAGGGAGGAGGTATTTATGTAGCGTTGTGTGATGATAAATCAGGAATATTACACAGCAAAGCTGGAGGGTGGAGTGCATTGCCCCCATAAGGGTGTGTGATGAGCTAATAAGTTATGTTTCAGCGATGGAGCCCCAACCTCCTCTAGCAACATGCAACATACACATACATACACACGCACGCACACACAAACACACACACACACACAAAAAGACAAAGACCATCGCAAATATGCTATTCATCACCTTCAAGGGCGCACAAACACAGAGAAAGAGAGAGACAGAAAGAAACTCTGAAGTTTATCGCACCCCTATAGTAAGGTATTGTTCACACAGATAAGTCCCCAAACACACACTAAAATTCCTAACACCCTAAAGTAAGATACTGTTCCCCAACCCCCGCCTACACACCTTCACTGAAATGTGTTCCTCCCCTGCAGTGAGTTATGCGGTCATTAATCAGTGAACGGGGCTAATTTGAGTCCATGGCTGATGTGTTCTATCATGATGTCAGCTCCAATCTTCCTGTGACATACTAATTGCTGGGCTATAATGCTAGAACTGAGTCACTCACAGCAGTAGTTACTGGTCAAAGGTTTGGTCTGCTTTGAGTGTACAGTCGTGTACAGTCGTGGCCAAAAGTTTTGAGAAAGACACAAATATTAATGTCTACAAAGTTTGCTGCTTCAGTGTCTTTAGATATTTTTGTCAGATGTTACTATGGAATACTGAAGTATAATTACAAGCATTTCATAAGTGTCAAAGGTTTTTATTGACAATTACATGAAGTTGATGCAAAGAGTCAATATTTGCAGTGTTGACACTTCTTTTTCAAGACCTCTGCAATCCGCCCTGGCATGCTGTCAATTAACTTCTGGGCCACATCCTGACTGATGGCAGCCCATTCTTGCATAATCAATGCTTGGAGTTTGTCAGAATTTGTGGGTTTTTATTTGTCCACCCGCCTCTTGAGGATTGACCACAAGTTCTCAATGGGATTAAGGTCTGGGGAGTTTCCTGGCCATGGACCCAAAATATCGATCTTTTGTTCCCACTTAGTTACTTTTGCCTTATGGCAAGGTGCTCCATCATGCTGGAAAAGGCATTGTTCGTCACCAAACTGTTCCTGGATGGTTGGAAGAAGTTGCTCTCGGAGGATGTGTTGGTACCATTCTTTATTCATGGTTGTGTTCTTAGGCAAAATTGTGAGTGAGCCCACTCCCTTGGCTGAGAAGCAACCCCACACATGAATGGTCTCAGGATGCTTTACTGTTGGCATAACACAGGACTGATGGTAGTGCTCACCTTGTCTTCTCTGGACAAGCTTTTTTCCGGATGCCCCAAACAATCGGAAAGGGGATTCATCAGAGAAAATGACTTTACCCCAGTCCTCAGCAGTCCAATCCCTGTACCTTTTGCAGAATATCAGTCTGTCCATGATGTTTTTCCTGGAAATAAGTGGCTTCTTTGCTGCCCTTCTTGACACCAGGCCATCCTCCAAAACTCTTCGCCTCACTGTGCATGCAGATGCACTCACACCTGCCTGCTGCCATTCCTGAGCAAGCTCTGTACTGGTGGTGCCCCGATCCCGCAGCTTAATCAACTTTAGGAGACGGTCCTGGCGCTTGATGGACTTTCTTGGGCGCCCTGAAGCCTTCTTCACAACAATTGAACCGCTCTCCTTGAAGTTCTTGATGATCCGATAATGGTTGATTTAGGTGCAATCTTACTGGCAGCAATAACCTTGCCTGTGAAGCCCTTTTTGTGCAAAGCAATGATGACGGCATATGTTTCCTTGCAGGTAACCATGTTTGACAGAGGAAGAACAATGATTCCAAGCACCACCCTCCTTTTGAAGCTTCCAGTCTGTTATTCGAACTCAATCAGCATGACAGAGTGATCTCTAGCCTTGTCCTCGTCAACACTCACACCTGATGTCAGCTGGTCCTTTTGTGGCAGGGCTGAAATGCAGTGGACATGTTTTTGGGGGATTCAGTTCATTTGCATGGCAAAGAGGGACTTTGCAATTAATTGCAATTCATCTGATCACTCTTCATAACATTCTGGAGTATATGCAAATTGCCATCATACAAACTGAGGCAGCAGACTTTGTGAAAATGTATATTTGTGTCATTCTCAAAACTTTTGGCCACGACTGTAAGTACAGCGTTAGTAAGGTTACTAAACATTTCTGAGGCTCTGTGTTGAGCGGTGTAGTGACCACGCCTGCAGACTACAATACACAGTGACCATAAGCCCACAGTTTTATCTGTTGTAATGAACTGTAAACTTGTAACATAATCTTGTACTTGAAAAAATATACCTGGAGCTTTGTAGTACAGACAGATCCTGAGGCTTGCCAAGCAAAGACACACTGATACAAGAACACATGCTAGGCCACTCTAAACGAAGTGGTTCCTTAGAGGTACTTCAAGAGCTGGGGAGCTCAACATCCTGAGACAACCTCCACTGACCTGCATAGCATTAGACCAGATCAGTATTCCTACAGCATTCCGACTGGGGGAGCACAGAACACCAGAAAATAATGATAGACTGGAATGAAACGATGTAGTGATCTTGTCTTTTTTTTCATGTACACAGTGGTGAACATGGCATTTGAACTTAGGCCTAGTGGCTTTTCAAGATAAAATGAAGTACACCAGAAGCCATACAGCAGAACTCCTTCCACTGAACGACAAGGAGAATACACAGGGTCCCGAAAAGACACACATCTCACCATCTCACTGACTGCATGGATTGCATGGATGTACTATGCAATGTAGGGTCTGCGATTACCTGTCCCATCCAATGTACTCTGATGCAAGCTGCTCTCTCTGGTTACGGCTGCAGTCTTCATGTTCTAATGAAGTGCCATGTAACAATCAATAACAGCTCCTTCAACAGAGTTTTAATAAAAACCTAGCTGGGTCTCTGGGGAGGGCAAGGACTCATAGGAAGAATAGACGATGTTGTGATGAAATCCAACTGTGTGTGTATGTATGTGTGTGTGTGTGTGTGTGTGTGTGTGTGTGTGTGTGTGTGTGTGTGTGTGTGTGTGTGTGTGTGTGTGTGTGTGTGTGTGTGTGTGTGTGTGTGTGTGTGTGTGTGTGTGTGTGTGTGTGTGTGTGTGTGTGCATGCGTGTGTCTGTGTGAGAGCGAAGAATAGGTTATAATGAATTTAAAAAATCTTGAAAAGCAACAAAATCTCCACTGTACTTGAACAGCATACTTAATTAGCTTTTGCTGTACGCTTAATTTGTTTGAATAATGAACTATCAAGTGGCTCAGTCGCTTACTGCAAATATTCCCACAGCACAGACAACACAGTGACCAGATTCTATATGGTATGCACAATTCTATATGGTATTTTACACATTTTGCCACATTTTGTCATGAGGCTAAAAGAAAGATTTGCAGATTTAAAGCTAATTTCTTGCAATTTTGACACATTTTGCCATAGTTTATGACGTGTTCATATGTTATCTTGGGGGGCCCCGACCGACGTGTTCATAATATGATATGGGGGGGCCACAACTTCCAGGGGGCCCACAACCGACGTGTTCACATGCTATCTGGGGGGGCCCCGACCTCTAGGGGTTGTTGTTGTGGGCCCCCTGGAAGTCGGGACCCTAGGGCACATACCCAGCATGCTCGTTCGGAAATCCGGCCCTGTTTCAGCTACTGAATGAATTTGTGTTTTTGGTTGTTGTTGTTGTTTTCCCTATGTCTTTTTGCTCTTCTGTTAATTAACTTACTCTCACAGGGGTTGTTCCATGTCATTTCAGCAAGCCATGACACCCACCATCTCAGATTGTTCTTAAAAATTGTTTCTGTAGATAGAAACAGATAACATAAGCATTGCAGGTAGCATGACAGGTGGGAGCGTTAGGCCAGTAACCGAAAGGTTGCTGGATCAAATCCCTGAGCTGACAAATAAAAAATCTGTCGTTCTAGCCCTGAGCAAGACAGTTAACCCACTGTTCCCTGGGTGCCGAAGACGTGGGTGTTGATTAAGGCATCCCTCCGTACCTCTCTGATTCTGAGTGGTTGGATTAAATGTGGAAGATGCATTCAGTTGTACAACTGAATAGGTTTTCTCCTTCCGGAAACATTATTTTGTTGAAATATAATTTAATCTCTAAGAAATTAAGCTAATTGATTGCACCCAAATTGGCCATTTTAATTTATAGGATTCATATAATATTCAATAATTATTGTACCTAAGATCCGATTTAGACCAAACTTTTTTCTAAGAATGAGTAAGACATGAGGATCCAAAGAAATAGTCAAAAAGCCACCCATGACCCCCCCACACGTCAATCCCACCCTTCTCTTTCCATGACAGACTGACCAAGTGAATCCAGGTGAAAGCTATTATCTCTTAATGATATCTCCTGTTAAATCCACTTCAATCAGTGTATATGAAGGGCAGCAGCCAGGTTAAAGAAAGATTTTTAGGCCTTGAGACTATTGAGACATGGATTGTGTATGTGTGTCATTCAGAGGGTGAATGGGCGAGACAAAAGATTTAAGTGCCTTTGAATGGGGTATGGTAGTAAGTGCCAGCGCACCGTTTTGAGTGTGTCAAGAACTGGATTTTTCACGCTCAACAGTTTCCCGTCTGTATCAAGAATGGTCCACCACCCAAAGGACATCCTGTCACGTCCTGGCCAGTATATAAGGTTAATTGTTTTGTAGTTTGGTCAGGGCGTGACAGAGGGTATTTGTTTTATGTGGTTCAGGGTGGTGGGTTTGGTTAAGGGGTGTTTGATTTAGTATTTCCGGGGTTTTGGTTTATAGTCTGTTTATGTATTTCTATGTCTGGTGAGTGTGTTTCTATGTTGGTTAATTGGGGTTGGGACTCTCAGTTGAAGGCAGGTGTTGTCTATCTGCCTTTGATTGAGAGTCCCATATATAAGGGTGTGTTTGTGATTTGTAGGTGATTGTTCTGTGTTCAGCCCTAGGCTTTGCCAGACTGTTTGTTGTTCGTTCGTTTTCGTGTTTTGTTGTTTTGGAGTGTTCTTTTGATAGTTAAATAAAAGTCAAAATGAGCATACACGTACCTGCTGCATTTTGGTCCTCTTTCACCGACGACAACCATGACACATCCAGCCAACTTGACACAACTGTGGGAAGCATTAGAGTCAACATGGGCCAGCATCCCTGTGGAACGCTTTCAATACCTTGTAGAATCCATGCCACGATATATTAGGAAGGTGTTCATTATGTTTTGTACACTCAGTGTATAGTATCAGTTCTCTATGTTTGACAAGTAGTATTGAGCTGGAGCTCAGAGTATTGTTTCTTCATGTAATGTATTCTCAGTGAATTTGGTTGTTTTTTTTCCCCTGTTCAGAGAAATATGCCATTGAAGTAGTTGGGTTTATGTCCCATCCATAGATGGTGCTGTTCCTGCTATTAGGATGTTCTTTTTTAAAGAATCACCCAAATTACAAAATTACATTGGTTTTCTTACCCTTTAACCAGTCTACAGACCAGGTACGACAGCAACCCATGTTTCGGTTTAGTTTACCTGGCCACTGTTTCAAATGCAAACTTTTTAGCATTTGTGGCACAAATCCAATGCAAGTCAATGGTACCTATATTAGCATTTTCACGCTTCATATCATCTTTAAGTAACATCATTGAGTTACACAATCCATTTTTAGATATTTTAGGATGATTTGGACATGAAGTGTGAAAATGCTAATATATGTACCATTGACTTGCATTGAATTTGTGACACAAATGCTAAAAAGCTAGCATTTGAAACGGTGTCCAACAAAACCAACACATGGATTGGGAAAACCAATATGTCATGTTGTAATTTGGATGAACTAACCCTTTAACATTGAACCATCTAGTGGTCTGAACTTGGTAATATCAGGATGTTGGATGGGACATAAACCTAACAACTTCAACTTCAGTGGGTGTCAAAATCCTCTTCTTGTGCTTTTTGATGTGGAACGACCCACAGGCTTGTTGCAGTATGGTGAGTATGTGCCAGTGTCTCTCCATCACCCTCCATCCATCCATCCATGTGGTTGGACTTATAGCAGGCGGGAACTGAAGTAGGTAATTGCAGTATGACAGTAAAAAAAGAGGGTGACATTTAAGTTGAGTCCTTACTTGTGCTCTATGGTACTAAAGATGATGGATATACTGACAAGATACATGTCGCTCTGCCAAACAATGGGAGTCGTTGTCCACAAAGCAGCACAGCGGGCTGTGTAGCTCCCGCCTATCCTTTCTTTGGATTGGTGGATGCATCTCATCATTGTAATCCTTTTTTAAATATTTGATGTGGGTTGTTGCGGTCAACTGCCTGTATTCAATGGAGAGAGATGCTATGCTACTAGCCTTGTACCATGAATATGCATAGCCATCTTGAGACAACTCCGATATAAAGTGTTTTTTCCCACACAAAAACTCTTTGCTTGGTGGGTGAAACAACTAAAAAACGCCACCTGCTGGAGAGACAGATTTTCCGCCGAGTTGGGCCTCTTCCTCTTCCTCTCTGATAGTACCAATGGACACATTGGCCTGGATCCACATTGTCTCTAACACCCACAGTGATGAAAGACTGTAAGTAAAGGTGTTCATGAAATTAATGAGTGTGGATGCGAAAACTAATTTAATCATCTAAGTTACCATGAAATGATAATGTCATAAGTAAATCAAACTTCAAGCTTGCTGCCTCTATACTACAGGCCTCACAAGTTTCAAATCAAAACTGACTTTAAATATTATAGTATAAGCACATTTTCTCTCCCAATCCAGACACATGGGATTTAGCTGCAAATCTAATGTAATCTGCATTATGAAGCTATACAACTCCCTGGGATATATTTGTATTAAATAGTAATAGAAACTAACTTATTAATGATAGTGGGATCACTCAGAGCCATAGGGAATGTGGTGTTAACTGGAACGGTCAGACTGGAAATGGCAGATGGGCTAGTACATTTATTAGCCCAGTGGGCCTGTGTAACATCGGTTTTTAGCGCTAAATTATACTTATCTGTCAAAAAAAAATGCCTGTGTAGGAGTCTCGAGGAAAAAATGGACAGTGTGGGGGCCTAACAGAAAATAATGGTTTGGTGTGTTAGAAATGCCAAACGCCAATTTTTGGTCACAGTCCTTCTCCCGGGGAGGAGTGCCTGTCAAGAGAATTTCTGGAGATATGGTTCAGTATAATGGGGAAGATTACAATTATTATGTTGGCTACTGTGAAATCTATAGCAATCTCGCTATATTCATGCAGACTATAATGTTGCAACAGGAGTCTCCGGAATGTTTAATTATACAGTGCGTTTAATCTTCTGAAAATGCCTGAAAGTCTAGAACACCCAAAAGGAAGATAAAATGAAGTATTGAAAAACATGAATGAAATGGATTTAGGTGACCAATTACCATTTCATCTAAATGTACTCAAATGTATTGAAGACAATTAATGGGCTATATTAGCCATTTGTAACCTCAAAAGGGCAATGGCTATGCATGTCAATTTTTAAATGTTTTTATTGATATTAAAGTTCCCTAATTGTATAAGATAAACATTTTCATAATTGTTATTTCTTTTGGAGCTTCCCACATTTCCAAATTGGGATGCAAATGAGCCCACTTTTCGATAAGGCGCGCAGACCTAACGGATAGTAGGCTGTGCTAAACCAGTTGAGTAATGACTCTTGCCTGGTCAGTCTCTCCTTGTTGAGCGCGGGGGGCACATTGGTTAACAACAGCCTGTGGAAGAAGAAATTATGACTGAACCATTTTCATAAGGTTGGGAACTGTTTCTCCGTAGAAACACCTAGAATTTACACAAAAACGTGGATTGGCGGGGCAAACAACCGTTAACACCGAACTCCTGAGACATTGATTGTATAGGAGCCTCGTCTTGAACGCCGCTGAAGGCTCTAAGCGTCAATCTCTCCAGGCGTTCGGCATCAATACATCTGCCAGCTATAGGACAGTTACACGAAACAAACGGCTTGTGTTACTTAGGACACATTTTATAAGCAGTGAGCACCTAATATCAATGTAGCATATGGATATGGTGTGGACTGATAGGGGCTGTTAAAATTTATGGGACTTGGTCCAAAAGTGCTACCATTCAATTGCGCCGGCTGGAACTGGGGCAGTGAATGTGCCCAGTAGGCTACGCATGGATTTGTCAATAGAAAGACGACCAACCAACGCATCCTTTTGTTGTGGTGGATAAATTGTTCCACATTGTAGCTAAAATTGAATATTTTATTTCAACAATAAAAAACGACCACCATTTATGAGAATTCAGGCGAGGTATTTTAACTGGATACAAGTGCGTCTAACTCGGGAATCCTGTCGACCACGGATTTGATTAATCGCTTTCAAAGACAACCCACTTCTCTCCAAAAACGGTAAGTCTGGAATTCAAGATATAATTTGAGTCATATTCAGCAACATTTGAACTTCTCGGTACCGATTGGAAATAGCCCATTTTCGACTGCCTTAGACAAGGTGGTTGTTATACACTTGTTGTTATTTAATAGCATACGTTCCTCTGTCTAGTATGCTTGGCCATTCTTTGATGGAGTGAATATAATTTTGGATGGAGTATTTCAGTGTTTCAGTATGATGTTTGAATTTTAGAATCGCTTGAATGTGTGTTATATGGAATCGAATTCATCCTCTGGCTTTATTTTAGAGTAGGCTTAATTAATAGCAAAGTCTTCATCAGACCATCATAATTACATTTCTCTATTGGTGTTATTGGGATAGAGAATAGGCTTTATTCGAAAATCCATAAATAAAACATTTATTTTGACATTGTGAAGTAGATAAAGAGAAAAGCTGTATGCTAATCACAGCACTGCATCATCATTTCGATCTTGTATGGCAGGCCTACCATGGCATGAATTAGTGAGTTAATTTTGATTTTGATCACAAGACACTGCACATTTCAGCGCAGCGGTCTAAGGCACTGCATCTCAGTGCAAGAAGGGTCACTACAGTCCCTGGTTCGAATCCAGGCTGTATCACATCTGGCCGTGATTGGGAGTCCCATAGGGCGGCGAATAATTGGCCCAGTGTCTTCCGGGTTTGGCTGTCATTGTAAATAATAATTTGTTCTTAACTGACTTGCCTAGTTATATAAAGCTTTCAGTTAATTTTAGTGACTGATTAAGACTGATAATTGATCCAAATGCATTATGATGATTAGATCACTGATCCTCTATCATACTGATGATGAGTGTGTTGTTAACAATTTACCGGAAGTTCTTCTGGAGAGCTGTGATGTTCTGGAGGTGTGAATTTCTGTTTTCACACATTTCATTAGAACACCTTGCCTCAGCGAGCCGATTGTCCATCCCGCGGGGGCTGTGAGGCTCTATGGGCGCTCCTCTGAGCCTGTATCACTGCTGAGCCATGCGGTGACGCCCGCTTTTTACGCTTGATTATCGTTGTCACATATTTTTAAGAATGTCGCGCACCAGGTAGCCTTTTCGACCTTCCCTTGTCGCACATGATGCTGCTACGCGCTGTGAATACACGCTGCTAGGTGTGAGCGTTAGCGCAGCCGCAGAGGAAAGGCTGTGTCAGTCATTGGGACTCAATAAATCAAAACAAATCAAATTCAGGCGGTTGAAGACTCAATAATGAGTCAATAATGAGTCTTCAACCGTGTTTCCCCATGTGGAGGAATGTTTGAATGATTGATTGATTGAGTGAGTGAGTGAGTGAGTGAGTGAGTGAGTGAGAGCGAGAGAGAGAGAATGGGAGAGAGTCCGTAAAGTGAGTCAGTGAGTCAGTGAGTGAGTGAGTGAGTGAGCCACTTCCATGGCTCAAATATTAAAAACGGATTTCCTGATACTGATGCTGCTGCTTTGGGAGAAGCCCAAATTCGGGAGGCAGCAGTCGGGCTCAGTTGTCTGGGGACAGGCACCCTGCTGCTGTGTTTAGAACTAGGAATCTCTGCCTGCGGAGCCGTCCGATGGAGGAGGAGATGACAGAGCAGGAGCCTCTGGGTTGGACAGAGGAGCCTGTACCTAAGGTAGGAGGAGAAGGAGAGGGAGAGTTACCGGGCTCAGGAACCCCTACCCCCAGAGTCCTGATGGAGAGCCCGGTGAAGGAGCCTGTTGCACTGCATCTGTACCCCACCACAGAGTATGGGGATCAGTATGGGTAAGCAACAGAACAGCAGGGACTGGGAAACTGGGATCTCTAACAACCTTCTGCTCATATACACGTATAACCTGTGTAGTAGACTGAGCTGTGTGGGACTAGGAATTGTGTGGTTGTCTTTTCACACAGTATACTATAGTTGCAGAATATTTATTTTGTTATCTTTCTTTTGTCACTTGAATATATAATACCAGAGTTGTAATCAATATTGGTGGGATACTTTAACATCAGTTGTCTTCAATCATAGTTTATTGTCTGTCCTTTTGCGGCTAGTATTTAATGGCTGTATTGAAAGTGTTTGAGATGGTGGGTGTCGAAATCCTCTTTCTGGTGCTTTTTGAGGTGTAAAGACCCAATGGTCTAATACACTTCGCATAAGACATCTTGAGGAAATGTATCATGTCATTGTGCCATTTAGACTTCTCCACTGGAGGAAATGCAGCAGAGGTAATGCTGTTGTCACTCTGCTGCACCTTACCTTCAGTAGTTGGCTAAAGGCTTTCTACTGTATACTGTATTTATTTACACCAGACTAGTCATGGTAAAGGAGGCATTATGTAGGCTCTGGGTTTAGTTACGTGTTGACACAGCTCTTCTCTTAGAGACTGCGGAGGGATTCAATTGTGTTGTCAATAAGCATGGACAGGATATGATCTGATATCAACTGTCAGCCGTGGCCACATTGGCGGGTGTCAATCCTCAATCTTAATTTATATTTCTACAGTATCATTGCTTACTGTGTGTGTAGGATAGATCAACATTATCATCATTCCTTTTTTTGGCTATGTACGCTGTACACACCGGTGAAGGGTTTTCATAACTAGAGATGTTTTAAAGCAGTGTGATGAGGGTGTCTTTAGCACTCTGTGGAGCAGAAGGAGCTATGAATATGAACTACAGGATGAATATTCAGCACCAGCTTAACTATACAGTATAACAGTTACGACCTTGGCTGTTGACTGTTGGCTGTCGTGCATTGTGCTGTGTACCTGCTGCTGCACTGTAACTTAAAGTATGCACTACCGTTCAAAAGTTTGGGGTCACTTAGAAATGTCCTTGTTTTTTAAAGAAAAGCCTTTATTTTTGTCCATTAAAATAACATCAAATTGATCCGAAAATACAGTGTCGACATTGTTAATGTTGGAAATGACTATCGTAGCTGGAAACAGCAGATTATTTTATGGAATATCTACATAGGTGTACAGAGTCCCATTATCAGCAACCATCACTTCTTTGTTCCTGTTTCACGTTCTGTTAGCTAATCCAAGTTTATCATTTTAAAAGGCTAATTGATCATTAGAAAACCATTTTGCAATTATGTTAGCACAGCTGAACATTGTTGTTCTAAAGAAGCATTAAAACTTGCCTTCTTAAGACTGGTTGAGTATCTGGAGCATTAGCATTTGTGGGTTCGATTACAGGCTCAAAATGGCCAGAAACAAAGAACTTTCTTCTGAAACTCTCATTGTCAACAGTGAAGAGGCGACTCTGGGATGCTGGCCTTCTAGGCAGAGTTGCAAAGACAAAGCCATATCTCAGACTGGCCAATAAAAATAAATGATTTAGATGGGCAAAAAAACACAGACTCCGGACAGAGGAACTTTGCCTAGAAGACCAGCATCCCGGAGTCACCTCTTCACTTTTGACGTAGAGGCTGGTGTTTTGCTGGTACCATTTAATGAAGCTGCCAGTTGAGGACTTGTGAGGCGTTTGTTTCTCAAACTAGACACTCTAATGTACTTGTCCTCTTGCTCAGTTGTGCACCGGGGCCTCCCACTCCACTTTCTATTCTGGTTAGAGCCAGTTTGCGCTGTTCTGTGAAGGGAGGAGTACACAGCGTTGTACGAGATCTTCAGTTTCTTGGCAATTTCTCGCATGGAATAGCATTCATTTCTCAGAACAAGAATAGACTGACGAGTTTCAGAAGAAAGTTCTTTGTTTCTGGCCATTTTGAGCCTGTAATCGAACCCACAAATGCTGATGCTCCAGATACTCAACTAGTTTAAGGAAGGCAAGTTGTATTACTTCTTTAATTAGAACAACAGTTTTCAGCTGTGCTAACATAATTGCAAAAGGGTTTTTTAATGATCAATTAGCCTTTTAAAATGATACACTTGGATTAGCTAATAGAACATGCCATTGGAACACAGGAGTGATGGCTGCTGATAATGGGCCTCTGTACGCTTATGTAGATATTCCATAAAAATCAATTGTTTCCAGCTACAATAGTCATTTACAACATTAACAATGTCTATGCTGTATTTCTGATCAATTTGATGTTATGTTCATGGACAAAAAATGTGCTTTTCTTTCAAAAACAAGGACATTTCTAAGTGACCCCAAGCTTTTGAGTGGTAGTGTATGTGTGAATCAACTTAAGTAAGATAAGATTTTGCACATGAATTGCATCTTCCATACGTTTTGTGTGAATTTTGCTTAGTGTGGCCCTATGCAAATTTTTTGTTGTTCTGATCCAACTCTGAGTATCTTAACACCATACGTTACGTTGTCTAACGCCATCATAAAATGTACTTTGTGTGTGTGCGTGCTGTGGTGTTGGAAGTGAGGACTGGCCATCAGGTCTCCCCGGGCATCACAGACAAGGCCATTGCATAACACTGCTGCAGCCTGCAGTCAGCCTGCACTTTGATTAGTCACGCCTACCCTCTGGAGTCTGGACACACAGCGTTGGTCCTTTAGCAGCAGGCTGATTCGCCATGCCTTGCTCTGCCTTGCCTTCAGGACATGGGTTTCATATTTTGTTGAGCAGCAGGTAGATTAGTCATTCCTTAGGACAGGACACACACACAGGCTTGGCCTTCACTGACACAGCAGGTTGATTGGTCATGCCTTGCTCCCCTCTGTATGCCTCAAGACATTGGTGTCATGACTAGCCTCTGGACACAGGCACAATCCTAAGTGAGACAACAGATTGATTAGTCATGCCTTCCAGCACTCCCTTAGGACTGAGGTTACGTACCCTTGTAGGTGACAGGCTAATGGTCATACCTTGCCTCCACCTCTCCCCCACAGATATCTGCATAGCCTTCTGACCCACTCCTTGAGGGCAAGCCGTAGTAGACAGTATGATTTGTGGTCTGGTGATGCAGTGGGGTCTGATGCATAATATTCCAAGCAGGAGGAATGTAGCTTCTCTCTCTCGCTGTCTCTCACAGGTTGGTTTTAAAGCACACCATTAGTAATTGGTATATGACAAATCATTATGTACAGGACATTGTGTTCGGTTTCACAGAACCTTTACAGTTAGGTGTTGTTTTGGCTACTGTAAAAGGAATTGTCGCTATGCAATGTTTACTACACATAGTGCTGTACACTGTCCTGATTTCCCTCCCGATTTAACAGCCTGTTTGGGCTATGATGTATTGGTATACATTACAGACTGGCTGGCTGCGTCTCTGTTTTACGCTCTATTATTAATGCAAATTAAATGTGACATCTTTTGAAGACCTCTGTAAAAAAGACAGTGTTAGAGGAAAAAGTTTGCATACTGAGAGTCTAGCTTGTAACAGTCTGAAATATTGATGTTTGATCTAATGATTATATCTCAATATGAGGCATTTCTACTGCCTATTTTATTAGGCTTTAAATCTTAGAGTGAAATCCAGACCACCTCTGCTTTCTGTTTTGTACGCCTATATTTTAACTAATGGCGGGTAACATTATGCATTTGAATCACTAAATAATGAAATGACAATAAGTACTTTTCTAGAGTGGGATTTGTTGCCACTTCTGGTCGGTCTACTGCAGGGTCTGGAGCCAACTCTGTGTGTGTGCATGTGTGTGTGTGTGCCTGCGTGCATGTGTGTGTGTACTCTGTCTCTCACTGATGTTTGTTCAACTCTGTCCTGCTGTTTGAACTATGTGTACAGTAGCAGATGGTTTAGTTAGCCCAGCACTGTCCTGCTGTTTGAACTATGTATACAGTACAGTAGCAGATGGTTTAGTTAGCCCAGCACTGTCCTGCTGTTTGAACTATGTATACAGTACAGTAGCGGATGGTTTAGTTAGCTCAGCACTGTCCTGCTGTTTGAACTATGTATACAGTACAGTAGCGGATGGTTTAGTTAGCTCAGCACTGTCCTGCTGTTTGAACTATGTACAGTTGAAGTCGGAAGTTTACATACACTTATGTTGGAGTCATTAAAACTCATTCTTCAACCACTCCACACATTTCTTGTTAACAAACTACAGTTTTGGCAAGTCGGTTAGGACATTACTTTGTGCATGACACAAGTAATTTTTCCAACAATTGTTTACAGACAGATTATTTCACTTATATTTCACTATATCACAATTCCAGTGAGTCAGAAGTTTAAATACACTAAGTTGAATGTGCCTTTTAAACAGCTTGGAAAATTCCAGAAAATGATGTCATGGCTTTAAAAGCTTCTGATAGGCTAATTGACATGATTTGAGTCAATTGGAGGTGTACCTGTGGATGTATTGCAAGGCCTACCTTCAAACTCAGTGCCTCTTTGCTTGACGTCATGGGAAAATCAAAAGAAATCAGCCAAGACCTCAGGAAAAAAAACTGTAGACCTCCACAAGTCTGGTTCATCCTTGGGAGCAATTTCCAAATGCCATGAAGGTACCCCGTTCATCTGTACAAATAATAGTACCCAAGTATAAACACATTATGGGACCACGCAGCTGTCATACCGCTCAGGAAGGAGACGCGTTCTGTCTCCTAGAGATGAACGTACTTTGGTGCGAAAAGTGCAAATCAATCCCAGAACAACAGCAAAGGACCTTGTGAAGATGCTGGAGGAAACGGGTACAAAAGTATCAAAATCCACAGTAAAACGAGTCCTATATCGACATAACCTGAAAGGCCGCTCAGCAAGAAAGAAGCCACTGCTCCAAAACCGCCATAAAAAAAGACAGACTATGGTTTGCAACTGCACATGGGGACAAAGATCGTACTTTTTGGAAAATGTCCTCTGGTCTGATGAAACAAAAATAGAACTGTTTGGCCATAATGACCATCGTTATGTTAGGAGGGAAATGGGGGGGGCTTGCAAGCCGAAGAACACCATCCCAACCGTTAAGCACGGGGGTGGCAGCATCATGTTGTGGGTGTGCTTTGCTGCAGGAGGGACTGGTGCAGTTCACAAAATAGTTGGCATCATGAGGGAGGAAAATGATGTGGATGTATTGAAGCAACATCTCAAGACATCAGTCAGGAAGTTAAAGCTTGGTCGCAAATGGGTCTTCCAAATGGACAATGACCCAAAGCATGCTTCCAAAGTTGTGGCAAAATGGCTTAAGGACAACAAAGTCAAGGTATAGGAGTGGCCATCACAAAGCCCTGACCTCAATCCCATAGAAAATGTGTGGGCAGAACTGACTCAGTTACACCAGCTCTGTCAGGAGGAATGGGCCAAAATTCACCCAACTTATTGTGGGAAGCTTGTGGAAGGCGACACAAAACGTTTGACCCAAGTTAAACAATTTAAAGGCAATGCTACCAAATACTAATTGAGTGAATGTATACTTCTGACCCACTGGGAATGTGATGAAAGAAATAAAAGCTGATATAAATAATTTTCTCTACTATTATTCTGACATTTCACATTCTTAAAATACAGTGGTGATCCTAACTGACCTAAGACAGGGAATGTTTACTAGGATTAAATGTCAGGAATTGTGAAAAACTGAGTTTAAATGTATTTGGCTAAGGTGTATGTAAACTTCCGACTTCAACTGTAAACAGTACTGTAGCGGATGGTTTCGTTGGCCCAACTCTGTGTTGTGCTGTCTCTCTGGAATTAAACATACATCTTGTTTCAGTTACATGTAGTTCTGTTCTATCCATGGTCATTTTTTCCATGGTCATAGGTTTACTAACCTATACTCTCACTTGCCAGACTCACGGTGCTCCACATGCAGAGATACAGGGGTTGTGGGAAGAGAATCAATAACCTACACCTGGGTCTGTAGAAGACCCCCAAAGTAGAATGGACCTGTCTAGTTATTCTCTCCCTGCTCTGTATTCTACTCCATATCTGCTGCAAAGCTCTGGCTTAAATAAGGCTGTTACACAGAGTAGCTCTTAAAATGTCAGAAACGTGAGACAAATCCTTATGTATAGTAGGACCATGGAGATACAATATATATAAACACCAAAGTGAGCTTATTGTATTGATATTAGATACCCAAGATACATTAAAACTAGCACACAATGTGGCACTGAATACTTGTACGATAACTTGTTAAAAATGACAATCAGTTTATCAATACTGTTTATATGGGGTACAGCATTATTTCAGAGATGAGAGTGCAGTAATATGTTACATTCTCAGAAAAATACTGCCACTAGACGGATAAGTTAGCCTTGTTATTTAATTACAGGAAAATAGACCAGACTAATGATTATATTAGCAGTGACAGATGAATGTTGTTTATTCTTTGATGGATGAATTAAGGAACAAAGAAAGCCAATTGGAACAACCTTGAAAGCTCACAAAATGCAATCTCTTGGCACAGTCAACGGTACAATCACTTTCACATTCGCTGACAAACAAGAAGAGTCTGAGTCACTTTTTACTCACAGGTCTCTGTTGGACTTCTACATATCTATGGTGCCAATGGGGACGAACAGGATTAGGTTGCATGATTACATTACCTGTAGCTGTACTGTACATTTCCTCAAATGTTGTAGTATTTTGTCTCACATAGATGTACCTTCCAGTGGATTGCCAACTGTCTCACATAGATGTACCTTCCAGTGGATTGCCAACTGCCAACACAAATAGTTGACCATAAAACTCTAACCACAACCGAGTTGTCGAGTCACCACCTGTAAATACTGTGTACCAAACTCTGAATGAAGAGACTCATCTGTTCAATTTCATATGTCTTCTTACAACCTGAGTGTGATGTATGCATCGCTGAATCCTCAAATTAGTTCCCCAAAAGTTGGTGGTACATTTAAGTGGTTGTGAAGTTTTACGAGTCACTCCCAGTGTGTTTTTGTTGTTGTCAACATTTTTAACAGAGGATGTGATCAGTAACACATACCTAAGTGATATATAAATGGATCGAGACTTATCAGTCTAAGCTTTGAGTTCCAGATCCTTACCTCAACTTTACATTCTGAGGAGGGATGTGTGTTCCATTAAGGTGTTGGTATGACGAGCATAGCTATTGCAATTATAGGGCCTTGTTCGTTCCACAGAGTGCAACAACACTGCTTGTACTGTCATACGTATCTGAACACAGGACGTAGAGAAAATGAGGTGACTGTGTGGTTAAGGGAAGTAAGGTATAGATGTAGGAGTGGGGTGGGTGGCTCTCAAGCTGGAAACCAGACAGAGCATGTCACACATTGCTCAGCTGGAGAGTGGTTGCAAGCCAAACCATGACAAATGTCCCTCAATTGAGAGTGTTGGTTGGGGAGTGTTCAGTTGAGAAAGTGTAGCCCACCTTACCCTTTGGCCTATGAGCTACATGGTTCTGAGTGGTACAGTGGATTTTAAAATGTTTATATCACACATAGCCTCTTTCCTTTTTCTTTCAACTCCTCATTCAGTTTCAAGAGTCGTCCCCCCCATCCTCCTCTCAGTGTCTAATCAAAACAGAAGCCAATTAGAGCAAGGAAGTGCTTGCGCCCAAATCCCCTGCGCTCTCTCTCGCTCTCTGTTTTTATTTTCTGTTCTGTAATACCCCTGGGCTTCGATTTATTCAATAATGAATAGGAAAACACACCCCCTTGTTATGCTGGCTGGCATCACAGTGGGAGAGATTATTTATTCTTACTTTTTTATGGGGGAGTAGATCAGCATTATTATTGCAGATAGATTCAAATCAAATTTATTTATAAAGCCCTTCTTACATCAGCTGATATCTCAAAGTGCAAAGATTGTGGCTTCTATCAATGTAGTTGTCTGCCTCATTTCCAATCCCCCATATATATTTTTTTGGTAAATATATATTATTTTAAATATATACTGTATTTTATTATGAAATATATTTTCCTTCTTTATTATTTTCCCCTAACCATACCATTTATATTTTTGTTCAGTATATGACATTTTTACAGACACAGTATATTTTACCAAAAAAATTAAATAAAAAAAATTATGAAATGTATGCATTCACTAATGTAAGTCGCTCTGGATAAGAGCATCTGCTAAATGACTAAAATGTAAATGTAATATTTTTTTACATTAGTAATCTTTTTTTTTTTTTTTTTTTTGTTAGCTACCCTCAACCCCTTCCATCTACCTCTGAAAACCATCCAATTTTTCTATTCTCATAGTTTCTACAGATTGTAAATTGAAGATAAACATTTTTGCTAAGATTATTATTATATTATTAATCGATTGACTATGGCTTTTCAAATCACCCAGCAGTGCTATCTGCAGAGTTAGCTCCAGGTAAATGTTGCAATTCTTCAGCCATTCCTGAACCTGCGACCAAGTGGGAGAGTGTAACTACTACTTTGGGATCTGAAAATATGGACATCGTCACTTTCTGTTTGTTTGGTTTGTATTGTGTTTTTTGATTATATCACGTGGGAAAAAGATAACTCAAGGTAGTTCTCAGTCTCCAATTAAGGGTCAACTTTTGACTCAGCATGTTGTTTATCTTTCTATTATAAAGGTATTCCAAATGTGCATAATTACTGTATGGACATACATTATGTAAGGATTATGTAAGGGTCTCATGTTCATGTCATTTCCCCATTCGTTTTCAAAGAGTAACATATCCCACTAACTCACTGTTGAAGACTTGTGGGCTTGTGTGAGCAGCAGCATATAGAACTCTGAGTCTATAAGCTCACAGACTATCTGATGTAGAAGGTGCAGGCTCAGAGAAGCCTCAGTAACTCCAGCCCTCACTCCCCCTAACCTGCTATAATTACTGCTATTCAGATGAACTGGCAGTGCCAGTGTTCCCTCTCCATCACGTTCAGCACCATGTACTGCAGGCTAATGATAGAGGTCAGCCATGTTTGGGTTACAGCTTGTTGTTTGGGCACTCAGGCAGACAGACAGGAGCTCTAGTCTAATGACTGCACTCTCTTTTCTCTCTCTCATTTCCTTTCTTTCCTGTCTCTCTGTTGTTCTTCACTCTCTATCTCAACACGGAGGCCCCTCAGTGGTGCAAGACAAAGGAGCTGATCGTGGACTACAGGAAACGGAGAGCTGAGCACGCCCCCATTCACATCGACAGGGCTGTAGTGGAGTGGGTCGAGAGCTTCAAGTTCCTCAGTGTCCACATCACTAAGGAATTATCATGGTCCAAACACACCAACACAGTAGTGAAGTAGGCACGACAACACCTTTTCCCCCTCAAGAGGCTCAATATATTTGTCATGGGCTCTCAGATCCTCAAAAATTGCTACAGCTGCACCATTAGCATCTTGACTGGCTGCATCACCGCTTGGTGTGGCAACTGCTTGGAATCTGTCTGTAAGCCATTACAGAGGGTAGTGTGTACGGCCCAGTACATCACAGGGGCCAATCTCCCTGCCATCCAGGACCTCCATACCAGGTGTTGTCAGAGGAATGGCCCAAAAATTGTCAAAGACTCCAGCCACCAAAGTCATAGACTGTTCTCTCTGCTACCGCACTGCAAGCGGCACCGGTGAATGAAGTCTGGAACCAACAGGACCCTAAACAGCTTCTACCCAAAGCCATGACACTGCTAAATAGTTGGTTAAATATACTGAACAAAATTATAAACGCAACATGGAAAGTGTTGGTCCCATGTTTCATGAGCTGAAATAAAAGATCCCAAAATTTTCCATACGCACAAAATCTTATTTATCTCAAATTTTGTGCACACATTTGTTTACATCCCTGTTGGTGAGCATGTCTCCTTTGCTAAGATAATCCATCCACCTGACAGTGGTGGCATATCAAGAAACGGATTAAACAGCATGAACATTACACAGGTGCACCTTGTGCTGGGGACAATAAAAAGGCCACTCTAAAATGTGCCGTTTTGTCACACAACACAATGCCACAGATGTCTCAAATTTTGAGGGAGCGTGCAATTGGCAGTACATCCAACTGGCCTCACAACCGCAGACCATGTGTATGGTGTCGTGTGTGCGAGCGAGCGGTTTGCTGATGTCAGCGTTGTGAACAGAATGCCCCATGATGGTGTTGTGGTTATGGTATGAGCAGGCATAAGCTGCGGACTATGAACACAATTGCATTTTATCGAAAGGAATTTTCCTGTTGTCGTGCTATTCATCTGGCGCTATCACCTCATATTTCAGCATGATAAGCTCTATGTCATAAGGATCTGTACACAATTCCTGGAAGCTGAAAATGTCCCAGTTCTTCCATGGCCTGCATACTCACCCGACATGTCACCCATTGAGCATGTTTGGGATGCTCTGGATCAACGTGTACGACAGCGTGTCCCTGTTCCAGCCAATATCCAGCAACTTCCCACAGCCATTTAAGAGGAGTGGGACAACATTCCACAGGCCATAATCAACAGCCTGATCAACTCTATGTGAAGGAGATGTGTCACGCTGCATGAGGCAAATGGTGGTCACACCAGGTAATGACTGGTTTTCTGATCCAAACCCGTAACTTCTGTTTAAGGTGTCTGTGACCAACAGATGCATATCTTTATTCCCAGTCATTTGAAATCCATAGATTAGGGCCTAATTAAGTTAAATTGACTGATTTCCTTGTATGAACTCAGGAAAACCTTTGAAATTGTTGCATGTTGTGTTTATATTTTTGTTCGGTGTAGTTAACGAAATAGCTACCCGGACTATCTGCATCATGTCGCCTAGTCCCTACCTGTATGTACATATCTACCTCAATTACCCAAGTTACCATTACTCATTGTATATTTATTCATTGTGTTATTATTTTTTAAATTATTTTTCTATTTTTCTCTGCATTGTCGGGAAGGGTCCGTAAGTAAGTGTTTCACTGTTAGTTTACACCTGTTGTTTTACAAAGCATGTGACACATAACATTAGATTTTTCTCTCTCTCTCAATTCAATTCAATTTAAGGGGCTTTATTGGCAAGGGAAACATATGTTTACATTGACAAAGCAAGTGAAATAGATAATAAGCAAAAGTTAAATAAACAATAAAAAATGTACAGTAAACATTACACTCACAAAAGTTCCAAAAGAATTAAGACATTTCAAATGTCAGATTGTCTATATACAGTGTTGTAATGATGTGCAAATAGTTAAAGTACAAAAGGGAATATAAATAAACATAAATATAGGTTGCATTTACAATGGTGTTTGTTCTTCACTGGTTTCCCTTTTCATGTGGCAACAGGCCACAAATCTTGCTGCTGTGATTGCACACTGTGGTATTTCACCCAATAGATATGGGAGTTTATCAAAATTGGATTTGTTTTCGAATTCTTTGTGGGTCTGTGTAATCTGAGGGAAATGTGTGTCTCTAATATGGTCATACATTTGGCAGGAGGTTAGGAAGTGCAGTTCAGTGTCCACCTCATTTTGTGGGCAGTGTGCACATAACCTTTATTCTCTTGAGAGCTAGGTCTGCCCTCGGTGGCCTTTCTCAATAGCAAGGCTATGCTAACTGAGTCTATACATAGTCAAAGATTTCCTTCATTTTGGGTCAGTCACAGTGGTCAGGTATTATACCACTGTACTCTCTGTTTAGGGCCAAATAGCATTCTAGTTTGCACAGTTTTTTTGTAATTTCTTTCCAATGTGTCAAGTAATTTGTTTTCTCTCTCATGATTTGGTTGGGTCTAATTGTGTTGCGGTCCTGGGTCTCTGTGGGGTATGTTTGTGTTTGTGAACAGAGCCCCAGGACCAGCATGCTTAGGGGGCTATTCTCCAAGTTAATTTCTCTGTAGGTGATAGCTATGTTATGAAAGGTTTGAGAATCGCTTCCTTTTAGGTGGGTGTAGAATTTGTGTTGTGGAGGAATGACCAGGCAGGAGACGGGAGTACAGTTTGTTTCGCTTAGTCAAAACCTCTCGTGTTATTCAGCCCCGGCCCAATAGTGCGCATGTGCATTTCCTTTTAGGTGTAGTAACATAACACTGCCGTAATACATTACTGCTTAGTAACAGCATAGTAACTAATAATATAAACTATTATTTTTGTCTTACTGAGATTTACTGTCAGGTCTCAGGTCTGACAGAATCTGTGCAGAAGATCTAGGTGCTGCTGTAGGCCCTCCTTGGTAGGGGACAGAAGCACCAGATCATCAGCAAACAGAAGACATTTGACTTCAGATTCTAGTAGGGTGAAGCCGGGTGTTGCAGACTGTTCTAGTGCCCTTGCCAATTTGTTGATATATATGTTGAAGAGGGTGGGGATTAAGCTGCATCCCTGTCTCAACCCCCGGCCCTGTGGAAAGAAAAGTGTGTTTTTTGCCCATTTTAACCGCAAACTTGTTGTTTGTGTACATGGATTTTATAATGTCATATGTTTTTCCCCCAACACCACTTTCCCTCAATTTGTGTAGCAGACCCTCAAGCCAAATTGAAACGAAAGCTTTTTTGAAATCAACAAAGCATGTCTTTGTTTGCCTTTGTTTTGGTTTGTTTGTTTGTCAATTTGGGTGTGCAGGGTAAATACGTGGTCTGTCGTACGGTAATTTGGTAAAAAGACAATTTGACATTTGCTCAGTATATTGTTTTTGCTGAGGAAATGTATGAGTCTGCTGTTAATGATAATGCAGAGGATTTTCCTAAGGTTGCTGTTGATGCATATCCCCCGGTAGTTATTGGGGTCAAATTTGTCTTGGGGTGATCAGTCCTTGGTTCCAAATATTGGAGAAGATGCCAGAGCTGAGGATGATGTTAAAGAGTTTAAGTATAGTCAATTGGAATTTGTGGTCTGTATATTTTATCATTGATACCATCAACCCAACAGGTCTTTTTGGGTTGGAGGGTTTGTATTTTGTCTAGTTCATTCAATGTAATTGGAGAATACAGTAGGTTCTGGTAGTCTTTAAAACGTTGATTCTAAGATTTGTATTTGATCATGTATATGCTTTTGCTGTTTGTTCTTTGTTATAGAGCCAACAAGATTGGAGAAGTGGTTTATCCATACATCTCTGTTTTGGATAGATAACTCTTCGTGTTGTTGTTTGTTTCGAGTTTTCACATTTTCCCAGAAATGGTTAGATTCTATGGATTCTTCAATTACATTGAGCTGATTTCTGGCGTGCTTGTTCCTTCTTTTTCCGTAGTGTATTTCTGTATTGTTTTAGTGATTCACCATAGTGAAGGCGTAGGCTCAGGTTTTCAGGATCTCTATGTTTTTGGTTGGATAGGTTTCTCAATTTCTTTCTTAGGTTTTTGCATTCTTCATCAATCCATTTGTCAAAGTTGTTAATTTTCTTAGGTTGTCTGCTTGAATTTTTTTGATTTGATAGGGAAGCTGAGAGGTCAAATATACTGTTTAGGTTTTCTTCTGCCAAGTTTACACCTTCATTATTACAGTGAAACCCTTTTTAACAGGAAATTGTCTAGAAGGGATTGAATTTCTTGTTGCCTAATAGTTTTTTGGTAGATTTCCACACTAATTTCCTTCCATCTACAGCATTTCTTAATATTATTTACTTCCTTTGGCTTTGATGCCTCATGAATGAGCATAGCTCTGTTCATGTAGAGTGTGATTTTGCTGTGATCTGATAGGGGTGTCAGTGGACTGACTGTGAACGCTCTAAGAGACTCTGGGTTGAGGTCACTGATAAAGTAGTCTACAGTACTACTGCCAAGAGATGAGCTATAGGTGTACCTCCCAAAGGAGTCCCCTCGAAGCCTACCATTGATTATGTACATACCCAGCGTCCGACAGAGCTGCAGGAGCTGTGACCTGTTTTTATTGGTCATAGTTGTCTCTATGGGGGCATATGGGGGAGGGAATGCTGTCACCTCCAGGTAGGTGTTTGTCCTCCTATGTGCTGAGGGTGTCCGGTTATTGTCCAGTTCTGGTATTTAGATCGCCACAGACTAGTACATGTCCCTGAGCATGGAAATTGTTGATCTCCTCCTCTAGGATGGAGAAGCTGTCATCGTCAAAGTATGGGGATTTTATTGGGGGGACATAGGTAGCACACAAGGAATTTTTTCTCTGAGATAATTTCCTTATTAATTTCTAGCCAGATGTAAAATGTTCCTGTTTTGACTAATTCAACAGAGTGGGTTAGGTCTGCTCTATACCAAATTAGCATACCCCCTGTTTCACACCTGGCAGTTTGGTGGATGAGACTACCAGCTCTCTGTAACCAAGAGGGCAACCAGTGGGTCCGTCTCCTTTATACCATGTTTCTTGTAGGATGACAATGTCTGTATTTCCAATTTCTTTGATGAAGTATGGGTTCCTGCTCTTTAGGCCAAAGGCAGATGACCTCAGACCTTGTATATTCCAGGATGTGATAGTAAAAGCTTTGTGTTCCATAGTGTCTAGTGTTGTTTCTATGTGGTTTAGGCTCAGACCATCAAAGTAGGTGTGAGCAGAGCATGTTGAGCATCTGATACATACCTCTTAGATTGCAGGATGTGGCTTGGGCAGGTGTAATAGTGGGGGTTAGCCCTGTTGCTCTTCTCATGGCTTGGGCATATGTCCTGCTGTCATGTTGAGATCCTTGCCCCAGGGACGGGGGGCATGGGGTGGGCAGAAGGGCCCTAGGTCTGAAATGGGGGGGCCTATATAGGCTGTGGCCAGGGTTGCTTGGGGTGGTCTTAGCTGTTTGGGGTGTGGCTGGTGATGCTGTGGTCTGGGTGTAGGTCCTCTTGGTGTGGGTTCTCTCGATGCAGGTCCTTCGGGAGGGGTCTTGCAGGTCTGGGAGGGTGTCTCACTGGTCTGGGTGGGGTGTACGTTGCTCTGTTGCTCCTGTGTGAGGTGCTGGGGCTACGGTTGAGGGTGACCTCCTTCAGGGTCCTGGAAAAAGTTGAGATTGCTGCCTTGTAGAGGTGGTCCTGGTTGTAAAGGCAGGGTGGAGTGGTGGGCCGGGTATACATTAGGTTTTGAGACACAGTCTCGCGAAATGCTTGCATTCACCCGCTGTATGGTGGCAGGGTGAAAGTATTTTCATGGTAGCAGGGTGGAGATAACCACTTGTGCGTTGGAGAAAGTGGAAGAAGCTTTTTCAATCACTCCCCTGATTGCTCTCTCTCTCTCTCTCTCTCTCTCTGTCATGTTCAGATCTCACTGATCCTAAACTAATCAGCCCACCCTTTCTCTCTCTCACAGGGACAAGATGCCGTTCCACCATGTGACGGCAGGACTGCTGTACAAGGGGAACTACCTGAGTCACTCTCTGTCTGAGGACAACGACAGTAACCAGCTGGCCAGCATTTCTGTGGAGGAGCTAGATGGTGAGTCTCCTCAGGGCTTGGGCTGGTACTACTGGGGATAGGTTGGTTTGGTTGGGTTGGGTTGGGCTTGGTTTGGTTGGGTTGGGTTGGGCTTGGGTTGGGCTTGGTTTGGTTAGGTTGGGTTTGGTTGGGCTTGGTTTGGTTTGGTTGGGTTGGGTTGGGTTTGGTTTGGTTGGGCTTGGTTTGGTTGGGTTGGGTTGGGCTTGGTTTGGTTGGGTTGGGCTTGGTTTGGTTGGGTTGGGCTTGGTTTGGTTGGGTTGGGTTGGGCTTGGGTTGGGTTGGGCTTGGTTTGGTTGGGCTTGGGTTGGTTGGGTTGGGTTGGGTTTGGTTGGGTTGGGCTTGGTTTGGTTGGGCTTGGTTGGGTTGGGCTTGGTTTGGTTTGGTTTCGTTGGGTTGGGCTTGGTTGTTTCTGGTGAGAGGGGATAGAGATTAGGACTGGGACTGTGGATTTGGCTGGTGAGGGTCATAGAGAGAGATTGAGTTTAGGCCGAGGTTTGCGTGTTTGATATGGGCAGGATAAATAGTAGGCTAGATATGGAATAAGTGGTTCTGAGCCATGAATCACAGAGGTTGGACCAGTCAAAACATTTATTTACAAACACCACTTGCCCCTGTTGCTGGAGCCAACAAAGCGTTGGCTTTATCAACTATGACAAAATGTTCTTATCACTTATCGCACAAGTAAAATTTAATTCATGGGCTCTGCTAGTGTGTGTGTGTGTGTGTGTGTGTGTGTGTGTGTGTGTGTGTGTGTGTGTGTGTGTGTGTGTGTGTTCTGTACGTTGTCTGAAACTAATCACCCCACTGGCCAGGCCGGCGGTGGAACCCAGGACTGATCTATATTATTCTATCCTCTGCTGGAAACGACATCATCACAGTGCTCATAGTGGAGGGGGGGATCAACTACACTAGCTGCTCTCAGACCACAAATACTGTATTAATACAATGATGCCACATTAAAGGAAAATTCCACTCCTAAACTATCTTTTGGTATTTGTTTCAATTGTCCATTGTTGAAATAGTCCCAAAATGTTTTGCTTGTCAGCAATCCAGTTGTCAAGATATGTAAGTTTCAAAATACAGAAATCATCATCGTATGATGCATTTCTGATGCATTTTTTATTTGGTATTTTGTTACGTTACAGCCTTATTGTAAAATTGATCAAATATATATATATACTTCATAAAATACTTCATAATGACAAAGCGAAAACAGGTTTTTAGAAATTTGGGCAAATGTATTAAAAATAGAAATAGCTTTTTTACATAAGTATTCAGACCCTTTGCTATGAGACTTGAAATTGACTTTGTGTTGTGTGCCTTTCCATTGATCATCTTGAGATGTTTCTACAACTTGATTGGAGTCCTCCTTTGGTAAATTCAATTGATTGGACATGATTTGGAAAGGCACACAACTGTCTACATAAGGTCCCACAGCTGACAGTGCATGTCAGAGCAAAAACCAAGCCATGAGTTCGAAGGAATTGTCCGTAGAGCTCCGAGACAGGATTATGTCGAGGCACAGATCTGGGGAAATGTACCAAAACATTCCTGGAGCATTGAAGGTCCCCAAGAACACAGTGGCCTCCATCATTCTTAAATGGAAGAAGTTTGGAGCCACCAATATTCTTCCTAGAGCTTGCAGCCCGGCCAAACTCAGCAATCGGGGGAGAAGGGCCTTGATCAGGGAGGTGACCAAGAACCGAATGGTCACTCTGACAGAGCTCTAGAGTTCCTCTGGGGAGATGGGAGAACCTTCCAGAAGTACAACCATCTCTGCAGCACTCCACCAATCAGGCCTTTATGGTAGAGTGGCCAGACAGAAGCCACTCCTTAGTAAAAGGCACAGGACAGCCTGCTTAGAGTTTGGCACCTAAAGACTCTCAGACCATGAGAAACAAGATTCTCTGGTCTGATGAAGCCAAGATTGAACTCTTTGGCTTGAATGCCAAGTGTCACGTCTAGAGGAAACTTGGCATCATCCCTACGGTGAAGCATGGTGGTCGCAGCATCACGCTGTGGAGATGTTTTTCAGCTGCAGGGAATGGAAGACTACTCAGGATGGAGGGAAAGAGGAGCGGGGCAAAGCAGAGAGGGATCCTTGATGAAAACCTGCTCCAGAGCACTCCGGACCTCAGACTGTCGCGAAGGTTCACCTTCCAACAGGACAACGACCCTAAGCACACAGCCAAGACAACGCAGGAGTGGCTTCGGGACAAGTCTCTGAATGTCCTTGAGTGGCCCAGCCAGAGACCAGACTTGAACCTGATCGAATATCTCTGGAGAGACCTGAAAATAGATGTACAGCGACGCTCCCGGTCCAACCTGACAGAGCTTGAGGGGATCTGCAGAGAAGAATGGGAGAAACTCCCCAAATACAGGTGTGCCAAGCTTGTGGCGTCATAACCAAGAATACTCAAGGCTGTAATCGCTGTGTCACGATCGTCGTAAGAACTGGACCAAGGCGCAGCGTACGTAGCGTTCCACCTCTTTATTATAAAGTGAAACTTCAGCAAATACAAAACTATAAACTAACAAACGAAACGTGACGTTCTGGAGTGCTCACAGGCAACTACACAAAAACAAAACAACATACCACAAAACACAGTGGGGAAATGGCTGCCTAAATATGATCCCCAATCAGAGACAATGATAAACGGCTGCCTCTGATTGGGAACCATACCAGGCAAACATAGAAATAAAACAACCTAGATTACCCACCCTAGTCACACCCCGACCTAACCAACAGAGAGAATAAAAGGCTGTCTATGGTCAGGGCGTGACACGCTGCCAAAGGTGCTTCAGCAAAGTACTGATTAAAGGGTCAGAATACTTATGTAAATAAGGTATTTCTGTTTTTTATTTTCAGTACATTTGCAAATATTTCTAAAAACCTGTTTATTTTGTGTAGATTAATGAGGGGAAAAAAACTATCTAATCCGTTTTAGAATATTTATTTAAAAAAAATGTAACCTTTTATTTAACTAGGCAAGTCAGTTAAGAACAAATTCTTATTTACAATAACGGCTTATCCTGGCCAAACCCGGACGACGCTAGGCCAATACAGCCTGGATTCGAACCAGGGATTGTAGTGACACCTCTTGCACTGAGATGCAGTGCCTTGGACCACTGCACCAATCGGGAGCGTAACGTAACAAAATGTGGAAAAAGAGAAGGGGTCTGAATACTTTCCGAATGCACTGTAAACACACTCCACTACAGTAATGATTAGCAATCATCTCCTTGGCTTATTCATTTATCCATAGTAGCATATGCAGGCAGCTACCATTTTTCAACCATGTTCACCATTTCTACCATGGGGATATTTACTGAGGAAATTTAGTGTAGCTACCTGTAAGTGTCTTTATCTATGGCCATTAAAGTGAAACAATGCAACTGTACTGCGTTGAACTAGCTGACTCACCGCATACAGCACGTTTTCATCAGTCAGCTTTAGTACAGGTACACATTGTTAACCTCTCAGCCTGTTGGAGAGGGGATATAGTTTCCTTTTGTGTCTTATTCTACTTGCGTGGTTTGGACTGTTTGATTTGTGTGTGTGTGTGTGTGTGTGTGTAGTGCTCTGAGCGCTGCAGCACATGGAATAGATGTTGGTGTGAATAGAGATCTTTGTGTACCAGGTAGTCTTGCCTCCGTCGAGGCCGATCTGTGCTGCTACTGCTTCTGCTGCTATGTCTGAAAGGTCAGGCAAGATGTGGATATGAGATTGTAATTTATAGACACATACAGCACCGACAGCACTAACTTCATATCACAAAGCACATATCACACATTTGATACACTGAGAAAGTAGGGATAAGTAGTGTTCAGTAGGGAGACACTGTTTTCTAACCAGGAGTTACTACTTGAAGTTGTCCAATTAAAACAAATATTGAAGTTTTACGTTGCAAAACGTTTTACTATGGTGTGCCCTACTGAACATGAGTGTGTATGCACTTGGCCTAGATTGCAAAGTAGGGTGCTGTTAAAGTGACTCTAAATTCAAGTCTTTTTTACTCTGATTCATTTCTCCGTCTGATGTTTTCCTTGGGTATTCCTGTTCCTTTGGTATTAGTTTGTCATACAGGATGGTAAATTATTCTCCCCTGTAAAGCTTTGGTTTTCAGAGCATCAGAGCACCTGATGGATATGGGAGCAGTTGTGCGTGAAATAGAGAAATAGCGGGAGGGAGCTGTATGAATATAAGACCTGTGGTCTGAATGTTGTTGGTGTGTTCAAATGGGCCCGAGCCCTCACACAGGAACCTACTCTACAAAGGCCTGAGTCACTCACTGTTCTGTTCTGCTGTGATCCTCCTGATGCATTTATTCATGAGGCGCTAATTTCAATGTACCAAAATAAATCCATACACCTTTGATGTGCTTGTTTTTTTCTCTGTTTTGTTGTGCTGTGTGTGTGTGTGTGTGTGTGTGTGTGTTCTCTTTCACAAACACATTGCTAAAACGAGTGTCTCTGGTTAGAACAAGCTTTTGTACTCTGTTATGAATGATAATGGCTGAGTGTGTTTGCTCGGGCCAGATGTTTTGGGATGCAGGGAAGGACAAAATACTTTTCAGAGGCTAGTACAACAACTAACCTGAACCCTCGGTAACATCTGAGTGCTTTTATGATCCGAAATATCATTTCAGATTTTACGAGGTGATTTAAATACAGAGAAAAACCATTACATTTACACACCATTGTCCTCCTTGCAGCTCAGAGCACCAAATCACTCCTACTAATCCTGACTGGCTATGAATAAATGACAGCTTCTCAGCACATGATTGACAGGTGATTGACCAAGGATAGGTTAAAGATTGGCAGCATGGGCAGGCCTCCTCATGAAACTTTACTTCACGCTTGGGTTATCTTTGGACTAAAATAAGTATCAGTTAACCTGTTGTTTGCTCCTTCTTATGGTTTCTTTGAAGAACTCTACCACTACTATGTTTTGTTTATTGACATGGTCTTTTCAAGACTGGACCCGTAAGATTCATTTTCTTGTTAGCACATGTATTCTCAAAAGGTGTATGACATTCTATCCCATATCTGGGACACGTTTGGAATTAGCTAATGTTTGAGTTAGCCTAGGTCTTGGGTGAGGGGCAGTCCTGTCTAATACATTGTTGCATTGTTGCAAGGCCACAAGGTGTCCTCTCTGTCTCCCTGGTCCTGGTGAGTTAAATCTATGTATTCCAGTAGTACCCAGCCTCAAACTATTCAGTTTTCAGCAGTGAGCTGAAGCATACCATGCAATCATAGTGTTATTTAGAGATCTGACATTCCATCTCTATTACATGCTTTAAGATGGTCACCATTGTTCCTGTACCCAAGAAGCCAAAGGTAACTGAACTAAATGACTATTGCCCCGTAGCACTCACTTCTGTCATCATGAAGTGCTTTGAGAGACTGGTCAAGGATCATACCACCTCCATCTTACCTGTCACCCAAGACCCACTTCAATTTGCGTACCGCCCCAATAGTTCCACAGACAATGCAATCGCCATCACACTGCACACTGCCCTATCTGGACAAGAGGAATACCTATGTAAGAATGTTGTTCATTGATTACAGCTCAGTATTTAACACCATAGTACCCTCCATAGTACCCTAGCCTAGCTGCTAGCTAGCTGCATATCAAGCTAGCTGGGTTTTCTTGAACACAGCCCGCAACGCGGTTAGCCATTGTGGCTGGGACCACAGATTGTCCCGGGTTAATGGCTGTCTAGATCCCTGCTGTTTGTTGTTTTCAGTCTTCCCTGTGCCCTGCCCTGTCTGGAACTGTGAGGAGTAACAGCGTAACCTTACGTTGCTAGCTACCATGACAAAGACCAAAGCCGGCGGAAGTGCCGTTGAGGACAGTGGTGTCTCTCTATCACATGTGAACAATCTTTTAAACAAACTTAGTCCTACAATCAGTTGTTACAACAACAAGAAAATAGCTTCAAGTGTTTTGTCCAAATACTTGTGGATTCTACTAATAAAAGAATGGACGACCTGACCAGAGAGGTCCAGGACCTGAAGAACAGTTTTCAGTTCTCACAGGGCCAAATCGATGAGTTGAAACAGGAGAACGGCAACATGACAGCAATCTGTAAGTCATTGAGAGAGGACATCAGTTCAGTGTGTGAATCCATGATAACAATGATGGATAAATCTCGAGGGACAATCAAGGCAGAACAACATGGTTGTGGACGGAATTGCAGAATCTCCACATGAGACCTGGACTGAGGACAAGGTGAGGGAAATGATCTCTGAAATATTGAAGCTGGACCACAAGAAGATTGAGGTGGAGCGCGTCTACAGGACTAGAAAACCCACCACCGGCCCAGGTGATAGGCCCAGGCCGATAGTGGTCAAGTTCCTGAGGTTCAAGGACAAGATAGCTGTTCTGGAAAGAGCCACGAACTTGAGAGGAACGTATATCTTCCTTAGCGAGGACTATCCTGAAGCTGTGCGCCAGTGAGGAAAGAACTGATCCCAGCCATGAAAGCTGTCAGACCGCGTGGGGACATTGCTTACATCCGCTATGACAGGCTCATTGTCCACCCTCCCTCCGAGATGCCTGGAAGGGATGAGAGAGCCAAGCCTATAGGTTCGTAGCTTCAACCCCGCAGCACACACACACCAATTGATTTATGGACTGCTGAATGTATATATTTTTTATCTTGCTTTGTTTGCTCTTTTCAGTATTATGTCTATCTCTGATAAGCTACCCAGGAAAGGGCTGAAAATAGCCCATATTAATACATGTAGCCTTATAAATAAGGTTAATGAAATCAATAACTTGCTAACATTCATATATTAGCCATTTCTAATATATAATTCATTTGATGATACAGTAGTAGCAATACAAGGATGTAACATCTATAGAAGAGACAGAAATGCTTATGGGGGAGGTGTTGCTATATATATTCAGAGCCATATCCCTGTAATGCTTAGAGAAGATCTTATGTCAAGTGTTATTGAAGTGTTGTGGTTGGTCAGTATCTAAATAATATGTGTGAAATACTTGATAGTGTATGTGATGTAAACAAAGAGGTCTACTTTCTTGGGGACCTGAATATTGACTGGTTTTCATCAAGCTGTCTTTCACGCCCTGACCTTAGATTGCCGTTTATTTTATATTTTTTGGGTTAGGTCAGGGTGTGATGTGTGGTGGGCAGTCTGTCTTTCTATGTTTTCTATTTCTTTGTGTTGAGCCGAGTATGGTTCCTAATCAGAGGCAGCTGTTTATTGTTGTCTCTGATTAGGAATCATACTTAGGCAGCCATTTTTTCCACCTTTAGTTGTGGGATCTTGCTTTTGTATTGCTCATTGAAGCCTGCAGAACGTGACATTCGTGTTTCTTTGTTTATTGTTTTGTATAGCGTTCTGAGTATAATAATAAATATTTATCATGAGCACTCAACACGCTGCACCTTGGTCTACTCCTTACGACGATCGTCACACTGTCCACTCAAGAGGAAGCTTCTTACTGTAACCAGTGCCTGTAATCTGGTTCAGGTTATTAATCAACCTACCAGGGTGTTTACAAACACTACAGGAACAAGATCATCCACATGTATCGATCACATTTTTACTAATACTGTAGAACTTTGTTCTAAAGCTGTATCTGTACCCATTGGATGCAGTGATCACAATAAAGTGGCTATATCCAGGAAGCCAAAGTTCCAACAGCTGGGCCTTAAATAGTGTATAAGAGATCATACAAAAGATTTTGCTCTGACTCTTATGTGGATGATGTTAAAAAATAGTTGTTGTTCTGATGTGATTAATGAGGATCATCCAGATGCTGCACTTGATTAATTTATGAAATTGCTTCTTCCAATCATTGATTAACATGCATCTGTTAAGTAACTGACTGTTAGAACTGTTAAGGCTCCATGGATTGATGAGAAATTGAAAAACTGTATGGTTGAAAGAGATGGGGTAAAAGGAGTGGCTAATAAGTATGGCTGCACATCTGACTGGCTGTATTATGAAGCCAAGATCAATGATATAAATAATGATGGAAAAACTACTTTGGAGTAGTTTAAATTAAATTATGGGCAGAAAGACAAATTCAACTCCATCTTTCATCGAATCAGATGACATCACAAAACCATTGCCAATGTTGCCAATCGTTTGAATGATTACTTCACTGACAAAGTGGGCAAACTTAAAGAGGAAATGCCAACAATGAACAGTGAGTAAATTGTATTCATGCATAAAAAAATGAATAATTCATGAAAAGCATTGCAAGTTTAAATTTTGTAAATTTAGTGTGGGAGATGTGCAAAAATTATTATTAGCAATCAATAATGACAAACCTCCTGGCATTGACAACCTAGATGGAAAGCTACTGAGGATGGTAGCTGACTCTATATCCACTCCTATCTGTCCTATTTTCAATCTGAGCCTAGAGGAAAGCCTTTGTCCTTAGGCCTGGAGGGAAGCCAAAGTAATTCCGCTACCCAAGAGTGGTAAAGCGGCCTTTACTGGTTCTAACAGTAGACCTATAAACTTGCTGCCAGCTCTAAGCAAACTGTTGAAAAAAATGTGTTTGACCAAATACAATGCTATTTCTCTGTAAACAAATTAAGAGCAGACTTTCAGCATGCTTATAGAGAAGGACACTCAACATGTACTCCACAGACACAAATGACTGATGATTGGTTGAAATAACTTGATAATGAGAAGATTGTGGGAGGGTACTGTTAGATTTCAGTGCAGCTTTTGATATTATTTACCATAAGCTGTTGTTGAAAAAACATGTGTTATGGCTTTTCAACCTCTGCCATATCGTGGATTCAGAGCTATCTATCTAATATAACTCAAAGGGTTTTCTTTAATGGAAGCTTCTCTAATGTCAAACATGTAAAGTGTGGCGTACCGCAGGGCAGTCTCTAGGCCCTCTACTCTTTTCTATTTTTACCAATGACCTGCCACTGGAATTAAACAAAGCATGTGTGTCCATGTATGCTGATGATTCAACCATATACGCATCAGCAACCACAGCTAATGAAGTCACTGAAACCCTTAACAAAGAGTTGCAGTCTGTTTTGGTACAAATCATTCCTTAAGTGCTAGACCTCAGCTGAATCTGGTAATGAATGGTGTGGCTGTTGAACAAGTTGAGGAGACTAAATTACTTGGCATTACCTTAGATTGTAAACTGTCATGGTTAAAATATATAGATTATATAGATATATATATATAGATTCAATGGTTGTAAAGATGGGGAGAGGTCTGTCCATAATAAAGAGATGCTCTGCATTTTTGACACCACACTCCAAAAAGCAAGTTCTGCAGTCTCTAGTTTTGTCTAATCTTGATTATTGTCGTGTCGTGTGGTCCAGTGCTGCAAGGAAAGACCTAGTTAAGCTGCAGCTGGCCCAGAACAGAGCGGCACATTTTGCTCTTCATTGTAATCAGAGGGCTGATATAAATACTATGCATGCCAGTCTCTCTTGGCTAAGAGTTGAGGAGAGACTGACTGCATCACTTCTTCTTTTTAATAGAAACATTAGAACAAACGTGTTGGAAATCCCAAATTGTTTGCATAGTCAACTTACACACAGCTCTGACACACACACTTACCCCACCAGACATGCCACCAGGGGTCTTTTCACAGTCCCCAAATCCATAACAAATTCAAGAAAGCGTAGAGTATTATATAGAGCCCTTATTGCATGGAACTTCCATCCATCTCATATTGCTCAAATAAATAGCACACCTGGTTTAAAAAAACAGATAAAGCAACGCCTTACGGCACAACACATTTTTACATTTAAGTAGACACTCTTATCCAGAGCGACTTACAGTAGTGAATGCATACATTTCATTTCATGCATTTTTTTTTTTGTACTGGCCCACCGTGGGAATTGAACCCACAACCCTGGTGTTGCACACACCATGCTGGCGTTGCAACCACCATGCTCTACCAACTGAGCCACAGGGAAGACTCCTCAACACCTCTCCCCTATTTGACCTAGATAGTTTGTGCGTATGCATTGATATGTAGGCTACGTGTGCCTTTAAAATAATATGATGTAGTTCTGTCCTTGAGCTGTTCTTGTCTATTGATGTTCTGTATTATGTCATGTTTCTTGTTTTGTGTGGACCCCAGGAAGAGTATCTTCTGCTTTTGCAACAACTAATGGGGATCCTAATAAAAAAACAAATACCAAAAACCAAATGTCACAGTAAGGCCAAAAAAGATTATCAAGGACAACAACCACCCGAGCCACTGCCTGTTCACCCCGCTACCATCCAGAAGGCGAGATCAGTACAGGTGCATCAAAGCTGGGACCGAGAGACTGAAAAATAGCTTCTATCTCAAGGCCATCAGACTGTTAAATAGCTATCACTAACATAGAGAGGCTGCTGCCTACATACAGACTTGAAATCATTGGCCACTTTAATAAATGGATCACTAGTCACTTTAATAATGCCACTTTAATACTGTTTACTTATCTTGCATTACTCATCTCATATGTATATACTGTATTTTATACCATCTACTGCATCTTGCCTATGCCGCTTGGTCATTGCTTATCCATGTATTTATATATATATATATATATATATATTCTTATTCCATTCCTTTAATTTAATTTGTGTGTATTAGGTAGTTGTTGTGGAATTGTTAGATTACTTGTTAGATATTACTGCACTGTTGGAACTAGAAGCACAAGCATTTCGCTACACTCGCAATAACATCTGCTAACCGTGTGTATGTGACCAATAAAATTGTATTTGATTTATTTAAAAACATCCTTGGCTGCCTCTCTCTCCCTCTTACAATCCCGCTGCATCTCTCTCTTTCCCCTCTCTCTTTCCTTCTATCCCCCCTCTCTCTATTTCTCTCTCTAGTTCTCTCTCTCTCTGTCTCTCTCTCCCTGCTCACTGCCTCCCTGCCATGAGCCCCATTTTCTCTGTAGACACACTAATAAAATATTAATTCATGAAAACCCAGAGGAGCCTGCTGACTTTTAGGCTTGACGCTGATGGGTATCTTTCAAACTGAAGGGAAGGAGTAGCACAGACACAGTACAGCGGCTTGTCGTACACACCGAGCAAGCTTATTTGTCACCACCATCTAAGTTGCCTGCAGGTTATTGCAGATGTCATTTGCATTGTTCTTGAGCTAAGGCACAGAGTTAAAATAATTCCTAACCATCCCAATAATTCCTCTCCTCTCCTCCTTGTGTTGACAGAGATCCGGGAGGCATTCAGAGTGCTGGACCGGGATGGGAACGGGTTCATCTCCAAGCAGGAGCTGGGCATGGCCATGAGGTCCCTGGGATACATGCCCAGTGAGGTGGAGCTGGCCATCATCATGCAGAGACTAGACATGGATGGTGAGTCACCTTCAGTACCCATTTCACACATTTACAGTACACAGACACAAGCAGTTGCACATGTAACAGAAGGTCCCATGTTTGAGTCCAGTGAGAGACAGGAACCCACTCTGTTACACGCACACACACATATTTAAACATGAAGAGATCCCTTCTGTTTACACACCACGATCACGCCTACACAAAGACATGGACATCGCCATATACACACTCTCAGAAACACTCATAAACATAAATAGATCCCGCTCTTCCTTTTTTACACATTCATACACATGTTCCTACATACAGTTCCTTTAGAAAGTATTCAGACCCCTTGACTTTTTCCACATTTTGTTACTTTACAGCCTTATTCTAAAATGTATTAAATAAAAATCCTCCTCAATCTACACACAATACACATAATGACAAAGCGAAAATACGTTTTTTGAAATTTTAGCAAATGTATTACAAATAAAAAACACAAATGCCTTATTTACATAAGTATTCAAACCCTTTGCTATGAGAATTGAGCTCAGGTACATCCTGTTTCCATTGATCATCCTTAAGATGTTTCTACAATTTGATTGGAGTGCACCTGTGGTAAATTAAATTGATTGAACATAATTTGGAAAGGGACACACCTGTCTATATAAGGTCCCACAATTGACAGTGCATGTCAGAGCAAAAACCAAGCCATGAGGTCGAAGGAATTGTCCATAGAGCTCCGAGACAAGATTTTGTTAGGCACAGATCTGGGGAAGGGTACCAAAAAATGTCTGCAGCATTGAAGGTCCCCAAGAACACAGTGGCCTCCATCATTCCTAAATGGAAAAAGTTTGGAACCACCAAGACTCTTCCTAGACCTGGACGCCTGGCCAAACTGAGCAATCGGGGGAGAAGGGCCTTGGTCAGGGAGATGACCAAGAACCCGATGGTCACTCTGACATAGCTCTAGAGTTCCTCTGTGGAGATGGGAGAACTTTCCAGAAGGACAACCATCTCTGCAGCACTCCACCAATCAGGCCTTTATGGTAGAATGGCCAGACTGAAGCCACTCCTTTGTAAAAGGCACATGACAGCCCGCTTGGAGTTTGCTAAAAGGCACCATAAGACTCTCTGACCATTAGAAACAAGATGCTCTGGTCTGATGAAGCCAAGATTTAACTCTTTGGCCTGAATGCCAAGTGTCACATCTGAAGGAAACCCTACGGTGAAGCATGGTGGTGGCAGCATCATGCTGTGGAGATGTTTTTCAGTAGCAGGGACTGGGAGACTATTCAGGATCAAGGGAAAGATGAACTGAGCAAAGTACAGAGAGATGCTTGATGGAAATCTGCTCCAGAGCCCTTAGAAACTCAGACTGGGGCGAAGGTTGACCTTCCAACAGGACAACAACCATAAGCATACAGCCAAGTAAATGCAGGAGTGGCTTTGGGACAAGTCTCTGAATGTCCTTGAGTGGCCGAGCCAGAGCCCAGACTTGAACCTTAAAAAGCCTTAAATAAATTCTTCACGACATTTGGGTTACCTAAGGTGGTACCAACTGATCAAGGTACAAATTTCCTATCAAAGCTCTTCAAGCAGGTGTTAAAATCCTTGTCAATTACGCACCATGTGGCAAGCGCATATCACCCAGAGTCTTCAGTGTCTGAACGTTGGCATCAGACACTGAAGTCTATGCTACGCAAATATTGTTTGGAATCTGAGAAAGATTGGGATGAGGGAGTTCCTCTTGTTTTGTTTGCTGCTCGTGAAACTGTACATTTACATTTACATTTAAGTCATTTAGCAGACGCTCTTATCCAGAGCGACTTACAAATTGTACAGGAGTCCCTAGGGTTCAGCCCGGCTTAACTAGTGTTTGGCCACACAGTGAGAGGACCAATGAAAGTCCTTAAAGAACAGTTTTTGTCCCAAGAGTTCTGTACTGGAGATGAGAATGTGTTGGACTACGTTAGTCGCTTTCGTGAGCGCCTACACCAAGCCTGTGCTCTCGCTAAGGAAGCTCTGTCTTCCTCACAGAGGAGTATGAAAAGACACTATGATAAACAGGCTGTTTCTCGTCCACTAAGGCCAGGTGACCAAGTACTGGTGTTATTGCCTGTTCCAGGATCTTCACTGTCAGCTCGTTTCTCTGGTCCTTATTTGATTGAAAAGAAATTAAGTGAAAATGATAATGTGCTTCAAACGCCTGATAGAAAACGCCAATCTCATGTGTGCCACATTAACATGTTGAAAGCATACCACACCTGACCCATCACCCAGGTAGATAGTTCAAAAACAGCGGAAGGTACTGCTGTCTCTTCTGCTTCTACTGCTATGATAGTGGACTGTCATGTTAATGATGTTGATGGAGATGGATTAAAGTTGCGCAATACTCAGCAGCAGTGCGTTAGATTGCCCAACTCAGAAATGCTGCTGTCTCTCCAGTCAGGTCTGGTTCATTTAATGGACGGACAGGCCGACGATATTGTGAGGCTACTACACAGTTTTCCATGTCTCTTTAATGATGTTCCTACTCGCACAAACGTGTTGGAACATGACATTAATGTTGGAAATGCTGCCCCTATCAAGCAACACCCATATCGTGTCAATGCTTCTAAGAGGAAGATAATGAGGGATGAGGTGAGATATTTGTTGGAGAATGACCTAGCGATGCCAAGTTCAAGCCCTTGGAGTTCTCCTTGCATTCTGGTTCCTAAACCTGATGGTACGTCCAGGTTATGTACGGATTATCGAAAGGTAAATTCTGTCACAATGCCAGATTCTTTCCCGTTACCCAGACTGGACGACTGTATCGACACTGTTGGTGCTGCTACTTATGTAACAAAGTTGGACCTCTTAAAAGGTTATTGGCAGGTTCCGTTAACCTCACGTGCTTCTGAGATTTCTGCCTTTGTGACCCCAGACAACTTCCTACAATACTCAGTCATGGCTTTTGGGATGCGGAATGCACCAGCCACTTTCCAACGACTGGTTAACGCCATATTAGCTGGCGTTCCCAATTGTAGTGCATACCTTGATGATCTAGTGATTTATTCATCTGAGTGGTCAGATCATGTTAAATCTCTAAGGGTAGTATGTGAACGTTTGTCAGCTGCTTCTTTAACCCTGAACTTGGCAAAGTGCGAGTTTGGGAAGGCTACTGTTACCTATCTCGGTAAAGAGGTCGACCATGGACAGGTGCACTCTGTTGATGCCAAGGTCTTGGCTATAACTGCATTCCCCGCACCTACCACCAGACGAGAGCTACGCCGCTTTTTAGGGATGGTTGGCTACTACCATAGTTTCTGTAAAAACTTCTCTGCGGTAGTTGCTCCCTTGACCGATTTGCTCAGTCCGGCAAGATCGTTTGAGTGGTCCCCGGATTGTAAGATAGCTTTTGATACTGCTAAAGCACTCTTATGTAATACCCCTGTACTTGCTGCTCCGGATTTTGAACATCCGTTTTAACTTGAAGTAGATGCTAGCGCCAGAGGTGCTGGTGCTATTCTACTACAGCAAGACAAGAGTGGAGTGGATCATCCTGTGTGTTATTTTTCACGAAAATTTAACAAATGTCAGACAAAATATGCAACCATTGAGCAAGAAGCTCTAGCTTTGTTGTTAACTCTGCAATACTTTGAAATGTATATTGGTTCTAGTGCCCTACCTGTGATAGTATACACTGATCATAACCCCTTAGTGTTTCTCCACCGGATGTACAACCAGAACCAGCGCCTTATGCGTTGGGCGCTTGTTGTGCAAAATTATAATTTGGAGATCCGCCACAAAAAGGGTTCTGAAAATGTGTTAGCAGATGCTTTGTCTCGTGTGTAAAATTATGCTTTTTGTAAGGTTGACTTTGTTTGTGTTAATTATGAGTATTCATTGTAAATACTTTGTTCGCAATCCCCCCTAGGGTTGCTCTTTTAAGGGTGGGAGAGTTACGGATACAGGTATCCTGTGTGTGTGTTTCTTTTCTCTCCTTCTCCCCTCACAGATGACAATCATCAGTCACCAATCAGAAGACACCTGCACCTTTTCACTTACCCTATCACAGCCCCTTGGCGCTCTCTCTCTCTCTCTCTCTCTCTCTCAAAACACATCTCTCTCTCTCAAAATACATCTCTCTCTCTCTCAAAATACATCTCTCTCTCTCTCAAAATACATCTCTGGAGAAACCTGAAAATAGCTGTGCAACAACTCTCAAACTCTCAACAGGTCTAGACCTTACAGTGAAATGATTATTTACAAGCCCTTAAACAACAATGCAGTTTAAAGAAAAATAAGTGTTAAGAAAGTATTTATTAGAATAAAGTGAAGTAAAACAGTTTTTTAGAAGAATCTAACAGTAGCGAGGCTATATACAGGGGGTACTGGTACAGAGTCAATGTGCAGGGGCACAGGTTAGTTGAGGTAATATGTAGGTAGAGGTAAAGTGACTATGAATGGATAATAAAGAGAGTAGAAGCAGCGTAAAAATGGAGGTGGGGGGACAATGCAAGTAGTCCGGGTAGCCATTTTATTAGCTGTTCAGGAGTCTTATGGCTTAGGGGAAGAAGGTGTGAAGAAGCCTTTTGGACCTTGACTTCGCGCTCCAGTACTGCTTGCCGTGTGGTAGCAGAGAGAACAGCTTGGCCCCAGTGATGTACTGGGCCGTACACATTACCATCTGTGGAGCCTTGTGGTCGGAGGACAAGCAGTTGCCATACCAGGCGGTGATACAACCGGTGAGGATGCTCTTGATGGTGCAGCTGTAGAACTTTTTGAGGATCTGAGGACCCATGCCAAATCTTTTCAGTCTCCTGAGGGGGTAATAGGCGTTGTCGTCCCCTCTTCACGACTGTCTTGGTGTGTTTGTGTAACAGTGTAGGTTCCGTCCCTCTCTTCGCCCCAACCTGGGCTCAAACCAGACACCCTTGTACACATCAACAACTGACACCCACAAAGCATCGTTACCCATCGCGCCACAAAAGCCGCGGCCCTTGCAACGCAAGGGGAAACCCTACTTCAGGTCTCAGAGCGAGTGACGTCACCGATTGAAACGCTATTAGCGCGCACCAACGCTAACTACTAGCCATTTCACATCGGTTACACTCACCCCCCTTTTGACCTCCTCCTTTTCCACAGCAACCAATGATCCGGGTCAACAGCATCAATGTAATAGTGTAGGTTCCATCCCTCTCTTCGCCCCAACCCGGGCTCGAACCAGGGACCCTTGCACACATCAACAACTGACACCCACGAAGCATCGTTACCCATCGCGCCACAAAAGCCACGGCCCTTGTGCAACGCAAGGGGAAACCCTACTTCAGGTCTCAGAGCGAGTGACGTCACCGATTGAAACGCTATTAGCGCGCACCACCGCTAACTACTAGCCATTTCACATCGGTTACATTTGGACCATGATAGTTAGATCCTTTGTCTTGATCACGTTGAGGGAGAGGTTGTTGTCCTGGCACCACACTGTCAGGTCTCTGACCTCCTCCTTATAGGCTGTCTCATCGTTGTTGGTGATCAGGCTGACACTGTCGTCGGCAAACTTAATGATGGTGTTGGAGTCATGCTTGGCCATGCAGTCAAGTGTGAACAGGGAGTACAGGAGGGGACTGAGCACGCACCCCTGAGGGGCCCCTGTATTGAGGATCAGTGTGGCAGATGTGTTTTTACCTACCCTTACCACCTGGGGGCGGCCCATCAGGAAGTTCAGGATCCAGTTGCAGTTAGGTGTTTAGTCCCAGGGTCCGAGCTATAGTCAATGAATAACATTCTCACATAGGTGTTCCTTTTGTCCAGGTGGGAAAGGGCAGTGTGGAGTGCAATAGAGATTGCATCATCTGTGGATCTGTTGGGGAGGTATGCAAATTGGAGTGGGTCTAGGGTTTCTGGGATAATGGTGTTGATGTGAGCCATGACCAGCGTTTCAAAGCACTTCATGGCTACAGACGTGAGTGCTACGGGTCGGTAGTCATTTAGGTAGGTTACCTTAGTTTACTTGGGTACAGGGACTATGGTGGTCTGCTGGAAACATGTTGGTATTACAGTCTCGGTCAAAGATAAGGTTGAATATGTCAGTGAAAAAAATTGCCAGTTGGTCAGTGCATGGTCGGAGTACACGTTCTGGTAATCTGTCTGGCCCTGCGGCCTTGTGGATGTTGACCTGTTTAAAGGTCTTACTCACATTGGCTACTGAGAGCATGAACACACAGTCGTCTGGAACAGCTGATGTTCTCATGCATGCTTCAGTGTTTCTTGCCTCAAAGCGAGCATAGGCTTGTTTCACTGAGCAGCTTGCAGCTGTGCTTCCCTTTGTAGTCCGTAATAGTTTGCAAGCCCTGCCACATCCGACGAGCGTCAGCTCTGGTGTAGTACGATTCAATATTAGTCCTGTATTGACACTTTGCCTGTTTGATAGTTCATTGGAGGGCATGGTGAGAATTCTTGTGGGCATCCGGGTTAGAGTCCCGCTCCTTGAAAGTGGCACCGCTACCCTTTAGCTCAGTGTGGATGTTGCCTGTAATCCATGGCTTCTGGTTGGGGTATGTACGTACAGTCACTGTGCGGACTACATCATCAATGCACTTATTGATGAAGCCAGTGACTGATGTGGTGTACTCTTCAATGCCATCTGAAGAATCCCAGAACATATTCCAGTCTGTGGTAGCAAAACAGTCCTGTAGCTTAGCATCTTTGTCATCTGACCACTTCCTTATTGAGCGAGTCGCTGGTACTTCATGCTTTAATTTTTGCTTGTAAGCAGGAATCAGGAGGATAGAGTTATGGTCAGATTTGCCAAATGGAGGGCGAAGGAGAACTTTGTATGCGTCTCTGTGTGTGGAGTAAAGGTGGTCTAGAGTTTTTTACCTCTTGTTGCACATGTAACATGCTTATAGAAACGAGGTAAAACAGATTTAAGTTTCCCTGCATTAAAGTCCCGGCCACTAGGAGCGTTGCCTCTGGATGAGGATTTTCTTGTTTGCTTATGGCCATATGCAGCACGTTTTGTGCCGTGTTAGTGCCAGCATCAGTTTGTGGTGGTAAATAGTTAGCTACGAAAAATATAGATTAAAACTCTCTTGGCAAATAGTGTGGTCTACAGCTTATCATGAGATACTCTACCTCAGGCGAGCAAAACCTCAAGACTTCCTTAATATTAGATTTCGTGCACCAGCTGTTATTTACAAATAAACACAGACCGCCACCCCACAGAACGCCACAGCTGTTCTATCTTGCCGATGGACCGAAAACCCAGCCAGATGTATGTTATTCATGTGGTCGTTCAGCCACTTCCATTTTATTATCCAATGATTTGGCGTTGGCTTATATCAAATCAAACTTTATTTGTCACATGCGCTGAATACAAGTGTAGACTTCACCGTGAAATGCTTACTTACAAGCTCTTAACCAACAGTGCAGTTCAAGAAGAAGACAATATTTACCAAGTAGACTAAAATAAAAAGTAATAATAAAAAGTAACACAAATAGAATAACAATAACGAGGCTATATACAGGGGGCACCGGTACCGAGTCAGTGTGCGGAGGTACAGGCTAGTTGAGGTAATCTGTACATGTAAGTGGGGGCGAAGTGACTATGCATAGGTAACAAACAAACAGCGAGCAGCAGCTGATGGTAAAGAGTAATCGCTGTCCTGATATCCAGAAGCTCTTTTTGGTCATAAGAGACAGTGGCAGACACATTATGTACAAAATACCTTTCAAATAACGCAGACAAACACACACAATAGCACAATTGGTTAGGAGCCCGTAACACGGCAGCCATCTCCTCTGGCGCCATCCAACCTGACAGAGCTTGAGAGGATCTGCAGAGAAGAATGGGACAAGCTCCCCAAATACACATGTGCCAAGCTTGTAGTGTCATACCCAAGAAGACTCAAGGCTGTAATCGCTGCCAAAGGTGCTTCAACAAAGTACTGAGTAAAGGGTCTGAATACTTATGTAAATGTGATATTTCAGTTTTTATTTGTAATACTTTTACAAAAATGTCTAAAAACCTGTTTTTACTTTGTCATTATGGGGTATCGTGTGTAGATTGATCAGGGGGAAAAAAACGACTAAATCAATTTTAGAATAAATCAGTAACCTAAAAAAAGGTGGAAAAAGTCAAGGATAATGAATACTTTCCGAAGGCACAGTATGACAACATAATCACAAACATAATAAATACATTGGCATGAGTGCTCATTCACCATTATGCTCACACATTTGCATGTACATACAGTACATTACATGCACACAGTAATGTGCACTCATTCGCACCATACTTTCATATCACAACCTCCACTTTAAAATTTCAATAAGCATGAAGGATCCTACTATCCAAACACACACCGGAAGATAACTTAACACATCCCATAGTCCCATTGTAGCAATATCTGTCTCTAAGCTGTCTATGTGTAAAATGTTGGCTGTGGTCCCTTGCTCCCTTTCATCTTAATGAACTGTATTGCACATATTAACACACACACACACATGCACGCACCATGCACGCGCACAAACACACACGTACACACACAAACAAATACACACAAAACACATGATTACAAGTTGGGTGAATTTTGGCACATTTCTTCTGACAGATATGTTGTAACTGAGTCAGGTTTGTAGGCCTCCTTGCTTGCATACGCTTTTCCAGTTCTGCCCACATATTTTCTATAGGATTGAGGTCAGGGCTTTGTGATGGCCACTCCAATACCTTGACTTTGTTGTCCTTAAGCCATTTTGCCACAACTTTGGAAGCATGCTTTGGGTCATTGTCCATTTGGAAGACCCATTTGCGACCAAGCTTTAACTTCCTGACTGATGTCTTGAGATGTTGCTTCAATATATCCACATAATTTTCCTCCCTCATGATGCCATCTATTTTGTGAAGTCCACCTCCTGCAGCAAAGCACCGCCACAACATGATGCTGCCACCCCCGTGCTTCACGGTTTGGATGGTGTTCTTCGACTTGCAAGCCTCCCCCTTTTTCCTCCAAACATAACAATGGTCATTATGGCCAAACAGTTCTATTTTTGTTTCATCAGACCAGAGGACATTTCTCCAAAAAGTACGATCTTTGTCCCCATGTGCAGTTGCAAACCGTAGTCTGGCTTTTTTATGGCAGTTTAAGAGCAGTGGCTTTTTCCTTGCTGAGCGGCCTTTCAGGTTATGTTTACATTTACATTTTAGTCATTTAGCAGACGCTCTTATCCAGAGCAACTTACAGTAGTGAATGCATACATTTCATACCCACAACCCTGGTGTTGCAAACACCAAACACCAACACCGTGCTCTACCAACTGAGCTACAGGGAAGGCTGTTGATATAGTACTCGTTTTACTGTGGATATAGATACTTTTGTACCTGTTTCCTCCAGCATCTTCACAAGGTCCTTTGCTGTTGTTCTGGGATTGATTTGCACTTTTCGCACCAAAGTACGTTCATCTCTAGGAGAGAGAACGAGTCTCCTTCCTGAGCGATATGACGGCTGCGTGGTCCCATGGTGTTTATACTTGGGTACTATTGTTTGTACAGATGAATGGGGTACCTTCATGGCGTTTGGAAATTGCTCCCAAGGATGAACCAGACTTGTGGAGGGCTACCATTTTTTTCTGAGGTCTGGCTGATTTCTTTTGATTTTCCCATGATGTCAAGCAAAGAGGCCCTGAGTTTGAAGGTAGGCCTTGAAATACATCCACAGGTACACCTCCAACTGACTCAAATGATGTCAATTAGCCTATCAGAAGCGTTTAAAGCCATGACATCATTTTCTGGAATTTTCCAAGCTGTTTAAAGGCACAGTCAACTTAGTGTATGTAAACTTCTGACCCACTGGAATTGTGATACAGTGAATTATAAGTGAAATAATCTGTCTGTAAACAATTGTTGAAAAAATTACTTGTGTCATGCACAAAGTAGATGTCCTAACCGACTTGCCAAAACTATAGTTTGTTAATAAGAAATTTGTGGAGTGGTGGAAAAAAAGAGTTTTAATTACTCCAACCTAAGTGTATGTGAACTTCCGACTTCAACTGTACATGTGACATTTTAGTCATTTAGCAGGTGCTCTTATCCAGAGCAATCTACAGTATTAGTGCATTCATCTTAAGATAGCTAGGTGAGACAACCACATATCACAGTCAAGTATACAGGATACAAACATTCCATTCCAGCTAAACAATGAAAATGGGCTAGCGTTTTGCTAACAACACATTTTCATACATATCTAAAATCTCTGTCAAACTCTTCAATTAAACCTGAAGCAACAATATGTTAATGCCTACTGCAATTCCAATTACTGAAAACAATAACACATGGGTACACATGAAGTTACCATAAGCAATCAGTTTTGATGAAAAAAATTGAAAAATTGGTGGATAAAGGGTTTTGGAAATAAACCTTCTGTGGAATCATTAGATGTGTCAAAACACTGGATAATTGGAGACATTTTCAAAACGTTTTTCACCTGTTAGTCTCTTTTATAGCTTGTATTCTCCACTCAAATGTTTGTTGTTTGTTTGTTTTGTTTTTGGGGGGCAGAATTGCTAGAAAAACTGTAGTGGACTGGTCTCAGAGGAAGATCAAAAAGTCATAACTGAATGCTCAAGGTTGTGGCCTGCTTCCTATTGCCTCTCCACTCCAGATAAGAATGATTAGTGAAACGATTTATCCTCCCTACTATTAAAGTATACCTGCTGTCAAATTGAGGGTTTGCTTGATATAACGCTTTCGTCTCCTGCTTTGACAAGTTAGAACATCTAGGAGCACCTATCTGTCATATTTGTTATAGATATTGCTTGTACACTCTGAGGTGTGACAGCAATCAATGTATGAGTTCCTGTTGGTTTGGTGGAGGGGGAGGACTGGAGGAGCATTTGTCATCTGCGATGTCTTTGAAATTGTCAGTTGATTTTACTTGCTGTGACTGAATGAGGACACCCTGGCCAAGATAAGAAGGGTTGGCTGGATTGTTGTTGCTATTACATCTCTGTCATTACAGTGAGAGATGTTTTCAAAACATCAATTTGTGTTCTGTTCAAAGTAATTTGCCTCAATCTCGTTTCATTTTCTTGTCTATAGATGCAACACAAAAGATCATGGTGATCAAATGGAGGAGGTATCCATAGCCAAGTACATTACCAGATGAATGGGATTTGAGGGTGTTTATTGTGCCTTTGCCAAGCTAGCAGCAAGGTGAATTAGAGACACGTGACGCATTCACGGATGGCCATTGATTCTTTCTCTTTGAGTAGCAGCTGCAACAGTCCAGCTGATCTCAATAAGATATGGATGGATTCATTGAGTTGATCTGATAATCTGTTCCACTGTCAGAACGATCCCTCAGATTGTTATCCAGCTCAGCAGAATGCCCTTGGTGGATTGCTTAGGAGCTTGTGGTCTTTGTTGGAGATCTCAGTATTGCAATTGCTCCCGTTGCTTTATATAGGGGTGTTATGTTCATAATACATGTGTCACGGTTGTCGTAGGGTAAAGTGGACCAAGACGCAGCGGGGAAATGTGCACTCATCTTCTTTATTAAATGGACAAGAAGGTAGACCAAAACAAACACAACGACCAATAACAGGCCAGTAAGGCAACAAAGCTATACCCAGCACAATCTCCCACAAATACTAAAACAAACACATACCTATTTATAGAACCCTCAATCAGAGGCAACGAGAAAACACCTGCCTCCAATTGAGGATTCAACCCCCAATTAACTAAACATAGAAATACAAATAACTACACTGAACATAGAAATACATAAACATAGAACAGTGCCCAAAACCCGGAATACTAAATCAAACACCCTACAACTAACACAACCAGCCCGAACCACATAAAACAAATACCCCCTGCCACGTCCTGACCAAACTACAATAACAAATAACCCCTTTTACTGGTCAGGACATGACATTTGCCCTATCAAAAATGTGACAACATGATGCCTGGGATCAGCTGCTTTTGTTAGGAAGTGTTTTTGGTTTAAATCACATCCATCCGCCATCACGATAGTTCAGGGGCCCTGACTACACTGGCTGCATTGCCTGACGGTCCCCAGTGATGAGGCAGGATGCCACTCTGCATATGCAGGGCACAGAGAGGGACAATCGATGGCATCAAACGTGACAGTGCCAGCGTGACTAAGGAGTTCACCCCCGTCAGGGGAGAGGGAGGAGAGGAGGAGTGAAGGGGCAGATTGAGTTGCCCTGCATGGGCAGCACACAACCTCTTCTGCAGGGAAATTAGGAAGAGGAAGGAGAATATGTATTGAAGGGAAAGAACACATACTCAAATGAAGACTTGGTATAAAATACAGTTATTGTCCTTTTTACTGATTTGAAATACAACTTTTTTGTGAGTAAGACATGTCATACTGTGTGTCTGACTGTGTTTCTTAGGAGACGGGCAGGTGGACTTCGATGAGTTCATGACGATCCTAGGACCCAAGCTCCTGTCGTCTGAAACCAGGGAGGGCTTCCTTGGGAGCACAATAGACAGCATATTCTGGCAGGTAAGGACTTCTCTCTTTTCACCTCTATCTTCTATCACCTTTCCTTTACCAAGCAGTGGCCTGCAATAGCTGCAGCCATGGCCAAGTTGTGCAATAGCTGGCAGTGAAATCGAAGACATTTATTCATCTTGATTTGCACAATGACGATCGGTGTAGAGGCAGCAAAGAGTGTAGTGTGTCAGTTCCTGATGGACAGATGTTGTCTGGTGGCAGTGCCTCCTGCCTTGGAGATGCTGGCAGGACATAATCTATGTGCCATTTGGCCAGATGTTCCTGCACTGAACCATAATGGAGGGGGGAGAGGATGATAGCTAGCGAGGGAGTCAGAGTAGTGAGTGGATGACTAAGATGGCATGATTGTGTAATAGAGGGGAACACAATTATAGTGTGTGTGTGTGTGTGTGTGTGTGCGTGTGTGTGTGCGTGTGTGTGTGTGTGTGCGTGTGTGTGTGTGTGTGTGTGTGTGTGTGTGTGTGTGTGTGTGTGTGTGTGTGTGTGTGTGTGTGTGTGTGTGTTTGAAAGAGAGAGAGAGAAGTAACAGAGTGACTGGAAGTGACAAGGTGAGAAGATTCGAGCAAGTGAAAGAAGTGGGGGGTGAAAGCGAATGAATGAAAGAGTGTATGAGTTAGAGTGAATGAGTTAGAGAGTGTAAGGGAGAGAGAGAGAACAACCATAGCCACGGGAAGTAAGGGTAATGAGGGTGCTGCAGCAGCACCTGAAAAATCTGAAAAATATATATATTTTCTACAAAATAAATATACAGTCTTTCTTTTTTTACTATTTTCTACATTGTAGAATAATAGTGAAGACATCAAAACTATGAAATAACACATATGGAATCATGTAGTAACCAAAAAAGTGTCAAACAAATCAAAATATATTTTATATTTGAGATTCTTCAAAGTGGCACCCTTTGCCTTGATGACAGCTTTGCACACTCTTGGCATTCTCTCAACCAGCTTCATGAGGAAAATAAAATCTCTGACCTACGCGGAAGATGAACTTTTTCCTTTAACGAGTCCAACAAGAAGGATATGCTGCTTTCACTGGAACAGGCCCAGATCCCCGTTCTGAGAATCCGTAGGTGAGCAAGTAAGCTCCCACTGCCATCCGTTCTTCTTGCTAATGTGCAATCAAACTTAAATCCGTCTTACCAAATTTCTATCAGCGTGTTAAATGTGCACAAGAGGGAAAATAACTCTAGACCACCTTTAATCCACACACAGAGATGCATACAAAGCTCTCCCTCACCCTCCATTTGGCAAATCTGACCATAATTCTATCCTCCTCATTCCTGCTTACAAGCAAAAATGAAAGCAGGAAGCACCACGATCAATTAAAAGTTGGTCAGATGAAGGAGATGCTAAGCTACAGGACTGTTTTGCTACCACAGACTGGAATATGTTCCCGGGATTCCTCAGATGGCATTGAGGAGTACACCACATCAGACATTGGCTTCATCAATAAGTGCATCAATGACGTCGCTCCAACAGTGTCCGTACGTACTGTACATACCCCAACCAGAAGACATGGATTATAGGCAACATCCGCACTGAGCTAAAGGCTAGAGCTGCCGCTTTCGAGGAGCGAGACTCTAACCCGGAAGCTTATAAGAAATCCCTCCGACAAACCATCAAACAGGCAAAGCATCAATACAGGACTAAGATTGAATCGTACTACACCGGCTCTGATGCTCGTTGGATGTGGCAGGGCTCGCAAACCATTACAGACTTCAAAGTGAAGCACAGCCGAGAGCTGCCCAATGACACGAGCATACCAGATGAGCTAAACTTCTTCTATGCTCACTTCGAGGCAAATAACACTGAAACACACATGAGAGCACCAGCTGTTCCTGAAGTCTGTGTGATAATGCTCTCCGCAGCCGATGTGAGTAAGACCTTTAAACAGGTCAACATTCACAAGGCCGCAGGGCCAAACGGATTACCAGGACGTGTACTGCGAGCATGCACTGACCAACTGGCAAGTGTTTTCACTGACATTTTCAACCTCTCCCTGTCTGAATCTGTAATACCGACATGTTCTAATCAGACCACCATAGTCCCTGTGCCCAAGAACACCAAGGTGACCTGCCTAAATGACTACCGACCCGTAGCACTCACTTCTGTAGCCATGAAGTGCTTTGAAAGGCTGGTCATGGCTCACATCAACACCATTATCCCAGAAACACTCCAATTTGCATACCGCCCTAACATATCCACAGATGATGCAATCTCTATTGCGCACGCTGATCCTTAACACAGGGCCCCGTCATGGGTATGTGCTCAGTCCCCTCCTTTACTCCCTGGTCACTCATGACTGCACAGCCAGAAACAACTCCAACACCATCATTAAGTTTGCCGATGACACAACAGTGGTAGGCATGATCACCGACAACGATGAGACAGTTTATAGGGAGGAGGTCAGAGATCCCTCAACGTGATCAAGACAAAAGAGATGATTGTGGACTACAGGAAAAAGAGGACCGAGCACGCCCCCATTCTTATTGACGGGGCTGTAGTGGAGCAGGTTGAGAGCTTCAAGTTCCTTGGTGTCCACATCACCAACAAACTAACATGGTCCAAGCACACCAAGACAGTCGTGAAGAGGGCACAACAAAACCTAATCCCCTTCAGGAGACTGAAAAGATTTGGCATGGGTCCTCAGATCCTCAAAAGGTTCTACAGCTGCACCATCGAGAGCATCCTGACTGGTTGCCTCACTGCCTGCTGTGGCAACTGCTCGGCCTCCGACTGCAAAGCACTACAGAAGGTAGTGCGTACGGCCCAGTACATCACTGAGGTCAAGCTTCCTGCCATCCAGGACCTCTATACCAGGCGGTGTCAGAGGGAGGCCCTAAAAATTGTCAAAGACTCCAGCCACCCTAGTCATAGACTGTTCTCTCTGCTACCCATTGGCAAGCAGTACCAGAGCACCAAGTCTAGGTCCAAGAGGTTTCAAAACAGCTTCTACCCCCAAGCCATAAGACTCCTGAACGTCTAATCAAATGGCTACGCAGTCTATTTGCATTGCCCCCCCAACCGTCTTTTACATCCCTCTCTGTTGTTATCATCTATGCATAGTCATTTTAGTAACTCTACCCACATGTACATATTACCTCAATTACCTCGTCTAACCGGTGCGCCCGCACATCGACTCTGTACCGGTACCCCTCTGTATATAGTCTCGCTATTGTTATTTTACTGCTGCTCTTTAATTACTTGTTACTTTTTTTTTCTTATTCTTATTCATATTATTTATTTTTTTACTGCATTGTTGGTTAGGGGCTCATAAGTAAGCATTTCACTGTAAGGTCTACACCTATTGTATTCGGCGCATGTGACTAATACATTTTGATTTGATGAGGTAGTCACCTAGAATGCATTTCAATTAACAGGTGTGCCTTGTTAAAAGTGAAGTTTGTGGAATGTATTTCCTTCTTAATGCGTTTGAGCCAATCAGTTGTGTTGTGACAAGGTAGGGGTGGTATACAGAAGATATCCCTATTTGGTAAAAGACCAAGTCCATATATGGCAAGAACAGCTCAAATAAGCAAAGAGAAACTATAGTCCATCATTATTTTAAAGACATGAAGGTCTGTCAATCCGGAAAATTTCAAGAACTTTGAAAGTTTCTTCAAGTGCAGTCGCAAAAACCATCATGCGCTATGATGAAACTGGCTCTCATGAGGACCGCCACAGGAAAGGAAGACCCAGAGTTACCTCTGCTGCAGAGGATAAGTTCATTAGAGTTAACTGCACCTCAGATTGCATCCCAAATAAAGTTAAAGTAACAGACACATCTCAACATCAACTGTTCATAGGAGACTGCGTGATACAGGCCTTCATGGTCGATTTGCTGCATAGAAACCACTACTAACGGACACCAATAATAAGAAGAGACTTCTTTGGGCCAAGAAACACGATCAATGGACATTAGACTGGTGGAAATCTGTCCCTTGGTCTGATGAGTCCTAATTTCAGATTTCTGGTTCCAATCGCCATGTCTTTGTGACACGCAGAGTAGGTGAACGGATGATCTCCACATGTGTGGTTCCCACCATGGAGCATGGAGGAGGTGGTGTGATGGTGTGGGGGTGCATTACTGGTGACACTGTCAGTGATTTATTTAGAATTCAAGGCACACTTAACCAGCATGGCTACATCAGCATTCTGCAGCGATACGCCATCCCATCTGGTTTGCGCTTAATGGGACTATCATTTGTTTTTCAACAGGACAGTGACCCAAAACACACCTCCAGGCTGTGTAAGGGCTATTTGACCAAGAAGGAGAGTGATGGAGTACTGCATCAGATGACCTGGCCTCCACAATCACCCGACCTCAACCCAATTGAGATGGTTTGGGATGAGTTGGACCGCAGAGTGAAGAAAAAGCAGCCAACAAGTGCTCAGCATATGTGGAAACTTCTTCAAGACTGTTGGAAAAGCATTCCAGGTGAAGCTGGTTGAGAGAATGCCAAGAGTGTGCAACACTGTCATCAAGGCAAAGGGTGGCTACTTTAAAAAAATCTAAAATATATTTTGATTTGTTTAACACTTTTTAGGTTTCTACATAATTTATGTGTTATTTCATAGTTTTGATATCTTCACTATTATTCTACAATGTAGAAAATAGTAAAAAATAAAGAAAAACCCTTAAATGAGTAGGTGTGTCCAAACTTTTGACTGGTACTGTATATGTTTTGAAAAAATAAATTTTCACTAAAGTAGTGCGCTGGGCCTTTACTAGTCCTGTATTAGCGGACCAATATATAATTTTTTATTTTTTTTCACCCACCATGACAAGAAAATCACAGCACCCCTATGAGAGCAAAACTCTAGGGGGAGAGAGAGAAAGAGGGAGAAAGAGAGAAAGAGAGAGAAAGAAGGAAAAAGAGAGAGAAAGAGAAAGCGAGAGCACAACATTCTAGGAGGGAGAGAGAAAGAGAGGGACATTTGGCTCTGTGGAGCACACTTGGCAGGTTTCTCTCTCTGATGCTATCATGGCTGTGACCCGGTTTGTCTCTGGTGAGCAGGAGCTCTTGGTTTACATTGTGAGGACATGCTCTCTGGTGCTGCAGGTGCAGACACTGTGGTCTCCGTGCCAACCCTGTTTGACTGAGGATAGCTGCTCTGACCTTGGCTTGCTGATATGAGAAGAGAGGATGGAGACCAGAGCGTGTGGTTGTCTGAAAAGTGTTATATTTCAACAAAAAAAGGGGGAAATCAGGGAATTGGAGTTGCTCAGATGATTTCTAGCTACTACTTTCAAAATTGTGTCTACAGCTGTCCTCCAAAGAGGGGGGCTAGAGTTGGTTTTGTGTCTCTGGAGGAATTGATTCCCTCACATTCATGCTCACATTTATCACTGTTTGATAAATGAATATTCAGAGGCGCTTGGTTGATAATCTTGCTAATCTAATTTTATTTGTGAGGATATACAGTATATATCTTTGCTCTTCAGAAAAAAAGTATTTTAATGTGATTCCATCCTGATAATCCCTCCTCATTCTTCATGGTCGATGTATTGTAGCCTACAGTTTTACATTTTGATGTCCGGCTTCCTGCGTTAACTTGCATAAAAGTGTGTGTGTGTGACACCTGTTTTTGTTGCTCAATGGTTCTCCTGCCCATTTCCTGTTTACTGGTTCTTATTTACGTACAGTAGCTTGTCTCTCTGAGTCAGAAACCTTTTGTGTGTAGTATTTGGTCTCTTTCTGAATTGAGAGCTGACTATTCATTCACCTGAGCTCCCTGTTCTCTGAATGAGTTTGACAGAATCATTTTTATATATTTTTTACTTTAACGTCTCTGCATTCAAGTCGAACAAAAAACAGACTTTTCTATTTTCTTTGCTTCTCAGTAACTTGAATTGTTAATTAAATTCACTTAATCTATATTTACTTAGACTACATAGCAATTTACGTTAAGGGGCTTGTTGGGAGGTGTAAAAACAGAGGTACTCTTTGGGATTTGAACTTGCAACACTGTGTTTTCAGACAAGTGTTTTCCTAACCAGACCACTAAGCAGATATTATAGGCTCTAAAAAGTCTCTTCTTCAGAGGAATCCTCCAATTAAGTAGGTGGAGAGAAAGAGTTAGAGAGAAGAATGCTGAACCAGCATGTCCTGTAGTTAAGACTAGTCTGAGTACCAGTCTCTTTAGCTAACATTCCACTCCTTGCCACTCCTTGTCATTGCCAAAGAGGCTCTTTCAATATGCGTTGGATTTACCATGGAGTTGCATTGTTTGTTGGAAATATTTTCCATGGCATGAAAATGTGGAGCCTGAAATAGAATTAGTAACAAAGTCAAAAACAAACATTTAGCTGTTAGCTAGGAAAGTTTTTGTATTTTGAGGCTTAAAATAAAACTAAGACATTTTGTGGTTGGAATTGCAGTATTTATTTAGTTTGAGAATTTAGATGTGAGCTAGCAACATTTGACAGACTGGTTTCATCTGGACAATCAAAAAAAACAGTTGCTTAACAACCGGATAACAAGATGTTCTGTGGAGAGAATAAAAAGTCATAGAGTTCCAATATTTGCGTAATCGTTGTGATTGGAGGCTAGCTGTGAGGGTGATCGAAACAGGATCAAATCTTCTGCTCTTCTTGAGCTCATTAATGATAGAACATTCATATTTGAAAATGGCAGAAAGGCCAGTCTCTTTGGCACATGGAGTACAGGGAGTGGATTAACTAAAGAGACTGGTACCCAGGCTAAGTTAAGACTGCATCAAAAAACAACCTGAAATGTTGCTTTTTTGCCAATCAAAGGGTAAAAGTACAGCTTATTATCATTCATGGTAAATGCAAACAACAACCATATGGGTGCTATCCCAACTTCCATTCCATATTGATGTTTTTCAGTTACAGTAAATAGAGTACAAACACTTAACCTTAATGAATATAGTACTCTCTACCCACTAGACACAGACCTCATTTCAATGTCCAGTTTTGATTTATATTTGATTGAGTTGTCAACTAATATGAATTCAACATGAAATCAACAAACATTTGAAGCATGTTGTTGTCTTTAGGATAAAAGTTGGGTGAAAAAAATACAAACATTTCGGAAATTCCTTTACGTTGTTGACTTTTAGCAAATCCAATCAGTTTTCCATGTTGATTCAAAATAATCACATTTATTTTTTTGTCGCTGAAATTACATGGAAACAACATTGATTCAACCAGTTTGTGCCCAGTGGACATTTACTACATCTGTAAAGCACTTTGTTGATGTAAAAATAGCTTTATATAAATACTTTTATTTGATTGATTGATGGAATGAAAACCAGAAAGTGGCTATGATGAACAAGAACAAAGTAATAAAGTGCTATAAGGGCCATCATCAAACAAGACTGGCAAAGCTTTCACATCACAGCGTTTTGACTGTGCCTCTTGGCAGAACACATCCGAGGTGAAATCTGAATAGATTTGAATAGCCAACTTGTCCCATACATGAATCAGGATGATGGGCCAGACGCACAACAATTCTGCGACACTGAAAGCATTAGCTGGGAGATGAGGAGAGTAACCTTACGAAAGTTCCTGGCTGTCAATGCTTCCACTGGAATTTTATAAATCTCTTATGCCTCGGAGGGGAGGATGGAGGATGAGGACAGTGCTGTCTTTTATTCTCTGTGGCATCTTGTGTCAGGGTCTTTCTCCATCAGGGGCTATGTGTGTCACCAAGCAGGTGCAGGGCTCCTCAGCTCAGTCTCTGAGAGACACCAGGCTGGTGTTTGCGTTCGTGCGTGTGTGTCACAGTCAGTTAGGAAAGCAAAGGCTAGCTTTTTCAAACAGAACATGGCATCCTGTAGCACTAATTCCAAAAAGTTTTGGGACACTGTAAAGTCCATGGAGAATAAGAGCACCTCCTCCCAGCTGCCCACTGCGCTGAGGCTAGGAAACACTGTCACCACCAATAAATCTCTGATAATCGATGATTTCAATAAGCATTTTTCTCCGGCTGGCCATGCTTTCCACCTGGCTACCCCTACCCCGGCCAACAGCTCTAAACCCCCCACAGCAACTTGCCAAAGCCCCCCGCCGCTTCTCCTTCACCCAAATCCAGATCGCTGATGTTCTGAAAGGGCTGCAAAATCTGGATCCCTACAAATCGGCTGGGCTAGACAATCTGGACCCTCTCTTTCTAAAATTATCCGCCAAAATTGTTGCAACCCCTTTTACTAGCCTGTTCAACCTCTCTTTCGTATCGTCGGAGATCCCCAAAGATTGGAAAGCTGCCACGGTCATCCCCCTCTTCAAAGGGGGAGACACTCTAGACCCAAACTGTTAAAGACCTATATCCATCCTGCCCTGCCTTTCTAAAATCTTCAAAAGCCAAGTTAACAAACAGATCACCGACCATTTCGAATCCCACCATACCTTCTCCGCTATGCAATCTGGTTTCCGAGCTGGTCATGGGTGCACCTCAGCCACGCTCAAGGTCCTAAACGATATCATAACCGCCATTGATAAAAGACAGTACTGTGCAGCCGTCTTCATTGACCTGGCCAAGGCTTTCGACTCGGTCGATCACCGCATTCTTATCGGCAGACTCAATAGCCTTGGTTTCTCAAATGACTGCCTCGCCTGGTTCACCAACTACTTCTCTGATAGAGTTCAGTGTGTCAAATTGGAGGGCTTGTTGTCCGGACCAGTCTCTATGGGGGTGCCACAGGGTTCAATTATCGGGCCGACTCTTTTCTCTGTATACATCAATGATGTCGCTCTTGCAGCTGGTGATTCTCCGATCCATCTCTACCCAGACAACACCGGTCTGTATACTTCTATGGACACTGTGTTGACAAACCTCCAAACGAGCTTCAATGCCATACAACACTCCTTCCGTGGCCTCCAACTGCTTTTTAATGCTAGTAAAACTAAATGCATGCTCTTCAACCAATTGCTGCCCGCACCCGCCCACCCGACTAGCATCACTACTCTGGACAGTTCTGACTTAGAATATGTGGACAACTACAAATACCTAGGTGTCTGGTTAGACTGTAAACTCTCCTTCCAGACTCACATTAAGCATCTCCAATCCAAAATTAAATCTAGAATCGGCTTCCTATTTCGCAACAAAGCCTCCTTCACTCATGCTGCCAAACATACCCTCGTAAAACTGACTATCCTACCGATCCTTGACTTCGGCAATTTACAAAATAGCCTCCAACACTCTACTCAGCAAACTGGATGTAGTCTATCACAGTGCCATCCGTTTTGCCACCAAAGCCCCATATACTACCCACCACTGCGACCTGTATTCTCTCGTTGGCTGGCCCTCGCTACATATTCATCGCCAACCCCACTGGCTCCAGGTCATCTATAAGTCTTTGCTAGGTAAGGCCCTGCCTTATCTCAGCTCACTGGTCACCACAGCGACACCCACCCGTAGCACGCGCTCCAGCAGGTATATTTCACTGGTCATCCCCAAAGCCAACACCCCCTTTGGCCACCTTTCTTTCCAGTTCTCTGCTGCCAATGACTGGAATGAATTGCAAAAATCACTGAAGCTGGAGACTTATATCTCCCTCGCTAACTTTAAGCATCAGCTGTCAGAGCAGCTTACCGATCACTGTACCTGTACACAGCCAATCTGTAAATAGCACACCCAACTCCCTCATCCCCATATTGTTATGTATCTTCTTGCTCCTTTGCACCCCAGTATCTCTACCTGCACATCATCATCTGCACATCTATCACTCCAGTGTTAATGTTAAATTGTAATTATTTTGCCTCTATGGCCTATTTATTGCCTTACCTCCCTACTCTTCGACATTTGCACACACTTTATTTTTTGGGGGAATTGTGTTATTGTAAATGAGAACTTGTTCTCAACTGGCCTACCTGGTTAAATAAAGGTGAAATAAAAAATAAAATAAAAAATAAATAAATAAGGCTCCTCAGCTCAGTCACTCTAAGACGCAAGCTGAAGAAGGCACAAGGCATTATTAGACACTTCAGACTTTAGAGGTCTTCAGCGGTTCTGTAACTGGTGCCGCAGCAGAAGAGTTCTTAAGACCAGTGCAATTTCTAAGTCCTGTTTTTCTGTTATCTGAAAGCTACTCAGTCAACTATCTTTTTAGCAGTTGACTACAAAACCCTATGACATACTGTAACACTCAATCTAAGTGAATTTCCTCAAGTCAAATTTTAACTTAGTCATACATTGACGTCAATGGAGTAAGTGAAAATGCACCTTAAATTTAAGTTTATGATTCGCTGGGTAGATAAACAATTAAATCTACTGATGTCGGGGTGATGATGTCACACTCACATCCTTCCCAGTAGGAGGTTGGTTGGTTCAGTAAGAAATTATTTAACATTCTGTCATGGCTCTTACCTACCTACTCACTCACCTGTGCTGTAGCAGTTCTTAATGTACCTAATTATCCCATTGGGGTGAATATGTGCATGTAATTAAACAATAGCAACATCTCATGTTCGTGTTGATGGTAATGTTAATCATCTGCCTCTCGCTTTCAGAGGGTTTCTCTAATGATACCACAATTACAAGTGCACCTCATCAGCTTTTCATGTGGTTTTGGGTTTTGAGTGTCTTTGCTTTGATATTCTCTACACTCTGAGTAAGAGTCTCCATCAGTATTCCTGAGAGCATAAAAGGCATTACTCTCCCTCATCCTTTCCCTCTTCCTCTCCCTGTCTCTGACCAGCACAAAGATAGTGAGGATCCAAATTAAACAAGCGTTATGAGAGCTTCATGTGTTACTTCTTATACTCTGTTTCTCATTAGTACTGCAGAATACAAAAGACTGTCAACAGAATAGTGATGTACGGGTTGTCTCATAACCCGCGGTCACCACGGGTGGGTTTAGGGTTATTAAATATTGTGTGGATGAAGGGCGGGTGAGTGGCGGGCAGGTTGAATAAAGAGAAAACAGTACCTTAAAAAATCCATAAATGTAACATTCTTGTGCAATTTTTATCTATAGACTACATTTTGGGTTTTTTCTCAGATAAACTTTTTCTCAGAAACTTTATCACATAGGCTATAGTCTGGCAGGTGTCTTTAACAATTGTAGGTGGGTGTGGGTGACTTGCACAACAGAACAGTAAAAATATGTTTTCCTCATCTAATGCAAGGCTCTTGCTACTTTCACCATTACTGACAAATGATTATATTAATTAGTCCCCGAGCAGAGAAGTGGAGGGAAGAGGAGCAACACTTTTACCACACTCTCTATCTCTCGCTCTCTTGCTCTCTCTCTCAGACCCCAACAAGCTCGGTAGGCTAATGATAGATCAACTGCAGCCCTGAATCAGACATGAGGAGAATATTAGAAGCATCAAAGTCACAGCATGTTCTATCTACACTTCAGTCTTATTCTCCTCCCTACGGCCACAGGGGTTTCTTAACAAGTGTAGGCCTACTTACGTGATAAGACAATGTTATTTGCATTATATAGGCCTATGTAAGAGCAACAAATATACCGTTGGAAAAAGTTTTTGTTTGTTTTTGACAAATCGTTTTTTAATAGCTTTTCTACAGAACTAAATAAAGTTTAATCTCACACAGTGTCAATCAGGGGTGTAACAGTACACATTAGTGGTGCACGGGTCAGGTGTTTGTTCACCCACCCACAATTGCTAATAACCCATCCGCAACCACGACTATATGTGATAAAGTTCAAATCTAAGGCCCGCACCAGGCACAAATGTACTAATATAAAAAATAATCTGTAGGCTATAGCCAGAGATGGTGGAATAATTAATTTCCGACCTTTTGGTAGGCTATTTGTTAGTCAACTATAGAACCATTCAAGAGTTACCTCTGCTGAAGAGGATAAGTTGATTAGAGTTATCAGCCTCAGAAATGGGAAATATACTGCACCTCAGATTGCAGCGCAAATAAATGCTTCACAGAGTTCAAGTAACAGACACAGCTCAACATCAACTGTTCAGAGGAGACTGTGTGAATCAGGCCTTCATGTTCGAATTGCTACAAAGAAACCACTACTAAAGGACACTGAAAATAAGAAGAGACTTGCTTGGGCCAAGAAACATGAGAAATGGACATTAGACCGGTGGAATATGTCCTTAGGTTCGATGAGTTCAAATTTGAGATTTTTGGTTCCAACTGCCGTGTCTTTATGAGACGCAGAGTAGGTGAACAGATGATCTCCATATGTGTGGTTCCCACCGTGAAGCATGGAGGAGGTGGTGTGATGGTGTGGGGGTGCATTACTGGTGACACTGTCAGTGATTTATTTAGAATTCAAGGCACACTTAATCAGCATGGCTACCTCAGCATTCTGCAACGATACGCCATCCCGTCTGGTTTGCGTTTAGTGGGACTATCATTTGTTTTTCAACAGGACAGTGACCCAAAACACACCTCCAGGCTGTGTAAGGGATATTTGACCAAGAAGGAGAATTCTGCATCAGATGACCTGGCCTCCACAATCACCCAACCTCAACTCAATTGAGATGGTTTGGGATGAGTTGGACCGCAGAGTGAAGGGAAAGCAGTCAACAAGTACTCAGCATATGTGGGTACTCTTTCAAGACTGTTGGAAAAGCATTCCAGGTGACAACCTCATGAAGCTGGTTGAGATAATGCCAAGAGTGTGCAACACTGTCATCAAGGCAAAGGGTGGATACTTTGAAGAATCTAAAATATACAATATATTTTGATTTGTTTAACCTTTTGAGGACAGACGTTCCGCTAGCGGGACCCCGTTCCGCCTGCGGAACCCCTAGCCAATGGCATCGCACGGCGCAAAATACAAAACCAACTAAAATACCACAATTCAATTTTCTCAACTATTTTACACCATTTTAAAGATAAGACTCTCGTTAATCTAACCACATTGTCTGATTTCAAAAAGGCTTTCCAGCGAAAGCAAAACATTAGATTATGTTAGGAGAGTACATAGACACAAATAATCACACAGCCATTTTCCAAGCAAGCATATATGTCACATAAACCCAAACCCCAGCTAAATGCAGCACTAACCTTTGATAATCTTCATCAGATGACACTCCTAGGACATTATGTTATATAATGCATGCATGTTTTGTTCAATCAAGTTCATATTTATATCAAAAAACAGCTTTTTACATTAGCATGTGATGTTCAGAACTAGCATACCCACCGAAAACTTCCGGTGAATTTACTAAATAACTCATGATAAACGTTGACAAAATACATAACAATTATTTTAAGAATTATAGATACAGAACTCCTTTATGCAAACGCTATGTCAGATTTTAAAATAGCTTTTCGGCGAAAGCACATTTTGCAATATTCTGAGTACATAGCTCGGCCATCACAGGCTAGCTAATTTGACACCCACCGAGTTTGGGGCTCACTAAACTCAGAATTACTATTAGAAAAATTGGATTACCTTTGCTGTTCTTCATCAGAATGCACTCCCAGGACTTCTACTTCAATAACAAATGTTGTTTTGGTTCAAAATAATCCATAGTTATATCCAAATACCCCCGTTTTGTTCGTGCGTTCAGGTCACTATCCGAAGGGTAGTGCATTTCGTGACAAAAAATGCAAAATATTCCATTACCGTACTTAGAAGCATGTCAAACGCTGTTTAAAATCAATTTTTATGCTATTTTTCTGGTAAAATAGCGATAATATTCCAACGGGGCAACGTTGTATTCATTCAAAGGCTGAAAGAAAAAAATTGAGAAGTCTCGTGAATGCGCATCTCAGTCTCACTGTCTCCAGGCTGACCACTTACAAACTCTGCTGCTGTACTTTGCCCAGAGACAGCAGACACCCCATTTCACTTTCTGGCGGCTTTAGAGAGCCAATTGAAGCCTTATAAAGTGTCACGTTACAGCACAGATGCTGTAATGTCGATAGAGATGCAACAGAAGGACAACAAATTGTCAGACAGGGCACTTCCTGTATGGAATCTTCTCAGGTTTTGGCCTGCCATATGAGTTCTGTTATACTCACAGACACCATTCAAACAGTTTTAGAAACTTTCGAGTGTTTTCTATGTAAATCTACTAATTATATGCATATTCTTGTTTCTGGGCAGGAGTAGTAACCAGATTAAATCGGGTACGTTTTTTATCCGGCTGCCCCCTATCCCAAAGAAGATAACACTTCTTTGGTTACTACATGATTCCATATATGTTATTTCATCGTTTTGATGTCTTCACTATTATTCTACAATGTAGAAAATAGTAAAAATAAAGAAAAACCCTTGAATGATTAGGTGTGTCCAAACTTTTGACCGGTACTGTCTGATTAGATACGTGCAGCTTCTCTTCTGTCATTATATGTTGACGTAGAAGACTAAATAAACCCTTGCTCACCAGAATATTGTCATAAATCAATAGAATGAATTCTTCAATCTATTTGACATTAGTAAAGTTGTCTGTCACCTCTGCTTCTTTTGCGGTGCGAAGATGTTTAGGCAACGGGGAGAAAATGCAATAACTAAACAAAAGAGGAAAGATTTTCTGTGTAATTTTTTTTTCTAAATGACATCAGTTTGACCGGTTGTAAGGAAATAGAAAGCTGTGAAAACGACCCAACATGTTTCTGATAAAATTTCAGTTTGGCTAAGATGCATATTTTATGTGGTTGAAATACTATCAACTTTTATGATGATGACATAAATAGCACCTCAACAGAGGTGCGCGTTCACATTATCTTAAGATACTGAAAGAAAGAAATCATATTTCTCCACTCCTGTTCCTGAGTAAAGATTTTGCCTACATTTGGTGTATCATTTTCATGTTACTGCAAGAAATGCTTAATTCTGCAGGAGTTAATATTATGGCTTTGTGAGAGCTTATCGACCCACAGTCAGAGTTCAGATTTCAGTTTCCATTTAACCCATCTGAACCGTAGTCTACAGTTCCCTTGATGTCCCTGTCTTGTGAATGTCGAATGTATTATTATTATTTTATTAACCCACCGCACCCCCGCTCTTCAGAGGACACATACCTTTTTTTAGTTTTTACAGCTTTTCTGCTACATGTACATACATTTTACATATACATTTGACATACATGGTACTTTTATATACATAACAATAATACATTACGGAACATATGCTCTTAATCCATCCCCTCCCTCAGCCACTCTCAGCCCATCCCACCTATCACAATAGACCATTCTCTTTTGGTTTCCATATGCCGTATATATTTTTTATTGTGCTGTGAAGTTTTACATTCATTTTGAACCTTTATTTTATTTTTACATGTTTTATATTTCACCTTTATTTAACCAGGTAGGCTAGTTGAGAACAAGTTCTCATTTACAACTGCGACCTGGCTAAGATAAAGCGAAGCAGTTCGACACAAACAACAACACAGACTTACACGTGGAATAAACAAACATACAAGTCAATAATACAGTAGAAAAAGTCTATATATGCAGTGTGTGCATATGAGGTAAGATAAGGGAGGTAAGGCAATAAATAGGCCATAGTGGCTAAGTAATTACAATATACCAATTAAACACTGGAGTGATTGATGTGCAGAAGATGAATGTGCAAGTAGAGATACTGGGGTGCAAAGGAGCAAGATAAATAAATAAATACAGTAAGGGGATGAGGTAGTTGGATGGGCTATTTACAGATGGGCTATGTACAGGTGCAGTGATCTGTGAGCTGCTCTGGCAACTGGTGCTTAAAGCTAGTGAGGGAGATGTGAGTCTACAGCTTCAGTGATTTTTGCAGTTCGTTCCAGTCATTGGCAGCAGAGAACTGGAAGGAAAGGCGACCAAAGGAGGAATTGGCTTAGGGGGTGACCAGTGAGATATACCTGCTGGAGTGCGTGCTACGGGTGGGTGCTGCTATGGTGACCAGTGAGCTGAGATAAGGCAGGCTTTATCTAGAAAAGACTTGTAGATGACCTGTAGCCAGTGGGTTTGGCGACGAGTGTGAAGCGAGGGCCGGCCAACGAGAGCGTACAGGTCGCAGTGGTGGGTAGTATATGGGGCTTTGGTGACAAAACGGATGGCACTGTGATAGACTGCATCCAATTTGTTGAGTAGAGTGTTGGAGGCTATTTTGTAAATGACATCGCCGAAGTCGATGATCGGTAGGATGGTCAGTTTTACGAAGGTATGTTTGGCAGCATGAGTGAAGGATGCTTTGTTGTGAAATAGGAAGCCAATTCTAGATTTAATTTTGGATTGGAGATGCTTAATGTGAGTCTGGAAGGAGAGTTTACAGTCTAACCAGACACCTAGGTATTTGTAGTTGTCCACATATTCTAAGTCAGAACCGTCCAGAGTAGTGATGCTGGACGGGCGGGCAGGTGCGGGCAGCGATCGGTTGAAGAGCATGCATTTAGTTTTACTTGCATTTAAGAGCAGTTGGAGGCCACGGAAGGAGAGTTGTATGGCATTGAAGCTCGTCTGGAGGTTAGTTGACACAGTGTCCAAAGAAGAGCCAGATGTATACAGAATGGTGTCGTCTGCGTAGAGGTGGATCAGAGAATCACCAGAAGCAAGAGTGACATCATTGATGTATACAGAGAAGAGAGTCGGCCAGAGAATTGAACCCTGTGGCACCCCCATAGAGACTGCCAGAGGTCCGGACAACAGGCCCTCCAATTTGACACACTGAACTCTATCAGAGAAGTAGTTGGTGAACCAGACAAAGCAGTCATTTGAGAAACCAAGGCTGTTGAGTCTGCCGATAAAAATGTGGTGATTGACAGAATCGAAGCCTTGGCCAGGTTGATGAATACCGCTGCACAGTAATCTCTCTTATCGATGGTGGTTATGATATTGTTTAGGACCTTGAGCGTGGCTGAGGTGCACCAATGACCAGCTCTGAAACCAGATTGCATAGCAGAGAAGGTATGGTGGGATTCGAAATGGTTAGTTATCTGTTTGTTAACTTGGCTTTCGAAGACCTTAGAAAGGCAGGGTAGGATAGATATAGGTCTGTAGCAGTTTGGGTCTAGAGTGTCTCACCCTTTAAAGAGGGGGATGATCGCGGCAGCTTTCCAATCTTTGGGAATCTCAGACGATACGAAAGAGAGGTTGAACAGGCTAGTAACAGGGGTTGCAACAATTTCGGCAGATAATTTTAGAAAGACCTGGTAGGTTCATTGATAATTTGTGTGAGATTGAGGGCATCAAGCTTAGATTGTAGGATGACCGGGGTATTAAGCATGTCCCAGTTTAGGTCACCTAGCAGCACGAGCTCTGAAGATAGATGTGGGGCAATCAATTCACATATGGTGTCCAGGGCACAGCTGGGGCAGAGGGTGGTCTATATCAAGCGGCAACGATGAGAGACTTGTTTCTGGAAAGGTGGATTTTTAAAAGTAGAAGCTCGAATTGTTTGGGTACAGACCTAGATAGTAAGACAGAACTCTGCAGGCTATCTCTGCAGTAGATTGCAACTCCGCCCCCTTTGGTAGTTCTATCTTGTCAGAAAATGTTATAGTTAGGGATGGAAATTTCAGGGTTTTTGGTGGTTTTCCTAAGCCAGGATTCAGACACGGCTAAGACATCCGGGCTGGCAGAGTGTGCTAAACCAGTGAATAAAACAAACTTAGGGAGGAGGCTTCTAATGTTAACATGCATGAAACCAAGGCTTTTACGATTACAGAAGTCAACAAATGAGAGCACCTGGGGAATAGGTGCGGAGCTAGGAACTGCAGGTCCTGGATTAACCTTTACATCACCAGAGGAACAGAGGAGGAGTAGGCTAAGGGTACAGCTAAAGGCTATAAGAACTGGTCATCTAGTACATTCGGAACAGAGAGTGAAAGGAGCAGGTGTCTGGGCGCAATAGAATAGATTCAAGGCATAATGTACAGACAAAGGTATGGTAAGATGTAAGTACATTGGAGGTAAACCTAGGCAATGAGTGATGATGAGAGAGATATTGTCTCTAGACACATTTAAACCAGGTGATGTCACCGCATGTGTGGGAGGTGGAACTAAATGGTTGGCTAAGGCATATTGAGCAGGGCTAGAGGCTCTACAGTGAAATAAGACAATAATCACTAACCAAAGCAGCAATGGACAAGGCATATTGACATTAGGGAGAGGCATGTTTAGCTGAGTGATCAAAGGGGTCCAGTGAGTAGATTAGGCTGGCTGGAGAGACGGCGATTCAGACAGCTAGCAGGCCAGGGCTAGCAAGCTAGCAGAAGGGCCTTGGAGGGACATTGCGACAGAGGAAGTCTGTTATATCCTTCTCGTTTGGTTGCTTCGGTAGACCAGTCGTGATAGATTAGTAGGGTTCCATGTAGCAAAGGGGTCCAGTCCAATTGGCAAAATAGGTATAGTGGCCCAAGAAATTAGCCGATGGATCTATTCAGCTAATAGTCCAATATGCTCTAGACAGCTAGCGGGCCGCAGCTAGCAGGCTAGCAGATGGGCCTTCAGGGGACGTCGCAACGTAGGAGCCAGTTGAGTAGGCCCCTCGAGCAGATTACATCGGTAGTTCAGTCGTGAAGGATCGGCGGGGCTCTGTACCCCATACCGGCAGTAAAAGGTGTCCAGGCCAGTTGGCAAAATAGGTATTGTAGCCCAGGAGTGGCTGATGGACCTCTTCAGCTAGCCGGGAGATGGGCCTAGCATGGGCTAGCTCCAGGCTAATTGGCGCTTGCTTCGGGACAGAGACGTTAACCAGGAGTAGCCACTCGGATTGCAGCTAGCTAACTGCGATGATCCAGGTGAAAAGGTTCAGAGCTTGCGGTAGGAATCCGGGGATATGGAGAGAAAAATAGGTCCGGTATGCTCTGGTTTGAATCGCGTTGTGCAAACTGGCGAAAGTTTTCCGAGCTAAAGGTTAGCTGATGACCGCTAGCAGTGGTTAGCTGACTACTAGCTAGTAGCTAGTTAACTGGCTAGCTTCTGTTGGGGAATTCCGGTTCAGAAGTAAAGAAAGATACTTTAGAAAAAAGCAGATCCACACCACATTGGGTGAGGCGGTTTGCAGGAGAGTATTTTTAAGTAGAGCTTTAGAAAAATATTTAAAAAAGGTATGCGAAGAAAAAAAGATATAAAAAGATATATACATGGGACACGACAAGACGAAGGACAAAGACGTCTGACTGCTACGCCATCTTGGGAACAATTTTGAAAAGTAATTGCATAGCATCCACAGATAGTGAGCTAAAGATGAAAACCTTTCCTACGAGTATTATTATATTATTAATTGATTGACTATGGTTTTCCAAATCGTACAACACTGCTATTTGTAAGGTTAATTTTAAGTTAATGTTGTGATTATTTAACCATTCCTGAACCAGTGACCAGAAACAAGCTACATAGGGGCAATACCAAAATAAATGATTTTGTGATTTTGTCTCTTCACAGCAAAATCTACAGAGCTGAGATTGTTGTATGCTCCATATATATATAGCATTATGTTGGTAGCAAGAATGTTGTATAATAATTTAAATTGAAAAACCTTAAGTGTTGAATCAAGTGCTGTTTTTTGTATCAGTTCATATGTGACCGATCGTCTTGATTCGGTCTTATGTAGCAACATTTGAAATTGTTTTTTTTACATTGGATAAAAGTAGAGACTCAGAGCTAGAAAATTGTATATCATACACTACAGTTGAGGAGCAATGGGAAAGTAATTCTGCTTTGAAAGTTCATAAACTTGTAACCTCACTTTTGAGAAAGTGGCCCTTGAAAATGTTGGTACCTAGTGGAGAGCTTTTCTTTGTCTACACCCATTCAGCATAGTTCACACCCTCTTAAGCTTTAGCCCCACCAATGTCTTTAAGGATTCACATGTGAGGCTATGTACTAAACAACCAAAGATTTCAAGAATAAAGGCTGGTTTATACTACGGGTGGGTTTGTACATTTTATCTGGAGTGCCAGAGTGTGCTCTGGGCATTCGTGAACTCAGAGCTTTGTCAGATTGTCCGTTCTTAGATCCAATTCGTGAAAGTTGTATTCCTGGTCATAGTGCTGGTGAGTTACCGCCTCTCTGATAAACAAAACGTATTTCCGGCTGTATGTAATAACACAAAAAAACGTTCTTGGCTAATAGTGTAAGAAATAACACACAAAAATGGAATACTGCAAAGTTTCTTAGGAGCTAGGAACAGAGCTGCCATGTTAGGAACAGAGCTGCCATGTCTGTCGGTACCATCTCCCACACAGTTAAAAAGGCAGCATCAGAGTGGAAACTTGAGAGACCCAACATAACAATCCGGTCACAACAGACAATGCAAGGAACATTGTGAATGGAAATTAATTTTCCTGCTGTACCGAAACTGAACCGAACCGTGACCCCAAAACTGCAATACATACTGAACAGTTTGGTGAACTGTTACAACCCTAGTGTCAATATGCAACCTGTTTGTCCTCTTCAGTAAATTGAGAGTTCTGGTTTGCGAGGTCTCCACCCATGCAAAATGAAACTCTTAACCAAAGCCCATGTGGGCACATGTGTGAAGCAGTCGAGCAAAGTACTTTAAGCACCGCATTCGCCCAATCTTGATAAGTCAAAATTACCAGTGACTCACTGCTCCTTGTCCCACGCATCCCATCCCTTCGCGACAGATTCTATGGTTACGCACATATATCTGTCCACGATAGATTATACCTCAAGTTACTTTTCTAAATCCATATTTGAAATGATTATATGTAAAGGATGTCACACTGCTTGCTTAGCCACGATCCAGCTCATACTGAGATTTTGGGATGTCTGCCTCGCAAACAAACTTGACCACCCTTCTGAAGCATCCTAACCAATCACGCTACTGAAAAAGGCCACAAATCAGTAGCACAAGTGGCAATACTTCATGCTGAGGAATGAGTTTCACAGATCCCCATCTACGACATTCACTCCCCAAACATACTCCACAACAAACCCAGTGGTTCAGCTCACCATTTTAAAATACTTCACTGTGTTGGCTTAGCTGTACCTCTTCCCCGATACACCTCATACCGAGAATCAAACTCGGGACCTCTGCCTCGCAAACATCCTGACACATCAGGCTGAGGAGTGAGTTTCACAGATCCCCATCTGTTACATATTCACAATATGCAGTCTCTTTAATGATAAAAAATGCTGGTCTTTCTCTCTGGGCTTCATAGCTTGTGAAACCTTAATGAACTCTAGACACATTACCATTCTACTCATTTATTTCATATTACCAGAACATATCACCAAACCTTTATATGAGCTGCTGCTTTCATACAGCCTCAGTGAACGGAATCTGTGTACGAGACATTACCATTGCATTATTCTCACAGTCTACAGTCAGTCAGTCAGTGTCTCTCGTTCTCTCTCTCTCAAAATAAACAACGCCTGCAAATCACTACTCATTATTTAGGCATGACATTTTGCTGGACTGTTATACATCCTGAAATATTTAAACAAACACTGTAGCTCAGATGGTAGAGCATGGTGTTTGCAACGCCAGGGTTGTGGGTTCGATTCCCACGGGGGGCCAGCACAGAAAGAAATGTATGAAATGAAATGTATGCATTCACTACTGTGCTAAATGACTAAAATGTAAAAACATTTAAAAATGTAACTTTGGGCATTTATGTTAAGTCAATTGAATTCTTAAAAAGAGAGGGAGAGAGACAATGTTTACTGTGATGAATTCAGAGTCAGCCTGTCTGAGAGGAAAACACAAGTTGGGATTCATTTCATTCCTATTAAAAATGTAAAAGGTTGCTCTTTCCGTCACACCAGAGTTTTGGCTGTTCTGAAAATGTAATAATTCTTGAATACAGATCAAGCCAGACTGATTGGTCATGAACTCACAGACCTTGGCCTCATAAAGTTTCCATAATGCTTCCATCTTAAAGATGACATGTATTACCCCTGGAACAGTTCAGTTTACATTAGCCTACCCTACAAAGTCACCTAAACCCTTCTCGTTTCAGATCATCTCACCCCCAGGACCCATATACAAAAATATTCTCAGAGTTTGTGCTGAGATAGGATTTGTTTTGTCTTTTAGGTCATAATGAGTACGATTACATGGACAATGGGGCACAGCAATCCTACTCTGAGATACTTTATAAATATGGGCCCTGGATTTCAGTTTTATGTTATTCTGGAAACTCCTACTTGTTTTGAATAATTAGCACCCTACTGGCACACACTGGTTGAATCAACGTTGTTTCCATGTCATTTCAATGAAATTACATTGAACCGATGTGGAATAGATGTTGAATGGTTTTCTGTGCCCAGTGGGACAGGTCAAGTTACCTGATCTGTCCGATGTTAAATGGGCTGAGGGGCAGGCAGCAGTACTTTTACTAACCTAATGTTAAACAGAATGTCTGTCTGCGTCATCTCCAGATATTGTGAAATAAAGTATATTTTGTCTTTTTTTGGCTTGTGCCTAACATAACAAGACCTTTTCCTGTAGCTGAGATAATTGACAGCCAGGTGAGAAGACTGATTAGGACCTGCCTAGAGAAGCTTTGACAGAGCACAGCATGGGTAACACTATTATTAAGAGGTTGAAACTTTCTAATTATTCACACAACCTCACATACTGATTTGTTTTTCCTTTTCTTCTTCTTCTTCTTCCACACCAGTCTGTAACAGTGCTTATTATTACAGTCAGGAAGGTTCAAAACTTTTTCTACGGAAATGCATTTCCTATTTCCCTTGTACGAAATTAATCTCTGAAACGCACAAACCAGTAAGATTACGTGATTTCAATATCACACAATTTGTTGTTTGTTGTTTTCCCTCAGCCACAGTTGTGAATTGTGTTGCAGCCGAATGGCTATAAAGCTGAGGGATGAAGCTGGGGAAATGTACCACTCTCCAATTCATTGAGCTATGATTGAACTGACAATCCATTGTGGTTTTTAACACATTCTGAAGCTATACATTGTTTGTAGATTTGTTTTCCCTTATTTTCCCTTAAAATAAGAATATTGTGCTGTATCTAATCTAGGCCTATAGCTAGGTTTTCTTATTCTGATCCGAGCCGTATTCAGACAGTTTAAGATGTGTTGTGCGTAAACCGGCACTCTGCTTAATATATTTTACTCTCATCATAAATCACTTCCATTAATCTTTCATTTTCCTTCCCTTTGTGCAGGGGTATCTCTTTTTGAAGCAAATCAAATATGATGAATAATACATGGACCATAAGAATATTTCTGTAGCGAAGAGAGAGAGGAGAGATGGAGAGAGAGAGACAGAGAGAGAGAGAGCGACAGACAGACAGACAGACAGAGAGAGAGAGAAATACTTTTTTTTGTTTTTATTCCGGGCCTCATCAGTTACACAGTGGATGTTTTAACTGGGTGAGTTAATTATTAACTAATAATAATTGCTTCTCTGGTTATGATTTGTTATAGGCCAGAAGGGACATAATTTAACAGGCTTCTCTCACAGCACTGATAGTGATGTAGAAATGGACAGGACATTGAATGGCAGTAATTTCCTTGCTATGAGAAGAGCCCCACAAGTGCCCACAGCTATTCCTTGTTAGTCTGCATGTCTGCCATATTCTCTCTGGTGACAGATGGGCTATAATTTGAAAACCTGAACATCAGTGGCTCAGAGTTGTCCTTTTCGATATTACATTAATTTCTTTCCTATTTCTTCACACGAAGAGGGATAGGAAAGGTAGCCTACAACCTTTGGGAAGAAAGACAGACTTATAAAACGATTTGCTCGGGGCAACTAAAACAATAAAGTTATAAAACATGATCTGATATTGTGCATCAATAAACATATCCTCTAGATCTCTCAGGATAGAATTATGCCATTGAAATTAGACTATTGGTTCTGTCATGTCCTGACCAGTATAGGGGTTATTTGTTATTGTAGTTTGGTCAGGACGTGGCAGAGGGTATTTGTTTTATGTGGTTCGGGGTGGTGGTTTGTTTAGAAGGGTGTTTGTTTTATTATTTCCGGGTTTTGGGTTATGTTCTATGTTCTTTCTAGTTTAGTATTTCTATGTTAGGTAATTGGGTGTTGGACTCTCAATTGGAGGCAGGTGTTTGTAGTTGCCTTTGATTGAGAGTCCTATATATAGGTATGTGTTTTGTTTGTGTTTTGTGGGAGATTGTTTCTGTGTATAGCCTCAAGCCTTACAGGACTGTTATTCGTCATTGTTTCGTTTTGTGTATGTGTTTATTTTTGGTTCACCTTCTTTGCCAACTAAATAAAAAAGATGAGTGCACATTTCCCCGCTGCGTCTTGGTCCGCTTTATCCGACGACAACCGTTACAGGTTCAGAAAATACTGTACAGTATTTCATGTCCTATTGAGATGTTGCTTTAAAAACTGACCGACTCACAAAATCAAATCAAATAGTTTTTGTCACATACACAGTTTACAGCAGTTATAAAAGGTGCAGTGAAATATTACTGTACAATAATCAAAATACATGATAATCAATGTCAAATAAAAATAACAGGTAATTAGTTTAAGGTAATATGCATAATAATAAAATGATATGTACGCAATATGATATTCAGTATAGATTATGAATGTGCTATGTCAAGTATGACATATTTACAAATATATAGTGCATAGTGTCTTGGTTGAGCAGTTGAATAAATAGTACAGATGCATTACCTTAATTTGACTCTGCTTCTCACAGCAGGGAAAAAATCCTGCAGCAACAGGAAATGGGAATTGTTATGTGGATTATAATTAATGGACATTTTTGTAAGGATTGATACATTTTTTATAGGGAAAATGTCACGTCCTGGCCAGTAAAAGGGGTTATTTGTTATTGTAGTTTGGTCAGGGCGTGGCAGGGGGTAATTGTTTTATGTGGTTAGGGCTGGTTGTGTTAGTAGTTGGGTGTTTGATTTATTATTCCGGGTTTTGGGCACTGTTCTATGTTAATGTATTTCTATGTTTAGTGTAGTTATTTTGTATCTCTATGTTTAGTTTATTGGGGGTTGGACTCTCAATTTTAGGCAGGTGTTGTCTAGTTGCCTCTGATTGAGGGTCCTATAAATAGGTATGTGTTTGTGTTAGTATTTTGTGGGAGATTGTTCTTGTTTAGCTATGTGTGCCTGACAAGACTGTCAAGTTCGTTTTGTGTTTTGTATACGTTTTTGGTGTTTTTCCTTCTTCACTTTAATAAAAGAAGATGAGTGTACATTTTCCCGCTGCGTCTTGGTCTCTACCCTACGACAACCGTGACAGCAAATCAAGTCTGACCTTTTTTAAGTGGAAATTACATACTTTAGAAGTGTTTTTAAACCTTGAATGCGCTACAATTTTCATTTCCTGCTGCGCAGAAAAATTCTCTGAGATGACAGAGTGATAAAATTAAGATAGTAGATCTGTATAGAATAAAACAGCAGCATTGACTGTGTCTGTGAGTGTGTGTGTGCTTGTGTATGTGTGTTTATGAGTGGTATTGTGTGTGTGTGTGCTTGTGTGTATGAATTGGATGAGTGGTGAGTCAGTGCAAATATTCTCTAAGGTGCAGATAGTCTCTGAGGTACAGATAGTGTCTGAGGTACAGATAGTGTCTGAGGTACAGATAGTCTCTGAGGTACAGGTTGGGGCAGATATACTGCTAGGGTTTTGAAGTTCCAAAAAAGTTAGTTTGCCAACAATAGTAAACTGTGACCCTTTAGGTTCCAAGTCGGGGAATCACAATAGTTAGTTAAACACAATATCCCAGTAGCCTGTTCAACCTCTGTTTTGTATTGTCTGAGATCCCCAAAGCTTGGAAAGCTGCCACAGTCATCCCCCTCTTCAAAGGGGGAGACACTCTAGACCCAAACTGTTATAGACCTACGTATATCCATCCTGCCCTGCCTTTCTAAAGTCTTCGAAAGCCAAGTTAACAAACAGATCACCAACCATTTCGAATCCCACCCTACCTTCTCCGCATTGCAATCTGGTTTCCTAGCTGGTCATGGGTGCACCTCAGCCACGCTCAAGGTCCTAAACGATATCATAACCACCATCGATAAAAGACAGTACTGTGCAGCCGTCTTCATCGACCTGGCCAAGGCTTTCGACTCGGTCGATCACCGCATTCTTATCGGCAGACTCAAAAGCCTTGGTTTCTCAAATGACTGCCTCGCCTGGTTCACCAACTACTTCTCAGATAGAGTTCAGTGTGTCAAATCGGAGGGCCTGTTGTCCAGACCTATGGCAGTCTCTATCGGGGTGCCACAGGGTTCAATTCTCGGGTCGACTCTTTTCTCTGTATATATCAATGATGTCGCTCTTGCTGCTGGTGATTCTCTGATCCACCTCTACGCTGACGACACCATTCTGTATACATCTGGCCTTTCTTTGGATACTGTGTTAACAAACCTCCAAACAAGCTTCAATGCCATACAACACTCCTTCCGTGGCCTCCAACTGCTCTTAAATGCTAGTAAAACTAAATGCATGCTCTTCAACCGATCGCTGCCCGCACCCGCCCACCCGACTAGCATCACTACCCTGGATGTTCTGACTCAGAATATGTGGACAACTACAAATACCTAGGTGTTTGGTTAGACTGTAAACTCTCCTTCTAGACTCACATTAAGCATCTCCAATCCTAAATTAATTCTAGAATCGGCTTCCTATTTCGCAACAAAGCCTCCTTCACTCATGCTGCCAAACATACCCTCGTAAAACTGACTATCTTACCGATCCTTGACTTCGACAATTTGCAAAATAGCCTCCAACACTCTACTCGGCAAACTGGATGTAGTTTATCACAGTGCCATCCGTTTTGTCACCAAAGCCCCATATACTACCCACCACTGCGACCTGTATGCTCTCGTTGGCTGGCCCTCGCTACATATTTATCGCCAAACCCACTGGCTCCAGGTCATCTATAAGTCTTTGCTAGGTAAGGCCCTGCCTTATCTCAGCTCACTGGTCACCACAGCGACACCCACCCGTAGTATGCGCTCCAACAGGTACATTTCACTGGTATTCCCCAAAGCCAACACCCCCTTTGGCCGCCATTCCTTCCAGTTCTCTGCTGCCAATGACAGCACCCCAGTCTTTTGCACCCCAGTATCTCTACTTGCACATCATCATCTGCACATCTATCACTCCAGTGTTAATGCCAAATTGTAATTATTTCGCCACTATGGCCTATTTATTGCCTTACCTCCCAAATCTTACTACATTTGCACACACTGTACATAGATTTTACTATTGTGTTATTGACTGTTCGTTTGTTTATCTCGTGTAACTCTGTGTTGTTGGTTTTGTCACACTGCTTTGCTTTATCTTGGCCAAGTTGCCGTTGTAAATGAGAACTTGTTTTCAACTGGCCTACCTGGTTAAATAAAAGTGAAATATAAAACATTTAAAACTTAAAAGATGTATAGCCTAGCGGTTAGACTGTTGGGCCAGTAACCGAAAGGTTGCTAGATCGAATCCCCGAGCTGACAAAGTAAAGATTCTGTTGTTCTGCCCCTGAACAAGGTAGTTAACCAACTGTTCCTAGGCTGTCATTGAAAATAACAATTTGTTCTTAACTGACTTGCCTAATTAAATAAATAAAAATGTATTCCTAGAGGTCAAACACAGTCTGAACAAAGCACTTTGTAAATCAATATCTCAACCTTAGACCATCTCTGACCATACAGCTGTGAAATGATGCTGGCTATAAAGAGAGGGATTATAAATGATGCTGTGTCTAAAGAGAGAGAGAGAGTGGTCAGGGAAAGAAGACCTGGGCCCATATTTTACAAAGCATCTAAGAGTAGGAGTGCTGATCTTCAGTCCAAATGGACCCTTCAGTATATCAACACTCCTACTTGAAGACTATGACTTTGTCCCTAATGGCATCATATTCCCTATAGTGCATTACTTTTGACTAGAGAACAGGGTCCCATTTGGGACAACTGCCTATTTGTGAATTCGGTCCATATGTCTCCACAGTCTACCCCTCTCTCTGACTCTCTCTCCAGTGCTGACTGACACACTGCGACAGTTAATGACACTCGCCTCCACTGTGTCTCTGATGTCTTCAAGGCCGGCGCCGCGCCGAGGATGTTAATGCACTGTGGGGGCGTCATCCCACGTGCCTGCCTGCTCTGCCTAAGGAGAGAGAAAAAATAGAGGAGAGAAAAATCTTCGTAATATTCCTCCATGACAAACGACGTGTCTCTGCATACCAATGGAGGAAGAGACAGCGTCACAGCAGACATAGCCAGCTAATCGACTACACACACACACACACACACACACACACACACACACACACACACACACACACACACACACACACACACACACACACACACACACACACACACAACCCCCCATATCCATAATCACCCTCCTTTAAACAAGTCTAATCAACTTTGAGTAACAGTAGTGTAATGTTCTCATCTCATCTCTTGGTTCCAGCTAGTGGTAAAGGTCAGGAGTCTGGATTACAGGCTTCTTATTGCTGTAAAAATGACTCAATTTGTCTTAATCACTCCAAACCCAGCTAACTGTCATCATTACAGTTCCTCTGAAAAAAGAGAGGCAGTCACACACACACACACATTTGAGACATTACGAAAGTCAAGTCCCTGGTTGTGGCACCGTGGCATTCTAGATTCCCTCTTGTCATTTTCCCGCACTTTTTCAGGATTACATTGTACAGACAATAACCTCTGGATGGACAGTTAACTTTCTGAAACACAGACCGCAATAGGGAACGGACTGTAATATTCATTAATGAAATAAGATAATAGCATGAGGTAGAGAACATGTGGGAAGTCTTTAGCTACTGCTGATGGAAGAGACAATTTCACACAGTCAGATGCTGAATAATCATAATCACTTCGTGTGAGCTCTGCAAGAGATTGATGTGCAGCTGTGTAACTGTGTGTGAAACTGAGTTTGACACACTGAGTGAGTATCCATTTAACTAATGATCCTTTGAGACAGACACAAGAAACTCCTCAACATGTGCCATAAAAGATGTGACTTAGTTCTGTTGTTATTATATATAAAGTTAACATGAACACAGTTTTCTGTGGGAAGAACTAGTATGTCTGAAGAACTGGAAACATGGTTTGGTAACATTGTACTGTATTTGAATACTGTTCCTTCTCCCATTGCTCAGATCAGAGGTTCCAATGTTTGATAGAACTTCCACCTCCTGCTGAGAAGCAGCACCATCACACGCTCAAAAGCACTCAGCTTGAGATGTGATATTTCTTTTTAATAAACTTTTTCCAACAAAGAGAGAGAAGGAAACAACAGTGTCTCTCTCTCTCTCTCTCGCTCTCCAAAAACAGCTTAAAATCAATAACATTTTGTTATCTCAGGGTAATCTAATGAATAGTCATCCAATCATGCTTCATTTTTATCACACGTCATAAAGATTTATTGGCCCGGCTAATTGAAGCTCCTGGATCTCAGTGTTGTTGCTTTGTTTGCAAAGCTGCTAATTGATTTAAAAAAAATGACAACTGGTGAATAAATCAAATACTTTTATGTGAACTGTAAATTAAGTGCTCAAGTAGTGAGTATGAAGGTACTAATTCCATTTTTCACTAGTATTTTTCTGTAGTGAATGAAATGGGGTGCCACACTGCACACGCCAGCCAAGGCAGGTGAGAATAAAATGTAGACTCTGGATTACACTTTAATGCTTTCAGCTAGGAAATCAATACTACTGTAACTACTGTAGCATGTGGACATTTTGATGAGTCATATAGAATGACAAAAACAAAATATTTTAAGATGACAAAAAACAGGTTATTTTATGAGAGTCGTAGGATGACAAAACTGAATATTTTATGAGAGTTGTAGGATGACAGAACAGGATATTATATTCGCTAGTTGCCTAATATATCAGAGCAACTGTAAGGCATGATGACTCTCATAGTTTCCACACAGCCACTGTCTGGCTCTGGAGGTCTTTAACTAATGGCAGACAATGACATTATTGACATTACTGTATATTGTAGTCTCTGTCCCAATATCCACAATTGAATCATACTACTTAGAATGAAATCATTGAATCAAAGACGGACTGGCTTGCATTTCTAAGTGTGTGCAAATATATAAATTGAACCAAACCTTAATGCTATGCTTATTAATCAATCTGGATGTCTCATACATTTATTTATACATGTTTTATGGCAGAGATTCTGGATTTACTGCTGGGGTATTTCATCAGTTCTTACACACTAAACATATCCCATTTATAACTGTAAGATGGATGTTAAAAACTGAATTTGCATGACATTTCTTGTGGTAGAGACTCTTGAAATGATATATGGCATTGAAATTAAATGACATTCTTCATCATGGTTTATGGTGTTAACATTTGCTTTAAGGTCACCGTAGTACACGTTTTTTTGACAGGGAGAGTCCTCCATGTTAGCATTGCCTGCTCTTTGGAGAGATGGTCCAACTTTTCACTCACTGCTGTACTCAAAGTTCCATCAGTGCTGGAGCCGGCGAGAAGAAAGAAGTCTGTATGGGAGAATCTCAATTGGTTTTGCACACCTCCTATCCTCCGTCCTCCATCCCCTCCTCGCCTCTTTTTGAAAAAGGTCAAAGATAATCGAGTTGTGAACGCAAGGAGAGGAAACTAGGAGAAAAAAATGTGTTTGTATGAAGTTTGGCTTCCTCCTTGAGGAAACCTACTGTAGAAATAATAAAATAGCAGATTTTCCATAACCTGTTGGTATTGTAGGTAGGACTGCGTTCTGACAGAAGAATTCAGCACTTCTGCCTTTTTTTTTAGCCTGTAAAGAAACACAATATATCGTCTATACTTGGCATGTAGGTTTCTTACTTACGGGTGGCACAAATTGGGACATGGGGGAGGGAAATGGGTAGGTTATATGCTAATTAAATACTCTAATATTTACTATAATTAAAGTAAATGTTTTTTTGAAGACTGTAATGTTTTTGTGGACATTTCTGTAGTATTTACTACAGTATTTTTTGTGTGGATAATACTGCAGTGTTTACTATAGTATTCTACAGTATACTACAACATTCTATCGTAAATACTACACGTGCTCAAGGGATACTACAGTGTGTAGTATAGTATTCTACAGTATACTACAGTTTACTACAGAATTCTATAGTAAGTACTGTGGTATTCCTTAGCAAACTGTAGTATTGTTTTATGTGGGTTTCCTTCTCCACTCACGTGTCATCAGGCAAATTATTATAATTTTTTTATTTTATTTTACCTTTATTTAACCAGGTAGGCTAGTTGAGAACAAGTTCTCATTTACAACTGCGACCTGTCCAAGATAAAGCAGTGCGACAAACAGCAACACAGAGTTACACATGGAATAAGCAAACATACAGTCAATAACACAATAGAAAAAAAGTATATATACAGTGTGTGCAAATGAGGTAAGGGAGGTAAGGCAATAAATAGGCCATAGTGGTGAAATAATTACAATTTAGCAATTAAACACTGGAGTGATAGATGTGCAGAAGATGAATGTGCAAGTAGAGATACTGGGGTGCAAAGGAGAAGAAAAAAAATAACAGTATGGGGATGAGGTAGTTGGATGGGCTATTTACAGATGGGCTATGTACAGGTGCAGTGATCTGTGAGCTGCTCTGACAGCTGGTGCTTAAAGTTAGTGAGGGAGATATGAGTCTCCAGCTTCAGTGATTTTTGCAATTCGTTCCAGTCATTGGCAGCAGAGAACTGGAAGGAAAGGCGGCCAAAGTAGGAATTGGATTTGGGGGTGACCAGTGAAATATACCTGCTGGAGAGCGTGCTACGGGTGGGTGCTGCTATGGTGACCAGTGAGCTGAGATAAGGCGGGCTTTACCTAGCAAAGACTTATAGATGACCTGGAGCCAGTGGGTTTGGCGACGAATATGTAGCAAGGGCCAGCCAACAAGAGCATACAGGTCGCAGTGGTGGGTAGTATATGAGGCTTTGGTGACAAAACGGATGGCACTGTGATAGACTGCATCCAATTTGCTGAGTAGAGTGTTGGAGGCTATTTTGTAAATGACATCGCCGAAGTCAAGAATCGGCAGCATAGTCAGTTTTACGAGGGTATGTTTGGCAGCATGAGTGATGGAGGCTTTGTTGCGAAATAGGAAGCCGATTCTAGATTTCATTTTGGATTGGAGATGCTTAATGTGAGTCTGGAAGGAGAGTTTACAGTCTAACCAGACACCTAGGTATTTGTAGTTGTCCACAGAACAGTCAGAACATCCAGAGTAGTGATGCTGGACGGGCGGGCAGGTGTGGGCAGCGATCGGTTGAAGAGCATGCAATTAGTTTTACTTGCATTTAAGAGCAGTTGGAGGCCACGGAAGGAGAGTTGTATGGCATTGAAGCTCGTCTGGAGGTTAGTTAACACAGTGTCCAAAGAAGGGCCAGAAGTATACAGAATGTGTCGTCTGCGTAGAGGTGGATCAGAGAATCACCAGCAGCAAGAGCGTCATCAATGATGTATACAGAGGAAAGAGTCAGCCCGAGAATTGAACCTTGTGGCACCCCCAGAGGTCTGCCAGAGGTCCGGACAACAGGCCCTCCAATTTGACACACTGAACTCTGTCTGAGAAGTAGTTGGTGATCAAGGTGAGGCAGTAATTTGAGAAACCAAGGCTGTTGAATCTGCCGATAAGAATGTGGTGATTGACCGAGTCGAAAGCCTTGGCCAGGTCGATGAATACAGCTACACAGTATTGTCTCTTATCAATGGCGGTAATGATATCGCTTCGGACCTTGAGCGTGGCTGAGGTGCACCCATGACCAGCTCGGAAACCAGATTGCATAGAGGAGAAGGTATGGTGGGATTCGAAATGGTCGGTGATCTGTTTGTTAACTTGGCTTTCGAAGACCTTAGAAAGGCAGGGTAGGATAGATATAGGTCTGTAGCAGTTTGGGTCTAGAGTGTCTCCCCCTTTGAAGAGGGGGATGACCGCGGCAGCTTTCCAATCTTTGGGGATCTCAGACGATACGAAAGAGAGGTTGAACAGACTAGTAATAGGGGTTGCAACAATTTCGGCTGATAATTTTAGAACGAGAGCGTCATTAAAGAGATTATGTTTACAGGGGTGGAATCCCAAAATAAAGAGAGCACACTAGGAATGCAGTCCTGGACAACAGAGCATGCATATTTAAATGCAGTGCTTTATGTGACGTTTCAGTGGAGATCATTTTAATTTCAGATATGGGAATAGGGCGGGAGTCAAACGTGGTGATGTAGCGCTCCCCTCCTGTCGAGTCTGTTCCTGTGTAGGCTGTTGTTTATAGGCCTGGCACAATAACCAGCCATCCCCAGAGAGAGCAGAGAGGAGAGAAGGAAGAGACAAAGCCTCCTGTGAGGTTTTGCCATATGCATCAGTTTCATCTTGTGTGTCAGTTCTTTGAAGGGTATGAGGCTCAGATAGGCTGGATAGCAGAGACACTGTATCAATGTAGCTGAGAGCTGGGCTGGGTTAGTTCGGGACAGGGGAAGCTTGTCACAGTACTCATAAAAGACAATTAAAATTGTGAGAACCAGACCCACTCTCCCCTACTGTATGTGACTCAATTATACTCACATACTCAGTTACTACAGGTTTGATTTCATTATCTTACTTCACCTCCATCCCTCTCTTCCTCTATCATCTGCTCCTCTTCCTGTTTCCTCTATCTCTATCTATGGCATATACAGTATATTATTATTATTATATTATCTATCCTCTCATCTTATCTCAGCTTATCTTCCCTCTCCCTGTTGTGGTAGAGGAAATGACTAACACCAGGCATGTTATAGATCCACTGAACCCTAGTAATGAGGGTGGTGACTCCCAGGTAGCCCCAGCCAACCAGCTCCTTTCCCCCCAGGCAGCCCTCTCTTCTACTGGGGTTAATGGAACTAATCTCCCCTTGATTAATCATACAGCAGTAATTGCCTATTGATAGCTGACGCCATGCCTGCAGGTTATCGGTCTGTTTCCTTACCTTCTTCACCCGTGGCTTGCTTTTTTAGATAATTGAGGTCTGGTGTCCTTTGTGAATGAATGCACTCTGTGACAAAGGCATTGTGTCAGTAAGATCTCCTGGCTGCAAATTGAAAGTGAATGGAATTGGTATTTAATTGGCCTCTGGAAATGGAGCGTGTTGAATGCTTCTTGTAATGTTTATCGATGGCTCCCTGTCAGGTTTCCTCACATTAGTTAATACCTAGTGAGATCCAAGTCTTTTTATCTGAGTCTGCTTGATAATCACAGCTATGCCTGTGCTGTGCAGTCCACAGGTGTTCTAAGAAGACGGAACATAACCGTGTTTGTGACTATGTTAGTGTTAGGCTGGGATTCAATATAATCTGCGCTAGATATGCATTATAGCCTGCTTGACATTTAAAGAGAATTTCTGATTGAGCCGACATGCACAGCAGTTACCATGAATGTGACCTCCGTGAACGTCGGAGAAAATGCCTTTAAAAGCCATATTGTCGGCTGTCCAGTGTGCTGCTCTATGAATTGAATCCCGGTCTTTGTCACTGTCTCACTGTAGTTGTGTTGTCTACTCTTTGTGGTCCAAATAATATGTACTGTTTATATTTGCTGTTGAATAAAATGGTAAAATCAAAAATTTAGTTTACGATCTCACTGGATTAGGGAAGAGTAAGTCCCAGTCCCACACCACCCATACACTGAGATTATGCAAGTATGAGTATATTTAGACGTGTGGTTCCTCTAATCAATAACCCAGGGTAGGTTATTGGAATCATTACACTTGTTTATCAGAGGGAACAGGACTGTATAAAGGTATTGTCTGTTAGCTGTCTGGTCAACATCAGAGGAGTCTCAGCCATAATATTTTAGAGAGAAATCACGTGACTGGCGTGAACTTTCTTGACATATTCAGAGAGAAGGAGAAAGGGAGATCTGCACAGAGGGGAGGCCTGCGATGGCTCAACCTGGTTAATAAATCTGGACACTTTGTAATGTGACAGACTGCTGTCCTCGTCATTCCTGTCCATTTCCAAACCTCCTGATGTAACTGACTGGGTTCAAACTTCTTTACAAAACTACAGGAATCTCACTTCACCCCTAGGACCTGCAAGGCTTCCTGACATTTTGGACTCGAGAGTTGTTGCCCTAATACCCTATTACGGATCATTCTGGACCGCCAATAGTGTCCAGTGTTGTATCGGCTTGTCATCGTATACTCTGTGCCCCTGGTGGAACATGGACCCATTGTCTTTCTCACACCCTGTATGGAACCTGGCCAATGGCCCAATCAGGCACAGTCAACACTTTTAGGAACACACCAGGCACACACACACACACACCAGGCACACACACACACACACACACACACACACACACACACACACACACACACACACACACACACACACACACACTCAACACCCTCTGCTGTAGTCTAATTATTGGTCTCCCGACTGGCGCAGCGGTCTAAAGCACTGCATTTCAGTGCTAGAGGCGTCACTACAGACCCTGGTTCGATTCAAGGCTGTATCACAACTGGCCGCGATTGGGCGGCGCACAATTGGCCTAGAGTTGGCTGGGGTAGGCCGTCATTGTAAATAAGAATTTGTTCTTAACTCACTTGCTTAGTTAAATAAAATGAATTGGTTCAGACCTAGCTGTCTCAGTTCATTTTCTTGTGTGCCATTGTCATTGTTAGCGCAAGCTAATGTTAAAAAAAATTGTCCATTGAGCTGTGATAATGAAGACATACATATCTTCTAAAGGAACACGTTTTACTGGGGATATGCTATTTAGAGGCTGAGATCGATACTGTTGCTGAGCTGCTATTTTAATAATAGCAACTACCACGTCAACTACCACATTTCGGACATAAACCTTTGGCTAGAAATAGCAAGCTGTCAGAACAGAATCAATAAACATGAGTCTTCTTCAGGTTGGAGCGTAGAAATAATTTCAGTTGAGATTGTAATCTTGCATAATGACTGAAAAGATTTGTTTGAAAGATCAGAAACCTGCATAGATATTCTACATATTGTAAGGCTTGTAAAGCTACATCATCATGACATCTATTCTTGTGCATCTATTCTTGTGCAGTCAGTCAGTGCTCGTCAGGCCTCTTCTTTAACGTTATGTCACGCCCTGACCTGAGAGAGACGGTTTGTTTCTCTATGTGGTTAGGTCAGGGTGTGGGGTGGGCATTCTATGGTGTCTATTTCTTTGTGTTGAGCCGAGTATGGTTCCTAATCAGAGGCAGATGTCTATCGTTGTCTCTGATTAGGAATCATACTTAGGCAGCCTTTCCCCACCTGTAGTTGTGGGATCTTATTTTTGTACTGCTTGTTATAGCCTGCAAGACGTGATGGTCGTTTGTGATTTGTTTATTATTTGGTTTCAGTGTTCTGATTTATAATAAATAATAAGATGAACACTCACCACGCTGCACCTTGGTCTACTCCTTTGGACGGTCATTACAAAAGATCCCACCAAAGGCCCAAGCAGCGTGGGCAGGATGACTGGACATGGGAGGACAACCTGAATGGCAAAGGATCCTGGACGTGGGAGGAGATCCAGGCCGGAAGGGATCGCCTCCCATGGGAACAGGTGGAAGCAGCGAGGGAGGTACAGTGACGAGATTGACAGGCAAGGCAACAACGGAGGCCCGAGAGGCAGCGCCCCAAATTTTTTTTGGGGGGGGCACACGGGTAGATTGGCTAAGGCGGTTTTAAGACCTGAGCCAACACCCCCTGCTTACCGTGGGGAGCGAGTGACTGAACAAGCACCGTGGTATGCGGTGATGCGCACTGTGTCGCCCATGCGCACTCACAGCCCTGTGCGCTCGGTACAAGCTCCTCACCGTTGCCGTGCTAGAGTTGGCCGTCAGCCAGGAAGAAGTGCGCCGGCTCAGCGTATCTGGTCTCCAGTGCGTCTCTTCGGCCCAGGTTATCCTGCGCCTGCTCTACGCACGGTACCCCCCGTTCAACAGCGTAGCACAGTTCGTCCTGTACCAGCGCTCGGCCCTTGCTGGGCGACAATAACCATCCAGCCAGGACGGGATGTGCCAGCCCTAAGCTCCAGACCTCCAGTGCGCCTCCATAGCCCAGTACGTCCTGTGCCTGCTCCTCGCACTCTCCTTCCAGTGCGCCTCCAGAGCCCAGTACATCCTATGCCTGCTCCGCGCACTCTCCCTCCAGTGCACCACCATAGCCCAGTGCATCCTGTGCCTGCTTCTCGCACTCTTCCTCCAGTACGCCTCCATAGCCCAGTATGGCCGGTGCCTGCTTTGAGCACTCGGTCCTCAGTGCGTCTCCCCAGTCCGGTGAGACCTGTTCAAGCTCCACGAATAAAGCCTCCAGTGATAATCTATGGTCCAAAGCCTGTAGAGATGATCCATGGCACGAAACCTTTAGTGATGATCTATGGCCCGGAGCCTGTAGGGAAAATCCATGGCCCGGCACCTGTAGAGATGGTCCATGGCACGAAGCCTCCAGTGATGATCCATGGCACGGAACCTGTATTAATGATCCAAGGCATGGAGCCTGCAACAACGGTCCCTAGTCAAGAACCTACAACGACGCTCTCCAGTCCGGAGCCTCCGGCAACGCTTCTCAGTCCGGAGCCTCCAGCGACGCTCCTCAGTCCGGAGCCTCCAGCGATGCTTTCCAGTCCGGAGCCTCCGGCTACGCCTTCCAGCCCAGAGTCTTCAACGGCGGTCTGCAGCCCAGAGTCTTCAACGGCAGCCCAGAGTCTTCAACGGCGGTCTGCAGCCCAGAGTCTTCAACGGCGGTCTGCAGCCCAGAGTCTTCAACGGCGGTCTGCAGCCCAGAGTCTTCAGCGGCGGCCTTCAGTCCAGAGTCCTCAGCGGCAGTTGGCGGTCCTAAGCCTCCGGCGATGATCCATGGTCTGGTTCCTCCGACGACACAGAAGCGGGGGGATCAGCAGGCGGTGTGGGGGCTATGCCCCGACTCAGAGCCGCCGCCAAGTATTAGATGCCCACCTGGACCCTCTCCTATAGGTTCAGGTTTGCGGCTGGGAGTCCGCACCTTTGGGGGGGGGGGGGGGGGTACTGTCACGCCCTGACCTGAGAGAGAGGGTTTGTTTCTCTATGTGGTTAGGTCAGGGTGTGGGGTGGGCATTCTATGGTGTCTATTTCTTTGTGTTGAGCCGAGTATGGTTCCTAATCAGAGGCAGTTGTCTATCGTTGTCTCTGATTAGGAATCATACTTAGGCAGCCTTTCCCCACCTGTAGTTGTGGGATCTTATTTTTGTACTGCTTGTTATAGCCTGCAAGATGTGACGGTCATTTGTCATTTGTTTATGATTTTGTTTCAGTGTTCTGATTTATAATAAATAATAAGATGAACACTCACCACGCTGCACCTTGGTCTACTCCTTTGGACGGTCATTACAAAAGATCCCACCAAAGGACCAAGCAGCGTGGGCAGGATGACTGGACATGGGAGGACAACCTGAATGGCAAAGGATCCTGGACGTGGGAGGAGATCCAGGCCGGAAGGGATCGCCTCCCATGGGAACAGGTGGAAGCAGCGAGGGAGGTACAGTGACGAGATTGACAGGCAAGGCAACAACGGAGGCCCGAGAGGCAGCGCCCCAATTTTTTTGGGGGGGGGGCACACGGGTAGATTGGCTAAGGCGGTTTTAAGACCTGAGCCAACACCCCCTGCTTACCGTGGGGAGCGAGTGACTGAACAAGCACCGTGGTATGCGGTGATGCGCACTGTGTCGCCCATGCGCACTCACAGCCCGGTGCGCTCGGTACAAGCTCCTCACCGTTGCCGTGCTAGAGTTGGCCGTCAGCCAGGAAGAAGTGCGCCGGCTCAGCGTATCTGGTCTCCAGTGCGTCTCTTCGGCCCAGGTTATCCTGCGCCTGCTCTACGCACGGTACCCCCCGTTCAACAGCGTAGCACAGTTCGTCCTGTACCAGCGCTCCGCCCTTGCTGGGCGACAATAACCATCCAGCCAGGACGGGATGTGCCAGCCCTAAGCTCCAGACCTCCAGTGCGCCTCCATAGCCCAGTACGTCCTGTGCCTGCTCCTCGCACTCTCCTTCCAGTGCGCCTCCAGAGCCCAGTACATCCTATGCCTGCTCCGCGCACTCTCCCTCCAGTGCACCACCATAGCCCAGTGCATCCTGTGCCTGCTTCTCGCACTCTTTCTCCAGTACGCCTCCATAGCCCAGTATGGCCGGTGCCTGCTTTGAGCACTCGGTCCTCAGTGCGTCTCCCCAGTCCGGTGAGACCTGTTCAAGCTCCACGAATAAAGCCTCCAGTGATAATCTATGGTCCAAAGCCTGTAGAGATGATCCATGGCACGAAACCTTTAGTGATGATCCATGGCCCGGAGCCTGTAGGGATAATCCATGGCCCGGCACCTGTAGAGATGGTCCATGGCACGAAGCCTCCAGTGATGATCCATGGCACGGAACCTGTATTGATGATCCAAGGCATGGAGCCTGCAACAACGGTCCCTAGTCCAGAACCTACAACGACGCTCTCCAGTCCGGAGCCTCCGGCAACGCTTCTCAGTCCGGAGCCTCCAGCGACGCTCCTCAGTTCGGAGCCTCCAGCGATGCTTTCCAGTCCGGAGCCTCCGGCTACGCCTTCCAGCCCAGAGTCTTCAACGGCGGTCTACAGCCCAGAGTCTTCAACGGCAGCCCAGAGTCTTCAACGGCGGTCTGCAGCCCAGAGTCTTCAACGGCGGTCTGCAGCCCAGAGTCTTCAATGGCGGTCTGCAGCCCAGAGTCTTCGGCGGCGGCCTTCAGTCCAGAGTCTTCAGCGGCAGTTGGCGGTCCTAAGCCTCCGGCGATGATCCATGGTCTGGTTCCTCCGGCGACACAGAAGCGGGGGGATCAGCAGGCGGTGTGGGGGCTATGCCCCAACTCAGAGCCGCCGCCAAGTATTAGATGCCCACCTGGACCCTCCCCTATAGGTTCAGGTTTGCGGCCGGGAGCCCGCATCTTTGGCGGGGGGGGGGGGGGGGGGGTACTGTCACGCCCTGACCTGAGAGAGAGGGTTTGTTTCTCTATGTGGTTAGGTCAGGGTGTGGGGTGGGCATTCTATGGTGTCTATTTCTTTGTGTTGAGCCGAGTATGGTTCCTAATCAGAGGCAGCTGTCTATCGTTGTCTCTGATTAGGAATCATACTTAGGCAGCCTTTCCCCACCTGTAGTTGTGGGATCTTATTTTTGTACTGCTTGTTATAGCCTGCACGATGTGACGGTCATTTGTCATTTGTTTATGATTTTGTTTCAGTGTTCTGATTTATAATAAATAATAAGATGAACACTCACCACGCTGCACCTTGGTCTACTCCTTTGGACGGTCGTTACACGTTAGCAGACTAAACGATGTCAAGGCCTTTTCCTATCAGGATCCTTCGGCCATCACAAGCTGTTAGGGAATAGCAAATAAGTCTGACAACACAGCAGACTGGAAAACATAAGTCATATAACTAAACTAAACAGAAATAATAAGAAAATATACTATGGAACAAAGATAAATTATATAAAGAACAATATTAAAAATCTCAGGAGTACCTTAAATAAAATATTTGTGTCACGTCCTGACCATAGAAAGCTTTTATTTTTCTATGGTAGAGTAGGTCAGGGTGTGACAGAGGGTTTTGTCTAGTTTATTTATGTCTGTTGGTTCTAGTTTACTTTTTCTATGTTGGTGGTTTTGTCTAGTTTATGTATTTCTATGTGGGGTTCTAGTTGTTGTATTTCTATGTTGTTGTTTTTTGGGATGATCTCCAATTAGAGGCAGCTGGTCATCGTTGTCTCTAACTGGGGATCATATTTAAGTGGTTGTTTTCCCACCTGGGTTTGTGGGAGATAATTTTGAGTAAGTGTATGTTGCACCTCTTCGTCACAGTTTGTTTTGTTCATTAGTTTATTTGTATGTCTTGCACAGTTTCTGGATCTGCCCGCACACAAATCAAATCACATTTTATTCGTCACATGCTTCGTAATCAACAGGTGTAGAATAATAGTGAAATGTTTACTTATGGGCCCTTCCCAACAATGCAGAGAGAAATAAAATAGAATCATTGAAAAGTAATAACACATAATAATAAAAGTAATAATAAATACACAATGAAGAACGATAACTTGGCTATATTCACGGGGTACCAGTACCGAGTCGATGTGCAAGAGTATGAGGTTATTGAGGTAGATATGTACATATAACTAGGAATAAAGTGACTAGTCAACAGGACAGATAATAAAAAGTAGCAGCAGAATTATGTGATGAGTTTTAAAAAAGTGCAAAAAATGCAGATAGTCTGGGTAGCTATTTGGTTAACTATTTAGCAGTCTTGTAGCTTGGGGATAGAAGCTTTTCAGGGTCCTGTTGGTTCCAGACATGGTGCATCGGTGCGGTAGCAGAGAGAACAGTCTATGACTTGGGTGGTTGGAGTCTTTGACAATTCTTTGACACACACACACACACACACACACACACACACACACACACACACACACACACACACACACCATTAGTCTATCAGGCCAGTGGGAAAGGAAAGAGGAGGAAAGGAGACAAGCAGTGTCTTTCTGTGCCACTTCTATAACATCTGTTTCAGACTGGTGCTGCTCATGAATGGTAATATGGACTTAATACAACTCATGTTTTCCAAATGCAGTATCTTGGAACAGGTAGATTGAAACACTGCCTGCGTGACTGGCTGTGTGACATACCTGATTGGGAGTGTGAAATAGGGTATTTGAAACTGTCACGCTGTTTCTGTCAAGTGGTTTAAAGGTTTGAGAGCTCCACTTCCCTTACAAAGGTGTTGTTGTCGCATGCTCCTCATACTAATATGTTACTAATACCTCAGCAATGTCATCACTTTATATACTAGCACACGCTTACAAATGCAAGCCCAATACATTGAATCAGTCTAAGATTCAAAGATTAAATTCTAAGTAGTATGATTGTGTGGCTATTAGGACAGATACTACAGTATATTGTATCATTGTCTGTGATTAGTTAAAGACCTCCAGAGCCAGACAGTGGCTGATTTATTAGGCAACTAGGGAATGTAATATCCTGTTCTGTCATCCTACACTGTAAAATATATATGTTAATTTAACGTACAATTGTTAGGCAACCAGCTGCAATAGGATTGTGACTTTACTCAGCATTTGGGCATATAGCTGAACCAACACACATGCTCAACTGAATTGTATATTCACTCAACTTTAAATTTAAGGTTGAGTGAACATGCAATTCAACTTGATAATTTATTCTGCCTTATTTGCATATTACCCAGAGTGCCTTGCCTTTCGAGGGAATTCTAGTTACCACCCATGACTATTTGTTAGCGACAAAGACATGGTTGTTGTATTCAATGGTTTTCAGTACTGTTGCCTTCACCAAGTGAGTGTATATGTGAATATGTTATCTATGAAATTAAAAACTTTATGACAATGCACTACATATATTATAAGGCCCTTCTTTGAGGACCTAGTTACACCATAACACAGTGGTCTGAAACTCCTGGTTTACAGGCCACATTAAGCCTGCAAGTCACATAATGCTGGCTTGCAAAGTGATGTGTAATTCCAATTGGAATCCAGCCAGAGTGAGGATGTACAATAATTGACCCTTCACTAAGCCCCCCTTGGTTACGGTTTGACAACATTTTCCCGGGAAGCCAAATTCCCCCTTCTAACCACTGGCAAAATCCCCTCAAAATGATCTCAAACTGTGTTTTTAATACTAAATTAAATAAACACAGATAACCCCTTGCTAATCAGCAAATTCTCAGGTATATTGTGGAGGACTGTCATTAAAATGGCTTCATAGGAATCTGGTAAAATTATGTTTGTAGTGTGAATTATGTTTGTAGTGTGGCTAGCCACTGAATGGCTCTGAATGCACTGTGCATGCAGTCAAAGCTACTAACCAAAGCTACTAAGCACAGAGTGCTCTCAAATTCTTTGCTGATTTTGACAGCAGATGACAGTTATATTCCTAATATATCCAATACATTTAGACAAAACAAGTTATATTAAGTGGCTAGCTAACAATTATTCTTATTTCCCTCACTGGCTTTACTTCATTTCAAATGTGAGCTTGTTCAAGGTGTCAGACTTGACGACAGTTGATTGGTTGCCCAAAATTCTGGGGCTGCATCCTGCACTCAGAATTGCCAGGGTAGTGAAGATTCATTATTGAGACTACCTAAATACCTAAACTGGAACAGCCATCTCAGCAACTGATGCAATAAATCCAGCTACTAACAGATTGGATTAGTTTAGAAAAATATATGTTATTCATGTTTGTGTAGCATAAAGTTAATCAACCACTAAAAGTATATGCAAAAACACAGGTATTAACACAAACAATTCTGAAAAATCTATCTGCAAGAGAGCATGCTGGGAAATATGATAATGATGGGCATGGTTTGTAGTTGTTTTGAGCAAACATGAATTTGTAATTTTACTCAACAAGCTTGTTGAAATTCAACTGACTTTGAGCAGAGTTTGTTGATTAAACACACTAACACATTAGCTCAAGTTGTTGTCCTTTTGAAGTCCACTCAACTCGCAGAATAACACTGATTAAGCAATTTGTTAAGATGGCTTTTGTAGTGTACGACTTTCATAAAATATTATGTTTTTTTCATCCTACTCTATATGAGTCTCATAAAAATTGCCACAGTAGTTACCGTAGTGTGTTACCGTAGTGTTTCCTTCCTAGTTGAAAGCGCTAAAGTGTAATCTAGAGTCTAGACATTCATTCTCACCTGCCCTGGCTGGCGTGTGTAGTGTGGCACCCCATTTCATTCATTACAGAAGAAAACTATTGAAAAATTGAATTAGTACCGTCATACTTCGCTACTTGAGCCCTTAATTTGCAGTACACATAAAAGCCTTTGATGTATCACTCTGTTGTCATGCATCATCTCATTTATCTTTCTACTACCACTTCAACCTGCCTATTGATTTTTTTTCATAAATTACCAGCTTTGCAAACAAAGCAACAACACTGAGATCCAGATGCTTCAATTAGCCGGGCCAATAAATCTTTATGAACCAGGATATAAATGTGAAGCATGATTGGATGGCTATTCATTACCCTACCCTGAGTCTGTGAGATAACAAAATGTTATTGATTTTATGTTTTAATTGATGTCATTATCGAGCCAGCCAGCAAAAGAGAGAGAGAGAGAGAGAAATAATTTAGGCTTAGGCAGGAAGTTCATAGAAATATTATCATTGTCTTGGAGAATTGTTAATCGTTGTTGAAGTGGTACCCGTTTCCTGCAGTCAAATGACCAAATCGCCCTCTAGTGGCCTCATGGGTGGAATGTTATTCATATTTTTTCATAATTAATCAACATTATTTAAAACAAAACGCCACAAAAATCTGGTTTTGTTACATTTCAGTCCTCAGTGATGTACACTGAGTATGCCCCTCTGTGGACACTGTGTTAACTCACCTCCAGACGAGCTTCAATGCCATACAACTCTCCTTCCGTGGCCTCCAACTGCTCTTAAATGCAAGTAAAACTAAATGCATGCTATTCAATCGATCACTGCCCGCACCTGCTCGCCCGTCCAGCATCACTACTCTGGACGGCTCTAAACTTAGAATATGTGGACAACTACAAATACCTGGGTGTCTGGTTAGACTGTAAACTCTCCTTCCAGGCTCACATTAAGCATCTCCAATCCAAAATTAAATCTAGAATCGGCTTCCTATATCGCAACAAAGCATCCTTCACTCATACTGCCAAACATACCCTCGTAAAACTGACCATCCTACCGATCCTCATCTATAAAATAGACTCCAACACTCTACTCAACAAACTGGATGCAGTCTATCATAGTGCCATCGTTTTGTCACCAAAGCCCCATACACTACCCACCATTGCGACCTGTATGCTCTCGTTGGTTGGCCCTCGCTTCATACTCATCGCCAAACCCACTGGCTACAGGTTATCTACAAGTCGCTGCTAGGTAAAGCCCCGCCTTATCTCAGCTCACTGGTCACCATAGCAGCACCCACTCATAGCACGCGCTCCAGCAGGTATATCTCACTGGTCACCCCCAAGCCAATTCCTCCTTTGGTTGTCTTTCCTTACAGTTCTCTGCTGCCAACGACTGGAACGAACTACAAAAAGCTCTGAAGCTGGAGATTCATATCTCCCTCACTAACTTTAAGCACCAGCTGTCAGAGCAGCTCACAGATCACTGCACCTGTACATAGATGGGCTGTTTACAGATGGGCTATCTACCTACCTCATCCCCTTACTGTATTTATTTATTCATCTTGCTCCTTTGCACCCCACTATCTCTACTTGCACATTCATCTTCTGCACATCTACCATTCCAGTGTTTAATTGCTATATTGTAATTACTTTGCCACCATGGCCTATTTATTGCCTTAACTTACCTCATTTGCACTCACTGTATATAGACTTTTTGTTTTCTTTTGTTCTACTGTATTTTTGACTATATGTTTTGTTTATTCCATGTGTAACTCTGTGTTGTTGTATGTGTCGAATTGCTATGCTTTATCTTGGCCAGGTCACAGTTGAAAATGAAAACTTGTTCTCAACTAGCCTACCTGTTTAAATAAAGGTGAAATAAATAAATAAATAAAAAATATGCCAAACATTAGGAACACCTTCCTAATATTAAATTGCATCCCCCCAACCCCCCCACCCTTCTCAGCACAGCCTGAAAATCATTTTTTAACCTGTCTCCTCCCCTTCATCTACACTAATTGAAGAGGATTTAACAAGTGACAGCAATAAGATATCACAGCTTTCACCTGGATTCACCTTGTCAGTCTATTTCATGGAAAGAGCAGGTGTTCTTAATGTTTTGTACACTCAGTGTCACGTCCTGACCATAGAGAGCTCTTATTTTCTATGGTAGAGTAGGTCAGGGCGTGACTGGGGGGGTTTATCTAGTTTATTTAGTTCTATGTTGTTTGGTTCTAGTTTCTTTTTTCTATGTTGGGGTTTTTGTATGATCCCCAATTAGAGGCAGCTGGTCATCATTGTCTCTAATTGGGGATCATATTGTTTTGTTTTGTTTTTCCCACCTGTGTTTGTGGGGGATTATTTTTGAGTTAGTGCATGTTGCACCTCTGTCGTCACGGTTTGTGTTTTGTTTATAGTTTATTGTTTGTCTTGCAAAGTTTCACATTAAAATAAAAGATGTGGAACGATACCCACGCTGCGCTTTGGTCTCCTTCCTACAACGAACGTGACACTCAGTGTAGATAAAGTGCAATATTGGTATGAGAACTCAAAGTTTAATACATTTCAACTCTATATCTGACATGGTACAGGTGTCTTCTTTTTTTAATCCCATAACCATGTGTGTGTGAGGTGTATACTTTTGTTTCAAAGTAGATTTGTTTAAGACGACCAAGAAACACTCTGTGTGACCCTGATTTAGCCCACTGCAATAAAAGGTTAAGCAGTTTTATTCCCACTGTGGAAATAGTAGCCTTGTCTGAGGATCTGATTCTATGGATAGATTACTGGGTTGCTTGCTATACTCACGTTGTGTTTTTTACTTCGTGTAAACTGGTGTATCTGTCAGCACATCAATTGTCTCAGGGCCTTTCTGTCTTTTTTCCACTTGAGCTTGATTGCTCTCCACTAAACTAAAATAGCAAGCACTCCAGAATTCACTAGAAGTCCAAGCCCAACCCTCTCATAGGACCTATTGTCTCAAAGCAGTTTATTATCCTTGGCCAGCATTTAATCACTGTTTATGTCTCACACAGCTCCAAACTAAACTGACAACTTTTGTGCAAGTCAAGCATTCAAACTAACTGTGAAAGTGCCCTAAGAGTTCCATGGCTAAAAAGCATTTTAGTTACTCGGCTGCGTGGTCTTTGTCACGTCCTGACCAGCAGAGGGAGCAATTGTATTAGTTTTGGTCAGGACGTGGCAGAGATTTTTGTGTTACGTGTGAGTTGGTTGTTGGACTCCCAATTGAAGGCAGGTGTGTTGAGTTGCCTTTGATTGGGAGTCCTATATAGTAGTGTGTGTTTTTCCTTGTGGTTGTGGGTAATTGTTTCTGTTCAGTTGTGTTTCAGCTGTCAGTGCTGTTGAGCTGTCGGTGTTTTCTTGTTTTGTAGTGTTCCAGTGTTCTTTTTGAATTAAATCATAGACACTAACTCCGCTGCACCTTGGTCTTCTTCTCTCCATGACGACAGACCTTACGGAATTACCCACCACAACAGGACCAAGCAGCGGAGGAATTCTGGCGAGAACTGGGGAACACAGCGGGTAAGGGAACCCGAGAGGCAGCCCCAATAATTTTTTTTGGGGGGGCACAAGGGCTGTTTGACGGGGCGAGGATGGAGCCCCAGGCCAGCTCCCCGTACCCTGTTTAGGCTGAAACAGAATGGACAGGTCCCGTGCTTTGGGGTTGGTGCTGTGGTGAGGCCTGGGATTTTCAGGCCGGTAGGCACAGTACCAGCGCCCCGCATGTGCCAGGGCAAAGTGAGCATCGAGCCTGAAGGGGTGATGCCAACCCTGTGCTCAAGACCGCCAGTGCGCCTCTACGGTCCGGTGTTTCCGCTATACGCACTAGCATAGAGGTGCATGTCTCCACGCTGGCACGTCCAGTACCAGCCCCACGCATCAGGCGTCCAGTGCGTCAGCCCAGCCTCGCCAGTCAGGAGCTGCCCGCCAGTCAAGAGTCGCGAGAGCTGCCCGCCAGTCAAGAGTCGCCAGAGCTGCCCGCCAGTCAGGAGTCGCCAGAGCTGCCCGCCAGTCAGGAGTCGCCAGAGCTGCCCGCCAGTCAGGAGTCGCCAGAGCTGCCCTCCAGTCAGGAGTCGCCAGAGCCGCCCGCCAGTCAGGAGCCGCCAGAGCCGCCCGCCAGTCAGGAGCCGCCAGAGCCGCCCGCTAGTCAGGAGCCGCCAGAGCGGCCCGTCTGCCCGGAGATGCCAGAGCGGCCCGACTGCCCGGATCAGTCAGAGTGGCCCGACTGCCCGGGTCTGCCGGAGTGGCCCGACTGCCCGGGTCTGCCGGAGTGGCCCGACTGCCCGGGTCTGCCGGAGTGGCCCGACTGCCCGGGTCTGCCAGAGTGGCCCGTCTGCCCGGGTCTGACAGATTGGCCCGCCTGTCCGGATCTGCCAGGGTGGCCCGCCTGCCCGGATCTGCCAGGGTGCCCCGCCTGTCCTCCGGTCCAGCCCGATTGTCCCGCCTGTCCTCCGGTCCAGCCCGAGTGGCCCGCCTGTCCTCCGGCCCAGCCCGAGTGGCCCGCCTGTCCTCCGGCCCAGCCCGAGTGGCCCGCCTGTCCTCCGGCCCAGCCCGGGTGCCCCGCCTGTCCTCCGGTCCAGCCCGAGTGGCCCGCCTGTCCTCCGGCCCACCCAGGGTGCCCCTCCTGTCCTCCGGTCCAGCCCGATTGTCCCGCCTGTCCTCCGGTCCAGCCCGAGTGGCCCGCCTGTCCTCCGGCCCAGCCCGAGTGGCCCGCCTGTCCTCCGGCCCAGCCCGTGTGCCCCGCCTGTCCTCCGGTCCAGCCCGATTGTCCCGCCTGTCCTCCGGTCCAGCCCGAGTGGCCCGCCTGTCCTCCGGCCCAGCCCGAGTGGCCCGCCTGTCCTCCGGCCCAGCCCGAGTGGCCCGCCTGTCCTCCGGCCCAGCCCGGGTGCCCCGCCTGTCCTCCGGTCCAGCCCGAGTGGCCCGCCTGTCCTCCGGCCCACCCAGGGTGCCCCACCTGTCCTCCGGTCCAGCCCGATTGTCCCGCCTGTCCTCCGGTCCAGCCCGAGTGGCCCGCCTGTCCTCCGGTCCAGCCCGAGTGGCCCGCCTGTCCTCCGGACCAGCCCGAGTGGCCCGCCTGTCCTCCGGCCCAGCCCGGGTGCCCCGCCTGTCCTCCGGTCCAGCCCGAGTGGCCCGCCTGTCCTCCGGCCCACCCAGGGTGCCCCGCCTGTCCTCCGGTCCAGCCAGAGTGGCCCGCCTGTCCTCCGGCCCAGCCCGAGTGGCCCGCCTGTCCTCCGGCCCAGCCCGAGTGGCCCGCCTGTCCTCCGGCCCAGCCCGAGTTGTCCGTCTGCCAGGGTCAGCCCGAGTGGCCCGTCTGCCCGGCGCAGCTATAGGCGCCACCGAAGTGGGCGACGCCGAAGGTGGAGCGAGGTCCACGTCCCACACCTGAGACACCTCCAGGATAGGTGGGTTGGGGAGGGAGGGTGTAGCACAGTGCCGTCGTTGACGGCAGCCACCCTCCCTTCCCTCCCTTATTGTTTAGGGGGTATTGTTTATTGGTTTTGTTGGGGTATTGGGTATTTTTTGTGTTTTATTTTTTAAGGTGCATTCCGGGGTCTGCACCTTTAGGGGGGGGGGGGGTACTGTCACGTCCTGACCAGCAGAGGGAGCAATTGTATTAGTTTTGGTCAGGACGTGGCAGAGATTTTTGTGTTACGTGTGAGTTGGTTGTTGGACTCCCAATTGAAGGCAGGTGTGTTGAGTTGCCTTTGATTGGGAGTCCAATATAGTAGTGTGTGTTTTTCCTTGTGGTTGTGGGTAATTGTTTCTGTTCAGTTGTGTTTCAGCTGTCAGTGCTGTTGAGCTGTCGGTGTTTTCTTGTTTTGTAGTGTTCCAGTGTTCTTTTTGAATTAAATCATGAACACTAACTCCGCTGCACCTTGGTCTTCTTCTCTCCATGACGACAGACCTTACAGTGTTAGAACGCTCTACAGACCAGTTTGAAACTCCAGGATCTTTTTTCTTTGGAGGAGTTTAAAAGGTTGATTGACTCGTCTTACTGATGAATGCTATTGTCATTAAGGATTTCATACAGTGGTATGTAACCCTCTCACCAGGCTCGAATTTGACTCTCACGATATTAACTTACATAGAGTATCTCAACAGCATGGGATGTTAGGTGAGAAGGACTTAAGAATCCCTATTGTAAACAATCTAGGGTGATGACAAATAGGGTATTAACTTCAGATGGAATGATTATAGGTTTTTGTTATTGTATAAGGATATACTTTCCCATGCATTAAATTAAATTGAAACAGAAAATGATTCCACCAAGGCAACATACATAAGGTTCAAAATGTGTATTATTACATTTTCAAAGCACCACATCAAAATAAATAAAAATAATAAACCCCAATGAGTCGTGCACAACCCATATCTAAATTATTTCAATCTTGCTTAATTAACCTGTTGGCGCGTGTTGGAGTGAAAAAAGAAATGACGACACACATAAAGTCTAGAAGCACCCCACCGTTGTGGTTACTCACTACTCGTAGATATTCCCTCAGTGAAGTATGGCAGTTCCTTGCAGGTTTCCTCACAAGATCCACAGCAAGCACAGCTATCAATGCAGACAGTACTCTTTAGCAGTAACCGATATGCCATGGGAATATGAACTCGTTAATCTTTCCCAAGCAATTCTCTCGGTGTCACACGATGCTAGGCTAACCTCAAGGCTGTCAAATACCTCCACGATGAGTCGGTAGCTTCAGTCTTTAAGTCTTTCTTAACAAAATTATAACAATTCTCTTATAAAATAAAATCGTATTTCCCTTCAAAACTCGGTAGGTATGGGTTTTGTTCTATTTTTATCGTCTTCTTTTTTAATTTTTCTTCACCAACGTCATAATGTAACGTCCATCCTTTTCTCAACGTCTCTCTCCCTCTCTTATTTTCCCAGGCCTCCCGTTAACCAGGTCAACTCCCATTGGCCACAGCTTAACAAGTGACCTTATTGGTCAAAACTTAAACTTAAAAGTAAACCAACCTATTCACTTATACATTAAAGAAATATTTATTCAAAAGAAATGCATTAACAACATTACAATTTGGGAGCAATTCAATCACCTCTTAAATCTAATACCAATTAACAAATAAACTCAATACTTGGTTCTAACAAGGATATTACAGGTACATATGATTGATTTTATCTATGATGTTTGTATGTCTATGTATGTAATTTGATATGTGTGTGTGTCTACGTCTATAATTTGTTCATGGTGTGGCTATGTCTGTAAGTTGTTATGTCGGAGATTTGTCTGAAACTTTGTTCTCCCCTGCTGCTGTCTTGGTTGTAATAGATATCTCAATGGGATTACCTGGATAAATAAAGGTTAAATAAAAATTCAATAAAAGAAGGATAAATTATTCTAGTCTTTCACTTTTGTGTCAGCAGCATCAATGTCTCTTTGTGCACTGTTGGCTTTCACTACAAATACATTTTCAATCATGTTTGATAGATCTTTGCATATTGTTGAATTTGAACCATCAGATTGATTGTAGGGGATCAAGATAAGTTTGAAATGAATTCTTAATACCACAGATAGCCAGTGTAAGGAGGCAAAAACTGGAGAAATACCTGCAAAGCAAACTTTTAAACTCCTCCAAAACATTGCCAAGGACTTTGGGAATCTTCCAAGCTTTTGGCATATGGCTCTGGGTGTTATTTCTTGTTATATTGGATTGCTTTGGATAATGGTTGAAAAGCATCAGCCATTCATCAACACCTAAGGTGAGATCAATCACTTTAAGGCTATAACTCTAGTCACTTGCAGTAGCTACTTTCATTAGAGTGAATGTACAGAGGAATGAACTAGAAAACACATGGAGCTAAAAATGCAAGTGTCGTATTCTACTAGTGCTGTCTTATTGCTTGGGCCTTCAATCAGACTTTGAAATAGATTCAATTTGAGTTTTTTTCTTTTGAGCACATTTATTTTAGCGTCCCTAGTCTGTCACGGTTGTCGTAGGTTAAAGTGGACCAAGACGCAGCAGGGAAATGTGCACTCAACTTTTTTTAATTTAATGGACAAAGGTAGACCAAAATAAACACGTACACAACAAAAACACAACGACTAATAACAGGCCGGTAAGGCACAGAGCTATACACAGCACAATCTCCCACAAACACAAACCTATATATAGGACCCTCAATCAGAGGCAACTAGAAAACACCTGCCTCCAATTGAGAGTCCAATCTCCAAATAACTAAACATAGAAATACAAAGAACTAGAAATACATTAACATAGACCAGTGCCCAAAACCCAGAATAATAAATCAAACACACCACTAAACACACAACCACCCCGAACCACATAAAACAAATACCCTCTGCCACGTCCTGACCAAACTACAATAACAAATAACCCCTATTACCGGTCAGGACGTGACATAGTCTGGATTTCCTATATTGAAGTATGTTACAGAAATAGTTGCATGATGTGTATCCATCAGACAAAAGGTACCTAAGTAGAGTAATCATGACTATTTTACAACAACAGAAAATTCACCTTTTGTAAAAACTAAAAACTAGTAATAAGAAATGTACAATTGATTTGGGAACCTAAATTCCATTCCCCCTGTGTCAATGTAGCAAATTAAAGTGGGTTGTTTGCTTTCCCTCTCTTCAAAACTTTTCCCTCACTACTCTTTTACTTCCTTTTCCTCCCCCTGCAGTTTGACATGCAGCGTATCACCCTTGAGGAGCTGAAACACATCCTGTTCCACGCTTTCAGAGACCACCTGACCATGAAGGACATCGAGAACATCATCATCAACGAGGAGGAGAGCCTCAACGAGAACTCGGGACACTGTCAGGCAGACTTTGAAGGAAGTGAGTTGAGTAGATTCTGTAGCCTGTGGAGAGACATGGAGGGTGGATGTAAGAGAGAGATGGAGGGTGGATGTGTGGGAGAGAGAGAGTCTGCTAGCTGTCATCGGGGGGGCAGAGAGCGCTGCACGCCCGTCCACCCGTCAGGATGGATCTGACTCCACCTATCAGGATCCATAACCGTCAGACTCCACCTGCTGATTTATTGATTGAAGGTGTTCATGGTGTGGGAAGTCATTTGGTCACCTGGGCTATGATGAAAAAAGGTGTCATCAGGGAGTTATGAATACCATAGCAGCAGGGAAGGGTGTTTAGGTTGATATGAATCTTTATTTTTTGTTTGTTATCGGGTCGTTCCACGAAAATAATGCCTTTTGTGTCCCTTTGATATTTTAAGTACAAATGTTACACCAATATAGAATTTGAAAAGCCTGCTATATTAATTGAAGTGCCCTTTAATATAGACTACATGGAGAATTTAATAAATCCAATTTTCTTATATGAAGAAAGGCTTGCTAAAGTGCCAAAATGCACAATTTTGACATGTCCCTCCATCAGCCCTGTGTCACTTCTAGAAAGATTTCAAACCACTTAATCCAAAAATGTCTCCAAGTTTCACCATCATTGTAAAAACCGAGTTATTTTTTGTTGCTTCGACATAGGCATTTTTAAAGACTTTTTATTTATTTAATGTGATTAGTGATTCATTTACGTCTGTCCTTTATTTTAAGATCAACCCTGTTAAGTGAACCACACTCGTTTTAATATGTTGAAACTATTCCTTTTAAAATGTTTTTTCAAAAGAAACATTGAACATCTAATAGTCAAATCATAGTGTCAAAGCAGGTGAGCTGGCTCTACTCTTTTTGGCCGTTTTGTGGTGGATAACTGAGTGGGTTGAGTATAACACGTCAACCCTGTTACCCATAGATATACAGGCTAGAAATGTTTTAGCAATTTAATTGTTTTGGTGCAGCTTGCATTCAATTACCACTCACTGTTGCACTCAATAAGCTTCCATTCCCTCATTCACCAAGGGATTTCTGGCTGATTTAAGATGAAATCGTCAACCTGTTACGGTCAACCCTGTTACTTTATTTGGAATTCAATAGGCACTTCCTAAAGTCTATTTGAAATGTATCCACTTGAGATGGGAAAACATGTTTTTTATGAAGTTGAACATATGCTGTTTTTGACAGAATGTTAAAATTAGGTGGAATCAAAATTATTTTTTGACCAAGTTACACTTCTCAAAAGGCACTGAATTATTGGAATGACCCTATTATGTCTGTAGTGAAAATGATACAACAATTGAATGTCAGGAGCAGGAGACCAGTGTTCAGGTGAATAGTTAAAAACATAAAATGTAGCATTTCCCCTGAGATCCTTTGAGTACAACTAGAACCTCCTTCCCCAGTAAGCTGTTGGTTCTGTAGCCTTTCAGGTTAGAGCCAAAATAGACACTCTGAGGTCATTCCCTTATTAATCTCTCTCTGTTGCAGTCTGAGACACACTGCTCCTTATGAAACTGGAAAGGCTGTGTGATGCAGCAGAGCCGAAATGGCCTGTCATGGTAGATTTACTGCTGTAAGAGTGGCAACAGACATCAGGGCTGGACATGGATTGTAAGGTGCTTTATCAGAGTATTAAAACCGGAAGGTGAGACTGAGAGATTACAATGTGTCCTCTGTGCGAATGGGATGTTTCAACTGGGTTTGTGACTGGGACTTACAGTTAGCACCACTATGGGCTAAATCACGCAGGGGAAGAGAATATCAGGCTCCAGGGTCTAAATGAACAGTACCCGCTATTTACGAACACTTGAATGTGTTCTGACCTATAGAAATAATTACTTGATGTCACTGTAGGGCACAATTGATTGTGTTATCGTAAAATGCTTCATGATACAGATATGACAAATCTATAGCTCATTTTGATTACTAATTTTAACAAAAAAAACTGTTAAAGTTGACTTTTGTGTAAGTAAAGGGATTTGTTCAGTGCTTTCTGACAACAGAGTTGTAAATAGCTTGTGAGAGTGAGAGAGTGAAATGTAAAGGGGGCGGGGGCAGCCTACACAGGACTTTGTACCTGCAGGTCATTGGCCCAGCCCATCTAATTACCACAGCTACCACGGCCCCGTAAACCAGCTCCGCTGTTTCCAGGTCACTGATTGGGCAGGGGAGGGAGATTTGCTGACTTACCATTTCATGCTGGAGGTAGACTGAACCGGATAATGATATCATGGCCTGAAGTTCAAATCAAATCAAACTGTATTTGTCACATACACGGAATACAACAAGTGTAGACCTTACCGTGAAGTGCTTACTTATAAGCCCTTAACCAACAGTGCAGTTCAAGAAGAGTTAAGAAAATATTTACCAAATAGACTAAAGTAAAAAATTATAATAAAAGGTAACACAATAAGAATAACAATAACGAGGCTATACACCGGGGGTACCGGTACCGAGTCAGTGTGCGGGGAAACAGGCCAGCCGAGGCAACTTGTACATGTAGGTAGGAGTGTTTATTATGTTTAGATAATAAACAGCGAGCAGCAGCAGTATACAAAAGGGAGGGGGGTCAATGTAAATAGTCTAGTGGCGATTTCATTAATTATTCAGCAGTCTTATGGCTTTGCATCAGAAGCTGTCAAGGAGCCCCTCGGTCCCAGACCTGGTGCTCTGGCACCGCCTGCCATGCTGCAGCAGAGAAAACATTCCATAACTTGAGTGACTGGAGTCTCTGACAATTTTATGGGCTTTTCTCTGTCACCGCCTATTATATGGATGTTCAGAAGTTTGGATGTTCGGAAGCTTGGCCCCAGTGATGTACTGGGCCGTACGCACTACCCTCTGTAGCGCCTTACTGTCAGATGCCGAGCAGTTGCCATACTAGGAGGTGATGCAACCGGTCAGGATGCTCTCAATGCAGCTGTAGAACCTTTTGAGGATCTGGGGACGCATGCCAAATCTTGTCAGTCTCCTGAGGGGGAAAAGGTTTTGTTGTGCCCTCTTCACAACTGTCTTGGTATGTTTGGACCATGATAGTTCGTTGGTGATGTGGACACCAAGGAACTTGAAACTCTCGACCCACTCCACTACAGCCCCGTCAATGTTAATGGGGGCCTGTTCAGCCTAATTAAAATTCCTCAAACATACAAGTATTATACACCATTTTAAAGATAAACTTCTTGTTAATCCAACCACAGTGTCAGATTTCAAAAAGGCTTTACGGCGAAAGCACACCATGCGATTATGTTAGGACAGTGCCTAGCCACAAAACACCATACAGACATTTTCCAGCCAAGGAGAGGACTCACAAAAGTCAGAAATAGCGATTCAATTAATCAGTTACCTTTGATGATCTTCATCTGGTGGCACTCCCAGGACTCCATGTTACACAATAAATGTTCATTTTGTTCGATAATGTCCCTCTTTATGTCCAAAAAAACTCAGTTTTGTTTAGTTCAGTAATCCAAAGGCACAAAGCGCGCTTCAACATCCAGATGAAAAGTCAAAAAAGTACAATAAAAGTTCGTAGAAACATGTAAAAAGATGTTTAAAATCAATCCTCAGGTTGTTTTTGTCATAAATAATCAATAATATTTCAACCGGACAAAAGCTTTGTCAATAGAAAAGGAGAAACAAGAAAGGTGCGCTCCCGATCACGCGCTGGACTCATGTCTGGAAATTTCCACTGTCCACTCATTGAAAGTGCTGTATCTCCCTCATTTTTCAGAGTAAAAGCCTGAAACAATGCCTAAAGACTGGCCACATGTAGAAGAAGCCATAGAGATTGTGAACTGGGTCCTAAGTCTTTGTATGGTGGATAGGCTTTCAATGGAAAAACAGCCTTTCAAAATAATAGTACTTCCTGGATGGATTTTCCTCAGGTTTTTGCCTGCCATATCAGTTCTGTTATACTCACAGACATTATTTTAACAGTTTTGGAAACTTTAGAGTGTTTTCTATCCAAATCTACCGATTATATGCATATCCTAGCTTCTGGGCCTGAGTAGCAGGCAGTTTAATTTGGGCTCGCTTTTCATCCAAAATTCCAAATGCTGCCCCCTACCCTAGTGAAGTTAATCCTGTATTGACTATTTGCTTGTTTGATGGTTCATCTGAGGGCATAGCGGGATTTCTTATAAGCATCCGGACTACTCTCCCGCTCCTTGAAAGCGGCAACTCTAGCCTTTAGCTCGATTCGCATGTTGCCTGTAATCCATGGTTTCTGGTCGGGATATGTACGTACGCTCACTGTGGGGACGACGTTGTCGATGCACTTATTGATGAAGCCAATGACTGAGGTGGTGTACTCCTCAATGCCATTGGATGAATCCCGGAAGATATTCCAGTCTGTGCTAGCAAAACAGTCCTATAGTGTCGCATCCGCGTCATCTGACCACTTCCGTATTGAGCGAGTCCCTGGTACTTCCTGCTTAGTTTTTGCTTGTAAGCAGGAATCAGGAGGATAGAATTATGGTCATATTTGCCAAAGGGGGGGTGGGGGAGAGCTTTGTATGCATCTCTGTGTGTGGAGTAAAGGTGGTCTAGGATTTTTTTTCCTCTGGTTGCACATGTGACATGCTGGTACAAATTTGGTAAAACTGATTTAAGTTTCCCTGCATTAAAGTCCCCGGCCACTAGGAGCGCTGCCTTTGGGTGAGCATTTTCTTCTTTGCTTATGGCCTTATAGAGTTGGTTAAGAGCGGTCTTAGTGCCAGATTCATTCTGTGGTGGTAAATAGACGGCTACGAGTAATATAGATGAGAACTCTCTTGGTAGATAGTATGTTCTACAGCTTATCATAAGGTACTCTACCTCAGGCGAGCAATACTTCAAGACTTCTTTAATATTAGATATCGCGCACCAGCTGTTATTGACAAATAGACACACACCCCCACACCTCGTCTTACCAGACGTAGCTTCTCTCTTCTGCCGGTGCATTGAAAATCCCGCAAGCTCTATATTATCCGTATCGTTGTTCAGCCACGTCTCGATGAAACATAAGATATTACAGTTTTTAATGTCCCGTTGATAGGGTAATCTTAATTGTAGGTCATCAATTTTATTTTCCATTGATTGCACATTAGCAAGAAGAACGGATGGCAGTGGGAGATTGCTCGCCTACGGATTCTCCGAAGGCAGCCCGATCTGTGGCCCCTTTTCCTGCATCTTTTCTTCACTGTTCCAGTGAAAGCATGATAACCTTCTCATCGGACTTGTTAAAGGAAAAAGTTTATTCCAGTCCGCGGTGATTAATCGCTGTTCTGATGTCCAGAAGTTATTTCGGTCATAAGAGACGGTAGCAGAAACATTATGTTAAAAATAATTGTAAAAAATAAGTTACACAAAACGCAAAAAACTAAGAAAATAGCACAATTTGTTGGGAGAATGTATGTGCGTGTGAATGTGTGCGTGCCCGCATGTGTGTGTGCGTGCATATTTGTCCAGTTGTACTGTATATTTGTGTCAGTTCCATTTTCATCTCGGGTCCCACTGTGCTGCAGCCACAAACACAAACACATCATCTGACAGAGAGCAGAGCCTCACCTGAAGGATTTAGGTGCTGTGCTTTCTCTCTGCCAGAGTCACTCTCCCTGCCACTTACTCCTTTCCTTTCTTTCTTTCTTCCATCCCTCCCTCATTCACTTACTCACTTTCTGACACCTAAACTATATGATTCAGAAGAGAGCCTGGTGCAGTTTGTTCAATAGTAATTTCTCACCACACTGCTGAAAATGACTTGGTATTAGGCTTTCTCTTTTTCCCTTTCTTACAACAGAGAATGGCAAATGGCAAAAATATGATGTGTAATGTGATGTGCCAGCTGGAAATGAATTTGGTAATAAACCTCTATGCATCTTTTTCTTTCTGGCTTTTTCTCTCTTTCTCCCTTTACCCCTTTCTCTCTTCTATTAGTCCATTCTAAAAATAAGAACCGGCAGACGTGCGTGAGGAAGAGTCTGATCTGCGCTTTCGCCATGGCCTTCATCATCAGTGTCATGCTCATCGCAGCCAATCAAATGCTGCGGAACGGCCTGGAGTAGCCACACCCGGCCACGCCCACTGTGAGCGGGGGAAAAAAACCTGCATGTGCATGATGACAGTGGGTGAGGTCATTTCCTGTTTCTTTAGAAGAAAAAAACGACTTCAAAAATGCCTCACTGATGGTGACATACAAACAAAAAACACTGACTGATAAACCACCAGATTTCTCTGAGTGAATGACAGTCCGACATCCAACGACACTGAGAAGCCAGCATGAGGAGTCCAGCGAGACCCCTCATAACCCCTTTACTCTGGCAGGGACATTCAAGGGCTGACTTTCGCTTACTCTGCTATCTCTGTTCCCTAATGCAATAAAAACAGGAGTACAGGAGTTCAGAACTCTTCTTCTCTTCCCTACCCAGAGTCTTCATATGATGGTACTTCAGAAGGCAATTTTAACTGCTTGCCTCAGAAGGCAAAATTCATGGTGGATTGAGACAGGCCCTCAGTGTGTCTGTATAAGGCAGCATCCTTGTGGATTGAGACATATCCTCAATTGTATCTGTGTGAGAGAGATTGGAGTTATGCCTCCTGCGTTGCAGCTTGATGAGCCACGGGATGCACCGCTGCAATCTGGCTACGCACACACGCACTTATGTATGCACTAACACACACACACACACACACACACACACACACACACACACACACACACACACACACACACACACACACACACACACACACACACTGAAATAATTGGCCTGTTATTCTAGTTTCCAGAGGGGAGGTGGAAGCCAGCTCATCATTGGAGCATACAGTAAGGCTTTGGATGCGACAGGCATGATGGTGTCGTCTGCTGTAGGGCTGGTGTTTAAGCTGTTCTAGAAGCTTTCATCCGGAGTTCAGGAGTGAAATCGGTTGGTATTCTTGTGGACAATATTTTCCCAATATGTAAAATTGAAAAATAACTCACTCTTACTTTCTCTGTGGAAGGTTCTCCAGTGCTAAACAGAACAGTGTTTGGAAGACCATAGCTGTGAAAAGTATGGGCTGTAATGTACCTATGATCTAATTCCTCTTGAGGTAGGTAGGTCTGAACTCCTGTATTGTATTGACTCTCATGGTAATATTGAAACCACCTTCAGTTTTGCTGAGGACTGCTTGTAATAGCTACAGTACTGCATGCGATCAAGTCCAACGTCGATGTATAAATATGTATGTAACCCATGTTGTTGTAGTCTAAGTGTATTGGTTGACGGTGTTCTTTGTGCATGATTGTGTTGGTACAGTCTGCTCTAGCAGATTTAGAGGTGGAGGGAAGGAAAGGGCACTGTGAAACTAGATGCTAATGCCTTCCACGTCACAATACACAGGCAGGTAGACAGACAGAGACACAGCTCTCTGGCCAAAGCCATACAACTCAATAGAGATGTACTGAATGAAGAACACTAAACGGTTGTTGTTTTCTGTTACAAAAGTGTATTTTTGGTAGGAACAGTCCATCATTTGTGGGTTCCTTCACCCACCCTTTTGCACTCTATAATAATTGGCATCTTTCCCCATGAGCAGAAAGGAGAGTAGAATCACAGACTGGTGCAAGAGCCCCATCTAGAGGTTGGCTCCAGGATTCTGATATTTTTTGTAACAATTTATGTGCTCTCCTAGCTCTGGTCCAGGGTGTCAGTGCAGCCTGCAAACCCTTTAAAAAAGAATGATAATTTCACCTTTATTTAACCAGGTAGGCCAGTTGAGAACAAGTTCTCATTTACAACTGCGACCTGGCCAAGATAAAGCAAAGCAGTGCGACACAAACAACAACACAGAGTTACACATGGAATAAACAAGCGTACAGTCAATAACACAATAGAAAAAAATAAAGTCTATATACAAGGCAATAAATAGGCCATAGTAGTGAAGTAATTACAATTTTGAAAATTAACACTGGAGTGATAGATGTGCAGATGATGATGTGCAAGTAGAAATACTGGTGTGCAAAAGAGCAGAAAAGTAAATAAAAACAATATGGGGATGAGGTAGGTGGATTGGATGGGCTATTTACAGATGGGCTAATATACCCTGATATACCCTAATATACCCTGAGCCTAGAGTTAGCAGGCCGCACTAACGCCATGGACCAGAGCTAGTGCTCCGCCAACTTGGTGTCGCTCTGCATACTGTAGTGCTGTCATTTATTACACGAAAGGTATGCGGAAATGTCAGCTGAATTATTCATCCCTTGTATAGATGTATAATTATCAGAACATGAAATGTTGAAGTATAATATTATGATTCTTATCTATCTTATCTGTATAGAAAGTTTTATGAAATGATGAATGTTCTACCAAAATAATTGTTGGTTCGATTAACTGCACTGTTTGTGGAACATACAGTTGAAGTCAGAAGTTTACATACACTTAGGTTGGAGTCATTAAAACTCGTATTTCAACCACTCCACAAATTTCTTGTTAACAAACTATAGTTTTGGCAAGTCGGTTAGGACATCTACTTTGTGCATGACAAGTAATTTTTCCAACAATTGTTTACAGACAGATTATTTCACTTATAATTCACTGTATCACAATTCCAGTGGGTCAGAAGTTTACATACACTAAGTTGACTGTGCCTTTAAACAGCTTGGAAAATTCCAGAAAATGATGTCATGGCTTTAGAAGCTTCTGATAGGCTAATTGACATAATTTGAGTCAATTGGAGGTGTACCTGTGGATGTATTTCAATGTCTACCTTCAAACTCAGTGCCTCTTTGCTTGACATCATGGGAAAATCAAAAGAAATCAGCCAGACCTCAGAAAACAATTGTAGCCCTCCACAAGTCTGGTTCATCCTTGGGAGCAATTTCCAAACTCCTGAAGGTACCACGTTCATCTGTACAAACAACAGTACGCAAGTATAAACACCATGGGACCGCACAGCCTTCATACCACTGAGGAAGGAGACGTGTTCTGTCTCATACAGATGAGCGTACTTTGGTGCAAAAAGTTAAAATCAATCCCAGAACAACAGCAAAGGACCTTGTGAAGATGCTGGAGGAAACAGGTACAACAGTATCTATATCCACAGTAAAACGAGTCCTACATTGACATAACCTGAAAGGCCGCTCAGCAAGGAAGAAGCCACTGCTCCAAAACCGCCAAAAAAGCCAGACTACGGTTTGCAACTGCACATGGGGACAAAGATCGTACTTTTTGGAGAAATGTCCTCTGGTCTGATGAAACAAAAATAGAACTGTTTGGCCATAATGACCATACTTATGTTTGGAGGAAAAAGGGGGATGCTTGCAAGCTGAAGAACACCATCCCAACCGTGAAGCACGAGGGTGGCAGCATCATGTTGTGGGGGTGCTTTGCTGCAGGAGGGACCGGTGCACTTCACAAAATAGATGGCGTCATGAGGAAGGAAAATTATGTGGATATATTGAAGCAACATCTCAAGACATCAGTCAGGAAGTTAAAGCTTGGTTGTAAATGGGTCTTCCAAATGGACAATGACCCCAAGCATACTTCCAAAGTTGTGGCAAAATGGCTTAAGGACAACAAAGTCAAGGTATTGGAGTGGCCGTCACAAAGCCCTGACCTCAATCCTATAGAAAATGTGTGGGCAGAACTGAAAAAGTGTGTGCGAGCAAGGAGGCCTACAAAACTGACTCAGTTAAACCAGCTCTGTCAGAAGAAATGGGCCAAAATTCACCCAACTTATTGTGGGAAGCTTGTGGAAGGCTAACCGAAACATTTGACCTAAGTTAAACAATTTAAAGGCAATGCTTCCAAATACTAACTGAGTGTATGTGAACTTCTGACCCACTGGGAATGTGATGAAAGAAATAAAAGCTGAAATAATTCTCTCAACTATTATTCTGACATTTCACATTCTTAAAATAAAGTGTTGATCCTAACTGACCTAAGACAGGGAATTTTGACTAGGATTAAATTTCAGGAATTGTGAAAAATTGAGTTTATATGTATTTGGTTAAGGTGTATGTAAACTTCCGACTTCAACTGTACATAGCAGTCTATTTATTGCAATTATGTATGTCTTTACCATGGCAGAAAATCTCCTTTCTAATCACATTGAAGAGGTTTGCTTTTAAGTATGATCAATGAATGTCCTCGTTCATTTTTACATCATGCTTGGATGGATGGCTCCTCTGTGAAGTTTTCATATTTGTTTTATGATGTCAAAGTAAAAGCACAGGCCACACTGGATTTAATATTGTTGAGACCACCAATTTAAGCCTAATAGGTGGCAAATTCTCTCCTCATTCATTGTATAATGTATTCTGTCAAACTGGAGCTTGTTCCTTATTTTGCTGTTTTGAGCCGTCACCCTTGTCTGCTTCATTAATGGTACCCTAATACATATGTAGTGCACTACTATTGACCAGGGCCTATGGGGCTCTGGTCAAAGTATTGCACTATAGAGGGAATAGTGAGTCATTTGGGACACAGCCCTGCCCTAACCCCACGATACACTGTAATACCAGGGTATCGTCAGAGCCTTATGTTTATGAAGAAATAAATACATAGTAGCCCACATTAAAGGCTCTAGCCTGGGTATATTATACAGTTACAGGTGATGGAGCTGTACCTGCCCTCACAGAATCAATGCATTTCTTAATAATAAAAAGTGATGGTGAATTAGGCTGGAAAACTAACACAGTCTCACTTCAGTAGCATGGTGGTTGAATTGCCTTCGGAAAGTATTCAGACCCCTTGACTTTTTCCACATTTTGTTACGTTACAGCCTTATTCTAAAATTGATCAAATATTTTTTTTCTGTCATCAATCTACACACAATACCCCATAATGACAAAGAAAAAACTGTTTTTTTACATTTTTGCTAATTTATTAAAAATAAAAAAACAATATTACATTTACATAAGTATTCAGACCCTTTACTCAGTATTTTGTTGAAGCACCTTTGGCAGCAATTACAGCCTCGATTCTTCTTGGGTATGACGCTACAAGCTTGGCACACCTGTATTTGGTGAGTTTGTCCCATTCTTCTCTGCATTTCCTCTCAAGCTCTGTCAGGTTGGATGGGGAGTGTTGCTGCACAGCTATTTTCAGGTCTCTCCAGAGATGTTTGATCGAGTTCAAGTCCGGGCTCTGGCTGGGCCACTCAAGGACATTCATAGTTTTGTCCCGAAGCCACTCCTGCTTTGTCTTGGCTGTGTGCTTAGGGTCGTTGTCCTGTTGGAAGGTGAACCTTCGCCCCAGTCTGAGGTCCTGAGTGCTCTGGAGAAAGTTTTCATTAAGGATCTCTTTGTTCTTTGCTCAGTTAATCTTTGCCATGATCCTGATTAGGCTCCCAGTCCCTGCCACTGAAAGACATCCCCACAGCATGATGCTGCCACCACCATGCTTCACCGTAGGGATGGTGCCAGGTTTCCTCCAGATATGATGCTTGGCATTCAGGCCAAAGAGTTCAATCTTGGTTTCATCAGACCAGAGAATCTTGTTTCTCATGGTCTGAGTCCTTTAGGTGCCTTTTGGCAAACTGCAAGCGGGATGTCATTTGTCTTTTACGGAGGAGTGGCTTCCGTCTGGCCACTCTACCATAAAGGCATGATTGGTGCAGTGCTGCAAAGATGGTTGTTCTTCTGAAAGGTTCTCCTATCTCCACAGGGGAGCTCTAGAGCTCTGTCAGAGTGACCATCAGGTTCTTGTTCACCTCCCTGACCAAGGTCTTCTCCCTTGATTGCTCAGTTTGACCGGGCGGACAGCTCTAGGAAAAGTCTTGGTGGTTCCAAACTTCTTCCATTTAAGAATGATGGAGGCCACAGTGTTCTTGGGGACCTTAAATGCTGCAGACATTTTTTGGTACCCTTCACCAGATCTGTGCCTTGACACAATCCTGTCTCAGAGCTCTACAGACAATTCCTTCGACCTCATGACTTGTTTTTTTTTCTGACATGCACTGTCAACTGTGGGACCTTATATAGACAAGTGTGTGCCTTTCCAAATCACATCCAATCAATTGAATATACCACAGGTTGACTCCAATCAAGTTGTAGAAACATCTCAAGGATGATCAATGAAAACAGGGATGCACCTGATCTCAATTTCAAGTCTCATAGCAAGGGGTCTGAATACTTATGTAAATAAGATATTTCAGTTTTTATTTTGAATACATTTGCAAACATTTCTAAAAACCTGTTTTCACTTTGTCATTATGGGGTATTGTGTTTAGATTGCTAAGGATTTGTATTTATTTAGTCAATTTTAGAATAAGGCTGTAACGTAACAAAATGAGGGAAAAGTCAAGGGGTCTGAATACTTTCTGAAGGCACTGTATGTGCTGTATGGACACTGTACATAAAATACATATATATACAGTACATACACGTACACATGTAAACTTTTCATGCACAACATTAAAACATGTAGGGGTAGTTTCCTGGACACAGATTAAGCCTTGTGCTGGACTAAAAAGCAAGATCAATGTTAAATCTCCATTGAAAGTGCTTTTTAGTCCAGATTTAAGTTAATATTAAGAATAGCCTGAATATTGTCTATGTAAATATTAAAATCTGTAAAAAAAAAGTTAAAAAAAGGAAATGGAAAGCATTTATGCAATAAAACATCTCTTTTTTGGTAAAGGTTGTTTTTCTCATTGTCTTCCATCAGATAGGACTAGTGTTGTGTAGGAGAACACAACAAGATGGAGATATAAGCCAGTAAATAGCTTTGCTGTAAACCTGGTTGTAAGTTATAGATCAGGGCCCATATTTACAAAGCATCTAGGACCCCTAGACTAGGATCAGCCCCCCCACCCCCCCGCCCATGTAATCTTATTCATTGTGATCTAAAAGGCAAAACTGATCCTAGTTACTAGGTGAACCGATTATACAGCCCACTGTTACACTATACTCGCTGGGTCTAGGGGCCCTAGGCTTGCCTAATTGTTCTGTAACCTGACTACGTGTGTTCACTAACATGGAAGTATGAGTGTGTGGACCTTGTTGGGTGTGTGTGTGTACTTGAGGACAGCAGGCTCACTTACCAGGGATCTAGGGGGTCAGCGCTGGCGTGACTTCGTGGTCATCACTTCTTGATCAGCACTTCTAATCTGAAGCCAGGCCCTGGTCCTGGGCCCTGGGCCTGTATTCATAACGCGTCTCAAAGTAGGAGTGCTGATCTGGGATCAAGTCCATGTAATCTTCTTCATTATGATCTAAATAGGGTAAACTGACCCTAGATCAGCACTACTACTCTGAGAAGCTTTATGAATACGGGACCTGGTCTGCTTGACTGCCTCCTCGTGTTTTTAATGGCTGCCTCCTCCTTTATTCCCTCACAGACACTCCACATAGTCAATGTGATTGTTCTATTCATACACCTGCCGCATTCTTATGGCTCTGCTAGAAGTACCCTCCGTTGATGCTAGCCAGCTGGGTTAGCCCGCTGACAGTCTTTTGTTTTTTTGTTTTTAAACCATCAGACCAGCAGTTTATTGGAAGACAATCTTGGAAAACACCAACTGAAGAATTTTAATAATACAGTATGACAACTGATTCAATTCAGTACAATAACACTATCTTGGTCAAAGAAGAATTCTGCATCATGCTGTGGCTACTGCTTCATTGTGTTTTTGATGTTCCACTTCTGTCCGGAGCAGGTCTGAAGCACCAGCGAGTGTCCGAAGTAAGCGTTCGCCTGTATCACCTCCAGACAGCGGCCCGTGGCTCTGTTGATGATTGAGTCGTTCTGAAGGACAGAGGAAATCAAATATTCTCAATTGAGTAGGCTACTACCTTCATGTGACCTCACAGTATTCATAAAGAGTCTCAGACTAAAAGTGCTGATCTAGGATCAGTTTAGCCTTTTAAATTATAATGAATGGACAAGGGGGATCTGATCAGCACTCCTCCCCTGAGATGCTTAATGAATACAGGCCCTGATCACTGTGTCAGTAACAGTCCCCTCCAGGCAGCTTCTAACATTTTGTATTTCCGCTTCACAGGTCCGTACAATATGATGTTATTACAGTGTAACTACACAGGGTTAGCCTGCACAGGACCTTACAATGTGATGTTATTACAGTGTTACTACACAGGGTTAGCCTGCACAGGACCTTACAATGTGGTTATATTACAGTGTTACTACACAGGGTTAGCCTGCACAGGACCTTACAATATGGCGATATTACAGTGTTACTACACAGGGTTAGCCTGCACAGGACCTTACAATGTGATGTTATTACAGTGTTACTACACAGGGTTAGCCTGCACAGGACCTTACAATGTGGTTATATTACAGTGTTACTACACAGGTTAGCCTGCACATGACCTTACAATGTGGTGTTATTACAGTGTTACTACACAGGGTTAGCCTGCACAGGACCTTACAATGTGATGTTATTACAGTGTTACTACACAGGGTTAGCCTGCACAGGACCTTACAATGTGATGTTATTACAGTGTTACTACAATGGGTTAGCCTGCACAGGGCATTAAAATGTGATTATATTAGAGTGTTACTACACAGGGTTAGCCTGCACAGGGCCTTACAATGTGGTTAAATTACAGTGTTACTACACAGGGTTAGCCTGCACAGGACCTTACAATGTGGTTATATTACAGTGTTACTACACAGGGTTAGCCTGCACAGGACCTTACAATGTGGTGTTACTACAGTGTTACTACAATGGGTTAGCCTGCACAGGACCTTACAATGTGGTTATATTACAGTGTTACTACACAGGGTTAGCCTGCACAGGACCTTACAATGTGGTGTTATTACAGTGTTACTACAATGGGTTAGCCTGCACAGGACCTTACGATATGGTTATATTAGAGTGTTACTACACAGGGTTAGACTGCACAGGACCTTACAATGTGGTGTTATTACAGTGTTACTACATAGGGTTAGCCTGCACAGGACCTTACAATGTGGTGTTATTACAGTGTTACTACACAGGGTTAGCCTGCACATGACCATACAATGTGATGTTATTACAGTGTTACTACACAGGGTTAGCCTGCACAGGACCTTACAATGTGGTTATATTACAGTGTTACTACACAGGGTTAGCCTGCACAGGACCTTACAATGTGGTTATATTACAGTGTTACTACACAGGGTTAGCCTGCACAGGACCTTACAATATGGCGATATTACAGTGTTACTACACAGGGTTAGCCTGCACAGGACCTTACAATGTGATGTTATTACAGTGTTACTACACAGGGTTAGCCTGCACAGGACCTTACAATGTGGTTATATTACAGTGTTACTACACAGGTTAGCCTGCACATGACCTTACAATGTGGTGTTATTACAGTGTTACTACACAGGGTTAGCCTGCACAGGACCTTACAATGTGATGTTATTACAGTGTTACTACAATGGGTTAGCCTGCACAGGACCTTACAATATGGTTATATTACAGTGTTACTACACAGGGTTAGCCTGCACAGGACCTTACAATGTGGTGTTATTACAGTGTTACTACAAGGGTTAGCCTGCACAGGACCTTACAATGTGGTTCTATTAGAGTGTTACTACACAGGGTTAGCCTGCACAGGGCCTTACAATGTGGTTAAATTACAGTGTTACTACACAGGGTTAGCCTGCACAGGGCCTTACAATGTGGTTAAATTACAGTGTTACTACACAAGGTTAGCCTGCACAGGACCTTACAATGTGATGTTATTACAGTGTTACTAAAATGGGTTAGCCTGCACAGGGCCTTACAATGTGGTTATATTAGAGTGTTACTACACAGGGTTAGCCTGCACAGGGCCTTACAATGTGGTTAAATTACAGTGTTACTACACAGGGTTAGCCTGCACAGGACCTTACAATGTGGTTATATTACAGTGTTACTACACAGGGTTAGCCTGCACAGGACCTTACAATGTGGTGTTATTACAGTGTTACTACAATGGGTTAGCCTGCACAGGACCTTACAATGTGGTTATATTACAGTGTTACTACACAGGGTTAGCCTGCACAGGACCTTACAATGTGGTGTTATTACAGTGTTAGTACAATGGGTTAGCCTGCACAGGACCTTACGATATGGTTATATTAGAGTGTTACTACACAGGGTTAGACTGCACAGGACCTTACAATGTGGTGTTATTACAGTGTTACTACACAGGGTTAGCCTGCACAGGACCTTACAATGTGGTGTTATTACAGTGTTACTACACAGGGTTAGCCTGCACATGACCTTACAATGTGGTTATATTACAGTGTTACTACACAGGGTTAGCCTGCACATGACCTTACAATGTGGTGTTATTACAGTGTTACTACAAGGGTTAGCCTGCACAGGACCTTACGATATGGTTATATTAGAGTGTTACTACACAGGGTTAGCCTGCACAGGACCTTACAATGTGGTGTTATTACAGTGTTACTACAAGGGTTAGCCTGCACAGGACCTTACAATGTGGTGTTATTACAGTGTTTCTACAAGGGTTAGCCTACACAGTTCTGGCATGGCAGGGGCTTGTTGCGGCCCTATGCTCTACAGGAAACGAAGACGAGTAAGTAAGTGAATAAGTAAGTAAGTAACACAGTATAAGAGCAACTTAAATGGAAATAATGAGCCATAGATAAAAATAAAAAATTATGTCAACATGAGTCTGACCTGAGAGAAGTGCCATGTGGTCAGCCTGGTGTTCGAGACTTTGTCACAGTTGAGGAGCTGAGGGAAATTGGAGACCTGGTCGTCCATCAGACAGCGTGTTTCCTCCCCTGTACTGCCCAGAGCACCAAGGAAAAACTGTCCCTCCTTGGTGTACCGACCCAACTAAAGGAACAGGGAGACACTACTGTGAATGGCTGGTCAAGGGCTATCAACAACAACTATATGTGTTCTCCCCTGTACTGGCCAGAGCACCCAGAAATAACTGACACTCTTTGGTGTTCCAACTGGTAGGAGAGAGGCACAGGGAGACCAAATTAAGTGGTGGATGGTAAAGGGCTATGAACAACATTTAGGTGTGTCCTCCTCAACTGGGAGGAAGACACAGAGACAAGTTACATGGCTAAACGGTAAAAAGTGATCAAATATTTGTATTTCCCAAACACTAACACATTCTTTTCAGACACTGAAGTCTGTTGTATTGTGTTTCCTGTAGAGCAAGTTGTTTTTGTTTTTATTCTTTGAAATCAATTGAAATGATTTGTGATATGATATCATATCTGCTCTCATTCAAAGTGTATCTTAAAAAAACTCTAAAGCATTAACATAATATGATTTTGAGACTGTTTTGACTGTAGAACCAGTCATGATATCTGCTGCATTTGTATGTCACAGGGGCAAAGGGCTACATTCTGGTAGTTTTGCTGACGTTTTGTCTATGTTTGTGTATGAACCACATAATGTAATTTGGTATAAAAAAAATGCATTCTGGTATAAAAAAGTTTCCCTGCTGATTTTGCTCTCACAGCTTTTAGGCACAGTGCATCTCCGGTGAACCTAGAATGTGTCCCAAATAGCACCCTATTTCCTATAGTTCACTACTTTTGGTCAAAAGTAGTGAACTAAGTAGGGAATAAGGTGCCATTTGGGACATATACCTAGTATAATAGGTTACCTGGGGTCCCATTCCATGACAGGGGTGCAGGGTGGCTGTGTGGTTCACCTTCTCTCCCTGGTCCATACACAGATGGGTCGCTTTGCTACTACGAATCTACAGGGAAAGAGCAAGAGAGAGAGAGAGAGAGAGGGGGGTGGGGATGGAGGGGATAGAGCGAGAAAGAGAAAAAGACAAAGAGAGAACAGGTAGGAAAATGTTTATGAATGGAGAAAGCTACTTGGCTGCTAAAAGCATCTTATGAGTGTTTGATGAGTGTTTAGTAAAACTTTGTGTAGGCCCTGTCATCAGTCAGACTCACCTCCCCGTAAAAGACGGTGTTGTTGTACCTCCTCATCTCTGGATAGACGTTGTCCAGGTACCACTCAAAGTTCTTACATTGCAGAGATTTCCTCAATGCTACCCTCTGAGAGATGTCCCCATAGTCTATCCCATGGTTCTGGAACAGGGAGTGGTTGATTACAGATTGTGTTCCAAATGGCACCCCAAAGTAGCCTCGCGTACCATCCTGATCTCGCAAGCTTACAATAATGGTTCGCTGCACGGAATTCCAGGTGGCTCGTGAGGCTAACCTCATAGAGCTCTGGTCAAAAGTAGTGCATTATATGGGGAATGGGGTGCTATTTGAGACACAGTCACAATTACAAATATGTAACATTAGCAATGAAACGTATGGTGTACGTATACTGTACAATGTAGTTAGGATAATGAATAGATTAATTTTAATAGACTAGTGAAAATCTAGGAAGGGGAATAGGCGTTTCATCTGAATTTATGTACTCAACTGGTCATAGATCAGTGTATAGGGGCAACTTCATCCAACTCCCTGACCTAGAGTTCCATCTGAACATACATTTTCATATGCCCAAAAAAACAGAAAAAAAACAGACTTTAAATCAGTATTTAGGAGCAACTCACCTCCATTGGGATGTTCCAGGCCAGGTAGATATGCGACTTAAACTGGTCCATCCAGACCTCGGCCACGCGCAGGGCATTACGCCGCGTGCTGGAGGCTATGTTGCTGTGGTAAGGCTTCTTCATCCTGGCGATGTGAGCCACCCTGGAGCAGGGCAGCACCTCCATACTGCCCCCACACAGCCACACCTGGTAGTGCATGTTGGTGGAGAAAATAGTATGAGAACAGAACTCATACCTTCACACACAACAAATGTTCTGCAGGACTAACATGAATAAGAAGGCAAGTAGACAAACATATGAACAAACATAATCCAATGCTTAGCTCTACTCATAGAACCACAATTGCGTACTTGCTGAAATAGGACAAGACACACAACAAATACAGGGTACAGAATGCACTATTCACACACTAGTCACCCTGCCTCTCGCCACCCTAACATGCAATGACTGCATCCCAAATGGCACCCTATTCCCTTTATAGTGCACTACTTTTGACCAGGGCCCAATTATGCTCAGTCTTCACAGAAAAATGGGTTCCACACAAACCTTGATCCCCAGTTCGATGTTCTCTCCTCCGTAGACGTCCATGCCAGAGTCCAGCAGCCCCAGGTGCCCAAAGTAGTCCCTGTTCACCACAAAGGAGCAACCAATCATTGCAGGAGTTCTGCGGGGAAAAAGAGGGGGATTCTGTTTTCCTAATTTTGTCAATGGGGGTTCTCTAAATTCAAGTGTTTATTTAGTTGTGTGTGTGCGCGTGCAGGTGTGTGCCCGTGTGTGTACTCGTGCCCATTCCTGTGTGCATATGCGTGCCCGTATGTTTGTAGCCTACCTAATGGGTGCGGAGGTGTCCCCGTCATCCCACCACTGTTTGGGGGGGTTGATGTACATGCACCACAGCTCCCAGTTGTAGCCATGGCCAGAGTTCTCGTAGCGCTCCAGCTCAAACGTCTCATGCTTGATGTTATCGATAGAGGGCAGGATGATCCTCTTGTGGTCCTCTTTGATTCTGGTCAGAACCGGCTCAGCCCTGACATAGAGAGATTGACAGATGGGGTCGGAGGTTTCTTAAGATCTTCTCTCTTCTCCCTCCCCCTCTTCCTCCCCTAAGCCTCCAAGTCAGTCCCCCTAGTTCTTCTGAGTTAGGTTGCTAAGTTCTTATTTTTGAGTCGACTCAAAGGGTTGCGACTCCATAGGGAGAAGCAGCTCCCTGTGTAGTGGGTAGTTCTTCTGTTTATCTGTGGGCCCTGGTCAACTCTAGTGTGTACATAAAGAACATACCAACCCTGTGACAGTACTTGAATACTAGGCATACTTTTAAAACCGTCAGTTTATAAAATCTTATGGCAATTCACTTCTTTAGACTTTCATCACAAATATGGTCATGCAGATACAGTATGCTAGATGGCTAGATGGTTAGTAGTAGTATGCAATTCCTTCAGCTGGAAAATCTCACATTGCTGCGTGACCAACTGCTAAATTCAAGTATTCCTTCTGATCCAACCTTTAAGTCAAAGTTTGTTAAACCATCGATCCCAACAACTCAAAGTTCAAGTTGAAACCCACACATACACTCACCAGGAGGGTGTGAACTCAACGTGGGCATCGAAAAATCCAGTCACCTCACCACTGGCTGCCTTCCAGCCCTCGATGCGGGCACGGATCAGTCCCTCACGCTTCTGGTTCCTCACGATTTTCACCAGGCCTGGGTAACGCTTGTTTACATAATCCTCCAATGGTCCTTTCAGTTGTTCTAGGACACAACCAAATACAACTAAGCAAAGCTATACCCACAGACAAACATATGCATGCATAAACACAGGAGCACACCCACAAACACATTCAGAAAAACACTCAAGTGCTTGTGAGCACACACACACACACCAGCATGCATGTACGCACACACGCACGCACACACAGAGACACACACAGACACACAGAGAGAGAGCGAGAGAGAGAGAAAGAGAGAGAGAGAGAGGAGATTCATCTGTTTTCATGGGCCCCAGCGCTCCAGTGCTTTCTAACATTCTCACAACAACACCAGGGGGAGTTGGGTGTTTCCTGAGCTATGGCTTCTGCTCTATCTTTTTTCTCTCGCACAACTGATCAGTTTTTCCCCCCTGGACACACTCTCAGAACACCCACTCCTCTCACAGAAACACACACTGGTGGATGTGCTCAGTAGTGTGCAACTGCAGCCCATTGGTTCCTGCATGAGCCAGCACGACATCTTCATGCCATTGACACTTTGAATGTGGGTCAAAAGGGAAATAAAAGTATTATCTGAGTTTTTTTCACCCACATCTCCCGGAGTCCTCCTTGCTAGATAGCTGGAGTGACACCTGTAGACAGTGTCCTTTACTCCCACCTGCCGAACACCTGCCCTCACTGTCATTAACAGAACTGCGGGAAAACAGTGCCCGACAGGCGGGAGCCCTAACTAGCTAGCTTGTTAGAAACACTGTGTGCTAGCTTGCTAGTTAGCTAGCACACGGTGTCGCCCCAGCCTCCCGCCTGCTGAGAAAACAGTGCCCGAGGGGGGTAGAAGGACACTCTCTACCGGAGTATCCCCCCGCCTACCACTAGAACAGCAGGTGGGAGGATGGGGGAGACTGTATGCTAGCTAACTAGCTAGCTTGTGAGTTAGTGACACTGCGGGCTATCTTGCTAGTTAGCTAGCACACTGTGTCACTCCCGCCTCCCGCCTGCTGTGTACCGGACTAGCTGGCTAAGCTAGCACACATTGTTCTTTGCTCCCACCTGCCGAACACCTGCCCTCGCCGTCGTTAACTGAACTGCGGGAAAACAGTGCCCGACAGGTGGGGGCGAAGGACACTGTCTACCGGTGTAAGGCTAGCAAGTTATGGTTGTCAGCCCTGCCCCTTCTTCTGTGGGATTTATCGACGGGTGGCATCCAACATTATTGTGCATTAATGCCACCTACTGTACTGGAGCGTCCCTGCCTCCCGCCTGTCCTAGCTTAAACATTTACAAATAGAAGTATAAAAAGGGGTTCCTGCAGATGCAGGAATGCCCCGAATTGCAGGCCACAATTGCACCCTTCTAAATGTGCTGGCGGGTGTGCAGTGGATGTGTGGCTGAGTGGAGAAGAGTTATGCAGACAGTAAGAGGGTGTGTGTTATTTATTTGCATGCCTCTCCATCTCAACCATTGCAATAGCTTCTTATTCCCCCGCCATGATGGATTGCTGGCCCTATGCCATCCTGCCGTGCCAGGAACGTTGGGAAAATTGACCAGTCTATATCTCCTTTTTCTCTTTCCCTCTCTGCCCCTCACTTTGTACTAAATTCTTTCACCCTTTCACTCTCTCCTTCTACCCCCATCTCTCCTTCTTCATTTCTATATGCACCTTTCATTGTCTCTGTCTCCGTCTCTCTAACCACCTCTCTCTCTGCCCATTGCTTACTTTCTTCACAACTGTCCCTCTCCTCCCTTCCTGTCCCCCTCCTTGGATGGATTTTGTCAAACAGACATGTTCTCTTGCCTTGATTTGACTATTCTGTCCGTGCAGCAAAACAGCATGTTGGACAGGGATGTCTTTATAAAGCATAGAATATATTATCATTAAATTAAATGCATAAATAAATTGTACATCATATGAATATGTATCAATGTACACTACTGTTCAAAAGTTTGGGGTCACTTAGAAATGTCCTTGTTTTTTAAACAAAACCATCCCGGAGTCGCCACTTCACTGTTGACGTTGAGACTGGTGTTTTGCGGGTACTATTTAAAGAAGCTGCCAGTTGAGGACTTGTGACTCTCTTTCTCAAACTAGACACTCTAATGTATTTGTCCTCTTGCTCAGTTGTACACCGGGGCTTCCCACTCCTCTTTCTATTCTGGTTAGAGCCAGTTTGCGCTGTTCTGTGAAGGGACTAAGTACACAGCGTTGTACGAGATCTTCAGTTTCTCACATGGAATAGCCTTCATTTCTCAGAACAAGAATAGGCTGACGAGTATCAGAAGTAAGTTATTTGTTTCTGGACATTTTGAGCCTGTAATCAAACCCACAAATGCTAATGCTCCAGATACTCAACTAGTCTAAAGAAGGCCAGTTTTATTGCTTCTTTAATCAGGACAACAGTTTTCAGCTGTGCTAACATAATTGCAAAAGGGTTTTCTAATGTTCAATTAGCCTTTTAAAATGATAAACTTGGATTAGCTAACACAACGTGCCATTGGAACACAGGAGTGATTGTTGCTGATAACAGGCCTCTGTACGTCTATGTAAAAAATAAAAAATCTGCATTTCCAGCTACAATAGTTATTTACAACATTAACAATATCTACACTGTATTTCTGATCAATTTTATGTTATTTTAATGGACAAAAGCTATTTTTTTCTTTCAAAAACAAGGACATTTCTAAGTGACCCCAAACTTTTGAACGGTAGTATATATTGGATGTGTGTGTGTTCTCGTACCATTTCTTCACCAAAATGCACTCTTTCAGATGTGTGTGTGTGTGTGCGCGCGCGCACGTGCGTGCGTGTATATTTCTCCTCACCATCATCGCTGTAGTCGTCCACCAAGATGATCTCTTTGAGGAGGTGAGCCGGTGTGTGATTGACAGCTGAGTGGACCGAGCGGAGGATTACTGACAACGCCTCGTTGACAAAGATAAAGATAAGGGAGATGTTTGGAAGATCCCTGGGGAAGCTGGTCTTTTTACACCTGGAGACCACACACACACACACACACTCACACACAAAGACATATGCAGAAACACACGCACACACAGAGAGACACACACATCATTAGCTATCATCACTAATTACATCAAACACTAATACATCCTTATATATTACAGATAAAGGCAAACGGTGAGTCCATCACTCAATGTTCAGTAATACGGTACTTGAACCATCCTATATAAAGCTAATGTCTTAAGTAGCCCTATATAATAATATGTATATAATATAATGTAGCCCACCCTTTTGGTACTACCCAACATTCTAATGTAGGTTTCCAAGTTCATTACCACCACGCAAGATTCTTCTTCTCCAAGTCTCTTCTGTACATTATGATCCTGTTGATGAGCTCACACATTTTTGTTTTGCAATTGAAAATGACAACCATGTGCCTCTTCCTGTTCCCCACAATCCCGTTTTTCAAAAAACGTACCCATACACCCCCTCTCCCTAGGCTCACAGTGGGTGCACTGTGGGAGAGAGAGATAAGAGGCCTATTTTTATTGTAGCTTTCGTTATAACGAGAGCCAGCCTTGATGAGAGGAAGGGAGGAATCTGTGGCTGGCTACATCCTAATAGTTCAAAGAGGCTTTTGTTTTGGACTGTTTACTCTTTGACAGTGTGTAGGTATCTATCCTTCCCGTTATTGCCTTTCCCTCATCTGCGCTGGTCTTAAAGAATTGGACAGGTGAGAGCAAGTCAGCAAGCGTAAGCTAGTCAGCAATCACCTTCGACTGAGATACACCCAAAAAATTGTGATACAGTACATCCCAGTAAGTAAGGAAAGGATTTGGTGATGTTACAACATTTCAGGGCTCTAACTTCTAGCTCTTTCTGCTGCATGGCATGGAGAGAGATACCCAATAGAGAGAAGGCTCCCATTCTGGGAGGTAGCTAGACGGTACTGTTCTGTTACCAAGTTCCCATTCTACTGTGTTACCACACAAAGAGATATCACACCCAACATGAATCATGGTCCTCTTTGATCTCGAAACAGAGAAACTAAAAAATGACAAGTGTGTGTGTGTGTGTGTGTGTGTGTGTGTGTGTGTGTGTGTGTGTGTGTGTGTGTGTGTGTGTGTGTGTGTGTGTGTGTGTGTGTGTGTGTGTGTGTGTCAGTGTTCCCGTTCCCTGCGGGTGTGTATCACAGCTGGTGGTAGAGCAGAGCTGGGGTGAGGGAATTCTCTTCAGGGGCTTTCAAATGGGGTCTGCCTGCTAACCAGCAGAGCATTGGGGAAAGGATCAAGACCTTTCTAAAGAGACATTTCTAAAACAGCTGCACTGCTAGTGTTCAAACATAAATTATTTTCTGTGTGCTGATGGGTTGTGTACACGTACAAGCATAATGTGTGTGAGTGAGTGTGTGTGTGTGTGTGTGTGTGTGTGTGTGTGTGTGTGTGTGTGTGTGTGTGTGTGTGTGTGTGTAAAGTACTTAGGTAAAAATACTTTAAAGTACTATTTAAAAAGGATCCACCCCTTTTTTTTCAATTTTCGCCTAATATGACATACCCAATACTAACTGCCTGTAGCTCAGGCCCTGAAGCAAGGATATGCATATGCTTGATACCATTTGAAAGAAAACACTTTGAAGTTTGTGGAAATGTGAAAGGAATGTAGGAGAATATAACACATTAGATCTGGTAAAAGATAATACAAAGAAAAAAACAACCGTTCTCTTGTATTTCTTTTGTACCATCATCATTGAAATGTAAGAGAAAGGCCATAAAGTATTATTCCAGCCCAGGTGCAATTTAGATTGTGACCACTAAATGGCGGCAGTGTATGTGCAAAGTTTAGACTGGTCCAATGAACCATTGCATTTCTGTTCCAAATTTTGTATCAAGACTGCCCAAATGTGCCTAATTTGTTTATTAAAAACTTTTCATGTTCAAAATTGTGCACTCTCCTCAAACAAGAGCATGGCATTCTTTCACTGTAATAGCTACTGTACATTGGACAGTGCAGTCAGATTAACAAGAATTTAAGCTTTCGCCAATATCAGATATGACTATGTCCTGTTCTTGTTACTTACAGCCTCATGCTAATCGCATTAGCCTACGTTAGCTCAACTGTCCCGTGGACGGGACACCGATCCCGAAGGAGTTTTAAGTTGTTTTTTTATATATGTGTACTTTACTTTACTATTTATAGTTTTGACTACTTTTTGTTTTACTTCACTACATTCACTACATTTTCCAAGACACTCAAAAGTACTCATTACATTTTGAATGCTTAGCAGGACAGGACAAGGGTCCAATTCACACACTTATCAAGAGAACAACCCTGGTCATCCCTACTGCCTCTGATCTAACGGACTCACTAAACACAAATGTTTCATTTGTAAATTCTGTCTAAGTGTTGGAGTGTGCCCCTGGCTATCCGTAATTTAAAAAACAAGAAAATGGTTCCGTCTGGTTTGCTTGATATAAGGAATTTGAAATGATTTATACTTTTACTTTTGATACTTCATTATATTTTAGCAATTGCATTTACTTTTGTGTGTGTGTGTGTGTGTGTGTGTGTGTGTGTGTGTGTGTGTGTGTGTGTGTGTGTGTGTGTGTGTGTGTGTGTGTGTGTGTGTGTGTGTGTGTGTGTGTGTGTCCAGAGTGCGTGCATGTGTCAATTGGTGCATTAGACTGCAACTTCATAACAAATAAGACCACAGAAAAAGCACAACAAAGAAAGAGGGATTAGGCTACAGAGACATTAATAGATGGTTTTAAGAATATTGTATTTTTAACCACAAAGCTAAGTGGTGCCAAAACATAAACATCTGCTGACATAGCTTTAATCATTAGTCTCTCCGACCATGGCAACAACCCAGTAGCAGCGAATCAACTAAGACAGCAAAGTATACACTACCATGTTTATCATTTCTGATTAGAGCATGAGCCCAAGATATTGTTGAGATCTAGATATGGGTATCAAATAATACAAAGTACACACACACACACACACACACACACACACACACACACACACACACACACACACACACACACACACACACACACTAATGCTTGGATTGGTCTTTGGAAAAACATAAAAGCACATGAAAATTGTAGTGGGTCTATTGTTCTGAAACACTGTTGTCAACTGAGCTACAGTAAGGGTGGCCCTGGTCAAAAGTAATGCTGCACTATATAAGGAATAGAGTGCTATTACAGGCCAATAAGAATGCACTATAGGGTGCCTAAAACTTACTTGCTGGGCCGGTAGTCTGGTATGGACCGATCCAGTGATATCTTTTGGCTGAGGTAAGCGTTGTATCCATACTTCTCCCTCAGTACTTTTGCGTCGTCCTCTTCTTTTGGGGCTAGGGTGGCGGGGAGGCCCCCTTTACCTCGCCCCACGAAACCCTCAATCAGCCCCAGGGACTTGGACAGACCTGTAGTTCACACAGTCAAGAAAAGGTCACTATGCTATAACACGTTTGCTTAGTTGTTTTGAAAATCATTGACTTTTAACAAAGGAGGTAGCTGTATACTAAACTTATGTCCCATATTCCCTATATAGTGCACTACCCTGTGGGCCCTGGTCAAAAGTAGTAGTACACTAATTATAGAGTGCCATTTTGGATGGATCCTTAGCCTCAGACTATGTAAATAACAGCAATCATGGTAGATTTTGAGTGACAGCAAATAAAAAATAACCAATGAGCCATAGTCATTGTTTTTAGGTGGGTAGGCTAGAGTGCTAGAGTCATAGCCTACCATTAAGCTGTCTGTAGACCACGTCCTCCAATGACCCGAGTCTCTTTAGTAATACTTCATGACTGATGCTCAAACCTTGAGCCGTGCCGTTAGAGCGTGATTGTCTTTTCACATCGTCCTGACCGATGGTTTTTGTCACTCGGTTGTGGGTGCACTTGGTCCAAAGTGTCATGAACCCCGCAACCGCAATCACGTTCAGCACCAATAACACTCTCCATCGTCTGAACACAAAAGCCATTAAAGTTGTTGATGTCCGGGATCCAAATAGCAGTGTTTTTGGAATGATTCAGGACAAATTCAGGAGTCCTCCTCTTTGCGATGCGCAATAAGGTTCAATGTAGATTTGTGTTTATGAAGGCATTTTTAAAATATATATACCGTAGACGACATTTCACCTGGAGAAGCTGGTGCTGCAAATCAACAGTAGATAATTGCTATGGTCAAATTGAACTGTGTGTGCGCATTGATAGGCTAAGCTACTATCTGCTGGACAGAGAAACAAAGCTGAAACATATTTCGATTGCTCATTTTGTAACATAACGTAGACTAATTACAACATTTCACTAATAAGCTTTAACCACCTACCATTTCGTATTGGAGCAATTTTTAGGCTGCGTCCTTGTTCGGGGTAATTTTGGAGCCTGGTCATGGGCTCTCATCCGTGACTTCTCTGTTTAAAATGTATTGATAGAAGATCATGCATAGAAGATGTTAGACAAAGAGACTAGCAGATCTTCAGTTTTGAAGAGTCCATATCCTTAAATATTTAAAGAGTCTCAAGTCTGTCTTTCTTTGCATTCAGCAGAAGTGGGCTATGACGCGATTGAGAAGGACTGCGTACTGAGCCGCTGTCTGTCTCTGACCGCGGATCTTCAAAATCGTTTCAGATAAATACTGACCACATAAAACGCATAGGCCTATCCCATGTTTAAGCATTCTCTGTGCAGTTTTGATCCTCCACGTGTAGGAAAAATAATTGTGAGATGTTTTGAGCGGTGTATTGCACGAGTAGACTGCTACACAACCAGTCAGCCTAAAATATAACGGTCCGCAGACGCAGCATCGCCAATGAAAGACACCTCATATGCAGCACAGAAATGCGGCTGAAATAACTCCATCCGAGGTGTCTTCGCATATTCTGACTATTCAAAATAGTGCAAAACGTTTTTCCCCTGTACCCTTATTTTCGCCGATTTCTTATTATGTCCTGTTATTTAATTTAGCCAAATTCTTCCTATGCGCTAGATAGCGCTTAATAATGGCGCGCAGGAAAACACGGAATGGGATTCCTAGGAAGAGATTCGTTTTGAGCGTTCCTGGTGAGTGCAGCAACCAGTCACACAGTGAATAAAGCAGATCGTTGATGCGGGTGGGTAGGTTGAGTTGACTCACACCAATTATCTGCAATTATACTCCATTCAAATCATATTTTGACTGAAAATGTCCTCCCATGATTATTGTAGGCAACAGTAAGCCTATGTTCCAAGTTGAAATAATGTATTTGAAATAACATAAAACTGTGACATAATTAAGCAATAAGGCACCTCGTGGGTTTGTGGTATATGGCCAATATACCATAAACCCACGAGGTGCCTTATTGCTATTGTTTACCAACGTAATTAGAGCAGTAAAAATAAAATGTTTTGTCATACCCTTGCTATATGGTCTGATATTCCACGGCTATCAGCCAATCAGCATTCAGGACTCAAACCACCCAGTTTATAATTAAGCAATAAGGCCCGAGGGGGTGTGGTATATGGCCAATATACCACGGCTAAGGGCTGTTCTTGCAAGACGCAACATGGAGTGCCTGGATACAGCCATTAGCCGTGGTATATTGGCCATATATTGTTTATATATTGTGGTATATTGGCCATATACCACAAACCCCTGAGGTGACTTATTGCTATTATAAACTAGTTACCAACATAATTAGAGCAGTTAAAATAAATGTTTTGTTTTACGCATGGTATATGGTCTGATACTGTATACCACGGCTATCAGCCAATCAGCATCCAGGACTCGAACCACCCATTATATAATGAACACCATTTCCCCCACTTTTATCTTTCAAAGACTTTCAATGAACACATAGGCCTAACTATTTTACAATTACAAAGCGGATCAGAATATTGACATCATTTTTAGTCTGCTTTTTAAATGTAATTATTGCATGCTTAAAAAGACAGCAGAAGCTGCAGATTGGATTTTTCTGGACACCTTTTCCCAACAGCTACAGTTCCCGAAGCTTCTGTGCATGTGTAGGATTCTCTACTTTACACACAGTCTCTGCTCTACTTGTAGAGAACCTCCCTTCACATTTCTACTGTAAATTGTGAATGATAAATCTTCAAGTTTTAGCGGTGAAAGGTCCATTCAGCATCTGCATACCAACCATTTTATCTCAGTTTAATGAGGATACGTTTAGATCTTCTTGAGATATACAGTACCAGTCAAAAGTTTGGACACACCTAATCTAAGTGTTTTTTTTTATTTTCACTATTTTCTACATTGTCAAAACTATGAAATAACACATATGGAATCATGTCGTAATTAAAAAATTGTTAAACAAATCTAAATATATTTTATATTTGATATTCTTCAAAGTAGCCACCCTTTTCATTGATGACAGCTTTGCACACTCTTGGCATTTTCTCGACCAGACAGACAATTTTGGGATACATTTGTTTTTTCTCGCAGATTATTTGGAAATGGTCGTCTTTCTGCTTTGTATGCATTAGTCTACCTATTGTATTAAAAGCACATCTTTGTCACGTTATTCACACACTCTCAGCATTCACTGCTTCAAGTTCTAGTCTACCTTTCCTTTTCTATAGGCTATAGCCTATTTTATTTATTTATTTGTGTGTAACCTTTATTTAACTAGCCAAGTGAGTTAAGAACAAATTCTTATTTACAATGACGGCCTACCTGTGCATAGCCAAATAATCACGTGGCAGTTATCTTTACAAAGAAATTAACTTAAATATGATTAGGCTATGGTTGAAATGGCAAAATGGCGCCGACAGAAATGGCAGCTCTGCTTCTAGCTCCTAAGCAACTTTGCAGTATTTCTTTTTTTGTGTGTGTTATTTCTTACATTATTAGCCCAGAACGTTTTTGTGTTATTACATGCCGCCGGAAATAACTTTTGGATATCAGAGCAGCGCTAACTCACCAGCATTACTACCAGGAATACAACTTTCCCGAATTGGATCCTTTGTTCGTACCCCCCAGGGCAATTTAACTTATCCCAGAGACTGCTCCAAGACGGTGCCGGCTGAGCAGAGGTATTCGTAGTGGACTTGAGTCCGACTCAGGAGGCGGGCACACCATCCATCGCTTCCGAGTATATTACTCGCTAATATTCAGTCTCTGGACAATAAAGTAAATGAGCTCAGGGCGAGGATCTCCTTCCAGAGAGACATCAGGGACTGTAACATCCTCTATTTCACGGAATGATGGCTCTCTCGGGATATACTGTCCCTGTCCATACAGCCAGCTGGGTTCTCAGTTCATCGCGCAGACAGGAATAAAGAATTCTCCGTGAAGAAGAAAGGTGGTGTCACGGTTGTCGTCGGTGAAGGAGGACCAAAACGCAGCAGGCATGCGGTTGTTCATTTTGAACATTTATTAAATCAAAACGAACATTCCAAAACAACAAAACGAAACTACGAACAACAAAACAGTCTGGCTAAGCATAATGCTTCCACACAGAACAATCACCCACCAATAACAAACACAAACACACCCTAATATATGGGACTCTCAATCAAAGGCAGATAGACAACACCTGCCTTCAACTGAGAGTCCCAACCCCAATTAACCAAACATAGAAACAGACATACTAGACTAAACATAGAATACCTGAAAACCAAACAGTGCCCAAAAACCCCATAATACTTAAACCAAAAGCCCCTTCAACAAAACACACCACCCCGAACCACATAAAACGAATACCCTCTGCCACGTCCTGACCAAACTACAATACTAATTAACCCTCATACTGGCCAGGACGTGACAGGTGGGGTGTATGTTTCATGATTAACTACTCATGGTGTGATTGTGATAACATACAGAAACTCAAGTCCTTTTGTTAACCGACCTAGAATACCTCACAATGAAATGCCGACTGTATTACCTCCCAAGAGAATTCTCTTCGGTTATAGTCACAGCCGTGTATATTCCCCCTCAAGCCGATACCACGGCATCCATCAAGGAACTTCCCTGGACTTTATGCAATCTGGAAACCACATATCTTGAGGTCGCATTTAAAAGCAAATTTGAGGAAAACGCTACCAAAGTTCTATCAACACATTGACTGTAGTACTCGCTTAGGAAAAACACTAGACCACTGATACTTGTCTTTTCGAGATGCCTACAAGGCCTCTGGCTATCCGTAAATTAATAAAAAACTAGAAAATGTGGCCAGCTGCTTTGCTTAATATAAGGAATTTGAAATGATTTATACTTTTACTTTTGATACTTAAGTATAGTTTAGCAATTACATGTACTTTTGATACTTAAGTATATTTAAAACCAAATACTTTTAGACTTTTACTCAAGTAGTATTTTACTGGTAACTTTCACTTTTAATTGAGTCATTTTCTATTAAGGTATCCTTACTTTTACTCAAGTATGACAATTTGGTACTTTATTCACCACTGCCGGTGTCACGTCCTGACCAGTAAAGGGGGTTATTTGTTATTGTAGTTTTGTCAGGGCGTGGCAGGGGGTGTTTGTTTTATGTGTTTATGTTTTATGTGTTTATGTCGCCCCTCAGCCCAGAGCCTTCAGCGGTGGGCTACAGCCCTGAGCCTTCAGCAGGGGTGGACAGGTTAGAGTGGGGATTAAGCCCGGAGCCAGAGCCACCTCCGTGGGGGGAGGTTTGGGAAGGGGGGGTGTAGCATCGAAGCCGTCGGTGACGGTAGCCACCCTCCCTTCCCTCCCTTTATTTGGTGTTAATTTTGTGTTTTGTTTGAGGTGCATACGGAGTCTGCACTTTTGGGGGGGGGGGTACTGTCAGGTCCTGACCAGTAAAGGGGGTTATTTGTTATTGTAGTTTGGTCAGGGCGTGGCAGGGGGTGTTTGTTTTATGTGTTTCGGGGTTTTTGGTTTATGTTCTATGTTAGTATATTTCTATGTTTGTTCTAGTGTGTCTATTTCTATGTTCAAGTTTCTTGGGTTGACCTTCAATTGGAGGCAGCTGTTCCTCGTTGCCTCTAATTGAAGGTCCTATTTAGTAAGGGTGTTTTCCATGGGTTTTGTGGGTAGTTGTCTCCATGTATTGTCAGTGTACCTTACAGGACTGTTTTTCGTCGTTTGTTTAGTATAAGTGTTTTTGTTTTTGTTTTCTTCAATAAAAGAAGATGAGCATACATATACCCGCTGCATTTTGGTCCACTCACTACGACGATTATGACAGCCGGCTACCATCTTAGAGGATGCTGCCCTATATACATAGACATGGAATCACTGGCCACTTTAATAATAGAACACTTGTCACTTTCATAATGTTTACATACTGCTTTACTCAATGTCATATGTATATATTGTATTCTTTCCTATTGTATTTTAGTCAATGCCTTTCCGACATTGCTCATCCTAATATTTATATATTTCTTAATTTCATTACTTTTGTTGTGAATTGTTAGATACTACTGCACTGTTGGAGTAGGAACACAAGCATTTCGCTACACCCGCAATAACATCTGACATATATAAGTATGTGACCAATAAAATTTGATTTGATATTTAGTTTAGGGTACTAGTGTCTGTAAATAAATATTGACGATGGAAAGAAGTAGCGGACACTCAACCGATGTGAGTCGAGGTGCAATTGTCACGTCCTGACCAGTAAAAGGGGTTATTTGTTATTGTAGTTTGGTCAGGGTGTGGCAGGGGGTGTTTGTTTTGTGTGTTTCGGGGTTTTTGATTTATGTTCTATATTTTCTATTTCTATGTTTATTCTAGTTTTCTATTTCTATGTTGTGTTTTTCAATGACCTCCAATTAGAGGAAGCTGGTTGTCATTGTCTCTAATTGGAGGCCATATTTAAGTGTGTTCGTTTTTCACTAGTGCGCCTGCCCAGTCCAATACGTCCTGTTCCTGCTCCTCGCATTAGCCCTGAGGTGCGTGTCAATAGTCTGGCGCCTCCAAAGCCAGCCCCACGCATCAGGCCTCTAGTGCGCCTGCCCTGTCCAGTACGTCCTGTTCCTGCTCCTCGCACTAGCCCCGTGGTGCGGGTTACTAGTCTGGCGCCTCCTAAGCCAGCCCCACGCATCAGGCCTTCAGTGCGCAGTCCCAGTCCAGAGCTTCCGCCGACAGTTCCCCGTCCAGAGCTTCCGGCGACAGTTCCCCGTCCAGAGCTTCCGGCGACAGTTCCCTGTGCAGTGCTTCCGGCGATGTCCTACAGTCCGGAACCGTCAGAGACGGCCCAAAGTCCGGAGCCTGCAGAGACGGCCCAAAGTCCGGAGCCTGCAGAAAAGGCCCACAGTCCGGAGCCTGCAGAGACGGCCCACAGTCTGGAGCCTGCAGAGACGGCTCACAGTCCAAGGTTTCCAGCGACGCACCTCAGCCCGAGGTCTCCAGCGACGCTCCTCAGCCCGAGGTCTCCAGCGACGCACCTCAGCCCGAGATCTCCAGCGACGCACCTCAGCCCGAGGTCTCCAGCGACGCACCTCAGCCCGAGGTCTCCAGCGACGTACCTCAGCCCAGAGCCTTCAGCAGTGGTCTAGTGGTCTACAGCCCTGAGTCTTCAGCTGGGGGGGGGCAGGTTAGAATGGGGACTATGGCCGGAGCCACCTCCGTAGTTGGAGGATTGGGGGGGGGGGGGGTGTAGCACGGGAGCCGTCGTTGACGGCGGCCACCCTCCCTTCCCTCCCTTTAAGTTTGGGGTTATTTTTTTGTGGGTTTTTTGTTTTGAGGTGCATTCGGGGTCTGCACCTTTGGCGGGGGGGGGGGGGTACTGTCATGTCCTGACCAGTAAAAGGGTTTATTTGTTGTTGTAGTTTGGTCAGGGCGTGGCAGGGGGTGTTTGTTTTGTGTGTTTTGTGGTTTTTGATTTATGTTCTATATTTTCTATTTCTATGTTTATTCTAGTTTTCTATTTCTATGTTGTGTTTTTCAATGACCTCCAATTAGAGACAGCTGGTTGTCGTTGTCTCTAATTGGAGGCCATATTTAAGTGTGTTCGTTTTTCACTTGTGTTTGTGGGTGGTTGTTTCCAGTATAGTCTGTGCACCTTATTGGACTGTTTTCGTCGATTGTTTTGTTTAAGTGTTTTTTCCTTTAATAATTAAGAAGATGAGCACTTTACTCGCTGCATTTTGGTCCATTCCTTACGACAGCCATTACAGCAATCACAAAAAAATATCATAATTGAAAAGGAAAAGGCGCAACATGGGCATACCAGTGTGAGCTAAAGTGGCGCCATTTATTTGTCTCTGCCTGCAAATTGTCCGGCTTCTAAAAGGTAGGCTATACCCTATATTCAAAATGTAGCTCAAGAGAAAGTGCAAGTCTCCAGGTCTCATCATTCTTGCTGCTCAAGTTCAGTAGCCTACCTCGCCTCTCCTAGTTGGGTGTGTGAGATCAGGTGTGCATTTGGTATCAATTAAATAGAGTAGACTACATGCATGGGTGAAGAAGCACGGGGCAGTTATCTTTTCAAGGACATTAATTTCCTAAATATGATAAGGGTTATAGTTTACTACATTGCCTGGAAATAAATATTGATCACCGTATATCGTCCCGCTCCTAAAAGGTAGGAAAGATAGAAAGTGCACGAGTCTGCTCTCGCTTCAACTCCGCTCTCTTCAAACTATGTCTAGCCTATTGGCTAATATAGCCCAGCAATACTGTTACGTTAGCCTAATATAATAGGTCACATGAGAATCTCTGGTAATTTAACCTATTTCTTAGGTTATTTTTGCAAATTCTGATATTACCTATAAGGCGCAAAATTGCTGTGACCATGGCTGCCAAGCAGGTGCATCACTGGCTTTTTAAAATAACATTTGTGGGACTGCAGTTGGGTTCGGAACCAGTTCTTGCGGGAGCAGGTGGAATTCAGACAAAAAGCCAGCTAGAGCGGCAGGTGTGGTGTGAAAATCTGAGTGAGCAGGCTGGAGCAGTATGCAGAAATCAGTAGCGCACAGACCTCTATTTTGAATTATAAACACTGCAGATGATGTTAACAAACTGTAGAATAGCCTACCTGTGTTCAGTTTCAATCAAAGCACATAGCCTAGTGGCACTCACTGTTGAATTTTGGATTTTGGCTGCATGAGAGAAAAATATGACCATTCACACAATCCTAAAATCTCACAGTAATGTTATACTGCTATTATATTCAGTTATGTTATGTAAAATACCCTCATTACGTATTTTTTACAAACATTGATTCAGCTTTGATCTAACTTTATTAAACAAGCACCCTTTGCCAGAGTAGCATGTTCTCTATGAGTAGAGCAAAGACCATGCATAAGGTAGACAATCGCGCATGAGCAGAAGCTTCGGGACCTTTAGCTGTCGGGAAGAGGGGTCCAGAAAAGTCGGATGCACAGTCACTTCATAAAAAGACATCAACATGACTGAGAAACAAGACTTTAAAGATAGTGTGGGAGCTATTCTCCTCCTCTAGACTGTGGATGGTTGAGTTACTGTTGAAATATGCTTTACTTAATATCACAGCATTAAAATCCATGAGTATAAGCAGAAATAGGTCACCCAGATAGCTGGGAGGAATCAAGGAGTCTGGTAACTGAGCAGCTAACTGAGAGACATACCATCTCTGATCTATGTAGGCGCTCAGAGAAGAGGGAGCGAGAGGGAGAAAGGGAGAGAGAAGGACGGGGTAGAGCAGGAGGGAGACAGAGAGTGGGAGAGAGACTGGGGGAGATGGGGGAGGGAGAGAGGGAGGGGGAAGAGAGTCTGAGGGACAGTGACAGGAGAATGGGAGAATGGAAATAGAGGATAGAAATTCAAAAAGGGCACAGAGAGAGATAAGAGAGGAGGTGCAGATAGAAGGGTCTGAGAGAGAGAGAGAGAGAGAGAGAGGAGGTGCAGATAGAAGGGTCTGAGAGAGAGGGGAGAGAGAGAGAGAGAGAGAGATCCTGAAGGATACAGAAGAACCCAACAGAAAGAAAGGGGCAGCATAGATTGAGGAACAAAGGGGGATTTAGAGAGACTACTCAATATTTACTGAGTGGGTTGATGTAACAATCTCAAGCACTCTTGTCACCCCCGTCAATCCAAGATACTGGAGAATAATTTATCGTCTGACTTTAAAGAGACAGAAGGAACTAAGACTAAATGTCATTTTGAGCAATGACATCATCATATGCCTCGTGAGGCTGGTTGTGAGCACTTTGTTGAATTTTAGTAATACTACATGAATGGACTGATATTCTTTTACAACTACAGTAGGCCTACTTTGATCCAAGTGGGTTTTAAGATCACAATGACTTGTTCATCTTAAAGGCATTTTATTCTCTTATCCTCCGGATACAATCTATTTTTCTGTGTTCTTCCTGATTTCAGGCCCTTTGCTGGTCATTACAGTTCAGGCTGAGGTTGATGAATCAAAGCCCCTTGATAATTTATTCTACAGCATCTTTCAGCAAGAGATAATGTTTTGTCGGTTGTTAGAGATCTAAAGGCACTACGTATCCTCTGATGACAGATTTGTTGACTATTATAGAACATCCACCATAAGATTCCTGATGCAAAATCCAAACAGAGTCAATGTTGTATAAAAACACACAGAGGGTTGTGCACAGTAAATATGTCTAAAAGTATAGGTATACATGTACATATTTACACATTAAATATTATCTTATTTTCACTCCATTCATTAGCAGTGACGTTTCAGCCTGAAGCCTTTGTCAAAGGTATAAAATGCCAACTGGTTTACTTTAGTTTAAATGCAAAAAAATCTGACCATGTATATAATACACAATGATCTTAGAGACGGAACATGAGAACAGGATGACTTTGCTATCACCAATGCCCAAAAGCCGAAACAACGCTACAAGCTCTCACAGTCTCACGTGAGAATTAGACATTCTACCAGGTTTCTCAAACTTCGAACTTCAAAGTTGTTTCAAACGTCAAATTTAGTGGTGTTTAAGGTTACGTTTAGGGATTAACTCCACATTTTTAATGTTAGGCTTAAGTTCAGGCATTAACTCCGAATTCTTAAGGTTAGGCATTAACTCTGAATGGTTAAGGTAAAGGCAAAGGTTAAGGTTAACTCCTTAGCAAAACTGCCCCTAGTGGCCGGTTTCCACGTCATCACCCGACGTCCTCAGACATGGATGGACGTCGAATACTGACTTGTATCACGGGTGATCTGCCTGAACAACAAGCATCTAAATGATAAAACAGGAAGTGCCATTGTTGGGCAGGGAACTGAAAAGCAGTGAAAGTGGATTACACACACACATACACAAGCGCTCAGGGAACTGCGGTGAAAGTGAAGTACAAAGTCTTGGAGATAATCAAAAGTGTGAGGAGGGGGCTGGAGGGAGGCTAGCTCCATGGCTGGGAGGGATTGCATGAGATTATCCTATAATTAGTGTAGAAATCTGAAACTTTATTGACTCATCATCACACAAGTCTACAAGTCTGATGTGATAACACTGCAGTATTGTAGAGTTGGTTCTCAACATACTCTATTCTCCACAATCCGCAGAATGTTCAGAGTATGATGCCATACTGTCTCTGGGTGGATCTCACTGGATCACCTCAGTGAGTGAAGGGGTTGGATTTGTAGTCACTGCATAAGAATAAAAGGCGCAACTCTTCATGTTAAACATACACTGGAAACACGTAGTGACATTTTGGTAAACCATAACCTTAATTGGAATTGGAAGGGGATCTGTGTAATCTACAGTAGAGGTCTAACCAAAAAGTCCAGTTCCATCTCGTACCAATCGCCTGCTCATTTATGCAATGATAAATGTATCAGTCCCATGGGAGGGTATGTCTCTAAGCACTGATCCAAACACACAATTCAGTGAGGTTTAGTTGGCTTTGGCAGATACAGAGACAAATTGACCTTCACGTTGGATTGAGCTAAATCTTTTCCCCAGTGAATGGGGCCTCGGAGGACCTCAGTACTTCTCCGTGGAGCTCAGTCAGAAACACTATGCAGTTTCGTTTGGCCGTCCAGAGAAGCATTCAATACTCAGCCTCCTTCCTCTGCCTCCCAGTCATGGTTAATTCATTCCTTACATAGTTCATAAAAGACAGATTCAGGTAATTAAATTGAATGATTTTGTAAAGAGGGTCATTACTGTACGATGTCATTCTCCCACCAGAATACACACACAAGCACGACACATGGACACGCACACACACACACCAGTCTGCAGCTCAATGCAGCACAGCATCTGCTGTTAAGTTGTGCGTCAGCCAGTCATGTCCCCATCCTGTCACTGTCACTCTGAGCAGACGCTAAGCCACCCTCTTCCCCATTCATGTGCTGCCAGGGCCTGGAGTGTGTGTGTGTGTGTGTGTGTGTGTGCGTGTACAACTCTGCTCCCATGCTTCCATTGGCTGGCTGGGTTGAAACTCTGCAAGCTGTCAACTCCAACTGATGTCAGTACAGTCACATGCTGTACACAAACCATCACATAGACATACACTCTTGCTATCTAGAACTTAAAACGTCTCTTCGGCTGTCCCCATAGGAGAACCCTTTGAAGAACCCTTTTAAGTTGGCACAGCGGTCTAAGGCACTGCATCTCAGTGCTAGAGGCGTCACTACAGACCCTGGTTCGATTTCAGGCTGTATCACAATCTGTTGTGATTGGGATTCCCATAGGGCGGTGCACAATTGGCCCAGCGTCGTCCGGGTTAGGGTTTGGCCGTGGTATGCTGTCATTGTAAATTAGAATTTGTTCTTAACTGACTTGCCTAGTTAAATAAAGGTTAATATAAAAAAAAAATTAAAGTTCCAGGTGGAAGGTTCTACATGGAAACCAAAATAGTTCTACCTGGAACCAAAAACGGTTGTACCTGGGAGCATAAAGGGTTCTCCTATGGGGACAGCCGAAGATTCCTTTTGGAACCTTTTTTCTAAGACTGTATAGTGGCAGTGGTCCACTAATTTCTGTGTCCTTTCATATGATATTATATGCATTTCAACAGTTGAGCGGGCAGAGATCTTGTTCAGATAGACTTTCAAAGACAAATGGAGGAAACAGCAGGGGGTTCTGTTGGGCCTGTGTGTGTGGGGCTACGGATGTACTTTCTTCACTCATATAGCCTGCCCTAGTTACTGCCATGCCTGAAGGCTTCAAGGTAATGAGAGCCAATGATGCTCTTAGAAGTCTGTTCCCATGCAGCAGTCTGGAGTAGCCTGAGTATTAGAGAGGAAAGATATCTATGGGCCATGCTAGGGTACTATTTTACTAGATGTATTAGTCTGTGAGTGGGCTATAAACTGCAGCATTGAGGAAAACAGACTGGACATTTACTGTGGTTGTACGGATGGTAACTGTAAAATGTGTGTGGTGTGTTTTAGATTGTGTGTTTCACAATTTTTTTACTTCAGAACATATCAGTTTGGATTACAAGCTAGGACATGCAAACAGTGAGAACGAGTTAGAAGTTGCATCAACACAACTATTTTAGTATCTCTAAATGAGCTGATTTACAACGCAAATCCCATGAATCAATCCCACAGCTCTCAGACTGTGCACTGCAAATAAATTAATAATGACATCTCTAAAAGGTCATTTTCCACAGCGACAGACACGCCATTCTCCCTCCCTCCAGGAAATACATGCAAGTGCCTGTGTAATCCTGATGATGGCGGACAGGCCCATAATTGCAGTGTTGCACTTGATAATTGCTGCCATTGCAAAACTGGTCATTAATGCAACATTGGCTTCCATCTCTCTCTCGCTCCCTCTCTCTCTCAGTAGTTGTGGAGTGAAAGTAATTACGGTGAATCTTTATCCAAGAGCTCCTGCTCCTCTCTCTGTGAGAGAAGGCAGGCAAGGCAACCAAACCAACTGTGAACGCCGCACATTAGACGAGTCGCAGACACAAGGTTGTGGGCTTTAACAAACAGGAGAAAAAAGCCAGATCAGACTCTACTTCTTCTCTCCTCTCTCCAGAGCGCTGGGATTCTTTTAACGATTCGCCTGGAGGACATATGTTCAAAGGGAGAGAAGTTTGGGATTAATGTGAAGCAGACAGGCAGGCTGTCGCTGGTGCCATGCGTATTCTGATCCACCCACTACACTGGCTGGCAGATTAACTGTTGAGTTGGATTAGGTGGGAAAAATGACAAGCATTTAGACTTAATTAGCCAGAATATTTCACATTATTTTCACACTATCTGGGACTACTGTCGCTAACTGTAGACTAGGAGCAACAAATTCAGCATTTTGACGTGCATCCTCTGACTTCTAGTCCCAGAGATGCATTTTGCATCATATGATGTCAAATACATCATACAGGCTATATTTCTGTATTTTGAAAGTTATACATTTTATTTTTCACTTTCTTGCTGCCATGCAAAATATTTTGGGAAAATATCAACAATGGACTAATGAAACAAATGCCAAAAAAATACTACTACTACTACCAGAAAGTATAAAATGAGCTCATTGGAATTATCCCTTAGTTGCAAGAATGATGATGATGCTGATGATGATAATGATGATGGCCTACATCTGTCTATGAAAAACTATGTGGTACAGTATTCCATGTCAATAAAAATCTGTTATAGATTTGGACCACAGGGTGGCACACAAAAAATATGATATGGCATGGCACTCAGCAGACTCAGCTCAACTTCAGTAGGCCTAGAGCTGACATTATACATTAATACTAGTAAGCACCCTAAAGCCCCATTATCAGAGCAGGATGTGTTTGAAAATGTCTATTATACGGTACTGTCGATTCCCTATATAAAGGTCACTGGCACCGGTTGAGAGCAGTTCATGACGCGTCCACATAGAATTGCCTTTCCAGACGTAGATCTTTAGTTGGGTGAACTATTTATTGCAGAATGTAAGATAATTTAGTTTACAATTAAAATAAATGTCTTCAAAATGGAAGGATGTTAGCCTGGGCACCAGTCTCTTTAGCTTATCCACTCCCTATACTCCATGTCATATGCCAAAGACTCTTTGGCAGTGAGAAGGAGTGGCAAGGAGTGGAATGTTAGCTAAAGAGACTGCTACTCAGACTAGAAGGGAGGAGGCAAGATCAGGTGGGACCATTCTAGCCAATGAGAGGGGAGATACGCATTTGAACAACAAGCACAACTCAGATATATATATACTGCTCAAAAAAATAAAGGGAACATTTAAACAACACATCCTAGATCTGAATGAAAGAAATTATTTTATGAAATACTTTTTTCTTTACATAGTTGAATGTGCTGACAACAAAATCACACAAAAATAATCAATGGAAATCCAATTTATCAACCCATGGAGGTCTGGATTTGGAGTCACACTCAAAATTAAAGTGGAAAACCACACTACAGGCTGATCCAACTTTGATGTAATGTCCTTAAAACAAGTCAAAATGAGGCTCATTAGTGTGTGTGGCCTCCACGTGCCTGTATGATCTCCCTACAACCCCTGGGCATGCTCCTGATGAGGTGGCGGTTGGTCTCCTGAGGGATCTCCTCCCAGACCTAGACTAAAGCATCCGCCAACTCCTGGACAGTCTGTGGTGCAACGTGGCGTTGGTGGATGGAGCAAGACATGATGTCCCAGATGTGCTCAATTGGATTCAGGTCTGGGGAATGGGCGGGCCAGTCCATAGCATCAATGCCTTCCTCTTGCAGGAACTGCTGACACACTCCAGCCACATGAGGTCTAGCATTGTCATGCATTAGGAGGGACCCAGGGCCAACCGCACCAGCATATGGTCTCACAAGGGGTCTGAGGATCTCATCTCGGTACCTAATGGCAGTCAGGCTACCTCTGGCGAGCACATGGAGGGCTATGCGGCCCCCAAAGATATGCCACCCCGCACCATGACTGACCCACCTCCAAACTGGTCATGCTGGAGGATGTTGCAGGCAGCAGAACGTTCTCCACGGCATCTCCAGACTCTGTCACGTCTGTCACATGTGCTCAGTGTGAACCTGCTTTCATCTGTGAAGAGCACAGGGCGCCAGTGGCGAATTTGCCAATCTTGGTGTTCTCTGGCAAATGCCAAACGTCCTGCACGGTGTTGGGCTGTAAGCACAACCCCCACCTGTGGACGTCGGGCCCTCATACCACCCTCATGGAGTCTGTTTCTGACCGTTTGAGCAGACACATGCACATTTGTGGCCTGCTGGAGGTCATTTTGCTGGGCTCTGGCAGTGCTTCTCCTGCTCCTCCTTGCACAAAGGTGGAGGTAGCGGTCCTGCTGCTGGGTTGTTGCCCTCCTACGGCCTCCTCCACGTCTCCTGATGTACTGGCCTGTCTCCTGGTAGCGCCTCCATGCTCTGGACATGCTGACAGACACAGCAAACCTTCTTGCCACAGCTAGCATTGATGTGCCATTCTGGATGAGCTGCACTACCTGAGCCACTTGTGTGGGTTGTAGACTACCACTAGAGTGAAAGCACCTCCAGCATTCAAAAGTGACCAAAACATCAGCCAGGAAGCATAGGAACTGAGAAGTGGTCTGTGGTCCCCACCTGCAGAACCACTCCTTTATTGGGGGTGTCTTGCTAATTGCCTATAATTTCCACCTGTTGTCTATTCCATTTGCACAACAGCATGTGAAATTTATTGTCAATCAGTGTTGCTTCCTAAGTGGACAGTTTGATTTCACAGAAGTGTGATTGACTTGGAGTTACATTGTGTTGTTTAAGTGTTCCCTTTATTTTTTTGAGCAGTGTATATATATATTTTTTTAATTTAAGCGTATTAAATTACACTGATTGGCCAGATGGTGGCGCTATAACAAGAGATTGAAAATGCTAACTTTGAAATGTCACGCCCCTCACCCCATTTGACCAAAAATCACGAAATTCTGAATGTAGGTCCCTCTCCTTACAAAGAACAAATTTGCTTCAGTGACCCATAAGGTCTGCCTGTCACGAGCGGGATGAACCGTTTAAGGAGTGAGTCAAGCGCAGGAGACTGAAGTCCGTTGGAACAAACTTAATTTAATAATCCAATGGCAAGATCCATATATGGCTGAGAGCATAACTGTCAAAAAATGACTAAACGAAGCTCCGCTCAAAAGGCAGACGGGGCGCAGCCCGGCAACCCTAATGCCTATACAATAAACGTAACACCACACGTAACAAAGAACAATCCCGCACGAATCCTAGCTAAACACAGACAGACTAAATACCCCCCACTAATGACAAACACAAAACAGGTGCAATCACAAAACAGACATAACTAACAGACACTGAAACACAGATCGGTGGCAGCTAGTAGGCCGGCGACGACGACCGCCGAGCGCCGCTCGACCGAGGAGAGGCGCCACCTTCTGTGGATGTTGTGACAGTACCCCTCCCCTGACGCGCGGATCCCGCAGCGCGCCGACACCGGCCTCGGGGACGACCCGGAGGGCGAGGCGCTGGGCGATCCGGGCGGAGGTTGTGGAAATTCCGCAACATGGCTGGATCCAGAATGTCCCTCGCCGGGACCCAGCACCTCTCCTCCGGACCGTGCCCCTCCCAGTCCACGAGGTACTGTAGGCCCCCCACCCGACGTCGGGAGTCCAAGATGGCCCGGACTGTGTACGCCGGGGCCCCTCCGATGTCCAGGGGGGGCGGGGGGACCTCCCGCACCTCAGCGTCCTGCAGCGGACCAGCTACCACCGGCCTGAGGAGAGACACATGAAACGAGGGGTTAATACGGTAATATGTAGGAAGTTGTAACCTATAACACACCTCGTTTATTCTCCTCAGGACTTTGAATGGCCCCACAAATTGCGGACCCAGCTTCCTGCAGGGCAGGCGGAGGGGCAGGTTCCGGGTCGAGAGCCAGACTCTATCCCCTGGGTTAAACACCTGGGCCTCACTGCGGTGGCGGTCAGCGCTCTCCTTGTGTCGATCTCCAGCCTTCTTTATACACTCCTGGACCGCATTCCAGGTCTCCCTAGAGCGCTGGACCCATTCCTCCACCGCAGGAGCCTCTGTCTGGCTCTGTTGCCATGGCACCAGGACCGGCTGATACCCCAACACGACCTGGAAGGGTGACAGGTTAGTAGAGGAGTGGCGCTGAGAGTTCTGGGCCATCTCGGCCCAGGGTACGAACCGCGCCCACTCCCCTGGCCGGTCCTGGCAATATGAGCGCAGAAACCTGCCCACATCCTGGTTAATGCGCTCTACCTGCCCATTACTTTCGGGGTGGAAACCCGAGGTCAGGCTGACCGAGACCCCCAGCCTCTCCATAAACGACTTCCACACCCTGGACGTGAACTGGGGACCCCGATCAGATACGATGTCCTCGGGCTCCCCGTAGTGCCGGAAGACGTGGGTGAATAGGGCCTCCGCGGTCTGTAGGGCCGTGGGAAGACCGGGCAACGGAAGCAGACGGCAGGACTTCGAGAACCGATCCACAACAACCAGGATCGTAGTATTTCCCTGAGATGGCGGGAGATCCGTAAGGAAATCCACCGAGAGGTGAGACCATGGTCGCTGTGGAACGGGGAGGGGCTGTAATTTCCCTCGAGGCAGGTGCCTAGGAGCCTTGCACTGGGCGCACACCGAACAGGAAGAGACATAGTGTCTTACATCCTCTACCAAGGTGGGCCACCAGTACTTCCCCCTCAGGCCTCGCAGTGTCCGTTCCACCCCAGGGTGACCCGAGGAGGGTAGAGTGTGGGCCCATCGGATCAAGCGATCGCGAACACCCAGCGGAACGAACTTCCGACCCGCGGGACATTGAGGTGGAGTGGGTTCGAACCGACCTGCCCGCTCGATGTCCGCATCCACCTCCCACACCACCGGTGCCACCAGACAGGAAGCAGGGAGTATGGGAGTGGGATCGATGGTCCGCTCCTCGGTGTCGTAGAGACGTGACAGTGCGTCGGCCTTCCGGTTCCGAGAACCCGGAATGTACGAAAGGGTGAACTGAAACCTCATAAAGAACATGGCCCACCTGGCTTGACGAGGATTAAGTCTCCTCGCTGCCCGGATGTACTCCAGGTTACGGTGGTCGGTCCAGATGAGAAAAGGGTGACGTGCCCCCTCAAGCCAATGTCTCCACACTGTCAAAGCCTTGACCACAGCTAACAACTCCCTGTCCCCCACATCATAGTTGCGCTCCGCCGGGCTCAGCTTCTTAGAAAAGAATGCGCAGGGGCGGAGCTTTGGAGGAGCGCCCGAACGCTGCGAAAGCACAGCTCCCACCCCAGCCTCGGAGGCGTCCACCTCCACTATGAATGGCAAAGAGGGATCCGGATGCGCCAGCACCGGAGCATTGGTAAACAGAACCTTCAGACGACGGAAGGCTCTGTCCGCCTCTGCCGACCACCGCAATTGCACCGGACCCCCCTTCATCAGTGAGGTAATGGGAGCTGCCACCTGGCCAAAACCCCGGATAAACCTCCGGTAATAATTGGCAAACCCCAAGAACCGCTGCACCTCCTTTACCGTGGTAGGGGTCGGCCAATTACGCACAGCCATAACGCGGTCATCTTCCATCACCACCCCTGTGGTGGAAATGCGATATCCCAGAAAAGAAACAGCTTGTTGGAAGAACTCACATTTCTCAGCCTTGACGTATAGGTCATGCTTCAGCAGCCGCCCAAGCACTTTACGCACCAGAGCCACATGCACGGCGCGAGTGGAGGAGTAGATCAGGATGTCATCGATGTACACCACCACTCCCTGCCCGAGCATGTCCCTGAGAACCTCGTCCACAAAGGATTGGAAGACGGCGGGAGCATTCTTTAACCCATACGGCATGACGAGGTACTCATAATGGCCAGATGTGGTACTAAATGCAGTCTTCCACTCGTCTCCATCTCGGATACGCACCAGGTTATACGCGCTCCTGAGATCTAGTTTGGTGAAAAAGCGCGCCCCATGAAATGACTCCACGGCCGTAGCAATGAGAGGTAGTGGGTAACTGAACCCCACTGTGATAGAATTTAGACCTCTATAATCAATGCACGGGCGCAGGCCTCCCCCTTCTTCTTCACAAAAAAGAAACTCGAGGAGTCGGGTGATTTAGATGGCCGAATGTATCCCTGTCTCAAGGATTCAGTGACGTATGTCTCCATAGCCACTGTCTCCTCCTGCGACAGAGGATACACGTGACTTTTAGGAAGGGCCGCGCCAGCCTGGAGGTTTGTCACACAATCCCCCTGTCGATGGGGTGGTAATTGAGTCGCCTTCATTTTACTGAAGGCGATAGCCAAATCGGCATATTCAGAGGGGATGTGTACAGTGGAGACTTGGTCTGGAATCTCCACCGTGGTTGCACCGATGGAAACTCCTATACACCTACCTGAGCACTCCCTCGACCACCCCTTAAGAGCCCTCTGCCCCCATGAAATATGAGGATTGTGAGAGGCTAGCCAGGGAAGTCCCAGCACCACCGGAAATGCCGGGGAATCAATAAGAAACAGGCTGATACGTTCCTCATGACCCCCCTGCGTTACCATGACCAGTGGCACTGTTACCTCCCTCACTTGGCCAGACCCTAGTGGTCGACTATCTAAAGCGTGCACGGAGAAGGGTTGGTCCAGTTTAACCAGGGGAATCCCTAACTTATCAGCAACACTTCGGTCCATAAAACTCCCAGCTGCGCCTGAATCGACTAGTGCCTTATACTGGGAGTGAGGGGAAAACTCAGGGAAGAAAACAGAGACATACATGTGGTCGACAGGGGGCTCTGGGTGTGGCTGGTGCAGACTCACCTGGGGGGTCGATGGGGTGCTCCGCCTGTCATCTGAATTCCCGGGAGAACCTCTCCAGCACCGGTCCGCAGTGTGTCCTCTACGGCCACAGTGGGTGCAGGAGAGGCCCCCCCCTCCGGTCCTCCCAGCAGCAGTCCCTCCAAGCTCCATGGGCGTTGGAGCAGGAGGGATGGGAGGTGGAATGAATAGGCCCCAATCGGAACGTCCCCGGGCAGCCAGCAGGTTGTCCAGCCTGATGGACAAATCAATCAACTGGTCCAGCGTGGTGGTATGGTCCCGGCAAGCCAGCTCCCGGCGGACGTCCTCACGTAGACTACACCTGTAGTGGTCAATCAGGGCCCGCTCATTCCACCCCGATCCGGCGGCTAGAGTCCGGAACTCCAGAGCAAAGTCCTGAGCACTCCTCGTCTCCTGCCTCAGATGAAATAATCGCTCGCCCGCCGCCTTGCCCTCCGGGGAATGATCGAATACCGCCCGGAAGCGGCGAGCGAACTCTGGGTAGTTGTCCTTCGCTGAGTCTGGGCCCTCCCAGACGGCGTTGGCCCATTCCAGGGCTCTACCCGTGAGGCACGAGACGAGGACGCTCACCCTCTCTTCATCGGAGGGAGAGGGCCGGACGGTCGCCAGGTACAGGTCCAACTGGAGCAAAAACCCCTTGCACCCAGCGGCCATCCCATCGAACTCCCTGGGAGACATGATACGTATCCCGCTTGTACTGGGTTCGGTTGGATTCGGTAGGGGCGCAGGGTGATGACTCGGTCCTGGTGGGGTGGATGGAGCGACTCGCTCCCAGCTCTCCAATCGGGTCAGCACCTGGTCCATGGCCGTGCCCAGTCGCTGGAGGAGGCGGGCATGTTGGGAGACTTGTTCCTCCATTGAAAATGTTTCTGTCCCTGCTGACTCCATAAAGTGGTGCGGGATTCTGTCACGAGCGGGATGAACCATTTAAGGAGTGAGTCAAGCGCAGGAGACTGAAGTCCGTTGGAACAAACTTAATTTAATAATCCAATGGCAAGATCCATATATGGCTGAGAGCATAACAGTCAAAAAATGACTAAACGAAGCTCCGCTTAAAAGGCAGACGGGGCGCCTTCCGGCAACCCTAATGCCTATACAATAAACGTAACACCACACGTAACAAAGAACAATCCCGCACGAATCCTAGCTAAACACAGACAGACTAAATACCCCCCACTAATGACAAACACAAAACAGGTGCAATCACAAAACAGACATAACTAACAGACACTGAAACACAGATCGGTGGCAGCTAGTAGGCCGGCGACGACGACCGCCGAGCGCCGCTCGACCGAGGAGAGGCGCCACCTTCTGTGGATGTTGTGACACTGCCATGATGGATTTTCCACCATTTAGAATTTTGTGAAAAACACTTACAACGCTACTATTCTGGAACCAAATGACCCATCTGCGCAAAACTTGATATGTGGCATTTATGGACAAAGGCCTCTCAACGCTATATTTTCCAGACTAGTAACTAAAACAATATGGACACTATTGACCAATAAACATTCACGTGGGCGTGGTCTGGCAGATAAACGCATATAAATCAGTCAAGGATATCCGTATTGTCAGTGGTGTAAATTAAGTAAATATACTTTTAAGTACTACTTAAGTTGTTTTTTGGGGTATCTGTGCTTTACTTTACTATTTATATTTTTGACAACTTTTACTTTTACTCCACTACATTCCTAAAGAAAATAATGTACTTTTTACTCCTTACATTTTCCCTGACACAAAAGTACAGTTACATTTAGAATGCTCAAGCAGGACAGAATTATGGCACCTACAGTGAGGGGAAAAAAGTATTTGATCCCCTGCTGATTTTGTACGTTTGCCCAGTGACAAAGAAATGATCAGTCTATAATTTTAATGGTAGGTTTATTTGAACAGTGAAAGACAGAATAACAACAAAAGAATCCAGAAAAACGCATGTCAAAAATGTTATAAATTGATTTGCATTTTAATGAGGGAAATAAGTATTTGACCCCCTCTCAATCAGAAAGATTTCTGGCTCCCAGGTGTCTTTTATACAGGTAACGAGCTGAGATTAGGAACGCACCCTTAAAGGGAGTGCTCCTAATCTCAGTTTGTTACCTGTATAAAAGACACCTATCCACAGAATCAATCAATCAATCAGATTCCAAACTATCCACCATGGCCAAGACCAAAGAGCTCTCCAAGGATGTCAGGGACAAGATTGTAGACCTACACAAGGCTGGAATGGGCTACAAGATCATCGCCAAGCAGCTTGGTGAGAAGGTGACAACAGAAGAAATACAAAAGAACTGTCAATCTCCCTCGGCCTGGGGCTCCATGCAAGATCTCACCTCGTGGAGTTGCAATGATCATGAGAACGGTGAGGAATCAGCCCAGAACTACACGGGAGGATCTTGTCAATGATCTCAAGGCAGCTGGGACCATAGTCACCAAGAAAACAATTGGTAACACACTACGCCGTGAAGGACTGAAATCCTGCAGCGCCCGCAAGGTCCCCCTGCTCAAGAAAGCACATATACATGCCCGTCTGAAGTTTGCCAATGAACATCTGAATGATTCAGAGGACAACTGGTGAAAGTGTTGTGGTCAGATGAGATCAAAATGGAGCTCTTTGGCATCAACTCAACTCGCTGTGTTTGGAGGAGGAGGAATGCTGCCTTTGACCCCAAGAACACAATCTCCACCGTCAAACATGGAGGTGGAAACATTATGCTTTGGGGGTGTTTTTCTGCTAAGGGGACAGGACAACTTCACCGCATCAAAGGGACGATGGACGGGGCCACGTACCATCAAATCTTGGGTGAGAACCTCCTTCCCTCAGCCAGGGCATTGAAAATGGGTCGTGGATGGGTATTCCAGCATGACAATGACCCAAAACACACGGCCAAGGCAACAAAGGAGTGGCTCAAGAAGAAGTACATTAAGGTCCTGGAGTGGCCTAGCCAGTCTCCAGACCTTAATCCCATAGAAAATCTGTGGAGGGCGCTGAAGGTTCGAGTTGCCAAATGTCAGCCTCGAAACCTTAATGACTTGGAGAAGATCTGCAAAGAGGAGTGGGACAAAATCCCTCCTGAGATGTGTGCAAACCTGGTAGCCAACTTCAAAAAACGTCTGACCTATGTGATTGCCAACAAGGGTTTTGCCACCAAGTAATAAGTCATGTTTTGCAGAGGGGTCAAATACTTATTTCCCTCATTAAAATGCAAATCAATTTATAACATTTTTGACATGGGTTTTTCTGGATTTTTTTTGTTGTTATTCTGTTTCTCACTGTTCAAATAAACCTACCATTAAAATTATAGACTGATAATTTCTTTGTCAGTGGGCAAACGTACAAAATCAGCAGGGAAGCAAATACTTTTTTCCCTCACTGTATCAATATAACGCTTTGTCATCCATACTGCCTCTGATCTGGCGGACTCACAAAACACAACTACTGTGTTTGTTAATTATGCCTTAGTGTTGAAGTGTGCCCCTTTCTGTCCGTAATGAAAAATAATATGAAAATAGTGCCGTCCAGTTTGCTTAATATAAGGAATTTGATATATAGCATTTACTTTTACTTCATACTTTTACTCAAGTATGACGATTTAGTACTTTTTATACCACTGTACTTAAGTACATTTAAAACCAGATACTTTTAGACTTTTACTGAAGTAGTATTTTACTGGGTAACTTAACTCACTTTTACTTGAGTCATTTTCTGTTAAAGTTATCTTTACTTTTACTCAAGTATGACTATTGAGTACTTTTTCCACCACTGTGTATTGTAACAACATTTGGTACACATGTTGCAAATACTGTCAAGACTTAACATATGCAAGAACATGAATATCGACCTCAAGGTGGCGCTATAATGGGCACATGTTTATATCTCTTTGTCACGGCTGCCAGAATGATCGGACCAACGTGCAGCATGGTTGTAGTTCCACATCTTTTATTTATAGTGAAACGTTGCAATACACCAAATACTGAAATACAAAAAACAACAAACCGTGACGCAGAGAGGAAAACACACTACTCACAAATTAACAACCCACAAACCCAAAAGGAAAAACACCCTACTTAAATATGATCTCCAGTCAGAGGCAACAAGGACCAGCTGCCTCCAATTGGAGATCAACCCAAAAAAAACAACAACATAGAAATAGAAAACCTAGAACACAAAACCTAGAAATAGAAAACCAGAAAACCAACCAAACACCCCCTGTCACGCCCTGACCCATCTACTGTAGAAAATGACCTCTTACAAGGGTCAGGACGTGACACTCTTGATTTGTTTGACTTAGAGTGATGGAATTTGGCACAGATGCTCAGGGATATTTTGTATTTATTAGGGATCTGTCACGTCCTGGCCAGTATAAGGGTTAATTAGTATTGTAGTTTGGTCAGGACGTGGCAGAGGGTATTTGTTTTATGTGGTTCAGGGTGGTGTGTTTGTTAAAAGGGTGTTTGATTTAGTATTTCTGGGGTTTTGGTTTATGGTCTAGGTTTATGTATTTCTATGTGGAGTCTAGTGAGTGTATTTCTATGGTTGATTAATTGGGGTTGGGACTCTCAATTGAAGACAGGTGTTTTCTCTTTGCCTTTGATTGAGAGTCCCATATATTGGGGTGTGTTTGTTTGTGATTCGTGGGAGATTGTTCTGAGCTTAGCCTTGTGCCTAGCCAGACTGTTTTGTTGTTCGTGGTTTCGTTTCGTTTTGGAGTGTTCATTTTGATTTAATAAATGTTCAAAATGAACAACCGCATGCCTGCTGCGTTTTGGTCCTCCTTCACCGACGACAACCGTGACAGGATCCCTAACTAACCCACGCAATATCTAAGACACCACTAGCCCGATTTTGTCGAAACTTGGGTGAATGATGAATCTTGCCATACTGATCCGGCATTTACAAAATTAGTAGTCAACTGTACATACGTTAGTCACACGTGATATCTCAGTCACCATTTTGATACACTGATTGGCCCAAGAGGACCAGTGTAGGCCATCATTGTAAATAATAATTTGTTCTTAACTGACTTGGCCTAGTTACATAAAGGTTAAATAAAAATATCCATGCAGCACCACGCACATTCAGAAAAGCACCCCTCAGCCTCAGACGATGCCCTTCTGGAGGCATGCAATCATAATACCCTAATGTAGTACTATTTGCCTACTAGCCAATAAAGTGCATGATCCGTGCAACTCGTCATTCCAACATTTTTGGAAAATTTAATTCATCCTTCATTCAGTTCAGTCAGTCAGTATGTCATCCATTCTGTCATTTGTCTGAGTTGCAATAGGAACTAAATCAAAGAGAATAAAAATGTCTTATCCATTTCTTTAATGAATTCAAAATTATCAAAATTCTCCAAAGTTCTTAAGCCTATCACTTTAATAATTCAATGCTTAATTTAGGCCTACCCAAATAAAAAATAGTTATTCAACTTGTAGGCATTGCAATTTAGGATATAATTTTGGGTACTGGTGTCTTGCGGGATAATTTTAGAACTCTATTTGTATTTTATAACCGTTTTTAATATAGGGCTCCCCTTAAAAGAGACCCTAGCTCACAGGCCTCTAAATATAGCCTCTAAATACATTTTAAACAAAATAATTGAAGAAGCACTGGCTGAGAGGGAAAACAGATCTGGTAATAAGAATAGGCTATAGATACTGTAGTCTTGACCATTTAGGACCCCTTGGCTATTTCGCTCAGGACAGGTTATAGCCAAGACTTAATCAATATTTTGTTTTGTCTCATTAATTTATATGGATATAGCCTCTGCGTGATGGGGTTGTGCAATGCAAATGGCTATAACAAGTCTACATACAGAGCGGAATTCATTAATACAACCGTCAAAATGCCTAGTATAAGGCCTACAGCCCGTCTTCCCAAATACTGGAAAAAGTGTGATTCATTGGTTTACATGATCACCACAATAGCCCCACGCGTCTATAAAAATAAATTATGCAATTATATGGCCATTAAATAACACACAACAGAATGGCATATTTAGATAGTGGAATAGGCATAGCCTAAATCATATTTACTTTCTATTTGGCAGCTCAGGCGGTTATTCTAGACAAGGCTCTTCTGTGTCTTTATCCTTCTCACACAAGTCATTTGCTGAAGGCTCAAGCCTTCAGGGCTCCCAAGTGGCACAGCGGTCTAAGGTACTGCATCTCAGTGCTAGAGGCATCACTAAAAACACCCTGGTTCAAATCCAGGCTGTATCACAACCGGCCGGGATTGGGTGTCCCATAGGGCGGCGCACAATTGGCCCAGGTTTGGCCGGTGTAGGCCGTTGTTGTAAATAAGAATTTGTTCTTAACTGACTTGCCTAGTTTAGTAAAGGTTAAAAACTTTTTTTTTTTAAATATACTACAGTACATTATCTACTGGTATAACGTTGTTGTTGAATGCAGTTCTAAAACAAGCTCTAGACTTTTATTTTGGAAATGAAACCGGAAGCTGCAAAGCAACTCTAACATCTTGGCTAGAGTTGCTTGATTGACTAGCTAACTTCGACTAGCTACATTCGGTTCACATATTTTGCAGATACCACATTATTGACAAAAGTTTGCACAGATAAAAAATATTGTAATCGAGTAAAGGGAGACGTAAAGTAAGAATTTAACGTGTAAATGTTCATTCATAGTCGTAACATAGGGTTTACAGATCTATTTTAACATTTACGTTTCATTTTATGTTTCACTATATTGGATCACTCCAATATATTGGTATCACTCCATGGCAGAAGGATACATCCGAGGTGAGGATTTACAGATTTACTCACGTGTACACCTGTCTCATGGCTGGGGTCCGCCCCTATATTTAGACCCCATGGCCGTGACACAAGTTGTCTTCATTTTCTCGCGGAAGTCTGTATGGTTTGAGGTACAAACTTATGAAAGTTCACTTTGTAAGTCACTGGTAAGTGTAATATCATGTGTGGAAGTATACTCACTGGCAGTTTGTAGCCTGGAGCAGCTGGCCACATGGCCAGCCCCTCCTCTTGGAGTGCTCCACTCGCTGCACAGGGTTAATCTGTATCTTCCGCCCGTGGTTTGTCGTACTTGTGTTTCGTTAATGTTACACTACGACTGTGTGCATCCATTAGTATGGTGGCTCTTGCTGCCACAAACTGTAATTTACCTTACACAACTTGCCAACTGGCTTTTTCTATGTGTGTGTTGTGAATTGCTTTAACTGCACCTTAGGTGCGGGTTCTCTGCTAATTACCCTGCAGGTATTTTTTTCTTGTTCTTTCCCCTTCAGAGTGTAAGAATATCGTGGTGGGCTTTCCACTACGTTGAGACATTAACTTTGGAGTTCCTTAACTGAATTACTCCATCATATGATGCTGTTTTAACTGCTTGGATATTAAACCGGCTAGGTATAATTGCAGTTGGCGTAAACAAAAAACAGATAAATCAAATCCATTACCTGGTTGCTGTTTTTTTTGTCTGCCTGCTTTTCCCACACGGGTCTTCCATATTTTTTGCAGAGGTACTGGGTAATTTATCCCTCACCGGGTTCCTGTTCCTCCAAGCAGGTCACGACATAAGCTCTCCCAGGGCGTCGGACCCCTGCTCCATGGCCTTGTTGGCTTGGCTGAGCTTATGGCTTCACTTTGTGAGAGGTGATGGTGGCATCCCCCCTGGGATGTATGCACTGCCCCTTGTGTATGCACTGCCTGGGATTGAGCCACGCGGAGAGGGTGGTAGAGCGCCCTACCGGATGTCTGTTCTGTGTGGTGTTCTCAGAACGCCTGCGCCTGTTGCGATTGGAGGCCATGCGCGAGTGGGTCGGCCAGGCTTTGGTTCAGGCTGGGGACGAGCTCCCTCCCTCAGGAGTGGTGCGCCAGCGAGCTGTTAGTCCCTCTACTGGGCCCAGTACCCCTCCCAGGAAGCTTGGCCGGAGCCACCGCAGGCAGAGCCCATCTGCTGCTAGTCCTGGACGGGGACAAGAGTCGGACAGCTGGGACCACCTTGAACGGAGGGTGCATGCCCTGTGTCAGGAGGTTGATAGCTTCGATGGCGACGACACCTGTTCCCTGTTGGCCAGTGATTGGCAGTTCCTGGGGGACGATGCTGGCACTGTTCATCACCGTGAGCGGGGCTACCAGACTGACACGCCATCAGAAGCCGGCAGCGGGGCTTCATCGCCCCCAGCGGCTCGAGAGGTTATGAGGAGCCTACTCACTCGGGTAGCCACTGCACTGGACATCAAATTGGTGGACAGTGATGACTCTCCATCTGTCCCCATCTCTGCTGAGTTCCGCGAGGTCTTGCAGGAGAGCTGGGCCTCTGCCAGGGGGCGCTTCCAATTCAAAAGCAGACATTGGACCATGGAGTTATGTTGCATGTGCAGAGTCACTCGGCCTCCGGGAGTACCCGACCATGGACACCATGATAGCTTCCTTGGTCCTCCCGGACCTGGACCCGCGACTGAAGCCGGGACCCTCCAGAGTTTTTGATGCGGACTTGAAAGCCACATATGGGACCTTCTGCTCTCTTGGCCACCTTACCAACGCAGCCAAGGCCTACCTGCAGACTCTGTTGCCCCGGCTGCAGGAGGGCACATAGGCGCTTCTTCAGGAAGCGATGGAGGTGTCTAGCCTGCTGTCCCTGCTCCAGAGGGATGTGGCCCATGGCGCAGGTGGTTACCTCCCAGCACCATCTCTGGCTGGCCCAATCCCATCTGCCAGCTGCTCTCCAGAGCACATTTGCCACTCTCCCCATCACCCCAGGTCTGACATTTGGCCCAGGGGTTGATGACATTCTGGAGTGGACCGATAAGGTTCGTAGGGACTAGGAGACCACGAGACGGTTCATACCGCCTCCTCAGGCCCGGGTCCAAGGCAGAAGGACCGTCGCCACCCACCTGCACCCAAATGACAGTGGGATCCTTCTCCTGCCCCATCGCCTCGTGCTGAGGGACGACAGCAGGGAGGGGCACAGTGTGCGATGGAAGAACAACCTGTCAACCGTCACTGCCATAGGGACGTGTCTGGGAGACCCAGGCACTCAGGGCTCCAGAGGAGAGGCGGGCCCTGGCAGGACCCCTGACACACCCTTCCCCGGCCTCGGCCGCTTCTCCCGGTCTCAAAGGGCAAAGTGGGAGGAGGGTGTGGAGTTCCCCTGGGTGTTGTCCATAATGCTTGAAAGGGCTACCGACTCTAATTCCACGGTGGCTGACCCCCTGAAGAAAACCCTGCGGCTGGAAATCTCCTAACTCCTGGACAATGGTGTCATCCGCAGGATCGAGACATCAGAATGGCTAGGTGGGTTCTACTTATTTTGTGGTTCCAAAAAGAGACAGAGGGTTTCGATGGTTCTCGACCTACGCAACCTCAATGAGTACTTGAAGGTACTGAGGTTCCACATACTGTCCCCAGCCCACGTTTTGCAGGCCGTGTCCAGGGACCAGTGGTTTGGGATGCTGGACCTGAGGGATGCGTACTTTCATGTTCCTGTTCACCCAGGTCATTGGCAGTACCTCCGATTCACTTTTGAAGGAACGGCTTACGAATTCATGGTTCTTCCTTCGGTCTCCCCTTGGCACCCCGCACTTTCACAAAGTGCATGGACACTGTCCTGGCACCTCTCACATCCCGAGGATTGTTGATCCTCAATTACCTGGACGATTGGCTGATTTGTGCCCAATGAAGGCCACCCAGAGGGTGGCCTTCATTGGCATGGAACTGGACTCAGTCCTCATGAGAGCACGCCTACCCACCAGAAGGGTTCAGGCGATCTTATCTTACCTCGACCACCTTCGGCAGGGGTGGGTGGTATCTGCCCTGACAATGCGTGTTGGGCTTGCTGACCACGGCCTCGTTGCTGATTCCCCTGGGCCTGCTCCATCTCCGGCCTTTTCAACAGTGGTTCAACTCCCACCGGCTGCACCCAAAGCGCCACCGTCACCGCCAGCTGCGGGTGACCGCACAGTGCCTCAGGGCATTGTTGAGGTGGCGCTGTCGCTCCTTTCTCTCAGGGGATGGAGATGCTGAGGATCTGCCGCCGGGAGCTGGTCAGCACAGACACCTTCCAGATCGGCTGAGGGGATGTGACCAAGGGCAGGTTGGCCAGAGGCTGTTTGCTACCTCCTTGGAGTGGCAGGCACATCAATACATTAGAGCTCCGAGCTGTACTGCTATCCCTACGGTCTTTCCTTCCACATATGTCCAGGTGAGAATGGTGGTGGCTTACATCAACCATCAGGGTGGACTGAGGTCCCACCACCTCCATCTTATGGCACAGGAGCTTCTTCTCTGGGCTCAGGGATGTCTAGCGTCTCTACGCGCAGCGCACGTACCTGGCATCCTGAATGTGGCAGCGAATATGCTCTTGAGGGAGGGACCACCACCTTGGGACTGGAGCCTACATCCCCAGGGGGTGCAGCACCTGTGGGACAAGTTCGGGAGGGTGCAGGTGGACCTGTTTGCAATGCACACTGGACATCTGGGCTTGGATGCTCTGGCTCACGATTGGCCAGGGCTGGAGCTTTACGCATTCCCCCCTTTTCCCCTGATCCAGGCTGTGCAGGACAGGACCATGATGCTGGTAGCCCCATACTGGCCCAGATGACCCTGGTTCAGCCTTCTCCTGTCCCTGTTGTCTGGGACACCTTGGCAACTGCCCCTGAGACCCGACCTGCTGTCTCAGACCGGGGGAACTCTGTGGTATCCGAGACCGCACCTCCTCAGTCTGTGGGCTTGGCCGCTGAACGGCACCAATGGTCCATGTTAGGACTACAGGAGGGCATAATGAACACCATGCAGAACGCAAGGGCCTACAGTTACACTGGCGGTTGTTCTGCTCTTGGTGCACTGGTATTGAGGTTGTGCCCGAGTCATGTGGGGTGCAGTATGTCCTTCAATACCTGCAGTCTCGCTTGGATGAGGACTTGGCAGAATCTACACCGAGAAGGTATTTGGCCGCTATATCGGCCTGCCATGTGGGGTGGATGGACAGGCCAGTGGGGCGTCATCCCTTGGTCTCCAGGTTTATGAAGGGGGTTTGTCGCCTACGTCCAGCTAGGACCCGCTCAATGGCAAGCTGGGATCTGGATGTGGTCTTGGCAGCTTTGGCAAATCCGCCTTTCGAACCGTTGGAGTCTGCCTCCCTGAAACACCTCTCTATGAAGGTGGCTTTTTTGGTAGAATTTACTTCCATGAAGAGGGTGGGTGAGCTCCATGCTCTTTTGGTAAGTTCTGAGTGCTACCGGATGGACCCTGGTGGGAGGAGTATATCTCTTCGCCCCAACCGTTCATTCCTCCCGAAGGTCTGTCAGACAGGCATGTGAACATCTCTTTAATCCTGTCTGCTTACGACCCCCCAGCAGTGGCGGGGGAGTCTGGCCCTCCCTCCGGCATGCTGTGCCCTGTGCGGGCACTGGCTGCCTATGAGGAGCGGACACGGTCAGTGAGAACAACAGACCAGCTCTTTGTCTGCTATGGTGAGAGAGTCCAGGGGGCTGGGCCATCAAAGCAGAGGCTCTCTCACTGGATCGGGGACACGATTATGACAGCATACCGCTTGGCTGGCAGGCCAGTGCTGGGATCTGTGGTGGCACATTCAACACGAGGTGTGGCTGCTTCCTTGGCTCTACTGAGAGGAGTGCCCCTCACTGATATTTGTGCTGCGTCCAGCTGGGTAAATGTGGAACCTCCCTATCGGGTAAATGTGTAAACCTCCCTCTGCGGTTGGTACAGCGGTCCTGGGCGTTGCCTCCCCTTCCGGGGACTGTGCCGAGACCCCCCCTTCCACATTGATGGCCCCTGTGTCTCGATCCCGTGCTGGGACTTTGCCGCTGGCTGGCCAGGTCCCTCTAGCACCGACTAAATCTGGTACGGGTATACCAATATATTGGAGTGATCCTATATAGTAAAACATAACGGTTACACATGTAACCACGGTTATGTGAGCTATATGGATCACTCCAATCCTCTACGGTGCTAGAGGCGCCTCAAAAATGATGTAGAGAACGTGTGTCGCGGCCATTGGGTCTATATATAGGGCCGGACCCCATCCATGACACAGGTGTACACGGGAGTAAATCTGTAAATCCTCACCTCGGATGTATCCCTCCGGCGCAGAGTGATACCAATATATTCGACTGATCCATATAGCTCATATAACCGTGGTTACATAAGTAACCTTCGTTTCACGCATGGCTTTTCTTACGATTCTAATCATTTACGTATAGATTTTGTTACAATCCTAACGATATGTATGTTCAACCTTTTGGCAAGTATCTGACTCCATATGTGTGCATCGTTGATACAGACCGGCAGGGAGAAACGTTAGTCAGATACTAGACAGTAGATGCTCGCTACTACCATTGGTTATTACCAAAGACAGTACAGTTTAGAAAATGCTACTACCTAGCGGCTACGAGTACACACTGCATGGGAAGGGAGGGAGCCCCCTGAAGTGGGCAGGGCAAACGTTAGCTACGTCACGTCTTGATTTGGGGCGAGGGCTTGCAGGAGATTGAATAGGAAGGTGGCAGAGACGCTGTGAATATTAACTTTTTTTTATCGATATAACCACACAACCAAAGTATATTACAATACAGAAGGGTTTCACGCATATTTGTGAGGATATATCACCGGAAGAAGATGGGTAGCTGCCTTACAGTTGGACCAAATGAAGCCGTGGTTGTTTCTGGTAGGTGTCCTCCCTGCATGCTAGCTAGCCAACAAAATGCTTAATTGTTATTAATGTATGGTTATTTTGTTAACCTGTTCGTTTACCAAGTGTTTTCAGTTCATGTATAGCTAACGTTAGCTAGTTAATGAAACGGTAATTGCGTTGCTTTTGCTCGATGGATAAACATAAATCATGTCGCTTCTCTAACGTTAGCTAGTTGTTACTAGCCCTTGATAATGTCTCTAGGTTATATCACATTACACATTAAGAGTCATTGGACGAAGGCGTCTTCTGTGGGGGAGTTTTATCTGTAGGGGCAAGTTTTATTGTCTGTGTAGTTTTGTTTGGAGCACCGCTCAGTCTGAACATTAACACACATTGCTTGCAGTATGATTTGTGAAGCATAAGGACCTTATCTTTCATATCAGAGAAACCATTCTAAAAAAAAAAAAAAAAATGTTACATTGATACACACCTTTTATAGGGTTAGTGTTCCCACACAGCTATATTTCCGTGTTTACTGTTTACGGAAGACAGAGGGACCACCTGTACTAATTAGCTATATAGCATGCTCCGAACACCTGTGTGTAACCGAAGAAGGCCGCCATAAACGTGTTGCCGGTTGCAACATACTGTCTGTCGTCTGCAACTGTAATAAAGCCAGTTAAAACAGTATACGTTAAGTGTGTATGTTTTTAGAACCGTATCACAATTGAGAATCAATAGATGGAGTGTTTGGCTGCCAGGGCCAGTCTACCTCTGAAAATAACATACTCCGCAAAAAAGAAAAGTCTCACTATCAACTGCTTTTATTTTCCAGCAAACTTAAAATGTGTAGATATTTGTATGAACATAAGATTCAACAACTGAAACATAAACTGAACAAGTTCCACAGACATGTGACTAACAGAAATGGAATAATGTGTCCCTGAACAAAGGGGGGGAGTCAAAATTAAAAGTAAGTCAGTATCTGGTGTGGCCACCAGCTGCATTAAGTACTGCAGTGCATCTCCTCCTCATGGACTGCACCAGATTTGCCAGTTCTTGCTGTGAGATGTTACCCCACTCTTCCACCAAGGCACCTGCAAGTTCCCAGACATTTCTGGGGGGGAATGGCCCTAGCCCTCACCCTCTGATCCAACAGGTCCCAGACATGCTCAATGGGATTGAGATCCGGGCTCTTTGCTAGCCATGGCAGAACACTGACATTCCTTGTCTTGCAGGAAATCACGCACAGAATGAGCAGTATGGCTGGTGGCATTGTCATGCTGGAGGGTCATGTCAGGATGATCCTGCAGGAAAGGTACCACATGAGGGAGGAGGATGTCTTCTCCTGTAACGCACAGCGTTGAGATTGCCTGCAATGACAACAAGCTCAGTCCGATGATGCTGTGACACACCTCCCTAGACCATGACAGACCCTCCACCTCCAAATTGACCCCACTCCAGAGTACAGGCCTCGGTGTAACGATCATTCCTTCGACGATAAATGCGAATCCAACCATCACCCCTGGTGAGACAAAACCGCAACTCGTCAGTGAGGAACACTTTTTGCCAGTCCTGTCTGGTCCAGCGACGGTGGGTTTATGCCCACAGGCGATATTGTTGCCGGTGATGTCTAGTGAGGACCTGCCTTACAACAGGCCTACAAGCCCTCAGTCCAGCCTCTCTCAGCCTATTGCGGACAGTCTGAGCACTGATGGAGGCATTGTGCCTTCCTGGTGTAACTTGGGCAGTTGTTGTTGCCATCCTGTACGTGTCCCGCAGTTGTGATGTTTGGATGTACCGATCCTGTGCAGGTGTTGTTACACATGGTCTGCCACTGCGAGGATGATCAGCTGTCCGTCCTGTCTCCCTGTAGCGCTGTCTTAGTCGTCTCACAGTACGGACATGGCAATTTATTGCCCTGGCCACGTCTACAGTCCTCATACCTCCTTGCAGCATGCCTAAGGCACGTTCACGCAGATGAGCAGGGACCCTGGGCATCTTTCTTTTGGTGTTTTTCAGAGTCAGTAGAAAGGCCTCTTTAGTGTTCTAAGTTTTCATAACTGTGACCTTAACCTGTTTGGTATAGGGGGCAGTATTGAGAATTTTGGAAAAAATATGTTCCCATTTTTAACTGCCTCCTACACCAACTCAGAAGCTAGAATATGCATATTATTGTTCAGGTTTGGATAGAAAACACTCTGAATTTTCTAAAACTGTTTGAATGGTGTCTGTGAGTATAACAGAACTCCTATGGCAGGCAAAAACCTGACAAGGTTTCAAGCAGGAAGTACCCTGTCTGACAAGGAGTCGTGCGTCTTACCTCTTTTTATTGAAAAGTAAGGATCTTAGCTGTAACGTGACAATTCCCAGGGCTCCAATAGGCTCTCAGAGCCCGCGAAATAACTGAAGGTTTACGAGGGAGCCTCAGGTTGAAATATATTATCGCCTTTTGTAAGTGGATGCTCGGAGGACCTTTCAATGATGCGCGTGCATGAGTCGCTTCTGAGGAGAAATTTTATTCGGCTGTTTAGGCTCAATGCATACTCCCGGTCGGAATATTATCACTTCTCTACGACATAAATGGCATAAAAATTGGTTTTAAACAGCGGTTGACATGCTTCGAAGTACGGTAATGGAATATTTAGACATTTTTGACACGCCAATGCGCCATGCGCGACACCGTGAAGAAGCATTCTAGAACTCACGAACAAAACGTCGCTGTTTGGATATAACGATGGATTATTTGGGACCAAACCAACATTTGTTATTGAAGTAGAAGTCCTGGCAGTGTATTCTGATGAAGAACAAGCAAGGTAAGAACATCTTTCTTATAGGAAATGTGATTTTGGTGGATGCTGACCTGGGTGGGTATCTAAATAGCTAGCCCTGTAATGCCGGGCTATGTACTTAGATTATTGCAAAATGTGCTTCATCCGAAAAGCTATTTTAAAATCGGACATATCGAGTGCATAGAGGGGTAATGTATCTATAATTCTTAAAATAATTGTTATGCTTTTTGTGAACGTTTATCGTGAGTAATTTAGCAAACTGTTAGTAAATTCACCGGAAGTTTGCGGTGGTTATGCTTTTTCTGAATGTCACATGCTAATGCTGGTTTTTGATATAAATATGAACTTGATTGAACAGACATGCATGTATTGTATAACACAATGTCCTAGGTGTGTCATCTGATGAAGATTATAAAAGGTTAGTGCTGCATTTAGCTGTGGTTTGGGTTTATGTGACATGATATGCTAGCTTGAAAAATGGGTGTCTGATTTTTTCTGGCTGGGTACTCTGCTGACATAATCTAATGTTTTGCTTTCGTTGTAAAGCCTTTTTGAAATCGGACAGTGGGGTTAGATTAACGAGATTCTTGTCTTTAAATAGCTGTGAAATAGTCATATGTTTGAGAAATTGAAGTTATAGCATTTCTAACGATTCAAAAATCGCGCCACTGGATTTCAGTGGCTGTTACGTAGGTGGGACGAGTTCGTCCCACATGTACTAGAGAGGTTAATTGCCTACCGTCTGTAAGCTGTTAGTGTCTAACGGCCGATCCACAGGTGCATGTTCATTAATTGTTTATGGTTCATTGAACAAGCATGGAAAACAGTGTTTAAACCCTTTACAATGAAGATCTGTCAAGTTATTTGGATTTTTACGAATTGTCTTTGAAAGACAGGGTGCTGAAAAAGGGACGTTTCTTTTTTTGCAGAGTTTATAAGGTCCTTGGACCTTAAGGAGCCTAACTTCACTGTTACTTCTTAAGAGTACACCTTGGGCTAGGTTGTTACCAGCTGGTTAACCAACCTGGTGTCAGAGCATTTCGTATTGTTCTGTACGTAAATATGAGATACCATTTAGTATGATATGTTTCGTATGGTAAAGTGGAGGCTCCTCATTGGAGGAAGGGGAGGACCATCCTCAGTGAATTTAATAAAAACAAAATATTGAAACATTTAAAAAGTTGTCATTTCTTTAGATAAAACTATAGCAAATGTCTTAACTTCACCATAATTGTTTAAAACACACTGTTTTGCAATGAAGGTCTAAAGTTGCCTCAGCAGCACTCTCTAGGGTCACACGAAGCTGTAGCTGGAGGACAGCTAGCTTCTGTCCTCCTCTGGGCACATTGACTTCAATAAAAAATCCAGGAGGCTCTTGGTTCTCACCCCCTTCCATAGACTTACACAGTAATTATGACAACTTCCTGAGGACATCCTCCAACCTATCAGAGCTCTTGCAGCATGAATTGACATGTTGTCCACCCAATCAAAGGATCAGAGAATTAATCTAGTACTGAAAGCATAAACTAAAGCTAGCTAGCACAGCATAAAAGGTGGTGAGTAGTTGACTCAAAGACAATTGTTAAACAGTTTTGAACAAATGTATTTCTTCCAAATTTTAAGGAGATGTAAGAGAGAGCTAGCTATATTTGGTTGTATTTTTTTAAATGTTTATTTAGCTAGCTGAATGCCAACAGCTAATTTAGCCTATTCAAACACCTGACTCAAACAGACAGGGATGTTATGTTAGCTAGCTGGCTATGGCTATCCAAAACTGGAACTCTAACAGGTCAAGCTTTTGGTTTAATTAATTTATTGCCACCGGGGTCTGCCGGTGTGACTGTTAAACTGCGTTCTAACTGTACACTACTGCATGATTATAGCGGGTTTACTAACCCATTAGTTCCAGTAACTAGGTTGACTGTGAGGTGACAACGATATAGGCTCTGCGTAGTGATTAGCAGTTATGATATAGTTTGGCTTGGAAAGGTTTTTTCACCTGGTCACAGACAGCTTATCTGTGGTGGACTGAAGTCCACAAGCGAAAGGAAAAGGTGAGAGGAGGAGAGCGCGTATATGGTTGCGAGATGGAATGAGATATATATATATTATATATATAATATATAATATGAGGTTGACCGATGAATCGCAATGGCCGATCAATTAGGGCCGATTTCACATTTTCATAACAATCGAAAATCTGTATTTTTGGACGCCGATTTGGCCAATGTTAATAAAAATGTATTTAAAAAAAAATATATATATTTAATTTTTTAGACCTTTATTTAACTAGACAAGTCAGTTAAGAACATTCTTATTTTCAATGACGGCCTAGGAACGGTGGGTTAACTGCCTTGTTCAGGGGCAGAACGACAGATTTTTACCTTGTCAGCTCGGGGATTCAATCTTGCAACCTTACGGTTAACTAGTCCAATGCTCTAACCTGTTTTACATTGCACTCCACGAGGAGCCTGCCTGTTACGCGAATGCAGTAAGAAGCTAAGGTAAGTTGCTAGCTAGCATTAAACTTATCTTATAAAAAACAATCAATCATAATCAGTAGTTAACTACACATGGTTGATGATATTACTAGTTTCTCTAGCCTGTCCTGCGTTGCATATAATCGCTTAGGTACACGTTGCTCCAACCATAAACATCAATGCCTTTCTTAAAATCAATACACAAGTATATATTTTTAAACCTGCATATTTAGTTAATATTGCCTGCTAACATGAATTTCTTTTAACTAGGGAAAATGTGTCACCTCTGAAACAGAGTCAGGGTATATGCAGCAGTTTGGGCCGCCTGGCTCGTTGCAAACTGTGTGAATACTATTTCTTCCTAACAAAGACTGCCAACTTCGCCAAACAGGGGGATGATTTAACAAAAAAAATTGCGAAAAAAGCACAATCGTTGCACGACTGTACCTAACCATAAACATCAATGCCTTTCTTAAAATCAATACACAGAAGTATATATTTTTAAACCTGCATATTTAGCTAAAAGAAATCCAGGTTAGCAGGCAATATTAACCAGGTGAAATTGTGTCATTTTGCGTTCATTACACGCAGAGTCAGGGTATATGCAACGGTTTGGGCCGCCTGGCTCGTTGCGAACTAATTTGCCAGAATTTTACGTAATTATGACAACATTGAAGGTTGTGCAATGTAACAGGAATATTTAGATTTAGGGATGCCACCCATTAGATAAAATACGGAACGGTTCCGTATTTCACTGACAGGAAAAACGTTTTGTTTTCGAGATGATAGTTTCCGGATTCTACCATATTAATGACCTAAGGCTCGTATTTCTGTGTGTTATTATGTTATAATTAAGTCTATGATTTGACTCAGTCTGACTGAGCGATGGTAGGCAGCAGCAGGCTCGTAAGCGTTCATTCAAACAGCACTTTCGTGCGTTTGCCAGCAGCCCTTCGCAATGCATTGCGCTGTTTATGACTTCAAGCCTGTCAACTCCCAAGATTAGGCTGGTGTAACCGATGTGAAATGGATAGCTAGTTAGCCGGGTGCGCGCTAATAGAGTTTCAAACGTCACTCGCTCTGAGACTTGGAGTAGTTTTTCCCCTTGCTCTGCATGGGTAACGCTGCTTCGAGGGTGGCTGTTGTCGATGTGTTCCTGGTTCGAGCCCAGGTAGGAGCGAGGAGAGGGACGGAAGCTATACTGTTACACTGGCAATACTAAAGTGCCTATAAGAACATCTAATAGTCAAAGGTATATGAAATACAAATCGTATAGAGAGAGAGAGAGTCCTATAATTCTTATAATAACTACAACCTAAAACTTCTTACCTGGGAATATTGAAGACTCATGTTAAAAGGAACCACCAGCTTTCATATGTTCTCATGTTCTGATCAAGGAACTTAAACGTTAGCTTTTTTACATGGCACATATTGCACTTTTACTTTCTTCTCCAACACTTTGTTTTTGCATTCTTTAAACCAAATTGAACATGTTTCATTATTTATTTGAGGCTAAATTGATTTTATTGATGTATTATAGTAAGTTAAAATAAGTGTTCATTCAGTACTGTTGTAATTGTCATTATTACAAATAAAAAAAAATCGGCCGATTTAATTGGTATCGGCTTTTTTTGGTCCTCCAATAATCGGTATCGGCGTTAAAATCATAATCTGTCGACCTCTAATAAATATATATATACGTACGTACACACACACACACACACACACACACGGAGCAAAGTGATCATGCTCTTTTTATATGGCTGCTATGAAAGTGAACTGTGTTTGCGTGTGATCAGGGGTGTATTCATTCCAAATCTGTTGAAAAAAGCTCCTTAAACGAAAGCAGAAGGAACGGGGATAAACATACCTGAATTTGTCCAATGAACTCATGTGCCAATGTTGGACTAGTGATTACACCCTACATCAGCTAGATGCAGGCAAGAATGTGCAAGGAGGTATTGAATGTGTCACTGTCATCTTGATTACTCAATTCTCTCGACATGTGCACCTACATTGTAAACTTTTATTCATAGGCTAGGTTGTAGCAACCTCATGGTGAGTACAGGGGAAATTTTAGAATCATGCAGTAGCCTAAACCTATCAATGTTACATTGAGCTGGGTGAATGGAATGTGAATGAGTCATCCAATATGCTGTAATATAAATGTTATGCTCATACATAAAAAATAAAATAAAAAACAACTAAAACTATCTTAAGCGGCACCAACCGCCACTGGTATGGTATGTATTCATTTGTGGATGTCCATCACCCAATTCATAATGTTACGAATTACAATTTGTATTATATGTTACGAATTAGCAAAATATATTGTTATACAATATATTATGAATTTGAAAAACGTACAATGTTACGAATTCTAGCTAGGTGGCTAACTTTAGCTCGGCTAGGGGTTAGGGTTAAGATTAGTAGTTAGGTTAAAGGGTCAGGGTTAACTAAAAGGGTTCATGTTAGGGTTGGCTAACATGCTAAGTAGCTAAAAGTATTAAGTAGTTGAAAAGTTGCTAATTAGCTAACATGCTCAAAATAAATCACAAACAATTCACACAATGTAGTTATGAAACAATGAATGTGCACAAGTTGGCTGGAGAGTGCGCATTCTGGAGAGAGAAGTGCGTTGTGCAGCTGGGTGCATTGTCCATCTGACGTCTGCATTGGCCATGCAGCATTTACGGTGATATGGCCTCAGCAGAAGTCAGGGCATTCATACTTCTTGCACTTCACAGAGCAGTGAATGTGTGTTTACACAAGATCTACCGCCCCCACCTACCGTCAACCAATCATGTCAATGCGGAGCTATACAGAGCCCTCCGCATTGTTACAACATTTGGGAGGCGCATGGCGATACTGTACAGAGCTCGAATTGGCCTCTGCATTCCTCTGGAGAATCCGCAATTGTCAGACCCTCGATATGGAGCCTCCGCCCACATTTTTGGATGAAGCGTAAATTGGCTTTTAGTCTAGACCTCCGTAATGGATTAGTTCACTGAGATCGGCACACAAATATGTTTTAGTCGAGCAGTAACACACACAATCTCGGTCGACCAACAGCCTAACGACCGACCAGTCGACTAATTGGGGTCAGCCCTAAGCTAAATGATACCGACACTTCCATGTTTTGATTGGTTTTGTTACTACATCCTTAGCTATATGCACTGTAATAGGATCCTCACTTAGCTTCCAAGGCCAAGGGATTTCTGAGCTTGCAGGGAGATTATACACAAGGCTAGGTAATCATGTAGGCTACCCTTATAGAAGTTTTATGAGTAGCCTGACCATTTTACATTTGGCCCTGTAGTAACATAGCTAGTGCAGGGCAGCAAGACAAAGGACTTGTTGTGCTAACAACTAAGAAGGTCTCGGACAAGGGTGTCAACTGAGTATCAATAATGAATGCTGATGAATGATGGAAGTCTTTCCCCAATGGAAATCTTGTGCCACTGACTCACGCCTTGTCTGTTTCATTTCTCAGGTGCCTGTTGTGGCTCAGATGAGAAGACCTACATGGTGGGGGGCTGGGCCTGGGCCTGGTGGCTCATCACTGACATTCAAAGGTGAGACCATTGATGATGGCATAGACTGATAGAATTGTCTTCATCTATCAGCAGTTATGGGTTGTTTTCCTAATGGTCTGGAGGAGGCTTGTTTTATTTCTTCAATGGCTAAATAATCCTACACGTTTCTGTACAAATACTAAATTGGATAAAAGGGCTTCCTGAGGTTTAGAAACCCACTATTATTTATGAACATGGCTCCAACAGGTTATCCAACATCTTAGATTTCCACAATGATAGCCTATAATTCATTAATCACACCCATCTGCGGCCTGACAATCAGCTAGGAGGCTGTGCCACACTTTACTTACTGACCTACATTGTGTTAATGAGTTCTGGATGTTTCAATTGGAAACACTGCAAAGGACACTTGGCCTCACCTTCTTAACCTCTCTGGGCAAGCGTCCCACCTACTCAACAGCCAGTTGAATCCCGTGGCACGTTATTCAAATACCTTAGAAATGCTATTACTTCAATTTCTCAAACATATGACTATTTTACAGCATTTTAAAGACAAGACTCTCCTTTATCTAACCACACTGTCCGATTTCAAAAAGGCTTTACAACGAAAGCAAAACATTAGATTATGTCAGCAGAGTACCCAGCCAGAAATAATCAGACACCCATTTTTCAAGCTAGCATATAATGTCACATAAACCCAAACCACAGCTAAATGCAGCACTAACCTTTGATGATCTTCATCAGATGACAATCTTAGGACATTATGTTATACAATACATGCATGTCTGTTCAATCAAGTTCATATTTATATCAAAAACCAGCTTTTTACATTAGCAGGTGACTAGCATGTGACTAGCATTCCCACCGAACACTTCCAGTGAATTTACTAAATTACTCACGATAAACGTTCACAAAAAAACGTTTATCGTACAGAACTCCTCTATGCACTCGATATGTCCGATTTTAAAATAGCTTTTCGGTGAAAGCACATTTTGCAATATTCTAAGTAGATAGCCCGGCATCACAGGGCTAGCTATTTAGACACCCAGCAAGTTTAGTATTCACCAAAGTCAGATTTACTATAAGAAAAATGTTATTACCTTTGCTGTCTTCGTCAGAATGCACTCCCAGGACTTCTACTTCAATAACAAATGTTGGTTTGGTCCCAAATAATCCATTGTTATATTCAAATAGCGGCGTTTTGTTTGTGCATTCAAGACACTATCCGAAAGGGTAAATAAGGGTTACGAGCACGGCGCATTTCGTGACAAAAAAATTCTAAATATTCCATTACCGTACTTCGAAGCATGTCAACCGCTGTTTAAAATCAATTTTTATGCCACTTTTCTCGTAAAAAAGCGATAATATTCCGACCGGGAAATCGTTTTTTATTACAAAGAGAATGAAAGTAAAAGCATGCTATCCCCTCATGCACGAGCCTCAGTCTGATGGCCTTCTGATAGAGCACTTGCCAAACGCGCTAGTGTGTTTCAGCCTGGGCCTTGAATTACGTCATTCAGCTTTTTCCCGGGTTCTGAGAGCCTATGGGAGCCGTAGGAAGTGTCACGTCATGCCAGAGATCCCCTGTTTTTGTTAGAGATGATCAAGGAGGGCAAGAAATGGTCAGACAGGCCACTTCCTGTAAGGAATCTTCTCAGGTTTTGGCCTGCCAAATGATTTCTGTTATACTCACAGACACCATTCAAACAGTTTTAGAAACTTTAGGGTGTTTTCTATCCAAAGCCAATAATTATATGCATATTCTAGTTACTGGGCAGGAGTAGTAACCAGATTAAATCGGGTATGTTTTTTTATCCGGCCGTGCAAATACTGCCCCCTAGCCCCAACAGGTTAAACTACAGTACACATTCACTCTTCTGCCTTCTTTCCTGTGTGTCACTTGGCACAATTCTTAACCTTTTTCACTGTAGGTTAGGTGCTGTCCTCTGTTTATTAACTGACTGTAAGGCATTATCCCCAGGGTTTACATGAAAGCATGCAATGTTTTGTTTAGGTTTTCTTCAGGTTATATTTGGCAGGTTTGCTCAATAGCCAGTAACTAGTCTCGTCGTTTTGGCCGTGTGTCAAGGAAGTGTGTGGCAATAGAGGTAATACATCTCCAGAAACAATAAACGTTTCACTATAGAAATATTCCATGGCTGAAATGTCGCCATTGTGAAACTCCTCATGTGACTTCCCAGTAATATTTATTCAATGAGATATTTCAGCTGAGCCTCCAAATTATCCCATTACTTCTGCTCCAGATGTTTTGTCAGTGACAACATTGTCCCATAATACTGATGCCGAGCTTTTTTTCTCCTCTGCCTGTTAACTTCAGGATCGGTGGGTCCTTGCATCCATAGCTCTATGAATTTGAGTGGTTGCATTTCTACAGCCCCATCGCATAGCTTTAAGGTCTGCATTACTTAATACTGTTTTTCCTCATACAGGATTACACTGGAGATTATGACACTCCAACCTAAGTGTGAGGATGTTGAGACTGCTGAAGGGGTCGCCATCACTGTCACTGGGGTGGCACAGGTAAAAAATAAAATGCTGGAAAGAGACCAGTTAACACCATGATATGCCTCTGTCATTTGTCTCACAAAATGCGTTGTCAGTGAAAACAATGACAAGGTATCATTTTGTCAATTGTATCGAATTGACAACATTGAATTGGAAAATACAGTTGAAGTCGGAAGTTTACATACACTTAGGTTGGAGTCATTGAAACTCGTTTTTCAACCACCCCACAAATGTCTTGCTAACAAACTATAGTTTTGGCAAGTCGGTTAGGGCGTCTACTTTGTGCATGACACAAGTCATTTTTCCAACAATTGTTTAGAGACAGATTATTTCACTTATAATTCACTGTATCACAATTCCAGTGGGTCAGAAGTTTACATACATTAAGTTGACTGTGCCTTTAAATAGCTTGGAAAATTCCATAAAATGATGTCATGGCTTTAGAAGCTTCTGATAGGCTAATTGACATCATTTGAGTCAATTGGAGGTGTACCTGTGGATGTATTTCAAGGTCTACCTTCAAACTCATTGCCTCGTTGCTTGACATCATGGGAAAATCTAAAGAAATTAGCCAAGACATCAGAAAAAAAATGGTAGACCTCCGCAGGTCTGGTTCATCCTTGGGAGCAGTTTCTAAACACCTGAAGGTACCACGTTCATCTGTACAAACAATAGTATGCAAGTATAAACACTATGGGACCACGCAGCCGTCATACCGCTCAGGAAGGAGACATGTTCTGTCTCCTAGAGATGAACGTACTTTGGTGCGAAAAGTGCAAATCAATCCCAGAACAACAGCAAAGGACCTTGTGAAGATGCTGGAGGAAACGGGTACAAAAGTATCTATATCCACAGTAAAACGAATCCTATATCAACATAACCTGAAAGGCTGCTCAGCAAGGAAGAAGCCATTGCTCCAAAACCGCCATAAAAAAGCCAGACTGCGGTTTGCAACTACACATGGGGACAAAAATCGTACTTTTTGGAGAAATGTCCTCTGGTCTGATGAAACAAAAATAGAACTGTTTGGCCATAATGACCATCGTTATGTTTAGAGGAAAAAGGCGGAGGCTTGCAAGCCGAAGAACACCATCCCAACCGTGAAGCACGGGGGTGGCAGCATCATGTTGTGGGGGTGCTTTGCTGCAGGAGGGACTGGTGCACTTCACAAAATAGATGGCGTCATGGGGGGGGGGAAAATTATGTGGATATATTGAAGCAACATCTCAAGACATCAGTCAGGAAGTTAAAGCTTGGTCGCAAATGGGTCTTCCAAATGGACAATGACCCCAAGCATACTTCCAAAGTTGTAACAAAATGGCTTAAGGACAACAAAGTCAAGATATTGGAATGGCCATCACAAAGCCCTGACCTCAATCCTATAGAAAATTTGTGGGCAGAACTGAAAAAGTGTGTGCGAGCAAGGAGGCCTACAAACCTGACTCGGTTACACCAGCTCTGTCAGGAGGAATGGGCCAAAATTCACCCAACTTATTGTGGGAAGCTTGTGGAAGGCTACCTGAAATATTTGACCCAATTTAAAGGCAATGCTACCAAATACTAATTGAGTGTATGTAAACTTCTAACCCACTGGGAATGTGATGAAAAAAATAAAAGCTGAAATAAGTCATTCTCTCTACTATTATTCTGACATTTCACATTCTTAAAATAGTGGTGATCCTAACTGACCCAAGACAAGGAATTTTTACTAGGTTTACATTTCAGGAATTGTAAAAAAACGAGTTTAAATGTGTTTGGCTAAGGTTTATGTAAACTTCTGACTTCAACTGTCTTACTTATTTATAACTTTAACTGTTATTGATTTAATATCTCATTGTGGCATACCAGTTTACAACTGCTGCAGTAGCTACTCCATGTACTGTAAGCTCTTTTTATGTCAGAGGACAGGTTCTGTTCCGAGGTTGCAAAATACATTAATGTAAACCAAGGACTAAATCCTTGTGTAAACTAACTTCTAGCCATAGATCAAGTTAAAGCACAGTGATTCATATTTGCGCATGCAACCAGGCCACAGTCTCTTTCTAACCCTCTCCTTCATCTTTTCTCCAGATCAAAGTGATGACAGATCATGATCTTTTGGCAATTGCTTGCGAGCAGTTTTTGGGCAAATCCGTCCCGGAAATCAAGGGAGTGGTTTTGCAAACCTTGGAGGGACATTTACGCTCAATTCTAGGTGAGGAGAATCTTTCCAAAGTGAAAATTATCTTTGTCTATTATGGTCATCTGTTGATTTCAGTTGGTTGTTTTCAGCTTTGTTTTCTGTTAGCTGATGTAAATCAGTGGCTAAACCTCATTATACAACAGGTGGGTCAAATCCTGGATGTTGATTGGTTAAAACTGCATTCTAGCCAGTGTCTATTCCACAAGTGACCACCAGCTAAATGTATGACGTTGAAATGCCTATTTACTCTGTTCCATCTCACATCAGCCCAGCCAGGCAATTTATACATTTGATATCCACTATAAGAAGCATCTAGACATTATCTCCAATTTCTTTTAGACTAGCATATATTCTCAACAATGGAGATTTGTATAAACCTTGCTGTCTGTCTCTCCGACATTTGCAACATTGTTTCAATATTGAAATTCGATCTCCAGCTGTTCCATAGTAATGTCGGGACGAGAATGATGGGCAGGCAGCTTTTCTCAGCCAGTCGAAATCATGAATCAACTGCCATCATTTTTATTGATATACAGGTATACAAAGAAATGTCAATAGAAACCGAGGGAAAAAGTTAATCTAGTTTGCTGTCTTTCCAGCTTCAGTTTGAAGTGATTGTGTTAGCTGTGGTGTTGGCTAGCTTCTTTCAACAGCAGTGTCCTGGCGAGAGAGCACATTTTGTATGCCAGGCAAAATCAAACATCATTAGCTCACTGTTATGGATGCATCCAAATAAATGTCACTAGAAAACAGCTTAGACAAACGCAAATACAGCTACTTTGCTGTTATTCTGGCTGAACTGTTTGACGTGACTAAGTTAGCCATAGTTGACTAGCTAGTAAGCAAGGTAAGAATGTTGCCAGCCAGTATGGCATTGGAACATTTAGAACGAACGACTGGGTTGCGTCTATGTGTGTCCCGTGTGGCTCAGTTGGTAGAGCATGGTGTTTGCAATGCCAGGGTTGTGGGTTCGATTCCCACGGGGGACCAGTACGGAGAAAAAATGTATGAAATGTATGCATTCACTACTGTAAGTCGCTCTGGATAAGAGCGTCTGCTAAATGACTAAAATGTAAATGTCTATAGATACAGAACAAAAATACTTGACTGGGTCACGTCTCTGGCAACCAAACCGATAGAACAAACCACCAGCTGGCTTGGGTAGCAACCTTAGATATCTGTCGGGACTATATCTTGTGGAAGGATGAAACACTGGCTTCTCGGACATTATCGGGCATTATCACTTAAGCGTCCCACACACGTTAACTCAAAATGACACAATGACAAGGTTCCAGTTTAACAATGTTTACTCAACCGTATTAGCACAATACATGGTTTCCATTGCACTCAGGCCAGGTTCATCAACAATGAGACTCCTGCGCAGGCACACTAATAATGATAGCGCCGTAATAACAGAAATATAGGGGTTCTTAAAACATGAACTTAACAATCTCCCACTTTTCTTTAAAGACAAATAAAACATCAACAACATAATTAAATGTCCCAAGTATTATTTAAGTTACTTTTACAAATGGGTTGTGTGACAAAGTTTTTAATTGTATTACTCAAGCTGCCACTTTTATATTACTGATTGCCTTTAGGAGCACAAGACCGGATGCTCCCTTTTTAGTCAGACAGTCAGCAAGCTGCTCCTTTGTGGCCGACCTGGAAAACAGCTTTGAGGTGTGGAATCACAGTTGTAGCAAAGGTCTGAGCCACCCCAGATGAAGTCATCAACATGACAGGCAAGTACTCCAGTCGCATTGCAGTCTTGATCAAGCCAATAGAAGACTGCTGGATCCACTTGTGACATTTTTCCACCTGTACTCAGCATTGTTGTCTTGAATTTGTTGTAGCAGTAGAGCGATGCATCTGCCAAGCCATACACACACTTTTTTTAATTTCCACAGTGTTGCTTCGCGCTTAGCTTCAGGCGAGATCGGATGTGTCCCTTGACAGTGCTGTTCCCTGCAAAAATGCAGATTTGATGTCTATTGAAGGAAGTTTCCATTTTTTCTGGCAGATCACTGTCAGCAGCAATCTGAGTGAGTCTGAGGTGCATGTCGGTGAATCTTTTGGGAGTTCTTTAGCAGCCAGCTCCTCAAAACCTCTAGCCACAAAATGTGCTTTTGGCACTATTCCAGTTAAGGATTCTTTAAGGGTACACACCCACCTTGTTGAGACACATTTTTGGCCAATGTCTTTGACTTCCTCAAACACTCCATTTTTCCTCCAATTACTGAGCTCATCTAGTTTAGCTGAGTCAAATGACCTTTGTTTCAAGTACATCATCATTTTGCATGTCATTCTGTTTTTCTCGATTTTTCCATTGGTTTAATAATGAGATTATCTACAAGTGACAGGTCAGCTGACCCTGTTGTACCAGAAAGTGTAGCTGGTTCAGAGTTCTGCAAGTTGGACCAGTTCTGGTGTTTTCCTTTGGCTTTTCCTGCTCGTCCAATGACGGTTGCTGTATGTGGAATACCACTTTTTCTGTCCATGTATTTAACAATTTGTCCAGTTTTCTGATTGGAACAACCATATTGTCTTAACACGTGGCTGTCGTTGAATGTTTTCCTCATTTGAACGCTCAATAGTATTAAATGTGCCATGGTTGAAGGTCTCTGCTCCATTTCCTGTTTCAGTGTCCATATCCTTGGATGCGACATCTGGTAGGCTTGTGTCTGTTAATGTGTCCTTTTTGTCATTAGGAGACTGATTCTCAACAACAGCCCCTCCATCTTGTTGATCATTTACTTTCCGCAATCTTGAGTGATGTACCCTGACAGTGGTGCCTCCGTGCCTCACAAATATCACGACACCATCTTGGTCAATGACTACTCCCGGTCCTTTCCACTCTTGACTGTCAACTCGTTTGTAGTACACTTTGTTTCCAGTCTGGCACTTCTCAACGGTGGGTCGAAGCTGTTTATGCTGAGCCCTGCGAATTCTCTCTGAACACTGCTTCAGTGAAAGCTTTTCTTGCTGCATGTAGTGTTGAAAGGTGCTGTCCCACCCATGCACTCACACTGGTCTCTTCTAGTGCTGGTGGCTTGTCAACCAGTACAGAGGGAAGATTAGGGTTCTGCCCGAACACTAGTTGGTATGGGCTGTAACTATGAACATTGCATTGAGTTTTTTGCCATCAAAGGTCAATCTAGGGCTGTTTTCCAGTCACATCCATTGTCTTGCTTCACTTTCAGCATAATCTCTGAGTGTTTGATTGTCGCTCCAGAAGTCCATTGCTCCATGAACTGTATGCAGCAGTTGTCTTTACTTCCATGTGGAATTTCTGAGCCATTTCTCTTATTTCATTATTATTGAATTATCCTCCATTGTCACTTTACAATTTCTGGGGTGGGCCATGCACACTTATCCAGGAATGAATGAAGTGCTTGATGATTTCACTGGGTTTCTTTGTATTCACAATGCTTCCAGCACTGAAACGTGTGAAGTGGTTGATTATGTGAAGATACCACACACTTGGTCCTAGCTCATGTAGATCTACAGCCACTGTTTCATTGTACAGTCATGGCCAAAAGTTTTGAGAATGACACAATTATTAATTTTCAGTCTTCTGCCTCAGTTTGTATGATGGCAATTTGCATATACTCCAGAACGTTATGAAGAGTGATCAGATGAATTGCAATTAATTGCAAAGTCCTTCTTTGCCATGCAACTTAACTGAATCACAAAAAACATTTCCACTACATTTCAGCCCTGCCACAAAAGGACCAGCTGACATTATGTCAGGGATTCTTCTCTCGTTAACACAGGTGTGAGTGTTGACGAGGAAAAGGCTGGAGATCACTGTCATGCTGATTTGAGTTTGAATAACGGACTGGAAGCTTCAAAAGGAGGGTGGTGCTTGGAATCATTGTTCTTCCTCTGTCATCCATGGTTACCTGCAAGGAAACACGTGTCGTCATCATTGCTTTTCACAAAAAGGGCTTCACAGGCAAGGATATTGCTGCCAGTAAGATTGCACCTAAATCAACCATTTATCAGATCATCAAGAACTTCAAGGAGAGCGCTTCAATTGTTGTGAAGAAGGCTTCAGGGCGCCCAAGAAAGTCCAGCAAACGCCAGGACCGTCTCCTAAAGTTGATTCAGCTGCGGGATCGGGGCACCACCAGTTCAGAGCTTGCTCAGGAATGGCAGCAGGCAGGTGTGAGTGCATCTGCACGCACAGTGAGGCGAAGAGTTTTGGAGGATGGCCTGGTGTCAAGAAGAGCAGCAAAGAAGCCACTTCTCTCCAGGAAAAACATAATGGACAGACTGATATTCTGCAAAAGGTACAGGGATTGGACTGCTGAGGACTGGGGTAAAGTCATTTTCTCTGAATCCCCTTTCTGATTGTTTGGGGCGTCCGGAAAAAAGCTTGTCCGGAGAAGACATGGTGAGCGCTACCATCAGTCCTGTGTCATGCCAACAGTAAAGCATCCTGAGACCATTCATGTGTGGGGTTGCTTCTCAGCCAAGGGAGTGGGCTCACTCACAATTTTGCCTAAGAACACAGCCATGAATAAAGAATGGCACCAACACATCCTCCGAGAGCAACTTCTCCCAACCATTCAGGAACAGTTTGGTGACGAACAATGCCTTTTCCAGCATGATGGCGCACCTTGCGGCAAAAGTGATAACTAAGTGGCTCGGGGAACAAAACATCGATATTTTGGGTCCATGGCCAGGAAACTCCCCAGACCTTAATCCCATTGAGAACTTGTGGTCAATCCTCAAGAGGCGGGTGGACAAACAAAAACCTGTCAATTCTGACAAACTCCAAGCATTGATTATGCAAGAATGGGCTGCCATCAGTCAGGATGTGGCCCAGAAGTTAATTGACAGCATGCCAGGGCGGATTGCAGAGGTCTTGAAAAAGAAGGGTCAACACTGCAAATATTGACTCTTTGCATCAACTTCATGTAATTGTCAATAAAAGCTTTTGACACTTATGAAATGCTTGTAATTATACTTCAGTATTCCATAGTAACATTTGACAAAAATATCTAAAGACACTGAGGCAGCAGACTTTGTGAAAATTAATATTTGTGTCATTCTCAAAACTTTTGGTCACAACTGTACTTGGAAGCCAGTGGCAAACCAACAGCTGGTCTGGGCTTAGCTTTGCTGTATTTCTGGCATGTCTCACAACTGTTAACTATCTGCTGTAGAATGGAAATGCTCTCATTATTCCCAGAAACTGCTGAGTAATTTTTGAAGTCTGTCAACTGTAGCATGTCCAAACTGTTTAACAATACTTGGTGTTTTCCCTTTGACACTCACAGAGAACATGAACACAATCTCATTTTTACATGGACTCTGTGATGTCTTTGTCTAAAATGTTTACACAATAGTGGCCTGAGGTAGTAAGTTCAAGGGTCACTGGTTGTTTAAACATTACTGCCTTGTCATTGTTTATGTCTAGTACAGCCTCTGCCTTCTTGAGGTCAGCTTTGCTTAATAGTAAGGGGATATCTGTAGTGACCACCTCTGTTTCAATGTGACACTTAATCTGACCAATTTTTGCTGGTATCTTAACTTTTGGTAGAATGGACAATTCTCCCATCTCCAAATTTGAAACTCTGTTGCTTGGTGTGTCAATCATATTGTGTACTTTTATATTTAGTTCACTGACATAGCTGTCAAGCCATTTTGCACCACACACTGTGCGTGTACATGCAGTATCAATCACAGCGGATCCTAAGGATTCAACTATAAAGATCTCAGTATCAGAAGCAGATTGGTTTGAAAACAGTGTAATGTTACACTGCTCTATCTCTGTTTACTTTTTCCTCTGTTAGTTTAACTTGTTCATTTTTATGACAGTCATTAACCCAATGGTAAGTGCTTTGACAAATAGCACATTTTGATCTCCTTCCATCTGTCCAGTGGATTTGTGCCGGTCAATGGCGCCCTCGTCAGGTTGTCTTGAAAGTGACTTTTTGGCGCCTTTTCTCTGCTGATCAGTGTAATATGCTGCTTCACTCACTTGCATTCCATCTGTTATTGGCGTCACAGACGTCTTTTCACCCAAAATTATTTTTAGTGCCAACTTCATTGACGCAAAAGTCAGCACAGTAGAAGCAGTCAAAGCCAGCTGTTTCTCCTTACCATCCAGACAGGCAGTATCTTGCAACTTGAAAACTAACACTGCATCTGGGAGAACCATCTCCCGGAGGGGGAAGGCCAAGATGGCGGCTTGAACAGACGTTTTTTTTTTTACCGAGCTCCGCACCAAAGTTCAGAAAGATTGTGGGAAAAAAACAAGTTTACAGTCATTACTATTACTGTTTTTATTTCTTCAAGATATAAGAACTTTCTTGTGACTGGAATAAGAATTTGATAATTTATTTCGGCATGTCCATGCGAAGTCGTGACAAAAAAAGAAAGGAAGAAGCTAGCCGTTCTATTGCTAATCAACAAGAGAGAAACATGCTTATAGACAACTGCCATAACTACGCTTGCCCTATGGATAATATCATGCTTTCGAATGCTGTTGAAGATGACGAATTCCCCTCTTTACTGGTTACTCCATGCAAACCTCCACCCTCCAAAAAACCCAACATAAACTCTGACATCGTGGCTACCCTCTCCTTACTCATCAACTCCAGGTCTGACGCCATTGAGAAAATGGTAGGCGCGAACACCATGGTTATTGAAGGCTTGAAAAAGACTGGAGTGTGCATGTGGTGAAATAAAGGATGTGGAAAAGGTGGAAAATAATAACAATGTCTACCATACTGCCCTCCCAAGCAAAAAGGCAGTAACTGCTCATTTGGTCAAAAATGAGTTAATGTCATTTTTCATACATTAAATGCATGCTTAATCATGTGGACAACTGTCCTGCCTCTATTGTGTTTTGGAGAAAATGGGGGTCGTATTAGCAGTAACTGCAAAAAGTTACTGTGAAACCAAGGTAAATGGCAATAACTGAACTTACTGCCTTTTAGCTTGGTTTCAACCTGCCCTTGGCTGCAGTTACTGTGTTTTACCTTGGTATCATATCATTATATTCTGATAGTGTCATACAGGTTCGATTGCATCACTGACTGACAGCTACAAACACATACATTGCTAATCTAGGGATACAACACCATGGCACAGCATTCACGGGGGAAAATGATGGTTGAACTTGCTCTGAAACGCTGACATCCAGACACTGGTAAGAACTTGCTAGCTAAGTAGATCTGAGATCCAAATTAATTAGCAAGCTAAGCTAGCTAGCGAGCATAGATGAACAATGCTACCTGCTCTCATAAGATATCTGCAATTGATACTAACTTCAATCTATTAGCCATATAATTAATTATATTCTGAAATTTCATCTGATGGTTTCTTTGAATCAGTACACCATATACACTATTTCTAGCCAGTGACAGCCACCTAGCTAAAACTGACACGCCCCTACCAAAACATCAAAACCAACCTAGTTAGCATTAGCATGAAGCAATCCGTAACGTTACACCACACACACGATCTATAGCCAGCTGACAGTCAGTTGGACGTGCACCCCATACTGAATTGTCAAAAGCCATGCACACTCGTTTTCAGGATGAGCACACACAGCATTGCTAGCTCATTAATAATATATCTACTCGCATGTTCAGGGTTTCTGGTTTTCTTTTATATTCCAGTAATGCGTGACTGTCCCGGTCAGGAAAGTTCATCTCAAATTGTATCCATCATCTTTGTTGGTGGCGTATGTAATTGGTACAACAAGCTTTGACATGCCAAATGTGTGCTCAATGTGTCTGCTTCATTACATGAATGCAGAAAAAACAGTTTTTTGCATGACTTCCACCAATCCCTGTGGTCTAGATGATTAGTATCTATGCGGATCAAAGTTGCCACGTGAGGGTGCATTAGTACAGTACAACCACGTAAATACTAGGTTTTATTCCTGTCAATGTCCATCCATGGAATTGTTTTGTATTTGTAAATAAAAATGAAAATTTAAGAGCCTTTTTCGGAGCAGGTATGAAATTAATAGATGAACTGAGTTATGACAGGGAAAATTGTTTGCACAAGATAAAATCAATATTGATAATATATCCTATATTATAGAATACCTGAAAAGGATTATGATCAAATGTTTGCACACCACAAAATGTCAGTATTAATTATCCATGACAGAATAGAATCATTAGGATGCATGTCCCTGATTTATTTGCTCTATTTATTTCAGTTGAGTTTGAGGGCCACATTCCAACAAAGATTCCTGATCTACCCCCTTTAACTGAAGTCAGTGTCAACACTATTTGAAGAAATAGAGAACTAGTGGGTGGTCTCTGACTCCTTAGACATCAGTCTATCAGATGAGAAATCAATTACCGATGATGAAGATTATCATCCACCTTAAGCCTATCAAACTAGAAATCCAAGATTCCACCAATGGGTAAGCCATGTGGTCCCAAATGCAAGAGGCAATGTACTCAGAATATTTCGGAGGGTAGGCGAAAGGAAATATGGGAAAAGTATTGGGAAGATGAAGTATAAGGAGAAGAGGACATGGATCTTCCACATGGTGGCACAGCAATCTAAGAAAAATATCACTGTTGGTGCTGACAGTTGACGCAGCAGGTCGTTTCTGTACCATCTTCCAAACCAGAGCGGTTTTGCACAACAGGTGTGCAAAGTGTTTTTTTCTGACAACATTGGGCTACCACCCCAAAAATGACAGGCTGATTGTCACGATGATGGGCAAGTCAATCACCACCAAACTGATTCCACCAAAGGATCAGAGGGGAAAGAAAGCTTCAGCGAGCAAATTGAACATGAATCCAATCCTGCAACACATTGAGTCCTTCCATCCCCAAATCAGCCACTATATTTGCCACCATTGGAAAGAAGTCTCAACAGAAGAAGAAAACAATCTCAGTGGTATGGCATGAAGGAACAGATGGTCGGAAGGCAGAGGAGATTACTTCATCTTACGTAACAGCACTGGAGAGGGAGAGAGATGTCAAGCATGCAGTGTATTGGGTGGATAACTGTACTTCTCAAAACAAAAACTGGTGCCTCCTAACATCACTGGTGAGTGTCAATGCTGACTCAACTTTGGAGGACATCACCCTCAAGTTCTTCGAGTCAGGACACACCTTCATGAGTGCAGACCGTTTCCACCATAGTGTGGAACAGGAAATGAAAGCTCGACCTGGAGGTGTGGTGTACGACTTCGGGGACTTCCTCCATGTGGTCGCTACTTCCAATGTAGGCAAGGTGGTGGTCGAAATGAAAAATAAAAATATCCTGGCAGGGAAAGCTGGCAATTCCATCGTCAAGCTGAAGAAGGCAGCAGCACCAGAGATGGCTGAGATCCAGTTGAGGCGTGGATCAAGGAGCCTCTTCTACAAAGTCTCCCATGAAGAAAAGGACTTCAGAGCTTGACTTCATCATGAAGAAAGTCACTCTAGAGACACCCTCGACGCTACGTACACATGGAGTCCAAGAAGATGGACATAATCACCAAGCTGTGTCCTCTGATGCTGTCAAATCGAAGGCAGTTCTGGAATGCCTTGGCTGTGAACAGCATTGCTGAGGATGAGGAGAGATATATGGAAGAGCACTGAATAAGTTTTAAACTTAAATGAAATAAGCATTTTATCAATTGAAGCTAAATGTCATTTGGGTCCTCTTATGAATATGAAAATGTAAATATGTTTAAAATGTATTCTTGAAGCTGTTATTTATTCATTCAAAAGTGTAATTTGAAAAAATATGTTTTATTTATTAGGAAACTCATGGTCATATTTTATCATTTGTATTACCCTACATCATACTTCTATCATGTTCCATCATTATATATTACAAGACAGGTAATCATTTCATGTAATTCAAACAATTGCAGTGCTGCTTTTCACATTTATTCTTATAACAAGACATGGGCTACTTGTCAAACACAGTATGTAATGTGACGGATGCAGAACCTACATCTATGTAAATGCAACTGGTATCTTAGTTACACTGTCAGTAATTACACTGCTCTTGTATTAATAGCAAAAATGAGAAGTAAACTAACAAATGAAAATGGCAGATACTGCTCTTTGCTTTGGTATTACCCTGCAGTTTATAACGTATCATGCCAAGGAAGACGGCAGTAACTGCTGTTTAAGGGTCTGCTGTTTAAGGGTCAGAGGTCAGGGTCAACGTTAATAAAAAATGTACTCATAGTAAGGCAACAGATCATTACATCTCCAATAATCACCCTAGAATTCATTTGGCTGGGCAATTAAAAAAGTTTGAAGCCATTTTTCTCAGTTCCACTCTATGAGCAGTTACTGCCTTTTTGCTTGGGAGGGCAGCATAGACGTCTCACTGATCTGGAACAATACACAAGAAGATGGAACCTGAGACTACGGCGTGCCAGAGGTGGAGAATGAGGATGTGCGAGGAGAGGCTATCTGCATCTGCCAAGAAGTTATGCCTGCAGGGAAGAATAAAGTTGGTGATACCATCGACGTTGTGCATCGCCTCGGCAAGAAGCAACAGCAAAACGATTCAAGACCAAGGAGTATCATCATCCTCTTCACTGCCAGATTCTACAGGGATGCTGTCTGGAAAGCTGCTAGGATGAACGCCTTCCTTCAGAGCCATGGTATGCGTTTCGCAGAGCATCTCAGCCCGGAGGACATAGAAAGGAACAAGTTGTGGCCAACGATCAAGAAAGCACGAAATGAGGGAAAGGCTGCTTACTTCATCGGAGGACGAGGCTTCATCAACGGTTCAGAAATCCGTATTCCTCCCTAAAATCTCACCAGAAGGAACAGATTGATGGTTTTGACCATGGTATTCTCATTTTCCTTGTATTGTTTAACTTTACCTAACAAGCATCAGGTGACTGTTTTTCGGAATACTCAGGTACTTCAATTTATTAGTTTGTTCTTGTATGACCAGAAGGCCTTTTTTTTTTTTTTTCAAACTTACGAAGAAGACAAAGTTATTTATTTTTTATGTATACAGTAACTAAGATACTGTTTTTTTAAAGGGCATACAGGTCTGCTCTGACTTTACACAATTATTGTTCTATTTAGTTATTAATACTTATTTCCAAGTGAAAAAAGTCTTAGGAACATGTATATGTAAAAAAAATAAAAATATTCAATTGTTTTATGATCAGTTTTCATATGCACTTAAAATAGTAGGTACCCTTTTATTTAAATTATTATTTGGTATTTTATTTCTCAGAATAGTTCCTGATTACACTAAAGAGGGTTGTTAGTCTCTCTTACTACAAATAACCCTTGGTTTGGTCTTGAACGTAATTTTCAGTTGAGTTAAATTTCAATAGCCAGATAACAGCTAGCTCAAGAGTTTATGGAATAAGCTATTTTCACTTTAAGTTGGCTTAAATAGTGCAGATCTCGGTTCCTTATCACTTACGTTCACTGCTCCTACGTTTTTGACTCATCCTACTACAGTTTACACTTGTTGTTTTGTCTTTGTCTATAGTTTATCTTAATGCTAGGGGGTTATGAAACAATGTGACGCAAAAGGCCTTATTTTTATTTGCTAAACAATTTTGAACAGAATTTAGCTTTTTTCAAGAGTCTCACTCAATTTCGGCTGATGCCAACTTCTGGAGGCCACAGTGGGGCAACGATATTTGGCTTTCCCATGGATCTGAACGCTCCGCTGGTGTCACTACAATGAAAAATACCTTTGGTGGTAATATTCTACACTTGGAATGTGACCCTTTAGTCACTTTATTTGTCTTGTGATCAGTTACAATGACATTACGCTCATTACTGTAAACTTCTACGGGTACAACACCATACATGAGAATGATGAGTTGCTTGAATCTATAGAGAAACATAACCAATTAAGTATATCTACATTTCCGAATTCGTTATTATTGATAGGTGTCACGACCGTGTGGAGAGACGGACCAAGGCGCAGCGTGATTGGAGTTCTACATCTTTATTTTTAGTGAAACTTAAAACAAACCAAGAAACAAACAATGACCGTGCAGTACTGAGGTGCAACATGCACTAACTCAAAAGCAATATCCCACAAAGCAGGTGAGAACAGGGAACCCTTAATAAGTATGATCCCCAATTAGAGACAACGATAATCAGCTGCCTCTAATTGGGAACCATACTCAATCCCAAAACATAGAAAGAAAATGACTAGAACACCCCCCTAGTCACGCTCTGACCTAAACATCATGGAGAACCAAAGGCTCTCCATGGTCAGGGCGTGACAATAGGAGGGGAATTTAACATTACTATAGACAATATATTACTATAGACAATTCAACTGATAGATGGCCCCCAGGTAGGCCAACCAATCAGAATTTGGGTTTAATACTTTTTATGGAAAGGTTTGATCTTACTGCTATATGGAGAGAGAGGTTTCCTGCCGACAGATCGTTCACTTGGAGTAACAAAACAGGTTCCAGACAATCCAGAATAGATTTTTGGCTTATATCCAAATGTATTGATAGTGAGTGTGTTACTACAAATATTTGTACTACTCCCCTCACAGACCATAGGGCCATTTACATTGATATCAAAATATTTACCCCTGATACTAACCTTGGTAGAGCATCCTACTGGAAGCTAAATAGCTCATTTATTAAATAATGATATAGTTAAGTTTGAGGTTAAAGATCTACTTTCACACTTTTGGGAAAGGGCTTGTGAAGAAAAATCTTATTGCAAGAACTGGGAGCTCTTTAAATTTGAGGTGTCCAAATACCTTAGAAAATATGGTAGTAATCTTGCTAAGACCAGAAGAGTTGAGGAGGAAAAGGTGATCATTAAGATAACTTCCCTTTCTCAGAGGTCCCCAGCCGGCCTCTCGGGAGAGGAGAAGATGGAACTGATTGAGTTACAAAATAAACTGGATAATATACACTGCTCAAAAAAATAAAGGGAACACTTGAACAACACAATGTAACTCCAAGTCAATCACACTTCTGTGAAATCAAACTGTCCACTTAGGAAGCAACACTGATTGACAATACATTTCACATGCTGTTGTGCAAATGGAATAGACAACAGGTGGAAATTATAGGCAATTAGCAAGACACCCCCAATAAAGGAGTGGTTCTGCAGGTGGGGACCACAGACCACTTCTCAGTTCCTATGCTTCCTGGCTGATGTTTTGGTCACTTTTGAATGCTGGCGGTGCTTTCACTCTAGTGGTAGCATGAGACGGAGTCTACAACCCACACAAGTGGCTCAGGTAGTGCAGCTCATCCAGGATGGCACATCAATGCGAGCTATGCCAAGAAGGTTTGCTGTGTCTGTCAGCGTAGTGTCCAGAGCATGGAGGCGCTACCAGGAGACAGGCCAGTACATCAGGAGACGTGGAGGAGGCGGTAGGAGGGCAACAACCCAGCAGCAGGACCGCTACCTCCACCTTTTTGCAAGGAGGAGCAGGAGAAGCACTGCCAGAGCCCTGCAAAATGACCTCCAGCAGGCCACAAATGTGCATGTGTCTGCTCAAACGGTCAGAAACAGACTCCATGAGGGTGGTATGAGGGCCCGACGTCCACAGGTGGGGGTTGTGCTTACAGCCCAATACCGTGCAGGACGTTTGGCATTTGCCAGAAAACACCAAGATTGGCAAATTCGCCACTGGCGCCCTGTGCTCTTCACAGATGAAAGCAGGTTCACACTGAGCACGTGACAGACGTGACAGAGTCTGGAGACGCCGTGGAGAACGTTCTGCTGCCTGCAACATCCTCCAGCATGACCGGTTTGGTGGTGGGTCAGTCATGGTGTGGGGTGGCATTTCTTTGGGGGGCCGCACAGCCCTCCATGTGCTCGCCAGAGGTAGCCTGGCTGCCATTAGGTACCGAGATGAGATCCTCAGACCCCTTGTGAGACCATATGCTGGTGCGGTTGGCCCTGGGTTCCTCCAATGCTAGACCTCATGTGGCTGGAGTGTGTCAGCAGTTCCTGCAAGAGGAAGGCATTGATGCTATGGACTGGCCCGCCCGTTCCATAGACCTGAATCCAATTGAGCACATCTGGGACATCATGTCTCGCTCCATCCACCAATGCCACATTGCACCACAGACTGTCCAGGAGTTGGCGGATGCTTTAGTCCAGGTCTGGGAGGAGATCCCTCAGGAGACCATCCGCCACCTCATCAGGAGCACGCCCAGGCGTTGTAGGGAGGTCATACAGGCACGTGGAGGCCACACACACTACTGAGCCTCATGTTGACTTGTTTTAAGGACATTACATCAAAGTTGGATCAGCCTGTAGTGTGGTTTTCCACTTTAATTTTGATTGTGACTCCAAATCCAGACCTCCATGGGTTGATAAATTGGATTTCCATTGATTATTTTTGTGTGATTTTGTTGTCAGCACATTCAACTATGTAAAGAAAAAAGTATTTAATAAGATTATTTCTTTCATTCAGATCTAGGATGTGTTGTTTAAGTGTTCCCTTTATTTTTTTGAGCAGTATATATAGATTAAAAGCAGGAGGAGCCTTTATTAGATCTAGGAAAAAATGGATTGAGGAGGGAGAACAGAATTCATCCTATTTCTTTAGACTTGAGAAATTTCACTCTACAAATAACACTATCCATAAGTTAAACATTGATGGTGTTATTACAGATGACCAAAAATGAATCGCTAAATACTGTAGCAATTTTTACAGAAAATTGTATAGCTCTATGTACTGTCAGGAATCCACAGATATGTTTTTTGACTCACTGAATAATGTTCACTCTATCAGTGATATAGAATCTAAACAGTGTGATGATGTCACGTCCTGACCAGTAAAGGGGTTATTTGTTATTGTAGTTTGGTCAGGGGGTGTCAGGGGGTGTTTGTTTTACGTGGTTCGGGGTTTGTTGGGCTATGTACTTATGTAAGAGGGGTGTTTGTTTTATGTGTTCCGGGGATTTTTGGTCTATGTTCTATGTTAGACTAGACTGAACATAGAAATACACTGTTTAGTTCATTGGATTGACCTTCAATTGGAGGCAGCTGTTCCTCGTTGCCTCTGATTGAAGGTCCTATGTATAGGGGTGTTTTTGTAATGGGATTTGTGGGTAGTTGTTTCCTGTTTCGTGTCTGTGCACCTGACAGAACTGTTTAGTGTTGTTCGTTGTTTTGTATACGTGATTTGTTTGTTTTTCCTTCTTTTGATTTAATAAAGAAGATGAGTATACACGTTCCCGCTGCACCTTGGTCCAATCCTTACGACGCCCGTTACAGATGAACCCATCAAAGTTGAAGAGATTATACAGTCTATAAAACATCTAAAGAACAATAAATCACCAGGTGTTGATGGAATTACATCAGAATTTTACAAATTATTTTCTGAATAAGTAGCTCCCTTCCTATTTGAAGTTTTTTTTTAGAGTTTAGAGAGTATTAAAAACAATGTTCTCCCTCCTACAATGAGTCAGGAGTTAATGACACTGATACCTAAGCCTAAAAAAGAAGTGCTGCTCATCGATAACTGGTGTCCAATTTGTCTTCTTAATAATGACTATAAGATATTAGCCTTTCTACTTGCAAAAATAATTAAAGAAGTCCTGGATGCAATCATTGATGAAACACAGTCTGGCTTTATGAGGAACAGACATATTTCTAACAATTCTAGTATTAGTCTAGTATTAGACATACTTGACTACTCAGACCTAATAACCGAGGATAGCTTCATTTTTTATTTTTCGATTTTTATAAAGCATTTGACACAGTAGAGCATCAGTTCCTCTTCCACTCCCTTGAGAGACTTGGCTTTGGGGATTTTTTCTGTAAGGCTATTATGACTCTATACAAATGGTAACAGCTCTATCAAATTGAAATATGGCACCTCACCTAGATTTTAGTTAAAGAGAGGAATTAGGCAAGGTTGTCCTATCTCGCCGTACCTGTTTTTATTAATCACCCAACTTCTTACAAATTATTTAAATAATATTCCTGTACAAGGTATTTCCATAGCTGGTAAATAAATTATTATAAGCAAACTGGCTGACGATACTACACTTTTTCTGAAAGATGCTAACTAAATTCCCATATCGATCAATGTGATGCAATCCTTTTCCAAAGCATCTGGTCTATATCTTAACATTAATAAATGTGAGCTCATGGCTGTCAAAGATTGTGTGACACCTTCATATTATGGTATTCCAGTAAAAGAAGAACTTACATATTTAGGCATAACCATTACAAAGGATCAGAAGTCTAGAGGCTTACTAAATTGTAACCCTCTTATTAAAAAACCCCAGAAGAAGCTAAATCAATTGCTACAAAGGGACTTATCTTTAAAAGGAAGGAGTCCTAATAACCAAGGCTGAAGGTATCTCTAGACTAACATATGGCGCTTTATCTTTATATCTTGACAGTAAAATAAGCAAGGGGATAGACCAGATGCTTTTCAACTTTTTGTGGAGAAAACGTACCCATTACATTAGGAAAACTGTTGTAATGAATACTTATGAGAATAATGGGCTGAATTTTCTGGACTTTACTACCTTAAATAATACTTTTAAGATCAATTGGATAAAACAATTCCTAAGAAGACCCACTTCTATGTGGAATTTTATTCCTCATCATGTCTTCTACTTTTGCTGGCCTTAACTTCATGTTGGTTTGCAATTATAATATTGACAAATTTCCAGTGAAACGTTCTGCTTTTCAACAGCAGGTTTTCTTGTCATGGTCCTTAATTTATAAGCATAATTTTTCTCCACACAGATATTATATATGGAATAAATTGTTTTTAGAATATTGGTTCCGAAATAATATCCTATTGGTGAGCCAATTTGTAAATGCAGAGGGTATTTTACTCAGTTATAAGGAATTCTTATCACTTTACAAGGTCCCTGTAACACCTAAAGATTTTGCAATTGTTTTAGATGCCATTCCCTCAGGTGTTGCTTTATTATTCAGGAACGTGTCAAGACCTGACCCTCAGAACCTACCTTCCATTAACCCTGTTGACTCATCAGTAGGAAAGATTTGTTTCTCTTTTGGTCCATTCAACAACAGAGCGATACGAACCTTGTTTCAGCAGGATGTATCTATACCTTATGTCATGCCTTATTGGAATGGATTTATTGATAATATATGTTGGAAAAAAGTTTGGATGTTGCCACACACATACCTACTTGTTAACAAAATTAAGGAAGTTTCCTTTAAAATTATTCATAAATATTATCCTGCCAACCACTATATGAAGAAGTTTAAGGAAAACATCAACTCAAATTGCTCCTTTTGTAATGACCACCCAGTAACAGTGTTGCATCTTTTTTGGCATTGTATTCAAGTAAGAAAACTGTGGCAAGACATCAGTAGATTTATAATTGAACACATTTATGAAGATTTTACACTATTGTGGAGAGATGTACTGCTTGGATTCTTTACCTACGATAGAAATAAGCTGAAACATTTTTATGTAATTAATTTCATTATTCTTTTGGCCAAATTTCATATTCACAAATGTAAATTTACAAACAAAACACATTTTCTTACCTTACAAAAGAAATTGAACTGTATTTTAAGACAATTAAATACTCTACTAACAAAAAAGCTGTTAGAATAATAAGTATGTATGTCCCTTAAAGTCCTTGTGTAATGTGATATGGTACCCCCAGCCCAATTGTCCTTTGTATATTATTTATATATACTTGTGTTCCCACATGTACTTCCTGTATTGATTTGTTAATATTTTGTAACATTTTTTTACTCTGTTCAAAATCAATTATGTAGTCCTTCATTGCAACCGAAATGTCTCTAGTAACACTGTCAAAGTTTGAATATGCCTCGTAGGCATCTTCTTTAATAAACACAGAATCCAGTGCTCTAATGAAAGTTCCCATACCATCATCCTCCAAGTCCTCAACAAATATTTCCAGTGCTGTATCTCTCGCTCTTCCTTCGAGCGATAATACCACCACAAGTGCTTGCTTTTTCTTGTCCAGATTAGTAACCCGTGTCCAGATTCCTAGTTCATTTTTCCAACTTTCATACGACCTCAACGGATATTACAACGCGAGGTGGCACGTTGTCGTTATTAGCCATCCTCTGCTACCAATGTTAACACAAAAAATAGCACAATACATGGTTGCCATTGCACTCAGGCTAGGTTAATCAACAATGAGACTCCTGCGTAGGCACACTAATAACATAGTGATAGCACCGTAATATCAGAAATATTGGCATACTTAAAACACGAACTTAACAACACACACATGGTTTTTGCTAATGGGTAGTTTTTCAACAACAAATTGCTGATAGGTAGCTTTTCAAACAGTCTGTTAAAGCTTTGTACTAAATATAGCCTGTCTAAATTCAAATAATTTTTCAAAATGTAAATGTAATGAGAGCCTGAATGTATGAAAGGGTAAAGTACTTAAGTAGTACTTTAAAGTATTTTTACTTAAGTCATTTTTTGGGGGGTATCTGTACTTTTACTTCACTACATTCCTTAAGAAAATATTTCACTTTTTACTCCATTTTCCTTGACACCCAAAAGTACTCGTTACATTTTGAATGCTTAGCAGGACAGGAAAATAGTCTAATTCACGCACTTATCAAGAGAACATCCCTGGTCATCCCTACTGCCTCTGATCTGGCGGACTAAACACACATGCTTCGTTTGTAAATGATAGTGATGGGTCATTCGCGAACGGGTTGGCTCTAAGAGCCGGCTCTTGTAGGTGAATGTTGGGAGCTGGCTCGCATATCAGAAAAGCCGAATCTATTTATAGAAATATATAAAAAATTAAGATATGAATAATCAAAAGATTTAAATGAATAGAATTAAGTAATTCAAAGAACGAAAAAATAATATAGGCCTAAATGCTCAAGCGCACACATTCGTTCTGACTGTCTGCTCCGACTAACAGCCTCACCTGTTGTTCCTGTCAATCAGACACGCAGTGTCAACCAATGAACCAAAGATGCGTGAGGGAGGGCCGAGCCAACTCACTCACAGTCACACACTTGGCAGCCGAGGACAGAGAGGAAGGACAGCTGTGAAAACAACAGCTGGAAAATGAGTCGGAAACACAGTAGCATTTGGATGCATTTTAATAATGTAGACAATGTTAGAGCACAGTGTAGAATTTGCCAAAACAAAATCTCATATACAGCCGGTTCTACGCACAACCTACACCGGCATATGCGAACTGTGCACCCAACTGGGAAGCTAGCTGTAGCGGAGCTTCAAGAAACTAGCGGGCCTGCTAGTGATAGTGGTGGAGCCAGCACCTCCACACGTGGAGATGTATCCACTCAGTCAAGTAGGCCTACTCCGCGAACCACAGCAACGCAGTCTTCTATGGACCAGTTTATGCCAAAGTCTATGTCCGTAGCAAAACAAGGCCAAATTGATATTGCATTGGCTAAAATTATTGCCACCGATTTCCAGCCATTTCGATCGTGGAGGACAGAGGTTTTAGAAATAATAGCAATAGTCTAAATCCAATGTACACAATTCCAAGCAGGAAAACTCGTTCAAAATCACTTATTCCACAACTGTACGAGAGCACACAGGCTTCAGTGCGGGAAAGAGTCCAAAAAGCTACTGCAGTTTGCCTTACCACTGCCTGCTGGACGTCAAGGGTAACCACTTCTTACATGTCGTTTACTTGCACTTCATTGAATATTTTTTGTCTTCTGGACTGCTTTGAGTTCAGCGACAGACACACCTCAGAGAACTTGGCAGAGGAACTGTTGAGAGTGGCCAGAGAATGGCAGTAGATGGAAAAGTGGTGTGTTTTGTTAGCGACAATGCAGCTAACATAACCAAAGCCGTTAAAATGGACCCATCATCCATGTCTTGCCCACACAATCAACCTGATTGTAAGAGATGCTCTGAAGGTGATGAAGCCCACTGTGGACAAAGTGAAAGCAACTGCGGAATACTTCCACAGGAGCTCAGTAGGTGCTGAAAAACGAAAGTCTACACAACGCCAGATGGGGATGCCTGAGCTGAGGCCTAAACAAGACTGCACTACAAGGTGGAATTCAATATTTTATATGTTGAAGCGGTTTCTTGAGTCAAAGGATGCCATCGTCTCTACCCTGGCCATTGTCAATGCATCTGTTTGTTACATTTATATGCACTTTGTTAACATACATTAAAAAAAAGTATACTTTAAATGCACATGTGTTATAGCATCCTTCTTTTTTACATTTTCAATTTGTGGGATGCTGCAGTTTTGCAAATTGTTATTTATTTTTCTTTGATATGGTGCAATATTCTATTATACTGTTCAGATTGTGTTCGTTTTGAATGGTTAGATTTATATGCACTTTGTTTATATACATAAAAATAAATACTTTAAATGCAAATGTTTAATAACATTCTTTTCCATAACAAACCAATGCATTTTTAAATACATTGTGGTTAAGGTAGAGTATGATTTCATTTAATTAGAGTTGTTTTAACACCAATCATAGTCATAGTATCTCAAACTGTTTGACTTGAAAAAATACAAAACATATATTTTTTTAAAGAGCCATTTGGGAGCCAAAAGAGCCAGCTCTTTTTGGTGAGCTGAGCCGAGCCGAACGAGCCGGCTCACTGAAAAGAGCCGGAATGCCCATCACTAGTAAATGATGTCTGAATGTTGGAGTGTGCCCTTGGCTTTCTGTAAATGAAAAAAACAAAAATGGTGCCATCCGGTTTGCTTAATTTAAGGAATTTGAAATGATTTATACTTTTACTTTTGATATTTAACTATATTTTAAACCAAATACTTAGACTTTTACTCAAGTAGAATTTTACTGGGTGACTTTTACTTTTCGATTAAGGTATCTTTACTTTTACTCAAGTATGACAGTTGGATACTTTTTCCACCACTGGTAACTTCTAAAACCACAAACATGAAATCCAAGAATATATAGACTACACTATTGAAAAGTAAACATATGTTCTGTATTATGAGATTTTTATCATGTTTTACTATATGATGATGACGACTTTATAGATCCGTGCTTTTAACAATTCATTTTGTCTTTCTAAATACCCATGAATTTCAGTGATTATTTGACTACCATGTGGGATAGCTTTAATAAAGTAGTCAGTAAGTGAAGTGGGTCTATATCCAGTGTTGTAGAGACACTGACGGGCTCTGCTGCTCTCCCCTCTCCACAGGCACACTGACAGTGGAGCAAATCTACCAGGACAGGGACAAGTTTGCCCAGCTGGTGAGGGAGGTGGCAGCTCCCGACGTGGGCAGGATGGGCATCGAGATCCTCAGCTTCACTATCAAGGTGAGTCTGTTGAGGGTGCCATGAAGTGTGGAGGTAAAGGCAGTTAAACACACCTTTTTTTATATTTTGAATGTTGTTTTTTTGCCTTTGCTGTGTTTATCGTGTGACTTTAAAAAAATATATATTTTGCATTCCATGTGTATTGGTGCTTGTTTTCCTATGGAATTTAATGGATGATGTTGATTGGGAGGCGACTCCAATTAACTAGTCTTCACCGTTGTTGATTATGATTGATTGTGGACTGGTAGTAAGTAGGTCTAATAGCTGTGAATTAGACTAGACTGTCACAGTCCCCATCAATGAGATCCACTTTTAATTATACATTTACATTTTACATTTAAGTCATTTAGCAGACGCTCTTATCCAGAGCGACTTACAAATTGGTGCATTCACCTATAATATCCAGTAGAACAAACACTTTACAATAGTGCATCTAAATCCTTTAAAGGGGGGGGGGGGTTAGAAGGATTACTTTATCCTATCCCAGGTATTCCTTAAAGAGGTGGGGTTTCAGGTGTCTCCGGAAGGTGGTGATTGACTCCGCTGTCCTGGCATCGTGAGGGAGATTGTTCCACCATTGGGGTGCCAGAGCGGCGAACAGTTTTGACTGGGCTGAGCGGGAACTGTGCTTCCTCAGAGGTAGGGAGGCGAGCAGGCCAGAGGTGGATGAACGCAGTGCCCTTGTTTGGGTGTAGGGCCTGATCAGAGCCTGAAGGTACGGAGGTGCCGTTCCCCTCACAGCTCCGTAGGCAAGCACCATGGTCTTGTAGCGGATGCGAGCTTCAACTGGAAGCCAGTGGAGAGAGCGGAGGAGCGGGGTGACGTGAGAGAACTTGGGAAGGTTGAACACCAGACGGGCTGCGGCGTTCTGGATGAGTTGTAGGGGTTTGATGGCACAGGCAGGGAGCCCAGCCAACAGCGAGTTGCAGTAATCCAGACGGGAGATGACAAGTGCCTGGATTAGGACCTGCGCCGCTTCCTGTGTGAGGCAGGGTCGTACTCTGCGAATGTTGTAGAGCATGAACCTACAGGATCGGGTCACCGCCTTGATGTTAGTGGAGAACGACAGGGTGTTGTCCAGGATCACGCCAAGGTTCTTAGCACTCTGGGAGGAGGACACAAGGGAGTTGTCAACCGTGATGGCGAGATCATGGAACGGGCAGTCCTTCCCCGGGAGGAAGAGCAGCTCCGTCTTGCCGAGGTTCAGCTTGAGGTGGTGATCCGTCATCCACACTGATATGTCTGCCAGACATGCAGAGATGCGATTCGCCACCTGGTTGTCAGAAGGGGGAAAGGAGAAGATTAATTGTGTGTCGTCTGCATAGCAATGATAGGAGAGACCGTGTGAGGATATGACAGAGCCAAGTGACTTGGTGTATAGCGAGAATAGGAGAGGGCCTAGAACAGAGCCCTGGGGGACACCAGTGGTGAGAGCACGTGGTGCGGAGACAGCTTCTCGCCACGCCACCTGGTAGGAGCGACCTGTCAGGTAGGACGCAATCCAAGCGTGGGCCGCGCCGGAGATGCCCAGCTCGGAGAGGGTGGAGAGGAGGATCTGATGGTTCACAGTATCAAAGGCAGCAGATAGGTCTAGAAGGATGAGAGCAGAGGAGAGAGAGTTAGCTTTAGCAGTGCGGAGAGCCTCCGTGACACAGAGAAGAGCAGTCTCAGTTGAATGCCCAGTCTTGAAACCTGACTGATTAGGATCAAGAAGGTCATTCTGAGAGAGATAGCAGGAGAGCTGGCCAAGGACGGCACGTTCAAGAGTTTTGGAGAGAAAAGAAAGAAGGGATACTGGTCTGTAGTTGTTGACATCGGAGGGATCGAGTGTAGGTTTTTTCAGAAGGGGTGCAACTCTCGCTCTCTTGAAGACGGAAGGGACGTAGCCAGCGGTCAAGGATGAGTTGATGAGCGAGGTGAGGTAGGGGAGAAGGTCTCCGGAAATGGTCTGGAGAAGAGAGGAGGGGATAGGGTCAAGTGGGCAGGTTGTTGGGCGGCCGGCCGTCACAAGACGCGAGATTTCATCTGGAGAGAGAGGGGAGAAAGAGGTCAAAGCACAGGGTAGGGCAGTGTGAGCAGGACCAGCGGTGTCGCTTGACTTAGCAAACGAGGATCGGATGTCGTCAACCTTCTTTTCAAAATGGTTGACGAAGTCATCCGCAGTGAGGGAGGAGGGGGGGGGAGGGGGAGGAGGATTCAGGAGGGAGGAGAAGGTAGCAAAAAGCTTCCTAGGGTTGGAGGCAGATGCTTATCAGCTCTTCACTGCAAGGGCTACAATCAATTAGATGTTATCACACGTTGTTGGACATTTTATTGACGTTTTTGTTCCCTCGAGTGTCTCAGGTTGTGTGTTGTAATCTGAGCTTGTGTGTGCGTGTGTGTGTGTGTGTGTGTGTGTGTGTGTGCGTGCGTGCGTGCGTGCGTGCGTGTGTGTTGTAGGATGTCTATGATAAACTGGACTACTTGAGCTCCCTGGGGAAAACTCAGACAGCAGCAGTTCAGAGGGATGCAGACATCGGTGTGGCAGAGGCAGAAAGAGATGCTGGGATAAGAGTAAGATTCAATAAACTTGATTAATTCCAGAGGGCAGTTATTTCTGGGGCTCTGTTTGTCTGTATTAATATACATACTTTTCATTTGAGAGGTTTGTAAGTTCATTTTATTAATTTCCCCTTTTCCTCTCATGTATATTATTCTCTCTCACTCTCTTGCCAGGAAGCTGAGTGCAAGAAGGAGATGATGGATGTCAAGTTCCTGGCCGACACCAAGATGGCCGACTCCAAACGAGAACTTGAACTGCAGAAGGCTGCTTTCAACCAAGAAGTCAACACCAAGGTCTGCATGAACTCCATGCTCCACTCTTGAATGCCAGTTAAATAAGTACAGTGTGGTAGAAATTCCAGTCTACTAAATGATTCTATGATGTTGGTCCATCCGAGTCTAAATTATCATTAGGCGTTAGTAATTTAGTAAATGCGACATCTTACGTGATCAGAGAGCCTGGAATGAACATTGAATATAGCCCTAAGCAGCCAAATGCTCCCTCCAGCCAACCTTAACATTAAAACTCCTCTATCAACATAGACGGCCAAGTCATGATCCTGTCTCTGTCTGTGTGCTTCAACATGGACGTCATGGTCATGTCTCTCTCTGTCCCTGTGTCTCCAGAAAGCGGAAGCTCAGCTGGCCTATGAGCTGCAGGCAGCTAAAGAACAGCAGAAGATCAGGCTGGAGGAGATAGAGATTGAGGTGGTTCAGAGGAAGAAGCAGATCACCATTGAGGAGAAGGAGATTGTCCGCACAGAGAAGGAGCTCATTGCCATAGTGAAGAGGCCTGCCGAGGCAGAGGCATACAAGATGCAGCAGCTGGCTGAGGGACAGAAGTAGGAACACCTTTTATATTATAACAGAACATATCCACAGTCTATTTCCCATTATACGCTTACCTAGCTGTAACATGCAAACTATGTCCTTCACTAGTGATTCCATTCAACTTTTGTGCATTGTCTACTATCGCAAAAAAAATATTTTCTCATCAGTCTGGAACGCTTCAACACATATAGATTGGTAGCACTTCATTTAACAGTGCAAAAATGTCCCGGTATTTACTAAGTGATCAGGTTAAATGGTAGTTACACAATAATAGCATATGAATTACATACAAATTGTTTGTTTCGGAACTCAATCTTGTTTCCAATTTGTTCTGATACGAGTGTGTTGTGTCTTTCAGGATGAAGAAGGTTCTGACGGCCCAGGCGGAGGCAGAGAAGATCCGGAGGATAGGCGAGGCAGAGGCCTGCTCCATAGAGGCTATAGGGAAGGCTGAGGCTGAGAAGATGAGGCTGAAGGCTGAGGCCTACCAGAAGTATGGAGAGGCAGCCAAGACTGCTCTGGTCCTGGAGGCCCTTCCCAAGGTAATACACTATGGAATTAAGTCACATAAGTCATATTGTGTTTAATGTTTTTAAATGCAGTGTATCTACACGTGTGTTTGAATTGTTTAGATTTAATCAGATTAAATCACGACTGCCTTGACGAGACATTCATACAGATGTATTCATATTGAGGTAGTAATGTGTAGATTTACTGTAGACACCAGTGTTGTAGTACTCAAGACCAGTCTCAAGACCATATATTGAGTATCTCTGTCTTGTCTTGTTGTCAGATTGGTCTTGACTCGGTCTCGGACAGTGAGTGTCTGTTTGCATCATAGACATAGATGGGCCTGGGTGGACAGAGGCCCACCCACTGGGGAGCCAGGCCCTGACAGGCCCACCCAATAAGCTTGATGTGGTTTAAGCATTGTTGCGTACTGTCTTTTTTTTCTATTTAAAAAAAAAAGGTGTGATTTTGAGAGTGAAATTCTGAAAAATCTATAGGAAAACTCATTAAAAAAAACTGGATTTTTCACATAGCGTGCCTTTCCTTCACTGGGTGGGCCGTTTGGGAACTTTTTTTGCAAAATTAGAGTATACCCACTTCTCCAGGCACCACTACACCATTGCATAGGGCCAATGGAAAGACAGCAGTCACACACAGCATGATGTTAAAGGATAAGCAGTCCATAAACTCAGACATAAGCCAGCAGGTCCCAATCATAAGAATACAAAAACAATACCATTAAGTATTTCCCAATCGAAATGTGTAACTATTACTTCCCATTGCATAATACATTTCACATTTAGCACACAAAGTAACCAGTGACCTAAAGTTTAAAGTGGAACTGTGTGTTTTAACTACTTTGCAGATATAAAACAGACAATCATGATATTAGTCCAAAATATAAAATTCTCAGTTTTATGCTACAAAACCAACTACATACGAGGTTTTAAAAATGCTATATTTGACTCAACTTCCCATGACGTACATTAAGGCATTGTTGGCAGAATAGATGGATGCAGTTCAATGCATGGTTAATATAATTCACCAATACATGTCTTGTTACTACAAAAACTATTGTTATCTGGTTGTAAATCACAGCTGGCCTGGTACATTGTTTGCTGCCTCCATTCTGACAAATGTAACTAAGGCTAGGAATGTCAATACAATCAATCTAGCAAGGGCAATGATCAAAAGTCAGTCAATGTGGCTAATAGGCTAACATATCTATTTATGTAGAAAGTTAAAAGCACAGAGCCTAATGTTAGCTAGCTAGCGACTAGGAGGGTGTTATGCCATTGGAGGAGTGGGAGTGACTTGACTTTTTCCCCTCATAATTTTTCAGTGGCTATACACAGCTAGAGATGCAGGTGTCATTTGGTTAGCTAGCAAAAACTTGAATGACTGTTATCCAGTTAGCATATCTCTTGATTTGGCAAATTCACTCTGGTTGTTTACTCCGATTTCAGAGCACTCTGTTCTGAGTGTGCCAGAGCACAGAACAACTGATATGACAGGTGGCAGTAAAAGTAGGCAAAAAAGGTAATAGTTAGTCAAGAACACTCAATAGGACTGTAAAGTTCCCAGATGTAAGAGGACTCCTGTGGTGTTTACATATTTGCAGAATCCATTCAGGTGAATTTTGTGGCTTTTGGTGAATGCGTTCTAATGATCTAAAGTCGCGCTGTTGCAACTGCCTGTAAACACACAGTCCAGTTCAAAGTGAATGAAGGCAGGCCCTTGTGATGGCTTGTTTATATGAAGGCCTACAGTAGCTCTGGTTGGCCATAGCGCACTGGTCTGTGTAGACTCCGGTTCTGGACAAGACAGATGTTTTTATTCAGTTTTATCTACTGCAGTGTCTATTAATTGTCCAAATGCAAGGCCTCTATAATACTATAGAATTTTCACAACTGCCTTAGTATACGTTATTCCCAAACATTCTAAGAATTCATGAAAATGTGAAAATGACCATATCTAAGTGGTCGCTTGTCATAAAAATAAAAAAAGTTTCATTCTTTCTGGGGGTGTATATGAACAAATTTTCATAAGATTTCATGTTGCTAAAATGCTTTCAGTTCCACTTTAAATGCAACGCGGTTCCACACACGTTATTTTCAAAGGGATGGCTAACCGCAAGTGTGCTGCAATAAAAAACACAGTTCGACTCACCAGATGATGATGATTTGAAACGTAACTTCTTCTTGAAAGTTATTATTGAAATGGGAGAAGCTAACAAATTAGCAACATCCTTTTTGATAACACCTGCTGCAGCCGCTGCAAACTAGCCGACTTTTGAAATGGCGCCGGAGGGGATGGCTGCTGTTTTACGTGCTCCTAACCAACTGTGCTATTTTGTTCGTTTTTTTTCACATTGTTTGTAACTTTTTTTTTAAACTTATTTTCTACATAATGTTGCTGCTACCGTCTCTTATGACCAAAAATAACTTCTGGAAATCAGAACAGTGATTACTCACCTCGAACTGGACAAAGATTTGAATGAGTCCGACGCAAAGATATACTGATTTCTCGGGAACGGCCCCAAATCCCCATCATTTGCGTGAAGAAAAGACAGAGAAAAAGGGGGTGGAGATCGGGCTGCCTTCTGAGAATTCATAGGCGAGTGAGTAAACCTCCATTGCCATCCGTTTTATTGGCCAACGTGCAATCATTGGAAAACAAAATGGATGATCTACGATCAAGATTATCCTACCAACAGGACATTAAAACTGTAATATCTTATGTTTCACCGAGTTGTGGCTGAACGACGACATGGATAAAGCTGGCGGGATTTTCCATGTATCGGCAGGACAGAGAAGCTACGCCTGGTAAGACTAGGGTCGGGGGTGTGTGTCTATTTGTCAAAAACAACTGGTGTGCGATAACAACTGGTGTCTAATATTAAAGAAGTCTCAAGGTATTGCTCGCCTGAGGTAGGGTACCTTATGATAAGCTGTAGACCACACTATCTACCAAGAGAGTTCTCATCTGTATTATTCGTTGCCGTCTATTTACCACCACAAACCGATGCTGGCACTAAGACCGCACTCAACGAGCTGTATAAGGCCATAAGCAAACAAGAAAATGCTTATCCAGAAACGGCGCTCCAAGTGGCCGGTAACCTTAATGCAGGCAAACTTAAATCTGTTTTACGTCATTTCTACCAGCATGTGTAATGTCTAATATGCAACCAGAGGGAAAAAGAACTCTACACCACCTTTACTCCACACACTCATACAAAGCTCTCCCTCGCCCTCAATTTGGCGAATTTGACCATAATTCTATCCTCCTGATTCCAACTTACAAGCCAAAACTAAAGCAGGGAGTACCAGTGACTCGCTTTAAACAGGTCAACATTCACAAAGCCGCGGGGCCAGACGGATTACCAGGATGTGTACTCAAAGCAGGGCCAAGCTTCCTGCCATCCAGGACCTATATACTAGGCGGTATCAGAGGAAAGACCCAAAAATTGTTGTCAAAGTCTCCAGTCACCCAAGTCATAGACTGTTCTCTCTGCTACCGCACGGCAAGCAGTACCAGAGCACCAAGTCAAAGACCAAAAGGCTCCTTAACAGCTTCTACCCCCAAGCCATAGACTGCTGAACAATTAATCAAATGGCCACCCAGACTGCTTCTTCCCTAAATAGTTATTGCATAGTTTGGAGCTGTGCTTTGGATCATTGTCCTGTTGTAGGAGGAAATTGGCTCCATTTAAGCGCTGTCCACAGGGTATGGCATGGCGTTGCAAAATGGAGTGATAGCCTTCCTTCTTCAAGATCCCTTTTACCCTGTGCAAATCTCCCACTTTACCACCACCAAAGCACCCCCAGAACATCACATTGTCTCCATCATGCTTGACAGATGGCGTCAAGCGCTCCTCCCAAAAAATTTCTGCGTCTCATGAATGTTCTTCTTTGTGATCTGAACACCTCAAACATAGATTAATCTGTCCATAACACGTTTTGGTTACTGGCCCAACGCTCTAACCACCAGGCTACTAGGCTTTAATGGACAAAAAATGTGCTTTCTTTTCAGAAACTGACATTTCTAAGTGACCCCAAACTTTTGAACTGTAGTGTACATGTACAAATTACCTTGACTAACCTGTACCCCCGCACATTGACTCAGTACCGGTACCCCCTGTATATAACCTTGTTATTGTAACTTTGTTTATTATTTTTTACTTTCGTTTATTTGGTAAATATTTTCTTAACTCTTTCTTGAACTGCACTGTTGGTTAAGGGCTTGTAAGTAAGCGTTTCACAGTAAGGTCTACACCTGTTGTATTCTGCGCATGTGACAAATAGCTTTTGTTCAAATCAAACTTCATCTAGCTAGACCGTGGAAAAACTACTGCTCACTATTGAGTAGTGACCAGTTGGCCTGCAAGAAGGCAGAAGTTTCTATGTTTTTGTAAAAACAGTCCTACCCATTAAGTCAAAATGTGATTGGTTGATTCCACTGTCACTTCAAAATTTTGCCCTAATACAGTTGAATCCCAGACACCTTTATTTAGCTTATGATGGCCTATCCAATGGCTGATTTTTAGCTAGCTAGATTTAGCTCCCTAGAGATCAGCAAAGTTAAATCCTGATTGGATCTTTTTTCCCTTCAGTGTTAACCCTTTACAACAAAAACTGAACAGATTCAATCAGAACATCATTGAAGATAGTAATATAATTATCATTATTGTATTATAATCATTACTTTATAAATCCTTAGCCCTTCTCTGAAGGCGTAGAAGGTCCATTGTTCCCCACTATGTTTGGGTTAGTAATAATTTGTAGAGTCGCTATATTTTTCCTCAGCAGCATTTTTTCACTATTCTGAATGTCTAAAGAATCCATATGTTCTGAAATATGAACACAGAAATACTGGACATTCAACTCTTATTATGGTGGTGATTTGACTAAATTAGAATCATGGTTTTGAATTTGACATTTTTCTGGTCTCAATCTTGACTCGGTCTTGGACCCCTTGGCCCCCTCCCGGTCTCGGTCTTGACTCTGACTCGATTTGCTCCGGTCTTGGTCTTGAATCAGTCTCGCTTTAGGTGGTCTTGAACACAGCATTGGTAGACACACTCATTAGCATGCCCCCAGATAAACCTAGTCACATTTGATACTAATAAAGCAGTAATAAACAGTTAATCTCGTCACTGTAATAATGACAAGCCAGTGTTTGACTTTTGTTTGTTTCTTTTTGACTGGACAAAGTACAGTAGTATCAGTCATAACCCACCAGTAGTTATCTACAGTATCTTTGTCAGCCAGTGTTAGAGGTGGTAGTACAAGTGGCAGATTACACCATTTTAAAGTGACTCACAAGTCAGTTGATTTGTTCAACCGGAGGTTTACACCAGTTGATGTAATATGACATCATATACCTTAAACGTGTCTTGTGATGTGAGCACAATAAAAAAACATCTCAATGTGCCCGTGTCTTCCTAGATTGCAGCCAAGGTGGCAGCACCGCTGGCCAGGACCAATGAGATAGTCATCCTGAGCGGGGAGGGCAACCGTGTGACTGGGGAAGTGAATCGCCTCTTGGCTGAACTTCCAGTGTCCGTCAACGCCCTCACTGGAATTGACCTATCAAAGGTAATTAGGGGTGTGGTCTATGGTGAAAATTGTAGGTGAAACATATATTAGTGTGTCTATAGAAATAGAATTACACTCATTATTGCTGCCAGATGGTCCACCTATCATGGAACGTTGACTTGAATAGTGGTAATATCTGTTCTAGTAATTCTAATTCTATGAATTAGCTAATATGTTGCATAGGATCCTATTGGTGCTGTTGGATTTTCCAGCCTACATGCAATTTTTCAGAAATATTGAAATTAAACCTTAGAATACGATATCTCTTTCTAGCCTAAATTGAAGTGTTTTTGTTTTCTATTCAACAGATCCCACTACTGCAGAAGATGACTTATGCTCAGGCCTGAAAACAATCTCTCCCTTCTACTCCGATATCTGTTTTATGCACTCCCATAGACTGCCTTCAATACACTTGAAATGATTATATATATATATGTATATGTTTTTTTATATGAAGTGGATTTTTTTTAACCTCTGGTGCCTTAATTTCTACAGGACCAGAATATCTGCATGTAATGCTGCTCCTCTATGTATCTTTGAGTTCACTACTTTTTCAATCATGGAAGCCTTTTACAATAAGTAGATCACATGGGATACATTGTTATCATTTAGCATGAACTGAGCCTTTTTTTCTTTAACTCATATACCTCTCTAGTCTCTACCTTACCATGTAATTTCAGTGAACAGTTAGCTGTTAAGAAGAGCAACCTCAGTGATTTTCTTCCAAAGGTGTACTCACCTTGCCAATTATACACTTCATGATTACTGAGTCATTATCCATTCTTGCTATCACGTGATTATTGTATAGGTTATCGAAGTTACTGTACTCTAATGTATATAACTTTTAATTTAACTGATTTAATGTGTATCCTTTATGATGCGTTATGGGTTTTCGCAATCAGGTGACAAGTTGTATGAAGTGCTACATGAAACAAGGTGCTCACTGCTTACTATCCTCAAATGTATTTAGGCTTCTACTTAGTCAAAACTCTGAGTAACTGGGAATTCTTCCCACTCAACAAGCAATCATGTGTTTTCATTTAGTTCATTTAGTATGTTGTAAACAATAGGTTTAGTACATTATTCCTAACACACTTTCATTTATAGCAACAATAATGGCCTTTTTTACAGAAACCTGATTGCCAGACCTTTATTTCTTTGACTACAATGCATCTTTCTGAATTGGCTCAAAGTAAGTTGAAGTACTGAATTGACTTTGAAGTTTGAGGGAGAGATTATGAACTTTGTGGGATGCTATGATCCAGGGTAATTTATTGAGAAAACTCTTTGTCCTGGAGAAGGTTCAGTATGTGAAATATTGAAGGGTTTTTGAGCCCAAGAAGAAGTAAAATGCCATTACTCATAGCCAAATACTAGTCATTGCACCATATCATTTTTTATTATACACGAGTTTAAAAAAAAACATGAGCTGGGATATGTTTAAGAAGTGATTTTGTTCATTCTGTTGATTTCTTAATTTCATATTTCATTTGATTAGTGTGACTTGACTATAACATTGACAGACACTTATTTTTTGGGGGGGGGGTGCAGTTTAATATAGTAATATAAGTCAATGTTAAGCCATGTAAGACAGCCCTTCAGGTTCTGTGCACAATGTAATCTTTGCTAAAGATAACTCTGTATATCATACACTTGTGTCAGAGAAAGATATTACTCCTGTTCAGACAATGCTATTCAATGTATTTAGTAATTTATCTTGCTTTTAATGAAATATAATTGTGAAAATGGGTATATGTGCTGTTACACTATTGTCATTCCAAGACGGATAATCACAATCTGATTATATTGGCTTTTTTGTGGAGGTAGACTAACTTTCTGCTTGTTTAGTATCACTATTTACGTTGTCATCTTAAACAAGGTGGAGAGTAGCCCTTTGTACAAGGATAGGGAAATGGCAGATCTTGTTCATTTTTAATATATGTGGATGCCATCATCACTGATTTGGTGACTTGCACTATTTAACATAAGATCATGGGAAATGGTAAACCCAGATGGGAAAAGTCCAGCTATCATGTAAATAGACAGATTATAATTTGCTCAGTGCTTTTTTGTAAAGAATATCAGTGCTCAAACAATGTTCAATTGGAAAAATGTTGTCCTTTCCCCCTCCCAGACATATCGTAACATTCTTTGTAATAAGTCAAAGGAAAGTTACTACTATGAAGGACTGTTAAACTGTTATGTTTATTTTTTCTGCCCTCATTGATTTGACTCATTGCAGCCAATGTAATTTTTCTAATACTGTGAAAATGTGTCAGTTGTGTAGCAGCTGTAATTTTGATTTTTTAGTTACATTGTGGCTTCACGTCCAAATGCATTGTTCTGGCTAAGCATACAATTTGTAGACAAACTACTAAAGATATTGTATGTTTGATCCAGAGGTCATTTGGAAATGTGCTTTTGTCATTTTTGTGTGAAAATCATCACTTTACTGGTGTGTCAAATGTAGAGATAATCATTCGCAGTGCATGTACTTATGCCACCAGTTTTGTGGTAATGTAGATGTTTTTTCTCAACAGGACACATGTGATCCTACATATTTGTAAATGTTATTCATCTGTAACATTATATAAAATTACCATATTTGTCTTCATCTGTCATTCTAATAAAATTACAACAAATAGTTGTGCTGTTTTCTAATGGCAATGTAATAATTCAATAGACAACAGGGTGGGTGTACAGCATAGGTATTGATATATGGTCTGGGGTGAACAGTACGATCAAAGCTAGCTGACACATTCATGGCATGTAAAACCAGTTAGTAAAGTATTGCATTCTAGCAAGACTAACTTGAGCCAAGGCCTGTCATTCATTCAATCAATCCTTATCATAAATCGTTTTTAAAACCTCTTGCAGGAAGAATCTCAGCACTTCCATCTCTTGTCAGATCACCAAGGAATATTAGTCAGGCATTCAGTATGCACACCTAAAATATGCGGAATAAAGGTCCTAGAACTCCGGGTGCCTAATGCGCATGCGTTTTCAAAGTTTCTGTTGCAGAAAGCAAGCAGCAGAAAAACCATCGGTGAGCTAACGACATAACCAAAATATCGCAAATACCTTTCTCTTGACGGGGAGTATGTATTATGACTTTCCAGCGTTTCCTTTTGCAAAATGTTTACTTCAGTAGGTATCAGACGCCGGTTATGATAGCTGGCTAACGTTAGCTAGTTAACCTAGCTGATCGCTAGCAGCACAAAGAAGTGTTCAATGCGTTGTGGCGCTATGACTCGAGGTATTTAACATTAGCTTGTTTGCTTGCTTCTTTATCAACTCACTAACTTAGATGGATAACTTCTCGTGTAACAGAACGTTAGCCTAAGCAACGTTACTGGTTAGAACGACAATGTCTGTGTTATGTAGTTTGTTTGAAAAAAATAAGTACTTTTTGGCACGCTAATATTGTGTAGCTAAATAGTTAGCGCTCATTTACATTTTAAGTGGTCTATTGACTACTAGACGACAATGCTGCTCAACGATGACACCAGCTAGTTAGTATTTAAGAAAGGTCTTTGTTCATAACTAGTTATATTAATGTCCTCGCATGTTAGATCAGAGAAGCCCTACCCAGGCCACAGCCACGTTGAATGACTTATTGATATTTACGCAATGATGCAATAACATTTATGGTAGACCTAGTCATCAGACTGAGTATATTTATTGTAACTAGTAGCTCCATCCTTTTCAAGAACTGGTCAGCTGGACACTAATCAGTTAGTGTAAGACTTAGCATTCTTGAGTCATTGGGACTTCTGGGTTCTGACACATTTAGCTTTGTTCCAGAATTGAAAGGTGTTCTGGGTGACATTAAAGCACCATTACATACTTTACACAGCTGTTCTGCATCGCCTAGTATTGTAAAGCATTTACATTATAGTCATTTAGCAGACTCTCTTATCCAGAGTGACTTAGTGAGTGCATACATTTTCATACTGGTCCCCCACTATTGGCCCGGCGTCGTTAGAGTTTGGCCGGGGTAGGCCGTCATTGTAAGTAAAAAATTGTTCTTAACTCACTTGGTTAGATAAATAAATAGGGATCGAACCCACAACCCTGGAGTTGCAAGTGCCATGCTCTACCAACTGAGCTGCACATGTGCACTAGACCTGAGCTCATTTTCCCTGGCTAAACAAGCATTTCAGTACACCCGCAATAACATCTAAATATGTGTATGTGACCAATAAAATTTGATTTAAACTAGTTGGCTAGCTGAACAGTGCTAGTTTTCAACCTTATTACCAAACGTCATATATACTGTACTCTCAACTTCAAAACTCCTTTGCTAGTTATACAGTCATGTAACTAAGTCATTTGCTGGAAAGAAACTTGAAAATGATGTATTTTGTTGAAAAGTCATGACTGTTTCCAGATATGTCGTAAGGATGATATTGCTACTTAACTCAGATCCAAGTTCAGTTTTGAGATCCACCATCTTCATTGGCATAGGGTTAGCTGGAAGTATCTGACTGGTCTTGGAACTGTGACAACAGGCAGCCTCTCCTCGCTTGGCTTGATGGGATATGTAGTGATTTTGCCAACACAGCCAGATATGTGCACGGTCTTGTACCCTTAACCTTTTTTCAACTGACTATTGTAGTTGATTAAATCTGACTTTACTGGATTACTCATGTTAATTGACACAAGAAAACTTGAGAAAATATCAACTCTACACATCGCAATGGCTAAATTACTTCTGGAGACTAAGGGTCTGTGGAGCTCCTCTTCCTCCTCACCACTCTATGGGCCCTGGTCAGGAGTAGTACACTATATAGGGTGTAATTTGGGATGCAGAAACAGAGATTGGTGGAGCCAGCTTGGGATTCTCTAGCCAGTAGCCATCATGCAGTATGTCCTGCTGTGCCCTGGGAAAGGCAAAAAGGCGTCTCTATCTTAAGCCCCCTCCTCTGTCTGTCTAGCGGCAGGCAGGGTGTTTGCTATAAAAGGCTGAGGCACAAATGTGGGCTGATTACCGACTGACTGCCATTTTAAAGGTTACAATGTACAGGAAATAAATAGCCTTATGGCTGAGTCATTTTACATGGTCAATGTGGCGTCTCTCTCTCAGCATGGTGAGGAGAGTGTTTCCCATGTTGCATTAGTGGAAGTGTGACATGCTGGCCTGTCTGCCAGCATCATCAGGTGACCCTACAACCCGATTTCTCTCCCACACGCAGATGAACACTGGGCTTCAGCAATGTAAGTGTTTTTATCTGATAGAATTGAATACTATAGTTTCATAGAAATCTGAAATCAGTTTCCTCTTCATATTTCCACTTAATGAGTTGTAAATCCTTTCCAGTCACTAGTTGAATGAAGATACTTTGGTTATGCAAAAATTCCTTGTTCTGTCTCTGTCCTTCTTTCCATCCTAGGGGACACTACACAGAAGATGAGATCTGCCAACTATCCAACCCCAGCAGAATTGGATGCCTTTGCTAAGAAAGTCGCCAACAAGCCTCTGACCATAAAGATCTTCCCCAACAGTGTCAAAGTACCTCAGAGAAAGCACATCCGCCGCACAGTGAACGGGTTGGACACGTCCAGCTCCAGCCAGCGCCACAGCCCCTACCCGTCTCAGGTCAGTGGCACCGGAGCGGGCCTCCTGGCCGTCCTCCACACTTCGACCGGCAAAAGCGTCCTCAAAGACACAGACGGCAGCCGAGCCCATCTGCTTCCCAAAGCAGCCATGAACCTCCACAGCGGGTCGTACGTCGCTCAAAGCTCTTTAAATCTCCCCGAGCCTGTCCCCCACCTCCAGGGCATGTCTCAAACCCAACACCAGGCATTGAAACAGGGCCTCCCACATCCACAGCATGCTGTACAGCAGCACAACATGGCTCACCATGTGGCTTCACAGCCACAGAATATGCCTCAACCTCACCTTAAAACTTTACAGCAACAGAACATGGCCCACCCTCAAACTTTACAGCGGCAACAAAGCTTGTCCCAGCTGCAAACTGTACAGCAGCAACAGCAGAATCTGGCGCACCCGCAGAATATCCAGCGGCAGCAAAGTTTGCCTCACACGCAGACTTTACGACAGCAAAATCAGACTCGGCCACAAACCTTACAGCAGCAGCATCTTCATCCTCAGACGCTACAGCACCAGACTCTTCCTCACCAACAAGCTTTAGTACAGCAGGCTGTGGCTCAGGCTCAAGGTCTCCGGCACCTGCCTGACATAGCCCAGGCCCAGCCTCCACCTAGTCGGCAACATTCCCAGGGCCTGCAGCACCCCCAGAGCCTGTCACAGCCTCTCCCCCAGGGCCTCCGGCACCAGCCTGATGTAGCCCAGTCCCAGCCTCCATCCAGTCTGCAACATTCCCAGGGCCTCCCCCCATCTCAGCAGCTCCCCCAGGCCTCCTGTGCCGGCCCTGGCCCTCCCTCTGCTTCCAATGCCCTGCAGCCCCAGCCAGGCCCCCCCTACGGCCCCAGGAAGCTGCCAGACGCAGATGTCCCGCCAAACGTAACTGTATCTACCTCCACCATCCCGCTATCCATGGCGGCCGGCCTGCACCACAACCGGCCGGGCACAGACCTGAGCAGCATCGTGCACCAGATCAACCAGTTCTGCCAGGCTCGGGCCGGAATGGGTGCCACCTCGGTGTGCGAGGGCCAGATTGCCAACCCCAGCCCCATCAGCCGTAACCTTCTCATCAATGCCAGCTCCAGGGTCAACACACCCCACAATCTGGACCTCCTTCCCTCCTGCCTGCTGGGCCCCACAGAGAAAGCCCCTGGAGGGTCCCAGGGCCCTGCTGGTGGCCTACAGCCCAACATGGCTGTCATGAACAGGATGCCACCTGCTTTCCACACTGACATAAAGCAGCAATTACAGCAGTTACAACAGGTTCACCAGCAGCAACAACAACATCAGTTACAGCAGCTCCAACAGGTTCATCAGCAGCAACAGCTACAACATCAGTTACACCAGCAACTCCAACAGCAGCAACTCCAACAGCAGCAACTCCAACAGCAGCAACTCCAACAGCAGCAACTCCAACAGCAGCAACTCCAACAGCAGCAACTCCAACAGCAGCAACTCCAACAGCAACGCTCCTGGAACCAGCACCAGCTGGCTCACATGCAGCACCTGCCCGAGGGAGCCAACCCCAGGGGAGAAATCCCCTCTGGGCCTGTCTTCCCTGCCAAGACCCTCAACTATCCCCACGTGCTGCTGGCCTCGCAGCCACAAGCCTTCTACCTTAAACACCCATCAGACAAGACAACCCCCTCGCCCTCCGTAACCAGCCCACCGGGTGGCACCATGCCCAGCTACACCAACGGGTGCTACCTGCAGGCTCCATGGGGCAGTGTCCTACAAGCAGGCAAAAGTGATGGTCTAGGCCCTCTGGATTTGGCCTTCCAGGGGGGCCTGTCAGGGGCCTCCATAGACTGCAGCACACCAGGATCACAGTACCGACCAGGAGCCAGACCCGGGTTCCCAGGTTCGGGTCAGACCAAGCTGATGAAGCAGAACGTGTCTGATTACCTGGCTGGGGATTTCCAGGCGTTCCAACATAACCCAGGTGCCATGGGGAAGATGCACAGGCCCCCCATGGGTAGAGCTCCAGCCCAGGGCCCAGAGCTAGGCAATGGTAGAAATATCCCCGCTCACCACCCAGGCTATCGATAGATAGATGGATAGATAGCAGTCTTCACCTCACCAGTTGTGTGTCATGGTTGGTGAAAGATTACAACATGTGGACACCTGATTATAATATTGAGAGTTCTTGCAAGTGATCAATTGAATGTTCTCCGTAGTCGGTTGCTCCTGCTCTCAATGTTCAATCGCTGACTTATGTGTTTTAAAAATGGGTCCTCAGCCCTTAAAGGTATCTGTTAAACCTTAGTGCCAGGTGAAGGGTTTTTGATTGTTATTCCAATGATGAAGAATACATACTCATACCACAATATGGACATCTGCTTCTTGTAGTATTTTCTGGAATGCTCTATTGTGATCTAGGACTAAGTAGAGAACCTAGTAGGGCTACTTCCTTTCCACATAATAATTACCATAGTTATGCCCAGGTTGTCATGGAACCAACCACGCCCTTTTACAACATTAGTGGCCTTAAAGCTGCCAATGCAGCGGCTGAAAATGGGGTGTTATTTCCTGGCCTATGTTTACATTTCAATGGGTATTTTTGTATGCTAATATGAATCAGGTTCATGTTAGTATTTTCTTACTTGAATCTCTCCCCATATAGAGTAAGGTACTGCTACAACCATTTTGTTCTGTCCTCTTGTGTGTGATAAGACCTTAAGACGGAGTACTTTTGAAGTCGTTTTTAGTTTGTTTTTTAGCCCTACCTTGTTCTGTTACTTAAATTGTCTCTACTTGAATTTCTCCAGTGATGTTTTCAGTATGAGGACTTGGAGAATCGGAATGTCATGCTAAACATTTACAAAGTGAACAAACATCCCTTTGGGAAAACCATTCATTGTCTTTTGAATAATGTGAACCCGGTAGGATCTGATCTTGAAAGGAATTGTCTGTGTGTGCATAGACCAAATTGATCACTTGCAAGTGTGCAAGTACAACCGAACATACCAGAGGGTTAAAATATTTATTTGTTTCACCACTATACTACTGTAAACAAGGGAATGGATTCCTTTTGGATCTTTACCTGTCTGGGGGGGTTCTGGTAAGCTGAGGGGTATCCTACGAAGCAGGTTTGAAGAGTTAGCGAGGTAACTTTGGTCAACTGAGGCTTCATGAAAAGTTTGGCATTCGACTAGCCGTGTGCAACGTGCAGTTACAAGCCTGCTAGAATTAGTGGCAGGTGTACGAGCAATATCCACTGTCGTTGTAAGGCTAAAGACTGAGCTGGAATGTGACGCTAACAGAAGCTGGTTCGCTTCAGAAAACTGAGTAGATCTAGCTTGCTTATTGGGATACCCCTCTTCCTTCACTTGCTAGCCTAACCCTAACTGTATTGTCTCAGTTCTCCTTTCTAGGTAGTACAGAGGTTCAGTCCAGTTATTTTAAATGCAGGTTACCTCCTCATGCTAGTAGATGGGTCTAGCCATAGAAGTAATGATATTTCTATGGGTCTAGCATGCTGCGTTTTTCCTCAGTTTAATTTGGGTAACAGCTTACTATTTCCTCCTCCCTGATAACTCTTGGGGGGGAAAAGCCTTAAATGTTATTAGTTACCCTCTACCTTAAATGTTGACTTTTTACACCATGCCGGATTTCCTCAAACAGTGCATGGCGTAGCATCCTATATCGAAAATAGTTATGATACTAGCAATTGTTTCTGCATATGTTTTCATTTAAGGCTACTGTTAAATTGCTAAGTAAAAGTCCTTTTAAAGGATAATAAGTATGAATAGTGTTAAGCAGAGTTTTATAGGTGTGTGTGGCACTGGGCTGTAACTATGGTCTTTGGACTACGTTTCTTTAGTTGTTTCTACATGACAAATACCCTACACTAATTTAGTTCTTAGTTAATTTATTTATTTGAACACTGCATCCTGAAGCCATAGGTTTTTCCACATAGGTGCCATAGGTAACACATATGATCAGACACAAAACAAAGCAAACTGATGTCTCACAACTAGCTGCATTCAGTAAGCGATGGAAAGGTTAAGTCATAGAGGTGATTTTATTTATAGGGGTTATGTAGTCTTAAAGGTGCTACACCTTTTTTCCAATTTTATTTTTTTGCTTTGTCATTTCAGAAAATTGCCATATCTGCAGTACTAGGGGAATGATAGTGTTTCACAGTATTACTTACCTGCGCTGTTATATACACATATTGATTTCTCCCGCCAGAGCGGCATTTGTTGTCAAAATGGGAAAGCTGTTTTGACTTTGACTGTGTGGAAATCGGGTCCAGAAGCCAATGTGAAAATTGCTCTAATTTCCTGGTTGCTAAAATTCTACATGGTTTGCTCATTTTCAGTTTGTGAGAAAAACAAGCACTGAATAGTGGAGGGAATCATTGTACCATCTAAATTGCTGTGAAATATCTTTTTAATAACAAGTTTTTTTACAGCTGTTTGAGGCTGGTGGACCAAAAGTAAAAGGCTTTTGTTTTGAATGCAGCCGAGTGCTGTTGCAATTCTTCTAGCTTCCACATAGGGGAGACATTCTGTGTAGCACCTTTAATGTTATGGATTTAGCTTTCTTCCCTGAGGGCAGTAGCTAGATTATGTTTGGCTCTTACTACTGTTGTGTTCCTGATGTGCCTGGCCCTTGAAGCTGCTATTGAATTCTAATCTGAACACACAATAGTGTGTGTGTTTAGTAATGATGTATGGGTTGTACTATTGGAATAAAGGTTCCTATTTATAATGTGTTGTCATGGATTTTTGAAATGTGAGATTGTAAATCTGTGTAGTGGAACTGGACCAACTGTTGCTGCAGTGAACCAAGCAATGTACCTGTTATTCCATTTGACCTGATTTACCTGTTGTACAGCCTGAGAAAGTCAGGTTTACAGTTACACTTTCTATATTAAGCCCGGCGGAGACATTTCATATCAAATAGTGTGTGTTTGAGTGGGTGTGTGCGAGAGAAAGGGTGTGAAGCCTAGATACTTGCGCACACATGTGTGTACACTACACAGTGGTGCACTTCTATCCATTTTGGGGGGGGGGTCAAGCTTCTAACTGTAACTACTGATACTGGACAGAAGTCTGCGCTTACGTACCACAATGATTCCAAACACTGTTGGGAGTCTGAACGGTTGCTGCTGAATCACTGACCAAAGTCACCAAGCCTTCCCCTCATAGTTACATTCTGTGTCTGAAATGGCACCCTATTCACTGCATAGTGTACGACTTGACCTATGGTCACAGTCAAAAGTAGTGCACTATTTCGAAAGTAGTGTGCCATTTTGGATGCTAACATTCTTTAGCCATGTTGGTTTGTATTAGTTTTAAAGAATCATGCTATTTTAAGGTGGTGACGAGTGGTCTGCTGCCCTCTAGACAGTTGTAGGAACAGCATGTGGGACTGTGATGTATTAATGGTGCTGGTGAGTGTTTTTGCACCACATAAGTGGAAATATGACATGAATGACAGTGGTTGTGTTATTCCAGTTTACCTATCCTTGAACTATGCTTTGCACAAACATTCCCCACCTAACCAAAATAAAGTTTGCGTTTGCAAAACCGATTCCTTTTATTTCCTGTTTATTTTATTTGTAACAGCAAGGCTTGAGATGTGTATGAAACAGGGAATTTTCAAAGGATATAACATTTCCAATAGTAATTTTACTTCTGTCAATACATGGATGGAATGAGGTTAACCACTTCCAATTGTTTATAATTCCCAAACATTGATTATACTTTTTCTTTTAAGGATTTGTTGACAGTCTAGAAATAATATCCAATAGTCATATGGTTGGTGTGCTAAGGAAAGATTTGACAGACACCAAACATGTCAGAAAACACAGGTCTTCCCTGTGGCTCAGTTGGTAGAGCATGGTGTTTGCAACGCCAGCATGGTGTGTGCAACGCCAGGGTTGTGGGTTCGATTCCCACGGGGGGCCAGTACAAAAAAATGCATGAAATGAAATGTATACATTCACTACTGTAAGTCGCTCTGGATAAGAGCGTCTGCTAAATGACTAAAATGTAAATGTAATGTCTAGGGTGTGTGAGGTTAGGTAGGATGAACTCAAGACTCCAGAGCTCATGGATGTGGAGCTGCGGCGAGTAGACAAGCGAAACCTTTTCAGGATAGACCCATCTCCCTGCGAATACAAACGTCAGCTTGAGTGGATATGGTTCTGCTAATCATTGTTTACTCATAATGGCACCTTCTGTAGCATACTGGATTTTTAGATTGCTCAAGACACCACCTCTATATGTATATTAATGTATTGAATAAATAAAGGCCAATACAAATATAGTAAGTACAAAAAAATGTATAGTTCAGATTTATTAGTTTGAATAAAGGACTTGAGCAGATAAGGAATAACCTCTTGGCTCTACAGATCTGTTTGTCACCATACCTGTTATGGTGTGGTCTGATGCCACACGAGGGTGTGGTCTGATTATGTCACAGTTACCAGGATCCTCCTTGACTATAACCAGGTCTATGTGTAATTTTTCCCAATTTACTTCCTCAACTCTAAACATGTATAAAATACTTTAAGGTCACACCTCAACTGTAGCTATTGCCTAATTAACCTCTAGGGGCTAGGGGGCAGTATTTTCATGGCCGGATGAAAAACATACCCAATTTAAACAGGTTACTACTCCGGCCCAGAAAATAGAATATGCATATTATTAGTAGATTTGGATAGAAAACACTGAAGTTTTTAAAACTGTTTGAATGGTGTCTCTAAGTATAACAGAACTCATATGGCAGGCAACAACCTGAGAAAAATACAAGCAGGAAATGAAAATGTTGTGGCTGTACTATTTTCAAGTCATTGGCAATAAAACACACAGTGACAAAGGATTCATTTTGCACTTCCTATGGCTTCCACTAGATGTCAACGATCTTTATAAAGTTGTTTGAAGCGTCTATGATGAACAGAGACCGAATGAGAAGGAAGGGAAGTTGACGTCCCTGGGATGTCGTCACTTCATTATTGTGCGCACATGCGCGTTCATGTGAGGCGAGACATTTTTCAAAACTTGTTTCAAGACACAGGAGAGGTCGGGTTGAAATATTACTGATGTTTCACGTTAAAAATGGACCAAAAGATTGATGCTAAACAACGTTTGACATGTTTGAACGAACGTAAATAGATTTTTTTTTTTTTACTTTTCGTCGTGACTTTTCCCTCCCATTTTGAGTAGCCTACCGAACGCGCTAACAACACGGAACAGCATGGAGTTATTTTATGAACTTCATCGAAAAAAACAACATTTGTTGTGGACCTGAGATTCCTGGAAGTGCCTTCTGATGAAGATTATTAAAGGTAAGGGAATATTGCTAATGTTATTTATGGTTTTAGATGATACCAACATGGTGGCTATCTGTATAGCCTAGTGTATTTTTCTGACCAGAGTACTCAGATTATTGCAAAGTATGCTTTCCCAGTAAAGTTATTTTGAAATCTGTCAATGCGGTTGCATTCAGGAGAATGCAACCATTATTCTTTGAATAACAGTTTAATACTTTAACCACGTGTTATAATGAGTATTTTTTGTAAATTCACTGGCAGTTTTGGGGGAGACACATTTTCTCAACGACACTCGCCGATGTAAAATGCTGTTTTTGGATATAAATATGAACTTGATAGAACAAAAATGCATGTATTGTCTAACATAATGTCCTAGGAGTGTCATCTGATGAAGATTGTCAAAGGTTAGTGCATAATTTTAGCTGGTTTTCTGCTTTTGGTGATGCCTGTCCTTGAATTGAAAATGGATGTGTGTACTTTTTTGGCTATGTACTCTCCTAACATAATCTAACTTTATGCTTTCGCCATAAAGCCTCTGAAAATCGGACAATGTGGTTCGATTAAGGAGATGTTTATCTTTTAAATGGTGTAAAATAGTTGATTGTTTGAGAAATTGAAATTATTAGATTTTTGATGTTTTGAATTTCCCGCCTTGCTAGCAATCCCGTCAGTGGGATTAGGTTACCCTCGATCCCCAAGAGGTAATTGATAATGCCCTCGAAGCTGGTGTTTGGAGGATATATTGGCACGGTTGTTGTTACCAGCAAACCATGCCAATATATCCTCCAAAAACCAGCTTCGAGGGCATTATCACTTTTATACAAAGGGTTACCAACATATTCAGATAATGACTGTCATATTTTCATTACATTTATTCATACTATTTCATCCTACCATAAGATATAGTCCGGACACAAATCTAGGGTTGCTACCCAAGCCGGCTGGTCGTTCGTTCTATTGGTTCGGTTGCCAGAGACGCGACCCAGACGTTCAGTCTTTTTGTTCTGTATCTATGGACAGGACCCAGTCATTTGTTCTGAATGTTCCATTGTCATACTGGCAACGTTTTAATCCCTTGCATGCTAGCTAGCCAACTATGGCTAACTTAGTCATGTCAAAAAGTACAGCCAGAATAACAGCAAAGTAGCTGCATTAGCATTTGTTTAAGCTGTTTTCTAGACATTTATTTGGATACATCCATGACAATGAACAAATGAGACCCGATTTCGCCTGGCCCAGAAAATGTGCTCACTCATCAGGACACTGTTGTTCAGAGGAGCTAGCCAACAACACAGCTAACACAATCACTTCCAACTGAAGCTGGAAAGACTGCAAACTAGCTGCACTTCGTTTCGTTTGACATTTTTTCAACTGACATTTCTTTGTATATATCCATAAACATGATGCCAGCTGATTCGTGATTTCGACTGGCTGAGAGCCTGTCTCGTCCCGACTCCCGACACGTTTAATACTATGGGACAGATGGAGATCGAATTTGAATATTTAAACAATGTTGCAAATGTTGGAGAGACAGATAGCAAAGTTGATACACATCTCCCCTGTTTAAATGAAATGTTAGTCTAAAAGAAATTGAGATAATATCTAGATGCTTTTTATAGCGGAGATCAAGTTTAACTTGTTATGGATAGGGGGCAGTATTTTCACGGCCGGATAAAAAACGTACCCGATTTAATCAGATTATTACTCCTGCCCAGAAACTAGAATATGCATATAACTATTAGCTTTGGATAGAAAACACTCCAAAGTTTCTAAAACTGTTTGAATGGTGTCTGTGAGTATAACAGAACTCATTTGGCAGGCCAAAATCTGAGAAGATTCCAAACAGGAAGCGCCCTCTCTGACTATTTCTTGGCCTTCTTGATAATCTCTGCTGTAACGTGACATTTTCTAACGCTCCCATAGGCTCTCAGAAGGCGCCAGAACGTTGAATGATGACTTTGCAGGCCATGGCTGAAAAACAGTAGCGCATTTGGATAGTGGTCGATCTGAGAACAATGAGACTGGGGGCGCGTGCACGAGACGACTCCATGTTTTTATTTTTACGTCTTTGAACGAAAACAGGGTTTCCCGGTCGGAATATTATCGCTTTTTTACGAGAAAAATCGCATTAAAATGTATTTTAAACAGCGTTTGACATGCTTCGAAGTATGGTAATGGAATATTTAGAATTTTTTGTCACAAAACGCGCCGGGCGCGTCACCCTTCTTTACCCTTCGGATAGTGTCTTGAACGCACGAACAAAACGCCGCTATTTGGATATAACTATGGATTATTTGGAACCAAACCAACATTTGTTATTGAAGTCCTGGGAGTGCATTCTGACGAAGAACAGCAAAGGTAATCCAATTTTTCTTATAGTAAATCTGAGTTTGGTGAGTACCAAACTTGGTGGGTGTCAAAATAGCTAGCCATGATGGCTGGGCTATCTACTCAGAATATTGCAAAATGTGCTTTCACCAAAAAGCTATTTTAAAATCGGACACCGCGATTGCATAAAGAAGTTCTGTATCTATAATTCTTAAAATAATTGTTATGTTTTTTTGTGAACGTTTATCGTGAGTAATTTAGTAAATTCACCGGAAGTGTTCGGTGGGAATGCTAGTTCTGAACGTCACATGCTAATGTAAAAAGCTGGTTTTTGATATAAATATGTACTTGATTGAACAAAACATGCATGTATTGTATAACATAATGTCCTAGGAGTGTCATCTGATGAAGACCAAAGGTTAATGCTGCATTTAGCTGTGGTTTTGTTTTTTGTGACATTATATGCTAGCTTGAAAAATGGGTGTCTGATTATTTCTGGCTGGGTACTCTGCTGACATAATCTAATGTTTTGCTTTCACTGTAAAGCCTTTTTGAAATCGGACAGTGTGGTTAGATAAAGGAGAGTCTTGTCTTTAAAATGGTGTAAAATAGTCATATGTTTGAAAAATGGAAGTTTTGGGATTTTTGAGGAATTTGTAATTCGCGCCACGCCTATCATTGGATATTGGAGCAGGTGTTCCGCTAGCGGAACGTCTAGATGTAAGAGGTTAACAATTGCTGGGCTGATGAGACAGTGGATTGCGCAGTCAGATGGAACAGAGTAAATGGGCATTTTAACATCATAGATTTAGCCTGTGGTAACTTGTAGTTCAGACAGGAAAGAACATTTGAAAGAATTGTGCTTTTACAGCTATTGGAAGCCATTCCCCGGCCGTGATACTGTAAATTTGAAGACAACAGTCGGTTATACAGCCACTGCAACCCTTGAACCCACAGAAGCCATCACAGTCCAGTACTTGTTCATGGGTGCCAAAATGACCAGAGCAAAATTAACTACATTGGGAATCATTCTGATGTTGATTTCAGAGTATTTTCAGTGTGCTAGTGTAACACTCATTATATTGAAAATATACATTCAAACTCACATAAAAAAAACATAATGAAATGAGATCATAGTTTAGTTTCTTACCCTGGTCTCTGAGATTATTTAAATCTGGAATCAAATTAAAATCTAGCCTCTACCCTTCAGCTTTCATACTAAATTTTTTTAATGAGGACATAATTTCCTTAGGTCATATATCTATTCAGCCAATGAGTTTCAAGGGGCATGGCTTTTAAATCTTCTGAAGAGACAGCTTGTGTGGGGGGGGGGGGGGGGATGAACAGCACACTGTAGAGCAGTGTGATTTAAAATAAATGAGTGGCAGATGTAAGAAACAAGAAGTCACAGGATGTAGAGGTTCACAGGTGCAAGTTGTCACAACATTTTTCCACCGCCTATGATGTTCTGTACAGAACAACAGTACACAGTACACTTTCTTTTCATAAATGATGCTGAAAAATGTATCCATGCTTTTGTCACTTCTAGGTTAGACTACTGCAATGCTCTACTTTCCGGCTACCCGGATAAAGCGCTAAATAATCTTCAGTTAGTGCTAAACACGGCTGCTAGAATCTTGACTAGAATCAAAAAATGTGATCATATTTCTCCAGTGCTAGCCTCAACACTGGCTTCCTGTTTCAAGGTTTTACTGCTAACCTACAAAGCATTACATGGGCTTTCTCCTACCTATATTTCCGATTTGGTCCCGCCGTACATACCTACATGTACGCTACTGTCACAAGACGCAGGCCTCCTAACTGTCCCTAGAATTTCTAAGCAAACAGCTGGAGGCAGGGCTTTCTCCTATAGAGCTCCATTTTTATGGAATGGTCTGCCTACCCATGTGAGAGACGTAGACTCGGTCTCAACCTTTAAGTCTTTATTGAAGACTCATCTCTTCAGTAGGTCCTATGATTGAGTGTAGTCTGGCCCAGGAATGTGAAGGTGAACGGAAAGGTACTGGAGCAACGAACCGCCCTTGCTGTCTTTGCCTGGCCGGTTCCCCTCTCTCCACTGGGATTCTCTGCCTCTAACCCTATTACAGGGGCTGAGTCACTGGCTTACTGGTACTCTTCCATGCCATCCCTAGGAGGGGTGCATCACTTGAGTGGGTTGAGTCACTGACGTGATCTTCCTGTCTGGGTTGGCGCCCCCCCTTGGGTTGTGCCGTGGCGGAGATCTTTGTGGGCTATACTCGGCCTTGTCTCAGGATGGTAAGTTGGCGGTTGAAGATATCCCTCTAGTGGTGTGGGGGCTGTGCTTTGGAAAAGTGGGTGGGGTTATATTCTGCCTGTTTGGCCCTGTCCGGGGGCATCGTAGGATGGGGCCACAGTGTCTCCCGACCCCTCCTGTCTCAGCCTCCAGTATTTATGCTGCAGTAGTTTATGTGTCGGTGGGCTAGGGTCAGTCTGTTATATCTGGAGTATTTCTCCTGTCTTATCCAGTGTCCTGTGGGAATTTAAGTATGCTCTCTCTAATTCTCTTTCTTTCTTTCTCTCGTTCTTTCTTTCTCTCTCTCTCGGAGGACCTGAGCCCTAGGACCATGCCTCAGGACTACCTGGCCTGATGACTCCTTGCTGTCCCCAGTCCACCTGGCCGTGCTGCTGCTGCAGTTTCAACTGTTCTTCCTGCGGCTATGGAACCCTGACCTGTTCACCGGACGTGCTACCTGTCCCAGACCTGCTGTTTTCAACTCTCTACCACAGTGTCCACAAAGCTCATCACTAAGCTAAGGATCCTGGGACTAAACACCTCCCTTTGCAACTGGATCCTGGACTTCCTGACGGACCTCCTCCAGGTGGTAAGGGTAGGCAACAACATGTCTGCTACGCTGATCCTCAACACTGGGGCCATTCAGGGGTGTGTACTTCATCCCCTCCTGTACTCCCTGTTCACCCATGACTGCATGGCCAAACACAACTCCAACACCATCATTACGTTTGCTGACGACACAACAATGGTAGACCTGATCACCGACAATGATGAGACGGCCTATAACGAGGAGGTCAGAGACCTGGCAGGGTGGTGGTAGGACAACAACCTCTCCCTCAATGTGAGCAAGACAAAGGAGCTGATCATGGACTACAAGAAAAGGCAGGCCGAACAGGCCCCCATTAACATTGACAGGGCTATAGTGGAGCGAGAGTTTCAAGTTCCTTGGTGTCCACATCACCAATGAACTATCATGGTTCAAACACACCAAGACAGTCGTGAAGAGGGCACGACAACACCTTTTACCCCTCAGGAGATTTGGCATGGGTCCCCGGATCCTCAAAAAGTTATACAGCTGCACCATCGAGAGCATCCTGACCGGTTGCATCACCGCCTGGTATGGTAACTACTCGGCATCTGACCGTAAGGGGCTACAGAGGGTAGTGCATACGGCCCAGTACATCGCTGGGGCCAAGCTTCCTGCCATCCAGGACCTATATACTAGGCAGTGTCAGATTCTTTTTTTTTTTAAAGACTTCATTCACCCAAGTCATAGACTTTTTTCTCTGCTACTGCACGGCAAGCGATACCGGAGCGTCAAGTCTAGGATCAAAAGGCTCCTCTACCCCCAAGTCATAAGACTTTTGAAAAATTTATAAAATGGCCACTGGATTATTTACATTGACACCCCCCATTTGTTTTTTTACAATGCTGCTACTTGCTGTTTACGATCTATGCATAGTCATCTCACCCCTACCTACATGTACAAATTACCTCGACTAACCTGTACCCTGCACATTGACTCGGTACAGGTACCCCCTGTATATTACATCGTTATTTTTATTTTATTGTGTAAATATTTTCTTAACTCTTTCTTGAACTGCACTGTTGGTTAAGGGTTTGTAAGTAAGCATTTCACGGTAAGGGCTACACTTGTTGTATTCGGCGCATTTGACAAATAAAGTTTGATTTGATTTAAGAACAAACTCTTATTTACAATGACGGCCTACCCCAGCAAACCCTAACCCGGATGACACTGTGCCAATTGTGCTCTGCCCTATGGGACTCCCAATCACAGCCAGTTGTGATACAGCCTGGAATATACTTTAAATTTGCGCAAAGTGGGAGATGCTGTCAAGAAACACTTTCATGTTTTATCATCGGACCCAGTTTTGCCAGCTGAATTTAAGAACACACCCCTTATTGTATACAGGAGAGGTCGCAATTTACCCTTCAAATTGGTCCATGACAACTCCCAATTTACCCCTCTTCCGAATGGTAGCTACTGGTCTGGATAAATCAATCAGATTTTTATTTTCACTCAATCTCCGTTTGGGTATTGGTTAGCCTACAATTAGGGTGTAGGAATGTTAGGATTATTTTGCTCTTCACTCGCAGTCACTTAGTAGCCTAGGCCTACTCCCGACCGGTCACGTTGTACAGCGCCATATAGCTAAAATGCTTGACTGTATTTAAAGACATGGATGACTTGTATGCTGTGTGATGACATGCACAAACAAATTAATTCAAAATATACTGTATATTGAAGTAGGCCTTTATGGCAATAAGTAAGTTATGCTAAAACAGCTACAGTAAACAGGACTTTTAGGCCTACAGCTCCATGTCATTTCAATAACTTAGCTTCTCAAAAATGCCCTCTCGTGGTCAATCTAGCATTAATGGTAACAATGGCTGACAGTAAAATAATATGACGTTGTGCACTCTAACGTGCCATACAATTATGCAGCACGCCGCAAGCTGTGCTACAGTATGGCGCAACTTTTAAAGGAAGAACCACTGGATAAATACATAAGTTGTGCACAGTGCAACAATATGATTGTGAATATTTCTGCCACCCACATACAGGAAAACGGTTCCAAATAAGTTACATTATTATGTGCTCCACCACCCATGTTATCTGCATGATTGAACATCCATGTGGGCTGTATTATGTAGGTAAAACCTCTCGTTCTCTCAAACAGAGAATAGCCTTCATTTCTCAGAACAAGAATAGACTGACGAGTTTCAGAAGAAAGGTCTTTGTTTCTGGCCATTTTGAGCCTGTAATCGAATCCACAAATGTTGATGCTCCAGATACTCAACTAGCCTAAAGAAGGCCAGTTTTATTGCGTCTTTAATCAGAACAACCGTTTTCAGCTGTGCTAACATAATTGCAAAAGGGTTTTCTAATCATTAATTACCTTTTAAAATGATAAACTTGGATTAGATAACACAATGTGCCATTGGAACACAGGAGTGATGGTTGCTGAAAATGGGCCTCTGCATGACTATGTAGATATTCCATTAAAAATCAGACGTTACCAACTACAATAGTCATTTACAACATTAACAATATCTACACTGTATTTCTGATAAATTGTATGTTATTTTATTGGACAAAAATGTAGCTTTTCTTTCAAAAACAAGGACATTTCTAAGTAACCCCAAACTTTTGAAAGATAGTGTAGTTAAATTAATAAATTGATTTTTTGGAACTATCTATTCTATCCTGTTGTTTAAATCGGACATCTCTATTATTGAACGTTTAACCCATCGATTCCATTAATCTCAATCCAGTGCTTCGAATCGATCTTCAACAAATCCCAAAGTGGCATTAGCTGTAATCTTATCAGATTTACCATGCAATGATTGATGAAGGATGGTCATAACAAAGCATTTTGGGACATAAAAATCATAAAATGGGCAAAGATCTTCCCCTCTATGTTACAGAGGAAGTCAATAAAAGTGGATTAGATATCATCCCAAACTGAAATTCTCTGAAGCTTCAGCCTCAACCGTGATTTCCTGTACATCTGTGACTGCACACTGAATGAGATACTGTCCAAAGGCCTGGAGGAATATCACATATTTACTACTCTAAAGGCAACATGCTCTCATTATGTCAAAATAGTGGCATTTAACCATTGTAGATATGCACTACATGACCAAAAGTATGTGGACACCTGCTTGTCGAACATCTCATTCCAAAATCAGGGGAATTAATATGGAGTTGGTCCCGCCTTTGCTGCTATAACAGCCTCCACTCTTCTAGGAAGGCTTTCCACAAGATGTTGGAATATTGCAGTGGGGACTTGCTTCCAATCATCCACAAGAGCATTAGTTGGGTCTGGCGATTAGGCCTGTCTCACAGTCGGCATTCCAATACATCCCAAAGGTGTTTGATGGGGTTGAGGTCAGGGCTCTGTGCAGGCCAGTCAAGTTCTTCCTCACCGATCTCGACAAACCATTTCTGTACGGACCTCGCTTTGTGCACAGGGGTATTGTCATACTGAAACAGGAAAGGGCCTTCCTCAAAATGTTGCAACACAGTTGGAAGCACAGAATCATATAGAATGACATTGTCTGCTGTAGCATTAAGATTTCCCTTCACTGGAACTAAGGGGCCTAGCCAGAACCATGAAAAACAGCCCTTGACCATTATTCCTCGTCCACCAAACTTTACAGTTGGCACTATGCATTTGGGCAGGTAGCGTTCTCCTGGCATCCGCCAAACCCAGATTCATCCTTTGGACTGCCACGGTGGTGAAGCGTGATTCATCACTCCAGAGAACGAGTTTCCACTGCTCCAGAGTCCAATGGCGGTGAGCCTTACACCACTCCAGCCAACACTTGGCATTGCATATGGGGATATTAGGCTTGTGTCCGGCTGCTTGGCCATAAAAATCTATTTCATGGATCTCCTGACGAACAGTTGTTGTGCTGACGCTGCTTCCAGAGGCAGTTTGGAACTCGGTAGTGAGTGTTGCAACAGAGGACAGCTGATTTTTATGTACTGCGTGCTTCAGCACTCGGGGGTCCCGGTCTGTGAGCTTGTGTGGCATACCACTTCGTGGCTGAGCTGTTGTTGCTCCTAGACGTTTCCCCTTCACAATAACAGCACTTACAGTTGGCCGGGGCAGCTCTAGCAGGGCAGAAACTTGACAAACTGACTTGTTGGAAAGGTGGTATCCTATGACGGTGCCACGTTGAAAGTTACTGAGCTCTTCAGTAAGGCCATTCTACTGTCAGTGTTTGTCTATGGAGAATGCATGGCTGTGTGCTCAAAAGTTTTAGAACACCTACTCATTCAAGGGTTTTTCCTTATTTTTACAATGTTCTACATTGCAGAATAATAGTGAAGACATCAAAACTAAGAAATAACACACATAGAATTATGTAGTAACAAAAAGTGTGAAGCAAATCGAAATATATTTTATATTTGAGATTCTTCAAATAGCCACCCTTTGTCTTGATGACAGCTTTGCACTCTCTTGGCATTCTCTCAACCAGCTTCATGAGGTAGTCACCTGGAATGCATTTCAATTAACACGTGGGCCTACTTAAAAGTTAATTTGTGGAATTTCTTTCCTTCTTAATGCGTTTGAGCTATTCAGTTATGTTGTGCCAAGGTAGGGGTGGTACACAGAAGATAGCCCTATTTGGTAAAAGATCAAGCCTATATTATGGCAAGAACAGCTCAAATAAGCCAAGAGAAAATGACAGTCCATCATCAATTTACGACGTGAAGGTCAGACAATCAGGAACACTTCAGAAACTTTGAAAGTTTCTTCAAGTGCAGTCGCAAAAACCATCAAGCACTATGATGAAACTGGTTCTCATAAGGACCGCCACAGGAATGGAAAACCCAGAGTTCCCTCTGCTACAGAATAAGTTCATTACAGTTACCAGCCTCAGAAATTGCAGCCCAAATAAATGCTTCAATGAGTTCAAGTAACAGACACATCTCAACATCAACTGTTCAGAGGATACCGCGTGAATCAGGACTTCATGGTCGAATTGCTGCAAAGAAACCACTACTAAAGGACACCAATAAGAAGAGACTTGCTTGGGCAAAAAAACACGAGTAATGGACATTAGACCGGTGGAAATCTGTCCTTTGGTCTGGTGAGTCCAAATTTGAGATTTTTGGTTGCATCCGCCGTGTCTTTGTGAGACGCAGAGTAGGTGAACTGATGATCTCCGCATGTGTGGTTCCCACCATGAAGCATGGAGGAGGTGTGATGGTGTGGGGGTGCTTTGCTGGTGACACTGTCTGTGATTTATTTTGAATTCAAGGCATACTTAACCAGCATGGCTACCGCAGCGTTCTGCAGCGATTCGCCATGCCATCTGGTTAGCGCTTAGTGGGACTATCATTTGTTTTTCAACAGGACAATGACCCAACACCCCTCCAGGATGTGTAGGGGCTATCTGACCAAGAAGGAGAGTGATGGAGTTTTGCATCAGGTAACCTGGCCTCCACAATCACCTGACCTCAACCCAAATGAGATGTTTTGGGATGAGTTGGACCGCAGAGTGAAGGAAAAGCAGTCAACAAGTGCTCATCATATGTGGGAACTCCTTCAAGACCGTTGGGAAAGCATTCCAGGTGAAGCTGGTTGAGAGAATGCCAAGAGTGTGCAAAGCTGTCACCAAGGCAAAGGGTGGGTGCTTTGAAGAATCTAAAATCTAAAATATATTTCAATTTGTTTAACACTTTTTTGGTTACTACATGATTCCATATGTTATTTCATAGTTTTGATGTCTCTGCTATTATTCTACAATGTAGAAAATAGTTAAAATTTAGAAAAACCCTTGAATGAGTAGGTGTGTCCAAACCTTTGACTGGTACTGTATGTGTTGCCATAGTTACCCTACTAAACCCTTCTTTTACCCTAACCAACTCTGGTATGACCAACTGATTCACAACAACATTTTGCGTTCTGTAATGGTAACCTTCAGTCTGGTGGAAAAGATAAGTCTCTTAATTTTTTACTGTGCCATGTAGGCCTGTATGCCTGTCAACGGCAGGCATACAGGTCTACATGTACCACAATGCAAACACCACAATGATCAATTATGTTCAACAATGATCAACAATGATCATGTACCACAATGCAAACACACAATGATCAATTAAGAAACATTTAAGAGTAATACATGTGCTTAAATTAAACAAATAAGTTATGAAATATTCAAACAATAAATGAACAATTTTGAAATTAAATGAAATCATGCATGGTCATGAAGACTAAAATTGTAACTTGAAAGTAGGACAAAAGTAAAACATACAATCAAAGTACTGTAGATTATAATAGAGGTTAACAGCAATTACTAAACATAACAAACTATGTATGCTAAATTACAAAATATACGGTGATACTTTTTTATGTTAATTAAAAGAAAAATGATAAAACAAACTACCCTGCAGTGAATAACACAAGAATAGTTCTACAGAGGAAGCCTATATGCTGTCACTCATGAGGTAGAGTTGAATTTCATAAGGAGTTGGCAAGAGAGCAGAAACAGACTGGCACCCAGGCTATCAGCACTCTCAGAAGAACCCGGAAACATCTGGTTTTCAGGGGAAACAGAAGAGAGCCCACTTTTGGACATGCGCCTTGCTGTTTACCGTCCCCGGTGAAACATATAGCAGATGCCTATAGATAGTGCCTGTCTTTCCTCGAGATGAAGTTCTTGCCACAAAGTCGACAGAGACCACATATCAATTTTGTTGGTGTCATCTTTGTCTGAGATTCCATTATTGCTAGATAACGCTAGCTAATATCTGGCTAGCAGCAAGCTACGGCATGTGCTAGCTTGCTCTCAGAATTGTTTTCCATCCGGAATATTAACAAGACGACACTTCATTTGAATTCCTCCACATTTACTGCACTCTTAGAAAAAAAGGTGCAATCTAAAACCTAACAGGGAACCAACCCTCTTACAACCCTTTGAAGAATCATTTTTTGTTCTACATGGAACCCAAAAGAGTTCTGCCTGGAACCAAAAATGATTCTACCTGGATCCAAAAAGAGTGTGGTTTTGTTGAACAGTGCAGAAGAGAACCCCTCTGACAGTTTATCTCTCTCTCCTCATGACCAGAATGTGTGGGATCCCGCTCAGGCATTTCTTTTACGCCAGATTCTTTAGGTATGGCTAAGAGAACTGCTGTCATAATTAAACCTCCGGTGATAGGTCAGTGAGCTGCTGCCATGGTGTTAAACCTCAGGTGATTGGTCAGTGAGCTGCTGTTCTTCTGGGGTTTGTTTTGTATCCTCTGTAGTACCGTTATAGTGATTTGTGATGTTAGGGGGGTTGCTGTCTTTCCTGTAAAAAGTGAAAGAACATTACATTTTACAACAAGAGTCTCTTCATCTTTAAAGAAGAGACAGAAATGCTTATGTGGGAGGTGTTGCTGTATTTATTCAGAGCCATATCCCTGTAATGCGTAGAGAATATCTTATGTCAAGTGTTATTGAAGTGTTGTGGTTGCAGGTTCACTTGGCACATCTAAAGCCTCTTCTTTTGGGGTGTTGCTATAGGCCACCAAGTGCCAACAGTCAGTATCTAAATAATATGTGTGAAATGCTTGATAGTGTATGTGATGTAAACAGAGAAGTCTACTTTCTTGGGGACCTGAATATTGACTGGTTTTCATCAAGCTGTCCGCTCAAGAGGAAGCTTCTTACTGTAACCAGTGCCTGTAATCTGGTTCAGGTTATTAATCAACCTACCAGGGTGTTTACAAACACTACAGGAACAAGATCATCCACATGTATCGATCACATTTTACTATTGCTGTAGAACTTTGTTCTAAAGCTATATCCGTACCCATTGGATGCAGTGATCACAATATAGTGGCTATATCCAAGTAAGCCAAAGTTCCAACAGCTGGGTCTAAAATAGTGTATAAGAGATCATACAAAAGATTTTGCTGTGACTCTTTATGTGGATGATGTTAAAAATATTTCTTGGTCTGATGTGATTAACAAGGAGCATCCAGACGCTGCACTTGAGGAATTTATGAAACTGCTTCTTCCAATTATTGATAAACATGCACCTGTTAAGAAACTGACTGTTAGAACTGTTAAGGCTCCATGGATTGATGAGCAATTGAAAAACTGTATGATTGAAAGAGATGGGGCAAAAGGAGTGGCTAATAAGTCTGTCTGACTGGCTTACTTACTGCAGTGAGCAATTATATTAATGCATAAAAAAAACTAATAATGAATGAAAGCAGCGCAAGTATGATTTTTGTAAAGTTAGTGTGGGAGAGGTGGAAAAATGATTGTTAGCGATCAATAATGGCAAACATCCTGGCATTGACAACTTAGATGGAAAGCTACTGAAAGCTACTCTATAGCCACTCCTATCTGTCATATTTTTCATCTGAGCCTAGAGGAAAGTCTATGTCCTCAGGTCTGGATGGAAGCCAAAGTAATTCCATTACCCAAGAGTGGTAAAGCGGCCTTTACTGGTTCTAACAGCAGACCTATAAGCTTGCTGCCAGCTCTTAGCAAACTATTGAAAAAAATTGTGTTTGACCAAGTACAATGCTATTTCTCTGTAAATAAACGAATAACAGACGTTCAGCATGGTTATAGAGAAGGGCACGCAACATGTACTGCACTGACACAAATGACTGATGATTGGTTGAAAGAAATTGATAATAAGAAGATTGTGGGAGCTGTACTGTTAAATTTCAGTGCAGCCTTTGATATTATTTACCATAACCTGTTGTTGAAAAAAACGTATGTGTTATGGCTTTTCAACCTCTGCCATATTGTAGATTCAGAGCTATCTATCTAATAGAACTCAAAGAGTTTTCTTTAATGGAAGTGTCTCTAATGTCAAACGTGTAAAGTGTGGTGTACCGCAGGGCAGCTCTCTAGGCCCTCTACTCTTTTCTATTTTTACCAATGACCTGCCACTGGCATTAAACAAAGCATGTGTGTCCATGTATGCTAATGATTCAACCATATATGCATCAGCAACCACAGCTAATGAAGTCACTGAAACCCTTAACAAAGAGTTGCAGTCTGTTTTGGAATGGGTGGCCAGTAATAAACTGGTCCTGAACACCTCTAAAACTAAGAGCATTGTATTTGGTACAAATCATTCCTTAAGTGCTAGACGTCAGCTGAATCTGGTAATAAATGGTGTGGCTGTTGAATAAGTTGAGGAGACTAAATTACTTGGCGTTACCTTAGACTGTAAACTGTCATGGTCAAAACATATAGATTCAATGGTTGCAAAGATGGGGAGAGGTCTAGCCATAATAAAGAGATGCTCTGCTTTTTTGACACCACACTCCAAAAAGTAAGTTCTGCAGGCTCTAGTTTTGTCTAACCTTGATTATTGTCCAGTCGTGTGATCCAGTGCTGCAAGGAAAGACCTAGTGAAGCTGCAGCTGGCCCAGAACAGAGTGGCACGTTTTGCTCTTAATTGTAATCAGAGGGCTGATATAAATACTATGCATGCCAGTCTCTCTTGGCTAAGATTTGAGGAGAGACTGACGGCATCACTTATTCTTTTTATAAGAAACATTCATGTGTTGAAAATCCCAAATTGTTTGCATAGTCAACTTACACACAGCTCTGACACACACACTTATCCCACCAGACATGCCACCAGGGGTCTTTTCATAGTCAAAACAATGTAAACCTGGTATACAAAATGTATGACATTGTTTAAAAAAATTAGTCTGAGGTACAGGGAAAGGAAAGGGAAAGAAACACTCATTTAAAGAGGTTGAATGACCTCTGCCCTGACTTTCTAGTGTGGTTTGATCACCCTCACTGGAAAGGCGAGAGACATTGGGTGATGATTTGAAGGTCATATGTAATACTGATTTAAAGGTAATATGTAGAGCGCTGCCCTTGAATGAGGGAAGGCTGTCTCTAGTCCATTTTACTATTACCTTATGGGATACAATGCTTTTTTTATGGAGTTATTAAAGGCAGTAATTCTAATTCGGTTTGTTATTTTTATTATTTTTATTTAACCAGCAGTGTTGTTGTTTTTTTTACACATTATCCACGATTTGAGTCATAGGTCAAAAGGGGGGATTACCAGTCCCCTGAAGCTGTTTGGTTTGATTTGCAAATTGATTTTGTTCACATGCCTGCCTGTAAAAGGAAGAAGTGTATCAAATAATATATGCAGAAGTGTATGGCTGTTTGTTTTGTTTGTTTTGTTTCTGTCTTGCTTTAATATAAATCTCACCAGATTGGGTCTGCTGGATGGTCAAGATTTCTCCCTAAGAATTAGCTGTCTAACTCTCTTACCCTGTAACTCTGTGGTGAGGTTGTCGATATGATGGGGGAGTATAAGCCAATTTGAAAAAAATATATAAACTACGTGTTGTTATTCTCTTTGACATGTGTCTTAGATGTTTGTATTAAGAATATTGGTAGAAGTAATAATTTGTCATACAGTAAATTATTTGTCTGGATTTCTTGAATCAGGAATGCCCTAAACTAAACTGTTATTCTGGTCTATCCTCTCTCGAGGTTATGGCGAAGGTGACCACAGGTGGTGTCTATATGCATAGAAGGGATAATTCGGCCGAGAACAGTGTGGACCTCAGACCCCCTCTGACCGGCTGAAGTAATGGCAAAAATGACATTCAGTATGGTCCTTCATCACTTCTACCATGAGACCTGAGTTTGAGCCAGAAACCTGTACACAGTATCCAGTCAAAGCTATCAACTGCCTTTTCTCTCATGCCTTTTCTCTCAGAAGTGCATTAGGAGTCCACGTGGAGTGAGCATGGAGAGAGATCCATTCCAAACTTCTCTCATGTTGCTGGTATACTGGTTGGCAAATGGATGAGACATAATGGGAGGTAGCGGTGGTGTCGGCCCAGGTGAGACATTAGTCTGTTTGGAAAAATCTGATTGTTCCTCAGACTTTGAAATTGGGACATTATCATGGGCCATCCACCATTGGGAAGACCAACTGTGAAGCTATCTGAAGAAGGAAATGAAGAGACACCAGAAGATTGAGTGCCGGGGACGGAGGGAGTTGGTCAACTGTGCCCGTAAATGATCCGGATTTGATACCCCAAATAAACAATTTTGGACAAGCTGATCGTGGAGGTCTACACACTGGAAAATGTATAGTAATTTAGACTAAGAATGCATTGAGATACTGATGAGCCGTGATGACCGTGATGAGAAAATGAATGCTGGAATTATGGATAATTATACTGTGTGTTAATGTAAATGTACATTCTGCTAGTGCCGATGTGTGTTAAGTTGAGGGTTTTAACTTTGAGTGATAGAACCAATGTGAATCACTGAGCAATGTCATTTTAAATTTGGGTTGAATAATTGGGTTTTAATTATGATTTGGAAACTGAATGATTTTTTGTAACTGACTAATTGACTTGAGCAATGTTTTTGTATGTTTATGACTATATAAGTAGGGATCAATTCATGTGTTATGGGTTAGATTAAATTATTTATGTGTAAATGTATTTGTGGAGAAGGAGAGACCTGCTGGGCCATGGTCGGGTCCGTTGTGTACTGATGAAGCACATACTCCTGTTTGTTTTACTTATGTTGTTAACTATTTGTTTTAATGCTGCTTTAGTATGATTTTTCTTAAGTTGAGACATGAGTCTCAAAAGCGGGGAGTGTAAGGGGAAAAATCCTGTATCAGCTCTTTAAGGTTGTATAGCAGAGACAATGTAATGAAGAATTACTTTAATCGTTTTTAATGCTGAACTTTGTTATGCACGTGGCTGTATGAGCCTTAAACCTGTACATTTCCACTGTCTGTTTAAAGGTCTTGTAAGAAGAAGCTGGTAATTTACCACTCTGCCTATGTTTAACATGGTCACATGGCATAAGACAAAGAGCCTCTGAGAGTGATCACAGTGTCTCAGTCCATGCTGTTCTTCTCATATATTTCAAGGGCACAGCTGTGTTGAGGTATGAGGTGAACAAAGGCTGGCTTGAACAGAGAGGGTAATGGAACTAACATTATCCCTTGTTTGTGCAATGAGTCAATACACATAGCCACAAGAAGAAAACAAGGTAGCTTATGATTGTTTGAAGAAATGACAAAGTCTCTCCTTATTGGTTAGAATTTCCATGACATGGGTAAATTGTGAAAGACTCTGCCTACCTGTCTGTCTGTCCGAGTCTTTCATCAATTTACCCAATGCAGCTTTATCACCAACTTCTTTGCCTTGAATGCAATGTATTGACTTATCTGTGTGCCAATCTACTTAACACATATACACCTCCACCTCTCTCCCACCTCCACAAACAGGATAGTGACGCATAGGTATACATCAGGATATTGATGCATAAGTGAATACATTGCATTCAAGGCAAAAAACTTGGTGATGAAACTGCAAAGGGTAAATTTAGGAAAAACTCAAACTCTGTGAGTGGATAAGTCTGTCTGTCTGTCTGTCTGTCTGTCTGTCTGTCTGTCTGTCTGTCTGTCTGTCTGTCTGTCTGTCTGTCTGTCTGTCTGTCTGTCTGTCTGTGTCTGTGTCTGTCTCTGTCTGTCTGTCTGTCTGTCTGTCTGTCTGTCTGTGTCTGTCTGTCTGTCTGTCTGTCTGTCTGTCTGTCTGTCTGTCTGTCTGTCTGTCTGTCTGTCTGTCTGTCTGTCTGTCTGTCTGTCTGTCTGTCTGTCTGTCTGTCTGTCTGTCTGTCTGTCTGTCTGTCTGTCTGTCTGTCTGTCTGTCTGTCTGTCTGTCTGTGTCTGTGTCTGTGTCTGTGTCTGTGTCTGTGTCTGTCTGTGTCTTTTACCCATTGCAGCGTTATCACCAAGTTTATTGCCTTGAATGCAATGTATTGATGTATGCATCAATATCCTATCTGGAGAGGTGGGAGAGAGGAGAGTGAGGAGGGAGAGGGAGAGAGATGAGAGAGGGAGATGATGAAGAAGGGGGATGGAGGGAAGAGGAGAGAAAAAGAGGTAGGTTATGTCAGGTGGTTTATTTCCGTTTTGAATATAGTGAAGAAAAGCCTTGCCCTATGTTCTCACTCATCAGTCTCAAAAGAAAAAATACACTTTGGCAGCAGCTCAGACTTTATTTAACCTTTTTACAAAGCATGTTGAGATTTATAACAGGAAAATCATGTTCCACTTTACAGCTAATTGTTTGAATCTTTGTATTTAATTCTTTGGAGCAAACCTTTTAAAACAAAAACACTGAGGCAATTCACACCTATGTAAACATACGTGTACAGTAGACATATGAATAATATTTTATAGTAGACCTTACAGTGTAAGTCAATTATCTCCATATTTAAAAATATACAATACGTGACAAAATAATTAACAAATTCAAAACAAAGTGGCTCATGAATCACGTGGCTTTGTCATATTTCAAAGTTATCATAATATAAAATTCAAAAGACCCTAGCACATCTGAGTTATCTTTGTTGCAGGTGCATGGTAACAGTTGAATAAGAGAAAAAATAACAAACCCACACACTTCCCTTGCTAGTATCACTGCTCTATATTAAGATTTATGTATCAGCCTCAAGGCCTTCGTCAGAGCTTTTGTGAGTGTTTATAATTTGCACCCTTATGTAGACATTGCTCCACCCACATCCACTCAATGCATCGAATGGGGTTGGAGTCAAGGGAAAATAAGCAAATAAGTCTTACTTCCGGCGCCGACAGAGGTGGCCGCCTCGCTTCGCGTTCCTAGGAAACTATGCAGTATTTAGTTTTTTTATGTGTTATTTCTTACATTGTTACCCCAGGTAATATTAGGTTTTATTATATACAGTCGGGAGGAACTATTGGATATAAGAGCAACGTCAACTCACCAACATTACGACCAGGAATACAACTTTGCCGAAGCGGATCCTCTCTTTTGCCCACCACCTAGGACAATGGATCGGATCCCAGCCGGTGACCCAAAACAACGCCGCCACAGAAGGGGCAGACGAAGCGGTCTTCTGGTCAGGCTCCGTAGACGGGCACATCGCGCACCGCTCCCGAGCATACTACTCGCCAATGTCCAGTCTCTTGACAACAAGGTAGACAAAATCCGTGCAAGGGTAGCCTTCCAGAGAGACATCAGAGACTGTAACGTTCTTTGTTTCACGGAAACATGGCTCACTCGAGACACGCTATTGGAGTTGGTATAGCCAGCTGGTTTCTTTGCGCATCAAACCGACAAAAACAAGCATCTTTCTGGTAAGAAGAAGGGCGGGGGTGTATGCCTTATGATTAACGAGATGTGGTGTGATCATAACAACATACAGGAACTCAAGTCCTTCTGTTCACCTGACTTAGAATTCCTCACAATCAAATGCAGACCGCATTATCTACCTAAAGAATTCTCTTCGATTATAATCACAGCCGCATATCCCCCCCCCCCCCAAGCAGACACATCGATGGCCCTGAACGAACTTCATTTGACTCTATGTAAACTGGAAACCACATATCCTGAGGCTGCATTTATTGTAGCTGGGGATTTTAACAAGGCTAATCTGAAAACAAGGCTCCCTAAATTCTATCAGCATATCGATTGCGCTACCAGGGCTGGCAAAACCCTAGATCATTGTTATTCTAACTTCCGCGACACATATAAGGCCCTCCCCCGCCCTCCTTTCGGAAAAGCTGACCACGACTCCATTTTGTTGCTTCCAGCCTATAGACAGAAACTTAAACAGGAAGCTCCCACGCTCAGGTCTGTTCAACGCTGGTCCGACCAATCGGATTCCACGCTTCAAGATTGCTTCGATCACGTGGACTGGGATATGTTCCGCATTGCGGCGAACAACAACATTGATGAATACGCTGATTCGGTGAGCGGGTTTATTAGCAAGTGCATCGGCGATGTCGTACCCACAGCGTCTATTAAAACATTCCCAAACCAGAAACCGTGGATTGATGGCAGCATTCGCGCAAAAATGAAAGCGCGAACCACTGCTTTTAATCAGGGCAAGGTGACCGGAACAGTGTAGCTACAGTGTAGCTATTCCCTCCGCAAGGCAATCAAACAAGCTAAGCATCAGTATAGAGACAAAGTAGAGTCACAATTCAACGGCTCAGACACGAGAGGTATGTGGCAGGGTCTACAGTCAATCAAGGACTATAAAAGGAAAACCAGCCCCGTCGCGGACCAGGATGTCTTGCTCCCAGACAGACTAAACAACTTCTTTGCTTGCTTTGAGGACAATACAGGGCCACTGACACGGCCCGCTACCAAAACCTGCGGGCTCTCCCTCACTGCAGCTGATGTGAGCAAAACATTTAAACGTGTCAACCCTCGCAAGACTGCAGGCCCAGACGGCATCCCCAGCCGCGTCTTCAGAGCATGCGCAGACCAGCTGGCAGGTGTGTTTACGGACATATTCAATCAATCCTTATCCCAGTCTGCTGTCCCCACATGCTTCAAGAGGGCCACCATTGTTCCTGTTCCCAAGAAAGCTAAGGTAACTGAGCTAAATGACTACCGCCCCATAGCACTCACTTCCGTCATCATGAAGTGCTTTGAGAGACTAGTTAAGGACCATATCACCTCCACCCTACCTGACACCGTAGACCCACTCCAATTTGCTTACCGCCCCAATAGGTCCACAGACGACGCAATCGCAATCACACTGCACACTGCCCTAACCCATCTGGACAAGAGGAATACCTATGTGAGAATACTGTTCATCGACTACAGCTCAGCATTTAACACCATAGTACCCTCCAAACTCGTCATCAAGCTCGAAACCCTGGGTCTCGACCCCGCCCTGTGCAACTGGGTCCTGGACTTCCTGACGGGCCGCCCACAGGTGGTGAGGGTAGGTAATAACATCTCCACCCCGCTGATCCTCAACACTGGGGCCCCACAAGGGTGCGTTCTCAGCCCTCTCCTGTACTCCTTGTTCACCCACGACTGCGTGGCCATGCACATCTCCAACTCAATCATCAAGTTTGCAGACGACACTACAGTGGTAGACTTGATTACCAACAACGACGAGACGGCCTACAGGGAGGAGGTGAGGGCCCTCGGAGTGTGGTGTCAGGAAAATAATGATCGTGGACTTCAGGAAACAGCAGAGGGAGCACCCCCCTATCCACATTGACGGGACAGTAGTGGAGAGGGTAGAAAGTTTTAAGTTCCTCGACATACACATCACAGACAAACTGAAATGGTCCAACCACTCAGACAGCGTGGTGAAAAAGGCGCAGCAGCGCCTCTTCAACCTCAGGAGGCTGAAGAAATTCGGCTTGTCACTAAAAACACTCACAAACTTTTACAGATGCACAATCGAGAGCATCCTGTCGGGCTGCATCACCACCTGGTACGGCAACTGCTCCGCCCATAACCGTAAGGCTCTCCAGAGGGGAGTGAGGTCTGCACAACGCATCACCGGGGGCAAACTACCTGCCCTCCAGGACACCTACACCACCTGATGTCACAGGAAGGCCAAAAAGATCATCAAGGACAACAACCACCCGAGCCACTGCCTGTTCACCCCGCTATCATCCAGAAGGCGAGGTCAGTACAGGTGCATCAAAGCAGGGACCAAGAGACTGAAAAACAGCTTCTATCTCAAGGCCATCAGACTGTTAAACAGCCATCACTAACATTGGGTGGCTGCTGCCAACATACTGACTCAACTCCAGCCACTTTAATAATGGAAAAATGGATGTAATAAATGTATTACTAGCCACTTTAAACAATGCCACTTCATATGTTTACATACCCTACATTACTCATCTCATATGTATATACTGTACTCTATACCATCTACTGCATCTTGCCATCTTGATGTAATGTATCACTAGCCACTTTAAACAATGCCACTTCATATGTTTACATACCCTACATTACTCATCTCATATGTATATACTGTACTCTATACCATCTACTGCATCTTGCCATCTTGATGTAATGTATCACTAGCCACTTTAAACAATGCCACTTTTATATGTTTACATACCCTAAATTACTCATCTCATATGTATATACTGTACTCTATACCATCTACTGCATTTTGCCATCTTGATGTAATGTATCACTAGCCACTTTAAACAATGCCACTTTATATGTTTACATATCCTACATTACTCATCTCATATGTATATACTGTACTCTATACCATCCACTGCATCTTGCCTATGCCGTTCTATACCATCACTCATTCATATATTTTTTTATGTACATATTCTTATTCATTCCTTTACACTTGTGTGTATAAGGTAATTGCTGTGAAATTGTTAGGTTAGATTACTCGTTGGATATTACTGCATTGTTGGAACTAGAAGCACAAGCATTTCGCTACACTCGCATTAACATCTGCTAACCATGTGTATGTGACAATTTTTTTTATTTGATTTGATTTGAAGTGTCAGCAAATATAACAATATGCATTTCATGAGTATTCTAATAAAGTTTGTACATAAAACGCATAAAAAGAAGTCTGTAAAACCACAATGAGGACATCGACCTATCAAGTTAGTTTTCGTACAGTGCAAGAAAAAAACGTTAGAGTTATCTGAAGTGGTGGCATTAATTAATATTCACATTTACAACATAACATGCATTTCATCATTAAGACCTTTAGGGAATAATGTCTGGAGGGTGAATATTCCATAACATCCTCTTTTGCTCAGAGTATTATTTATGTCACCTCCCCTGTCTGATATCTTGACTTTCTCTATGCCACAAAATCTAAATATAGAAATGTCATGTTTTTGGTCATTAAAATGTACTGCGACTGGATAATCCTTGTCGTTTCTCCTGATTGAATTTTCATGTTCACTAATTCTCTGGTTTAGAGAATGAGAGGTTTTACCTACATAACACAGCCCACATGGACATTTTATCATGTAGATAACATGGGTGGTGGAGCACGTAATATTGTCATTTATTTGGAAGCGTTTTCCTGTATGTGGGTGGCAGAAATATTCACACTTCATCATATTGTTGCACTTTGCGCAACCTCTGCATTCATACAGTGGTTCTTCCTTTAAAAGTTGTGCCATACTGCAGCACAGTTTGCGGCGTGCTGAGTAATTATGTTAGCATGCACAACGTCATATTATTTTACTGTCAGCCATTGTTGCCATCAACGCTAGTTTGATCACCAGAGGACATCTTTGAGAAGCTAAGTTATTGAAATGACATCGAGCTGTAGGCCTAAAAGTCCTGTTTGCTCTAACTGTTTTTGTCACGTCCTGGCCAGTATAAGGGTTAATTACTATTGTAGTTTGGTCAGGACGTGGCAGAGGGTATTTGTTTTATGTGGTTCAGGGTGATGTGTTTGTTAAAAGGGTGTTTGAATAAGTATTCCGGGGTTTTTGGGCACTGTTTGGTTTTCATGTATTTCTATGTTTAGTCTAGTGTGTGTGGTTCTATGTTGAGTTAATTGGGGTTGGACTTCCAATTGAAGGCAGCTGTTTGGTGTTGCCTTTGATTGAAAGTCCTATATTAGTTGGGTGTGTTTGTCTTGTATTTTGTGGGAGATTGTTCTGTGTTTAGCCTTGTGCCTTACCAGACTGTTTTTTTGTCGATCGTAATTCTGTTTGTTATTTTGGGTGTTCATTTTGCTAGTTAATAAAAGTCAAGATGAGCCTGCACATACCTGCTGCGTTTTGGTCCTCCTTCACCGACGACAACCGTGACAGTTTGTGTCATTTACTTATTGGCATAACTGCCTACTGCAATATTGTGCATATCATCACACAGCATACAAGTCATCCATGTCATTAAATACAGTCAAGCATTTAAATTATAAAATGAAACAAAGGGAGCCTTGAATAATTAAACAATGAATAAACTGCCTCATGGTCGGCTAAAGAGATTGAATTCACAAATGCATTTGACTGTTTTTAATATTGGCAGTACTAGAGCTTAAATAAATGTATGTTTTTTCTTGCTCTGTACCCAATGATTTATGAAAACTAGGTTGATGTCCTCATTGTGGTTTTACAGACTTGTTTTTTGCATTTTATGTACACACTTCATTAGAATACATATGAAATGCACATTGTTATATTTGGTAACACTTGCTTATTTTCCGTCAACTCCAACCCCATTCGATGCATTGAACGGATGTGGGTGGAGCAATGTCTACATAAGGGTGCAAATTATAAACACTCACAGCAGCTCCGATGAAGGCCATGAGGCCGATACGTAAAGGTTGTTTTATTTTTTTGTACTACACCGAACAAAAATATAAAAGATACATGCAACAATTTAAAAGATTCTACTGAGTTACAGTTCATATAAGGAAATCAGTCAATTGAAATAAAATTCATCGGGCCCTAATCTATGGATTTCACAAGACTGAGAATACAGATATGCATCTGTTGGTCACAGATACCTTAAAAAGAAGGTAGGGGCGTGGATCAGAAAACCAGTCTGGTGTGACCACCATTTGCCTCATGCAGCGTGACATCTTCTTCGCAGTGAGTTGATCAGGCTGTTGATTGTGGTCTGTGGAATGTTCTCCCACTCCTCTTCAATTGTTTTGTGAAGTTGCTGGATATTGGCAGGAACTGGAACACACTGTTGTATACGTCGATTCAGACCATCCCAAACATACTCAATGCTTCTTGATATGCCACACCTGTCAGGTGGATGGATTATGTTGGCAAAGGAGAAATGCAAAGACATTTGTGCACAACATTTGAGAGAAATAAGTTTTTGTGCGTATAGAACATTTCTGGGATCTTTAACTTCAGCTCATGACATACGAGACCAACACTTTAAATGTTGCGTTTATATTTTTGTTCAGTATAATATGACCCTATGGAAAGGGGAGACTCTCCCAAACACAATACTGTTCTCTGTTTTGCTGTACGGCCTCCACAAGTGTCACGGGACTCATCTGAACGTATCACATAAAAACAATTGGAAGTATGGAGGTCGTTTTTTGCCAACAAAAATAAGGGATTAAATATGTGTCCAAAAACACAAAAATATTTCCTGAGTTTTTGTAATTTTTGTTCTTTTTTTCTTTCAGGGAGTAGATCAGCATTAATATCGTAGATAAATTGTAGGTTCCATCAATGTAATTGTCTGCATCACTTCCAATCCCCCATATATTATTTTGCAAATATATACAGTATATACACACCCACCCAGTCCAGGGCTCCTCCCCATTCCCACCACTCTCCACACAGCAGAACAACAGTGAAGATATCAAAACCACGAAACACATATGGAATCATGCAGTAAACAAAAAAGTGCCAAACAAATCAAAATATTCTCCATACTTGAGGCTCCTCAAAGCAGCCACCCCCTGCCCCGATGACAGACCCGCACACACCCGGCATTACCCCAAACAGCCTCACGAGGTAGTCACCTGGAATGCATCTAAATTAACAGATGTGCCCTGTTAAAAGTACATTTGTGGAATGGTATACAGAAGATAGCCCTATTTGGTAAAAGACCAAGTCTATATTATGGCAAGAACAGCTCAAATAAGCAAAGAGAAACGACAGTCCATCATTACTTTAAGACAATGCGAAAAATGTAAAGAACTTTGAAAGTTTCTACAAGTTCAGTCACAAAAAACATCAAGCGCTATGATGAAACTGGCTCTCATGAGGACTGCCACAGGAAAGGAAGACCCAGAGTTACCTCTGCTACAGAGGATAAGTTCATTAGAGTTACCAGCCTCAGAAATTGCAGCCCAAATAAATGCTTCACAGAGTTCAAGAAACAGACACATCTCAACATCAACTGTTCAGAGACTGTGTGAATCAGGCCTTCGTGGTCAAATTGCTACAAAGAAACCACTACTAAAGGACACCAATAAGAAGAAGAGATTTGCTTGGTTCAAGAAACATGAGTAATGGACATTAGACCGGTGGAAACCTGTCCTTTGGTCTGATAAGTCCAAATTTGAGATTTTTGGTTCCAACCGCCGTGCCTTTGTGAGACGGAGAGTAGGTAAACGGATGATCTCCGCATGTGTGGTTCCCACCGTGAAGCATTGAGGAAGAGGGGTGATGGTGTGCGGGTGGTTTGCTGGTTGACAGTGCTGTGGCAAGACAGGACATTGATAGAGGTTCCGCTCGTGATGTTAAATTGCAGGTGCAGATGCTCCGATTTCAAAACGGTTTGGAGCACAGTTGAACATTTAACACGCTGACAATATAATGGACTTATTAGAAAAATAAATGCAGTACTTTTCAACGCGTGAGATATAAGAGGTGTGGCGTGAGAAGAGGGCCAAATGCTTGTGTCTCATGGCCAATGTGTGAGAGTTGGCAGCTCTGACCTTCAGTTATGGCCTGGGGATGAGGATGAACAATACCAAACAAAAACCTTCAAAAACTTTGTCTGTGTGTGAAACTGCATGTCCCATAATCCCTAGTGGACATATTACATTTTGCGAGAATTTTACTTCTGGGTAACAGTGATTATATGTCCCATAATTTATCTTGGCTCTGAGGAAGACCCATTTAAGTAGGTGGCTTTATTCTCCTTGGGGTGTTATAAGATCACTCCTCCACTCCAGTCATTGGCCCCCACAGCGCTGAACATTAAGGACCCCTAGGAAGAGGAGAAAATGGATGTTACTTACCAGAAGCCAATAAAAATGAAGCCACTGTTCCAAACCGCCATTAAAAAGCCAGACTACGGTTTGCAACTGCACATGGGGACAAAGATCGTACTTTTTGGAGAAATGTCCTCTGGTCTGATGAAACAAAAATAGAACTGTTTGGCCATAATGACCATCGTTATGTTTGGAGGATAAAGGGGAGGCTTGCAAGCCGAAGAACACCATCCAAAACGTGAAGCAGCATCATGTTGTGGGTGTGCTTTGCTGCAGGAGGGACTGGTGCACTTCACAAAATAGATGGCATCATGAGGAAGGAAAATTATGTGGATATATTGAAGCAACATCTCAAGACATCAGTCAGGAAGTTAAAGCTTGGTCGCAAATGGGTCTTCCAAACGGACAATGACCCCAAGCATACTTCCAAAGTTGTGGCAAAATTGCTTAAGGCCCACAAAGTCAAGGTATTGGAGTGGCCATCACAAAGCCCTGACCTCAATCCTATAGAAAATTTGTGGGCAGAACTGAAAAAGTGTGTGTGAGCAAGGAGGCCTACAAACTTGACTCAGTTACACTAGCTCTGTCAGGGGAAATGGGCCAAAATTCACCCAACTTATTGTGGGAAGCTTGTGGAAGGCTACCCGAAACGTTTGACCCAAGTTAAACAATTTAAAGGCAATGCTACCAAATACTAATTGAGTGTATGTAAACGTCTGACCCACTGGGAATGTGATGAAAGAAATAAAAGCTGATAAATAAATAAATAATTCTCTCTGCTATTATTCTGACATTTCACATTCTTAAAATAAAGTCGTGATCCTAACTGACCTAAGACAGGGAATTTTTACTGGGATTAAATGTCAGGAATTGTGAAAAACTGAGTTTAAACATATTTGGCTAAGGTATATGTATTCTTCCGACTTCAACTGTATATAGGGCAGCAGCCTGTTAGGTGCAGGGTTGAGTAACCGGGTAGTAGCCGGCTAATGATAGCTATTTAACAGTCTGATGGCCTTCAGAGAGAAGCTGTTTTTCAGTCTCTCGGTCCCAGCTTTGATGCACCTGCACTAACCTTCTGGATGGTAGCAGGGTGAACAGACCGGGGCTCAGGTGGTTGATGTCCTTGATGATCACATACCTTAGTTACAAAAACTATAGTGACAAAGAGAGAATCTGAATCAGTTTTGATCAACTCTCGCATCCTCTCCTCTGTCCTCTCCTTGCCTGCTTTTGAAAATGGTCAAATGTAATCGAGGAGTGGAGGCAAGGAGAGAAAACGTGGAAACAAATGCGCTTGATTGAAATGAGACTCTCCTTTTCCACTCATGCGTCATTAGGCAAATTACGTTTAGAGGGGTGGAATCCCAAAATAAGTGTGTAAAGTGCGAAAACCAATTGAACTAGTTGTATGCAAGACTTGTTATTGATAAAAGGATAAGTAGCGTATCGTTTTTAAATGTGTGCATGCTCTCCTTCGAGAAAACAAAAGGACCAAGCAGCGTGCCCAGGAGGAGCAGGGATCCTGGGCCCGGGACAGGAAAGAGTGGAGGACGTCCTGGACCTGGGAGGAGGTAATGGAAGGGGACAAGACCCTGCCATGGAAGCAGGTGGAGACAGCGAGGGAGGAACGGCAACGTTACGAGGAACTAGCACGGCAACGACGGAAGCACGAGAGGCACCCCCGGCACATGGGGAGATTGGCAGAGTCAGGGTGAAGACCTGAGCCAACTCCCCGTGCTTACCGTGGGGAGCGAGTGAAGAAGCAAGCACCGTGTTATGCGGTGATGCGCACTGTGTCGCCAGTGCGCATTCACAGCCCGGTGCGATCTGTGCCCGCGCCCCGCATTTGCCGAGCTAGGTTGAGCATCCAGCCAGGACGGGTTGTGCCAGCTCTATGCTCGAGACCTCCAGTACGCCTCCACGGCCCAGTATGTCCTGCGCCAGTTCTACGCACTGTGTCGCAAGTGCGCCTGCACAGCCCAGTTCGTCCTGTGCCTGCGCCCCACACTTGCTGGGCCAAAGTAAGCATACAGCCAGGACGGGTTGTGCCAGCTCTATGCTCGAGACCTCCAGTGCGCCTCCACGGCCCAGTATACCCTGTGCCTGCTCTGCGCACCCAGTCTCCTGTGCGTCTGCCCAGTCCGGGGTGTCCTGCTCCCTGCACTCGCCCTGAGGTGTGTGTCACCAGTCTGGCGCCACCTGTGCCAGCCCCACGTACCCGGCCTCCAGTGAGTCTATCCAGCCTGGTACGCCCTGTTCCTGCTCCCCGCACTCGCCCTGAGGTGCGTGTTACCAGTCTGGCGCCACCTGTGCCAGCCCCACGCATCAGGCCTCCAGTGCGCCTGCCCAGTCTGGGATGTCCTGTTCCTGCTCCCCGCACTCGCCCCGAGGTGCGTGTTACCAGTCTGGCACCACCTGTGCCAGCCCCACGCATCAGGCCTCCAGTGTGCATTCCCAGTCCAGAGCTTCCGGCGACAGTTCCCAGTCCGGAGCCTCCTGAGACGGCCCGCAGTCCGGAGCCTCCTGAGACGGCCCGCAGTCCGGAGCTTCCTGAGACGGTCTGCAGTCCGGAGCCTCCTGAGACGGCCCGCAGTCCAGAGTCTTCAGCGGCGGCCTGCAGTCCAGAACCTCCAGTCCAGAACCTCCATTAGGGTTAAGTAAAATAAGCATTTATGCACCGAAAGTAACTATATGTGTCAGGCACATAAACCAGGTTATTTAAGTGCATGAATATGCCTAATAGTTGTTTATAATCACAGAGAGAGAAAAAACAAGACCTGCTGTATACATGCACATAATCCAAGTACTTGAGATTGTTATAACATTTAATAACATTCTTAACCTGTCTGGGAACCTAGTCAACAGCCAGTAGAATCGCATCGCGCGAAATACAAATATCTCATAAATGCTATAACTTCAATTTCTCAAACATATGACTATTTTACACCATTTTATAGATACACCTCTCCTGAATCGAACCACATTGTCCGATTTCAAAAAGGCTTTACAGCAAAAGCAAAACATTAGATTATGTCAGGAGAGTACCCAGCCAAAAAAAATCACACTGCCATTTTCAAAGCAACTAGCATGCATCACAAATACCCAAAACACAGCTAAATGCAGCACTAACCTTTGACAATCTTAATCAGATGACACTCCTAGGACATCATGTTACACAATACATGCATTTTTTGTTCGATAAAGTTCATATTTATATATAAAAACAGCATTTTACATCGGCGCGTGACGTTCAGAAAATATTTTCCCTCAAATGCTTCCGGTGAATCAGCGCTACAATTTACAAAATTACTATTCGAAAACATTGTTAAAATGTAATATTGTCATTCAAAGAATTATAGATTAACATCTTGTGAATGCAACCGCATTGCCAGATCACACTTTGCAATAAACAAGGTCCTATGCTCAGAAAAATAGGCTAGGCGATACAGATTAGCGCCATCTTGGAACCATCTAAAATCAAATATACTATTGTAAATATTCCCTTACCTTTGATTATCTTCATCAGAAGGCACTTCCAGGAAGCCCAGTTCCACAACAAATGTAGTTTTGTTCGAAAAAGTTAATAATTTATGTCCCAATAGCTCCTTCTTGTTAGCGCGTTCCGAAGGCTACTCATAATGTACTGTAGTGCGCGGGACTTGTCATCACGAAAGAGCAAAAAATATATATTTACATTCGTTCAAACATGTCAAACGTTGTATAATCCTGTCTGGGCTAGGGGGCAGTATTGAGAATTTTGGAAAAAATATGTTCCCATTTTTAACTGCCTCCTACACCAACTCAGAAGCTAGAATATGCATATTATTGTTCAGGTTTGGATAGAAAACACTCTGAATTTTCTAAAACTGTTTGAATGGTGTCTGTGAGTATAACAGAACTCCTATGGCAGGCAAAAACCTGACAAGGTTTCAAGCAGGAAGTACCCTGTCTGACAAGGAGTCGTGCGTCTTGCATCTTTTTATTGAAAAGTAAGGATCTTAGCTGTAACGTGACAATTCCCAGGGCTCCAATAGGCTCTCAGAGCCCGCGAAAAACCTGAAGGTTTACGAGGGAGCCTCAGGCTGAAACACATTATCACCTTTTGTAAGTGGCTGCTCCGAGGACCTTTGAATGATGCGCGTGCATGAGTCGCTTCTGAGGAGAAATTTTATTCGGCTGTTTAGGCTCAATGCATACTCCCGGTCGGAATATTATCACTAATCTACGAGTTGAATGGCATAAAAATTGGTTTTAAACAGCGGTTGACATGCTTCGAAGTACGGTAATGGAATATTTAGACATTTTTGACACGCCAATGCGCCATGCGCGAGACCGTGAAGAAGCATTCTAGAACTCACGAACAAAACGTCGCTGTTTGGATATAACGATGGATTATTTGGGACCAAACCAACATTTGTTATTGAAGTAGAAGTCCTGGCAGTGTATTCTGATGAAGAACAAGCAAGGTAAGAACATTTTTCTTATAGGAAATGTGATTTTGGTGGAGGCTGACCTGGGTGGGTATCTAAATAGCTAGCCCTGTAATGCCGGGCTATGTACTTAGATTATTGCAAAATGTGCTTCATCCGAAAAGCTATTTTAAAATCGGACATATCGAGTGCATAGAGGAGTAATGTATCTATAATTCTTAAAATAATTGTTATGCTTTTTGTGAACGTTTATCGTGAGTAATTTAGCAAACTGTTAGTAAATTCTCCGGAAGTTTGCGGGGGTTATGCTTTTTCTGAACGTCACATGCTAATGCAAAAAGCTGTTTTTTGATATAAATATGAACTTGATTGAACAGACATGCATGTATTGTATAACACAATGTCCTAGGTGTGTCATCTGATGAAGATCATCAAAGGTTAGTGCTGCATTTAGCTGTGGTTTGGGTTTATGTGACATGATATGCTAGCTTGAAAAATGGCTGTATGATTTTTTCTGGCTGGGCACTCTGCTGACATAATCTAATGTTTTGCTTTCGTTGTAAAGCCTTTTTGAAATCGGACAGTGGGGTTAGATTAACGAGATTCTTGTCTTTAAATAGCTGTAAAATAGTCATATGTTTGAGAAATTGAAGTAATAGTATTTCTAACGATTCAAAAATCGCGCCACTGGAATTTCAGTAGCTGTTACGTAGGTGGGACGAAATCGTCCCACATACCCGAGAGAGGATAACATAAATCTTTAGGGCCTTTTCAACCAGAGCTTCAATAATATTCAAGACGGATGATTGCATTGTCTTACTAAACGTTTCGGAATGAGAGAGTACCCATGGGCGCCCGCATCATAATGGCCCTCCCCCTGTGACCAACTTTCCAAGCCTCTCTTTCGGTCAGTTTCTACCATAGAAGACTCAAACCACACTGTAAAGACTGTTGACATCTAGTGGAAGCCTTAGGAAGCGCTAAATGAATCCTAACTCACGGTGTGTTTTATAGGCAAAGTGTTGAAGGTGATTCCACAAATCAGATTTCCACTTCCTGCATGGAATCTTCTCAGGTTTTGGCCTGCCATATGAGTTCTGTTATACTCACAGACACCATTCAAACAGTTTTAGAAACTGTAGCGTGTTTTCTATCCAAATCTACTAATTATATGCATATTCTAGTTACTGGGCAGGAGTAGTAACCAGATTAAATCGGGTATGTTTTTTATCCGGCCGTGCAAATACTGCCCCCTATCCCCAACAGGTTTTAAACATGTTATAATATATCAAATGAATCAAGAACCAGTTAAAATGTAACACTATATTAAATATTTTCAGATATGTATAAAAAGAAAGGGTAAGAAAAAAAACAGGCACAGCTGCTCAAACAGGAAGTGACCTAATCGAATGCCTCTGTGCCTGAAGTTAGTTGTAGAGGTTTGCCCTTTAGCTTGTAGCTACTGGATATATGTGCTGGGTACTTTCACTTACATTTCTGGTACCACTCACTACCATACATTAAAATACAGAAAATGCTCTTGGTCAAAACTGAAGACTGTCTTTTTTGGATGGTATTATGTTATACCTCTTTTACTTCAATGGGTAAGTGCTTAAGATAATGATAATATAGATACAGCATTTTATGTAGAGCTATGAGAGAGTAATGTAGAGTTGGAGAGTAGAAATTTAAGAGAAGCTTCCTGTCATGTGAATGTATTGTGCATCAGGAAAATAATGGTGTAATTTTTTAAACCTTATTTTTAACTTACATCAGAAATGTATGTATGCTGTGGAGAATTTACCATAAAATGGCAGTGTATTTTAACCATTGCATTGCAACATTTATCTATGAGCCTGATAACCGTCCAAACCCAACACTCCTCCTCTAGGTAACAAACATTGCCATGACTCCTGTAATACATCCACCCTCCAGGCTCCACTAGGCTCTGCGGTGCTCCTGTCATGCAGCTTAGGGTCAACCTCTCTGGGCATTAGCCCTGGCCATGGCTGGGTGATGTGGAACCAGGGCTCTGGTTCTGGTGCCAGCCTGGTCAACATCACGTTCTCTGGGAAGGTTGTTGCCTCTTTCAGTTGTCTGCGTAGCATGTACAATACTAGCCTTCTTTTTTGTTTTGAGATAGCCTTTTTAAAGCCTTTTTAACCATATTTTTTATGTGCAGCTTTGTAATTTCTGCATGTAATGAAAAACACTCTTCAAATAATATATATTAATTTATAAATAAAATATGAATTTATTATTATCAGGTGGACTTTCTGGACCCCAGGCAGGGAAGAGTGAAGGCTTTCCCCAATCAGGGAGGTCTGGGGAACTTCTCCATCCGCATCGATGACCTTCAGGCCTCAGACCTGGGCTCCTACTGCTGTGCGCTGCAGAATCATGACCAGTGCCATCGAGTGGAAGTTGAGGAACTTGAAGAAGGTAACACTATGCTAGTATCTACAGTAATATATTGTTCCAGCGGCTCAGTTGGTTGGAGAATGGTGCTTGTAACAACACCTGAGTTGTAGATTTGATTCCTTCTTGCAACCTCATCGGAATATTTGCATCAAGAGAAAGTCACTTTATTGTTAGAGTAGAACAATAATCTCTTATACTGTTGTATCTGAAGATATAGGACCCTTTCAAGTCACCAGTAATGAGTCAAAATAATTGGTGAAGGTTTCATACTGTACAGTGCTTTCGGAAAGTATTCAGACCCCTTGACTTTTTCCACATTTTGTTTGTTAAAATTACCCCATAATTACAAAGAAAAAGCAGTTTTTTAGAAATGTTTGCTAATTTATAAAAAATGAAAAACAGAAATATAACATTTACATACTGTAAGTATTCAGACCCTTTACTCAGTACTTTGTTGAAGCACCTTTGGCAGCAATTATAGCCTCGGGTCTTCTTGGGTATGACGCTACAAACTCGGCACACCTGTATTTGGGGAGTTTCTCCCCTTCCAAAGAGTTGAATCTTGGTTTCATCAAACTAGAGAATCTAGTTTCTCATGGTCTGAGAGTCTTTAGGTGCCTTTTGGCAAACTCCAAGCTGGATGTCATGTGTCTTTTACTGAGGAGTGGCTTCCGTCTTTTCACTCTACCATAAAGGCCTGATTGGTGAAGTGCTGCAGAGATGGTTGTCCTTCTGGAAGATTCTCCCATCTCCACAGAAGAACTCTGGCCACCTCCCTGACCAAGGCCCTTCTCCCATGATTGCTCAGTTTGGCCAGGCAGCCAGCTCTAGGAAGAGTCTTGGTGGTTCCAAACTTCTTCCATTTAAGAATGATGGAGGCCACTGTGTTCTTTAGGGCCTTCAATGCTACAGAAATGTTTTGGTACCCTTCACCAGATCTGTGCCTCGACACAATCCTGTCTCGGAGCCCTACGGACAATACCTTCGACCTCATGGCTTGGTTTTTGCTCTGACATGCACTCTCAACTGTGGGACCTTGTATAGACAGGTGTGTGCCTTTCCAAATCATGTCCAATCAATTGAATTTACCACAGGTAGACTCCAATCAAGTTGTAGAAACATCTCCAGATGATCAATGGAAACAGGATGCACCTGAGCTCAATTTCGAGTCTCATAACAAAGGGTCTGAATACTTATGTAAATAATGTATTTCAGCAGTGGTGTAAAGTGCTTAAGTAAAAATACTTTAAAGTAGTACTTAAGTCGTTTTTTGGGGTATCTGTACTTTACTTTACCATTTATATTGTTTACAACTATTACTTTTACAAAAAAAAGATGTACTATTTACTCCGTACATTTTCCCTGACACCCAAAAGTACTCATTACATTTTGAATGCTTAGCAGTACAGAAAACATCAAATTCACACACTTATCAAGAGAACTTCCCTGGTCATCTCTACTACCTCTGATCTGGCAACTCACTAAACACAAATGCTTTGTTTCTGAATTATGTCTGAGTGTTAGTGTCTCCCTGGCTATCTGTAAATTTATAAAACATGAACAATTGCCATCTGGTTTGCTTATTATAAAGAATTTGAAATGATTTATACTTAAGTACATTTTTGCAATTACATTTACTTTTGATACTTTAGTATATTTAAAACCAAATACTTTTGGACTTATACTCAAGTAGTATTTTACTGGGTGACTTTCACTTTTACTTGAGTCATTTCCTATTAAGGTATCTTTACTTTTACTCAAGTATGATAATTGGGTACTTTTTCCACAACTATTTCAGTTTATTTTATAAATGAGCAAAAATTTCTCAATCTGTTTTTATTTTGTCATTATGGGGTATTGTGTGTAGATTGCTGAGGCGTTTTTTAAAACAATTTAATCGATTTTAGAATAAGTCTGTAACGTAACCAAACGTGGAAAAAGTCAAGCATTTGGTCGGTTTTTCCTTCCACAGTTACTTTCTGTAAAGGCAAACACATTTCTGGTCGGTTTAGACTCAGCAGCTCTCTCGCTTATTGTTTCCTGTAAGATACACGTTAATAAAACCACCTCTTCCTCTTTACTCATCTAGGTTCACACATCGTGTTGTTTTTCTGCGTCGGCAGTTTGGCCATCCTCCTAGTGCTCCTAAGTGGCTGTTTCTGCTGGGTGAAATGGACACGTGAGCACCCCCATGTTCCATCTGACTCACTCAGTTTTACTTCTGCATTGGAATGATATGGATGAAGCAGCTAGCACGCCATGCTGCACAGTATACAGTATGCTTCACCAAGTACAACAACAGTTATTTGGGCTAATCCAAATATCCCTATGAGCATTAAGCAGCATCCTTTCTTTCTGATGTAAATGTTTTATGTTGATTGTGCAACTTTGCAAGCTGCTTCCATGTCAGTTAAGTAGCTACATATCCTACTGAAAATATGCACATTGCACACTTTAAACAGGCCTATAGGCATGTCTTAATGCCACCCAGTATGCACTTTAGAAAGAGGAACTGCAGGGATGCAGTGGTAGAACATTTCAAAGTAGCCTAATATGTTTGTGAAATGTGATGTACTTGTACTTTCAAAAAAGACATAACGCCTGAAAAAGTTATACATTTATAAAGTGCCCTTTCTTGTTTTAGGAGTTTCTACTGAAAGAACACCAGACTATATCAACACCCATTTCTGTGCAGGTTGGGCCTCTATGCTCTTGTTCTAATCCTCAATGTTAATTTTTATTTTTTGAGAAAGAGAATGTATTACTACTATGGTATTTGAGCACCACTTTCAAATCTGATTGAAACATGAAATTAATGTAGAATTCTGTATAATATCACAGGATCCAGTGCACCTCCTGAGGACGTCGCATGTAGTGACAATGTCGGGAGAGAAGTGGCACAGGAGAGAGGTAAAAAACGTACACACGTAGGCTAAAACAGCATGTGCTCACACTCAAACACACACATGCGCGCATGCACGTGCACACACACAGTGTTTTATTATGTCCATGTGGTTAAGATTATTCAGCATTACAGCATCACTCTATATTTACTAAACAAGACCACAGTACAAAGTCATTTTGCATTTGCAGACTGATGCTCACATCTGGATTTTGTCTTAATTTAGGAGTCGGCAATGAGCGACCGATCTATGGTAAGTTTATGCTTCTACATTTACCATTTTCTTTCAATGGACTGGAATGGAATTGTAAAGTTGTTTTCTTTTCTACATGGACCTAGTTTGAACTGTTCTCTTCCCACCTTTCAATAGAAAACAATGAGCACGATCCGACCAGAATGCAGCACGATCCGACCAGAATGCAGCACGATCCGACCAGAATGCAGCACGATCCGACCAGAATGCAGCACGATCTGACCAGAATGCAGCACGATCTGTCCAGAATTCACCATGATCCGTCCAGAATTCACCATGATCCAACCAGAATTCAACATGAAGCACAAAGAAACCAGCACAAACCAGCTAGATACAAAAATAAATTGAGAGATTCGAGTGAGAAAAGAAGACAGGGGTTTCATGGAGGTGGGCTATGTGTAACATACCGTAGATGTTCTATAACCATTGTCCCTTGTTCAATGATACCAATATTTCATCCCGCTTGGTATGCATGTTGAATTCAGAAGCAACTAAACTTTATGGACTTTCCTTCCCCAGAACTCATGAGCAGATTGCGCCAATCAAGTCTCGGACAGCGTTACTATGGTAAAGTCAGAACTTTGTAATGATCAATTTACAGTATAGGCTTGCAGTGATACTTTATGAACTCTGACAGCAAACCAAGCCGAGATCAACCAGCAAGCCAGAGTTCAGATGGACAACCACCAAAGAGCAAACGAAGCAAAGACCAACCAGGAGGGCAGATCCCAAATGGACAACTGCCAAAGAGGTGTCCTATACACTATGCTTTACAGTAATCTCTGAAACAAATCAATATGCACTTTAGCATTTTGTTATTAAAACCTTGTCTCCTCATTGCAGGAAGCTTTTGGAGAAAGAAACCCAAAGAGCGTAAGTTGCTTTTTTTTACACACAACATACTGTATAATCATAATAACTTATCTTACATTAAGACCTCTCTCTCCCAGAATGTGAATATGAAAACCCTATCTATAACAGTGCAGTCCAACTCAAACTGTAGACGAGGATGAAGAGGATACTGGGTCTCAACTCCTTGGTCTCACTTTTGTTTGGGTTGTATTTTATTTTTTGTTGTAAATAAAGTACATTACATTGTCTTGAAAGTGAAACAAATATGAAATAAAGTTAAATCATTTTAAAATTGGTTTATGATTCTTTCATGCAATGTATTATCCAATGTGAATCAGAAAAGGCTCTAATCAAGACAATTAACCCTAATAACCACCAGCTGTGTCACCCTACCAGTGGATGGTCACCCAGGCCCACTGTTTTCTGACCATCAGAGATGAAGAGGTACTCTTCTGTTGATTCTTCGTTATTATTACCCTAACATGGGATATAATCTATACATTCAACCACACTGACAGTCTGAAAGGTAGGAAATAGAACTGCAGTTCACAAAGACATAAATTACATTCATCTAGTTTCCATTCAACATTACTGTATGTCCAATGTAATGTGGCAGACCAGGGGGTTAGATCAAGACGTTTACACAGATAAGACACAGACACAAGATTCACACGGATACCTCAGATTCAAGAGTGTTTAATTAAAACAAATAAAAAAAGAAACCGGTCGCCTCCAGGAAACCTCTTCCGGGTTACCGCCTTCTGGGCTCTGGAGTAGACCACCAAGACGCTCGGGTCTAGCAGACCATGAGGACATCTGTCCGGTAGCAACCTCTCACTACCTCCAATCCTCCCGTGTGCTGCCCTTCTGGCAGCTTTATTGGCCTTGTACGGCTGGTGAGCAATCAGCCCCTTGATTACTCACCAGCCTCATTCAGCCCCAATTAGTCCTGGCCAGAGGACCCGTCGAGACCTGGCATGTCCAGCAGAGGGAGCCACCGCCGCGTGATGTAGACTCCGTCTGTCACCAGACCTCAACGAGTCTCCCCCGGTGGCTTGTCCGTGGTACACCACAGTAAGTATCTTAAATGTTCATTCCTGATCAGTCAAATGGCAATATCATTGGTTATACAGTATGTGTGGTTTTGGCTAATTGCTAATGTCATGTGTATTCAAATTCACACAGATGAACCTGGTGGACACTGCAGGGCAATAGATATCGTTCATTGCCCCTATCTCATGGGAGAGACAGACCAGTTTCTTGTATTTTCTGTTAGCTACTACGGCTGTCTCATCAAAAGGCAAGTAGGCTAACTATTTCCGCTAATATTAAATCTCTTTATTTTTTTTGCTGTAGCACATAAAGGCTGACGTTAACATCACTTTTATTCCAATGTGCCAGGGAGATATTGCCAGTTTGACAGTGGTCATCAAGGCTATGGTCGATGAGGGCCAAGTTGAGATCACCAAGAGATTGCCTCTCATCTTTAAAATGCCAACTGGCATCCTGAAAGGTAACAAAATATTTGCCTTAATGTAATATAATACAAAAGTTGCATTGTGGAAAGAATGTATTCAGCAGCATTATAGTGTGAGATTATATCAGTTATCAACAGTCTGTAAACATTCCTTTCAGAGGAAATCAGCAAAGTTGACAATCCACCATCGAGAAGTTCTCTTAGGCACTGAGACAAGGGTTCATCATAATTTTCCAGAATGCCACGTCCCCCCCTCTGAACCTGGACACAGTCCAGATCCCCTCCAAACACAGCCAGAATAGCAAGCCCAAAACCAGGACTGACCACTCTGTTACCTTCCTCTTTGAATTCACCTACTGTGGCGTTCAATCACAGATCTCTATCAGATCTATTTCCCTACCAAGTCAAATTGATTTTTTCCTTTGGCCTCCTTTCAGATTGTTGATGGAAAATGTTTTTGGTATTTCAGATTGTTCTGGCAATTCTCACATAGAAACTTAATTGTGAGAAATGTTTGACATTTGTGTCACACAAACAATTTTTTAGAAACTCATGATGAAAGTGGCAATTTTAGGCCATTTTTAGACCTAGACATGCCTCATGTAAGACCTTATAATCTGTGAACCGTACATGATACAGACAACATTGTGCTGTCATTATACACCTTATAGTGTGCTCTCAAATATAGAGTATGTATAGATTCTGAAATACAATGTTTTCCATTCATCTCAAAATTACCCTATTTGATTTAGCTTATTTTTGTACATTTTGTATTTGGAAAATGGTCTATTGGGTGAACGTTGAGGCAGATCAACTTTTGCATAATAAACAAGGATCTATATTTCGAGATACACGCTTTAGTTAAGAATTACAGTGATCCAGATGGCCATTTATAGTGTGGAATACATAATGGAGTTACACCTGTATGTTTGCATGTGATTTCTCCCTTCCTAAGCATGACCTTCCACTGCAGCTATGCATTGAACAGCAGAGGTGGGACCAAGTCATTGTTTTACAAGTCACAAGTAAATCTCAAGTCTTAGCACTCAAGTCCCAAGTCAAGTCCCAAGTCAAGACTGTCAAGTATCAAGTCAAGTCTCAAGTCTTTAACTTTGAGTTTCGAGTCCTAAACAAGTCATAATGTGCTCTTTTATTCACCTTTATTTAACCAGGTAGGCCAGTTGAGAACAAGTTCTCATTTACAACTGCAACCTGGCCAAGATAAAGCAAAGCAGTGTGACAAAAACAACAACACAGAGTTACACATGAGATAAATAGAAAAACTGTGTGTGCAAATGTAGTAGATTAGGGAGGTAAGGCAATACATAGGCCATAGAGGTGAAATAATTACAATTTAGCATGAACACTGGAGTGATAGATGTGCAGATGATGATGTGCAAGTAGAGATACTGGGGTGCAAAAGAGCAAATAATAATAATAATAACAATATGGGGATGAGGTAGTTGGGTGTGCTATTTACAGATGGGCTGTGTGCAGGTACAGTGATCTGGTAAGCTGCTCTAATAGCTGATGCTTAAAGTTAGTGAGGGAAATATGTCTTCAGCTTCAGTGATTTTTTTCAATTAGTTCCAGTCATTGGCAGCAAAGAACTGGAAGGAAAGGCGGCCAAAGGAGGCGTTGGCTTTCGGGATGACCAGTGAAATATACCTGCTGGAGCGCATGCTACGGGTGGGTGTCGCTATGGTGACCAGTGAGCTGAGATAAGGCTGGACTTTACCTAGCAAAGACTTATAGATGACCTGGAGCCAGTTGGTCTGGCAACGAATATGTAGCGAGGGCCAGCCGACTAGAGTATACAGGTCGCAGTGGTGGGTGGTACATGGGGCTTTGGTCACAAAACAGATGGCACTGTGATAGACTGCATCCAGTTTGCTGAGTAGAGTGTTGGAGACTATTTTGTAAATAACATCGGCGAAATCGAGGATCGGTAGGATAGTCAGTTTTACTAGGGTATGTTTGGCGGCGTGAGTGAAGGAGGCTTTGTTGTGAAATAGAATGCCGATTCTAGATTTAATTTTGGATTGGAGATGTTAAATATGAGTCTGGAAGGAGAGTTTACAGTCTAGCCAGACACCTAGGTATTTGTAGTTGTCCACATATTTTAAGTCAGAACCGTCCAGAGTAGTGATGCTAGTTGGGCGGGCAGGTGCGGGCAGCGAACGGTTGAAGAGCATGCATTTATTTTTTCTAGCGTTTAAGAGCAGTTGGAGGTCATGGAAGGAGTGTTGTATGGCATTGAAGCTCGTTTGGAGGTTTGTTAACACAGTGTCAAAAGAAGGGCCAGATGTATACAGAATGGTGTTGTCTGCGTGGAGGTGGTTCAAGGAATCATATTGTTGATATATACAGAGAAAAGAGTAAGCCCTAGAATTGAACCCAGTGTACCCCCATAGAGACTGCCAGAGGTCCGGACAACAGGCCCTCCGATTTGATACACTGAACTCTGTCTGAGAAGTAGTTGGTGAACCAGGTGAGGCAGTCATTTGAGAAACCAAGGCTGTTGAGTCTGCCAATAAGAATGCTGTGATTGACAGAGTCGAAAGCCTTGGCCAGGTCAATGAAGACGGCTGCACAGTACAATATTTTATCGATGGCGGTTATGATATCGTTTAGTACCTTGAGCGTGGCTGAGGTGCACCCGTGACCAGCTCGGAAACCGGATTGCACATCGGAAAAGGTACGGTGGGATTCTAAATGGTCAGTGATCTGTTTATTAACTTGGCTTTCGAAGACTTTAGAAAGGCAGGGCAGGATGGATATAGGTCTATAACAGTTTGGGTCTAGAGTGTCACCGCCTTTGAAGAGGGAGATGACTGCGGCAACTTTCCGATCTTTAGGGATCTCGGACGATATGAAAGAGAGGTTGAACAGACTGGTAGTAGGGGTTGCAACAATGGCAGTGGATCATTTTAGAAAGAGAGGGCTTGTGAATGTTGACATGTTTAAAGGTCTTACTCACATCGGCTACGGAGAGCGTGATCACACAGTCGTCCGGACTGCTAGTGCTCTCATGCATTTTTCAGTGTTACTTGCCTCGAAGCGAGCATATAAGTAATTTAGCTCGTCTGGTAGGTTTGTGTCACTGGGCAGCTTGTGGCTTTGTAGTCTGTAATAGTTTGCAAGCCATGCCACATCCAACAAGCGTCGGAGCCAGTGTAGTACGATTCAATCTTAGTCCTGTATTGATGCTTTGCCTGTTTGATGGTTCGTCAGAGGGCATAACGGGATTTTTTTTATAAGCTTCCGGGTTAGAGTCCCACTCCTTGAAAGCGGCAGCTCTACCCTTTAGCTCAGTATGGATGTTGCCTGTAATCCATGGCTTCTGGTTGGGGTATTTAGGTTAGGCTATTTCCAACAGAACCTGGAGAGACACGCTGAGAATGGACAAGCAAAATATTTTGCGCCCCTGCCTTTGACAAAGTGGGCACTGCTTATCAGAGGGCATCAGCGCTCACCTAAAAAGCCCATATGCCGCAGGTTGTGAGAAATTGGCCAGAATTTTTGGCCAGAATTATGTGAGGTTTTATGTGTTGTTGTTGTAGGTGCCTCTTGGTCAATTTAGCTCAGAAAAGGCAGCCCTCGTCAATACTGAAACAATTGGCTCATTGTTGTAATCGAACCCTTGCATGTTAATGTAAATTGAATGTTTTATCATGAATTTTTGCATTTTATTAAATTTAATCGTTGAAAACTGTGCATTTAAGCAATACTTCTGCAGTGACTTTTCAGACGAAAAGTGTGGCCCGAACAAGGTGGTGGGAAAGATGGCGGAAGCGGACGCTGAAGTGGATTGTGACTCTAATGGCGGTTGAATCAAGGAGAATTGGAGTATTGTCCAAAAGAATGGAAAACGGAGTAGTATACAGTGCTGAGAATGTCCTTTCGTATCTTGTTGCAGTACAGTTTGTTAATGAGGAGCAGTTCGAAATACCAATTTTGAATAATCAATTTGAGCTATCCAAACTGGTGGAGAGAGTGATGGGTAAAGGGAAGGCTGTGAGAATCACGAGAGGCGGGCTTATTTGGATTTTTTGTACATCTGCGGATCAGAAGGAACGTGTGTTGCGTCTCACCCGATTTGATAAGTCTGACATGCTGACCAAACCGGACGTGCGTCCGCGTGCACATGTTGATTTTGTTCACCCACACCAGAAGCGATGAGGACATGCAGGTTGAAATATCTAAACAAATTCTGAACCAATTACATTAATTTGGGGACAGGTTGAAAAGCATTAAACATTTATGCCAATTTAGCTAACTAGCTTGCTGTTGCTAGCTAATTTGTTCTGGGATATAAACATCGGGTTGTTATTTTACCTGAAATGCACAAGGTCCTCTACTCCGACAATTAATTCACAGATAAAACGGTAAACTGAATTTATTTCTCGTCATCTCTCCTCCTTCTTACAGGCTTCTTTTTCTTCTTTGGACTTGATATGGTGGTTGGCAACCACCTTTACGGTGCATTACTACAACCGACTGGAGTGTGGACGTCAGTTCATCTTTCAATCTCCCACGGTATATGCTCCTAAAAACCAATGAGGAGATTTGAGAGGCAGGACTTGTTGAGCGTCACAAATATAACCAACTTCTATTTTAACGCATGGCCACGTAGACGCTCGCTGTCACAATGATTGAATAACATGTATGTGTACATTTATTTTGCAACGCACATAACGCGAGTGGTGTGGTCAGCATGTGACGTGTCGTGTGTGTCTCTTCGGAACAGGGCACCCTTCAAGGGGGTAATATCTGGCTTCTCGTGGGAAGTTGATGTTGAAGAGATGAAAAATATTCCTGGAGTGATTGATGCACGTCAGATGAATCCTGTGGTGAATGATGAAAAAGTGAATGTTTATCTGTTATTTTGTTTTATGACAAGAAGTCTCTCCCTACTCAAGTGCAGCTGGGGTATATAAACTACAGAGTCAGAGCATTTATCCCAAGACCAATGCAGTGTGATCACTGTAAAGCTTTTGGTCATGTTTCAAGTGTTTGCAGAAGAGAGAATCCGAGATGTCCAAGTTGTGGAAAATATAATATAATGTGTTAAAAAAGTGATGAAAATGTGACATGTTGCAATTGTGGTGGGAACCGTGAAGCCAAGTCTTTTGAATGCCCGACAAGGGTGAAAGAAAATGTGGTGGCCAAAGTTGGGGCTGTCCAGAGCATTCCATATGCAGCAGCTGTTAAAAGGTTTGAGGGTTTGAATGGTGCTCCTGAAGAGTCCATGGTGGTGGATAAGCCTTCACTGCAGGCTGCAGGGGTTGCCTTTCACCAGCAGGACCCTGATATTTTAAAGGTTAAGAAGGTGGACTTTGTGGCCTTCATTATTATTTGTTGATTAATGGCACTGCCAAAGTGGAGAGAAGGTCCAGGAAAATATAGAGTTATATGGAAAATTCTCACAAGCTGTACCAGGCCCTAACGCCTGAGAAGGGATATATGGAGATTTGAGAGAAGGAAGAAGTGGACGTTTTGTTTCTGTCAATGGGTTCGTTTCCCTATCACGTATGGATTAGATGTTTTTACCTTGATTCGTTTTTTGGTTTCAACCCGTCCAGCGGCAGTACACAGTTTTGGGGCTGTAGTCCGCCATAAAACCCACAGAAGAAGAAGAATACTTTTTTTCAGACTTGGGGGAGCGGCTTAAAATATTACGTCAGGTTATTTGCCAACGACAGGGACCAATGAAATTGCGTCCGGAAGTTGCTGTGTTTCATCGTTTTGCTGACGTAAATATGTGTAACTTAGAATCTTTACGACCTAAAAGTTAGAATATTGTGCCGGAGAGTCAACTGTATATAAGTGAGCAGTTATGTGTTTACTCTTTCTTTGTATATGCGTGTAATATAAGTTATTGGAACAAGCTTTTGTCATCATTCCCCTTCGTATAGTTGAACAACAATAGAGTCCATCATGTCGAAAAGGACGAAGTGGGATACCAAGGGAGATTTAGACGAATCAAAGAATCTGCCGATCTATCAACACAAGGCCACACTTCAGCAGGCTGTCAAAGACAATTCATTCTTGGTTGTCACTGGCGAGACTGGCAGTGGGAAAACGACTCAACTTCCCCAATACTTGCATCAAGCAGGTACGTTTGTGCCATGGGACCTGTGTCTACAGAATAGAAAATTGACTCGAAAGCTCTATACCCCTTATTATAGTCTTCGTCTATGCGCTGTCCTTATAGAGAGGTCTGAAAGGTTTGGATAGGTGTTAACTTGTATTTCTTGTGTAGGATTGTGGGGTAATGGCAAGATTGGTATCACCCAGCCTCGGAGAGTAGCAGCCATCACTGTAGCCCAGAGGGTATCACAGGAGATGCACTGCAGTCTGGGTAGAGAGGTCGGATACCAAGTGCGCTTCGATGACTGCACGACACAGGTGAGAGAGCTCCAAGACACCTACCTAGTTGTCTGCTTAAATTGATACTTCACATAAATGATTAGATACGCTTATATTTTAGGCACCTTGAAAGTGTTCTATGGGGTCTACATATTGTCACTTGAATGTAAAGAGAATTAGATTGTAGTGTATATAAGCAAATGTGTGTCCCTGAAAGGAGATTTGTGTTTGTGTGTTGTCAGGACACGGTGGTGAAGTACATGACGGATGGCTGTCTGCTGAGAGAGATCCTGGCAGACCCTGTTCTGTCTCAGTACAGTGTGGTCATTTTGGATGAAGCCCATGAGAGGAGCCTTAACACTGTCAGTAATAGAGCCAACTACTTTAAAACAGTAATCTGATTATATCCCCAGCTTCATCCCTCAGTTGTATACCAAAACAAGTGGTGGGGCAGCTGTTTTACTGAAAAACAAATCCCATATTGTAGCATTAAACAGTTGTGTAATATGTGCTTTACTGCAGGACATTTTGCTGGGTCTGTTGAAGCAGACACTCTCCAGTCCAGATAAGGCCTCTAAGGGTCGCTCTGTCCCCCTGAAGGTTGTGGTAATGTCAGCCACACTGGAGACAGACAAGCTCTCTGTGTTCCTGGGAGGCTGTCCTGTCTTCACCATACCTGGAAGAACCTTTCCTGTCACCTCCAAGTTTAGTTGTGCCATAGGACCAAAAGATACAGAGAGCTCTGTTTACGTTAAAGAGGTAGGGAGTGAGCTTGCTTATACTGACGTAGGCCTACTGTTAGTATGGTGTATGATAATGAATAAATTCAGTGATTGTATCACCCCAGGATTTAGCTAATTTAAACTCTGCCATCAACACCATTTAATACTGCATACTCCTTGCTTTACATTTTAGTCATGTAGCAGACGCTCTTATCCAGAGCAGCTTACAGTTAGTACATTCATGTTAAGATAGCTAGGTCGGACAACCACACATCTTAGTCATTGTAAGTACATTTTTCTTCAATTAAGTAGCTATCAGAGAAGTCATTGCTTGTAGAAAAAATGAAAAAGTAAAGTTGCGAGTGTTAGTTCACAAAAGGCAAAGTTGTTTATTTTATTATAATTTTTTGCTCAATGTAGATTGTCTCTACTAAAATGTCTGTGAACAAATATGGGGGAAAACTTTGAGTATGAACAAACCTCTTGTCTGTGACAGGTTGTCAAGGTGGCATTGGATGTGCACACCAGTGAGATGGCTGGGGATATCCTTGTGTTTTTAACAGGTAACCTAATGATAATCTACACATTATCTCCAGAATATGAATGTACTGATTACAGGTTAAAAATGTTCAATACAACTGTTTATAACAGGACAGTCTGAGATTGAGAAGGCCTGTGACATGCTGTATGAGAAGGCTGAATCCATAGACTACCGTTACGATGTGCAGGACCGTAAAGTGGAGGGGCTGCTGATCCTGCCCCTGTACGGATCTATGCCCACTGGTAGGGTTTGCTGCACTGTCCGAGTACCCCGCACTGTGACATTCAAATATAGAAAAACAAATTGAGTTCCCTTTCACACCCAAGTGGACACAGTTTAGCATGCCATTGTTCTTGCTAAATCAAAAGTATAAAGTCATGACTCATTTCAACTCCTTTTTAAATAATATGAATGATTTGTGTCCTTCTCACAGATCAGCAGAAGCAGATCTTCCAGCCTCCCCCTCCGGGTATAAGGAAATGTGTGGTGGCCACCAACATTGCAGCAACGTCCCTCACCATCAATGGAATAAAGTGAGTCACCATAAGGCTTATCAGAGCAGCATAGAGCTATTTTTATCCATCACAGAATTGCAGGCCTCAAATTTCATGACTCATTTGTTCACTGCAGGTATATTGTTGACAGTGGGTTTGTGAAGCAACTCAACCACAACTCAAGGGTTGGAATGGACATCCTCGAAGTGGTTCCGATTTCAAAGTAAGTCCCGTAAGTCCCTGTTTGTCTGCTTCGTTTTGTTTCGTGCCTAATGAACAGGACTGTGATGTTGTGTGGTGTTGTAGGAGCGAGGCCCTGCAGAGAGCAGGCCGGGCAGGGAGAACCTCCGCCGGGAAGTGCTTCCGGATCTACAGTCAGGAGTTCTGGGAGAAGTGCATGCCGAAGTACACAGTTCCAGAGATCCAGAGGACCAGTCTCACCACTGTCATCCTCACACTCAAGTGCCTGGGAGTTCATGATGTCATCAGGTAGGTACAGCTCCACTTCCTCAAGTGCTCAGAGAAACCAGTGTACGTTTTTGAGACTGTTGATAATACAATACAATCCAACAAGTAATTTGAGGCCATGGTTGCTTGGTGTCTTTCTCTAAGATTCCCTTACCTGGACCGTCCAGAGGAGAGGTTCATCATAGAAGCATTGAAACAGCTTTACCAATGTGATGCCATCGACAGGTGAGAGAGATAGACATACTTTATATCTGTGTACATCAGTCATTGTTCATACTAATCTCCACCAGATACATCTACAACCACATAGGGATACAACTCTGCTGTTTTCACCATCAATAACGGGAACGTACCACATGCAGTACTGGCAGTTCTTCATAACTATCATAACTCAATCTTTAATAGTACTTGTTATCTTCTATCAATATCCCACTCCCCTGTCTGTAGGAGAGGTAAAGTGACCCGGCTGGGTGAGCTGATGGTACAGTTCCCCCTGCCCCCAGGGCTGACCCGGGCCTTGCTCCAAGCTGCCTCCCTGGGCTGTGAGGACCTCCTGCTGCCTGTAGCCGCCATGCTGTCTGTGGAGAACATTTTCATCAGGCCAGGTGGACAATACCGGCCTGAGGCGTTGGTTTAATCAATGAAGATGTGGTTATGTCAGAAATGCATATGTATGCATCATGGTTCTAATCTAAATGTTTGCCATTGCTCTCTCTGCAGGCCATCCAGAGAAGCAGAAGGAGGCAGATAAGAAGCACAGGCAGTTGGGAGTGCAGGCGGGCAGCTGTAATGACTTCACCATGCTGCTCAGTGTGTTTGAGAAGTGCAAGGCCAGGTATACAATATTAACTCCTCTTAATGTATTTAATAAGCTCCATTATATGTTCACTGCATTCATGTTCATGGGTCTCCATCTAACGTGAGCTTGTTTTGCTGCCTACTGTAGTGATGCCCCTTCAGCATGGTGTAAAGACAACTATATACACTGGAGGGCGCTAAAGTCAGCCTTCAGCGTGGAGACCCAGCTCAGAGAGATCCTCCTAAGACAACAAAATGTCAGTTTGTTGTTTGTTTACATATCTTATTGGTTTTGGTGTAGCTAAAACTATGATTTGATGCTCTGAGCATGTATGTACAGATTAATAATCAGGGTATGTGCCTTGTCTCCAGAGGAGAGATTTCCCTATGGAGAAGTTTGATGGCAATAAGAGTGAGCTGTTCAGAAGATGTCTATGCACTGGTTACTTCACCAATGTGGCAAGAAGGTACGGCTTGTTTTTTTTATCCCAGTTATGTTAAAAAGTCAAGAAAGATAACCACAACATTTTTGAGTTTTCTCAGGTCAGTTGGGAAGGTGTTTTGCACGATGGATGGGCATGGATCCATGGTTCACATTCATCCATCATCAACGGTAAAGACTTCCAGGACTATATTCTGATCAATTCAGAACACTCCATAAAATCCCCAAAATGCATATTACACATCAGTCCCCATCGCTCTGTGTGATAACCTGATTCCCCCTCCCCCATAGCTCTTTGACCAGGAGGCCCAGCTGGACTGGGTGATCTTCCATGATTTGCTGGTCACCTCGCGGATCTACATCCGGACGGTGTGCCCCATCCGCTATGACTGGGTGAAGGACCTGCTTCCTAAGCTCCATGAGGTGGATGTGTACGAGCTGAGCAGCGTGGCCAGAGAGGAGGTGACGGACGAGGAGGTGGCCAAGTGGGTGACCAAGGAAGCAGCTAAAAGACAAACTGGTGGGTGATGGACTCTGGTGATGAGTATGAATTCACTGGTATAGAAAGAATTGTATAACATTTGATGTTTCTGTAGCTGCTCCTTTATCATTCAAAATCCTCTAATTGGAGCAAAGTTTTTTAAATGGAAAATGTAATGAGCATTCCTATTGGACAAGCTAAGTTACTGTAGCGCCTTTTCTGTTCCTTCCAGGCCCACAGGTGATCCGTTTACTTGTTGTCGGCTTGACAATCTAATAGAGGTTATTTTGTGTGTTTGGTTTATTTCCAGAGGGGTCTGCTGAAGACGTATTCAAGAAACTGGAGAAACGGAACGATGAAAGCTCTGTGAGTGATGCCCGTGCTCGCTACCTACAGAGAAAACAGGAGCGGCAACAAGGCAAAGCATCGTGAGAGAGGAGGAGGAGGAGGACATTGGACACTTATCCTCAGGGGAAGAAAGACTCAGTTATTGGACTGACCAGGATAGAATAATCTCCACTCAGGGGTTAAAAGCCTGTCTGTTATAATAAACTGCACAGAGGTTGTTCTGAACAATGTTTTACAACACATACATCTGAGAGTTCAGGGTCAAACATGGTCCTTTGTAGCTCAGCTGGTAGAGCATGGTGCTTGTAACACCAGGGTAGTTTGATTCCTGGGACCACCCATGCATAAATGAATGTATGCATGACTGTAAGTCACTTTGGATAGAAGTGTGGGCTAAATGGCCTTTATTATTATTATATTTAAACATACATCAATAATGGACTAGGTGCAGATAATGAATTATCGTGGTCATATCAAATGTCTACTACTGCAGATGTTTTATGCTATGTTTTCTTTTAGTGGTACTTTTTAGTTTCATACTTATCAACGTTTTTGTCTGGAGAGTAAATATTGCCAGTGGAGGGCCTCTGCAACTGTTCTCTACTGGTTTTAGGACAGTTACAGAATCACATACAGTTTTCAATGTCACCCAACAGTGTTGTCAAATCAGCACATTAGAAAACAGGATAACCACGGGCCATTTATTTTCTACAACTCTGCCTCTTATGTAATAAAGGTTCATTTTGTATTTCCATTGCTTCATTATTATTAAAAACGTATTTTTGTGTGCTCCATTTGTAGTCATACAAACCAGATAAGACTCATATCCCATCAACCTTTGCGGAGAGACTTGCGTCATTCACATGTGCCTGTTTTGGACCGTCCATGCGCGAGCCTAACGTGGCTTAACAAAATTGGTAATATCCACCGATTACACATTGGATCGATTCAATTAAGTCCAGTAACATCTCGTGTTGATAAGTCATCTGACAGGTGAGTGAAGTTGTCTTCTCTGCATCGCAATGAACGTTGCTAGCAGTTTTGACGTATGGCTGCCAAATAAGGTAGTCTGATTTAACGCTAGCGAAGGCTAGCTAATTAGCTTGTTCAATATAAGCAGGTTAGCGTTATCAGCTTTTCTGCAATCTACTGCCAGTACTGAAAAACAAATCACACAAGTCTAGAGACCATTTATTCTAATACACGTGCGTTCTTGTTTACGTGCTCACTCAATGCATTATCGTTTTAGTTACAGTGCTGGTGAAGCATGTTGTTTGCAGAGGAGGATGAATGGAACGATGACCCAGAAGCCAAAGTTCTGACCAAGACGGTCATCAGCAGTTTCAAACTGTCTGAACGGACCAATATTACGGTTAGATGCCATCTCAATCTTCTTTATAATTAAATGGACCTATGTAAGCCAAGCCAGGCATAACTCACTCTGCCAGTGACCACATATTCAAATAGAGGGTTACATTTTGGTTTACACTGGTATTCGATTTGACACAGTCATTCTGCTTTTCCAAACAGCCAAAACGTGTTGGGAAGAAAAAGAGTTTGTTACGGACCCTCCAAACACTGGGGTCAGTACCAAACTGGAACAAGAGCAATGGTGCCCCTCATGAAGCAGGCAGTGACAGCGAAACAGAGGCCATACTGACACCACACACCAAGAGGAAGAAGAAAAGAAGCAAAAGAGGACGCAAGAAAGTAGCCGCTTCAGGAGAAGAGCCAGAGGTCATTGGAGATCTGGGTGCCAAGGAGAAGGCTGCAGTGCCTGTTGTTAAGAAGCCAATAAAAGCAAATAAACCAGTAAAAGGTGAGTTGTTTCACAAACAACTGTCAATTGAGTAAACAGGATTGTCTTAAGTTGAAAATATGTTTGAGGTTGTCTTTCTCTATTTCCCAGGGTTCAAAAAGGTAAAGAATACAGAGTCCATTCAGGGCGGTAGTAAACAAGATTCAAAATCTATCAATGATGAAGAAAAAGCTGCAGCAGAGGCTGAGATTGAAAGATTAAACCGAAAGCAATGGAAAAACAAGATGAAGAACAAGAAGAAATGTAAAAACAAGTTCAAAATTCAAAATGGAGAGAATACTACACCCCCAGAGACCTCTGTGCAAAAGGACACAGAAGATGGACCAAAAGCAGCATCTGATGTGAACAGGGAAACTGCGGTTGTCCAGACACTACAACGCCAGACAAAGAAAAACAAACAGCAGAAAGAGGTTGAGTGTAAAACACAGAAAAGGAAAAAGGTCCCTGAGGGAAAAGAGATGACCTTCACTGAGACTGCTTCCACTCCAGGCACAGTTACAGTCCAAAAGAATAAGAACGTTTCAGAGAAAAAGACAAAGGGGGGCAGTCAAGTAAAAGCAGTGCCACTAGGTAACTCTAAACCCCCAGGTGAAGAGGAGAAACTTCAGATGGTTAGGGAGGAGCAGTACCCAGAGCTGCATGGCAGTAAGAGAAGGAAACAGGAGGAGAGCAAAGAGCAGGACCGCAGGAGAGAGAAGCTCAGGAGAATGCTCCATGGCCAGAGCCCGGAAAAGAAAAAGCTACCTACAGAGCAGGAGGAGATACGCACCATAGAGGTGGAAGAGGCTTCTGCAGACCGCTCGGCTGCTCTGAGGTCCCGTATGGAGCAGCGTTTGGAGTCAGCGCGGTTCCGTTATATTAACGAGGTTCTGTACACTACGTCTAGTCGGGAGGCTAAACGCATGTTCAGACAGGACCCCCAGGCCTTCGGCATATACCACAGGGGCTTCACAGCACAGGTCAAGCGCTGGCCAGCTAATCCTGTTGACGCCATAATCTCCTACATACGCCACAAGTGAGTTGTGTTATGCCTCTATCTGACCCTAACATACTTGTAGTATTTGCAATAAGTCTGTTTGCATACTTTTTGTATTTTTCTTGTCTTGGTTCTGGGGTGGGGGATCCACATTGAAATTGTGTGTGGCTTTCTTTGTAAGACCATTTGTGTTGATTCTAGGCCTGCTTCTCTGGTGGTGGCAGATTTCGGCAGTGGCGACTGTAAAATTGCTCTGAGCGTGAAGAACAAAGTGCACAGTTTTGACTTGGCACTTATCTGTGACCGTGTAACTGTCTGTGACATGGCTAATGTGAGTCCAACTTTACCTTGATGCTGAATGTGTTCTTTCATCCATGCCTGTTTTACTATGCAGTCTGAGTTCTTTCTGTAATGATGTCTGTTTTCCCACCTGTCTGCAGGTACCTCTCAAGGATGGCACTGTGGACATAGCTGTATTCTGTCTCTCTCTTATGGGGATCAACCTTGGGGATTTCCTAGTTGAGGCTAACCGTGTGCTGGTGATGGGGTAAGTGATATTATGCAGAAAAACAGCTATGCTGGGGAAGAAGGTGTTCATTTTTTTTCTGTATTTATACAGTACCAGTCAACAGTTTTGATACCTACTCATTCAATGGTTTTTCTTTATTTTTACTATTTTCCACATTGTAGAATAATAGTGAAGACATCAAAACTATGAAATAACACATATGGAACCATGTAGTAAGCAAAAAAAGTGTTAATTCAAAATATATTTTAGATTCTTCAAAGTAGCCACCCTTTGCCTTGATAACAGCTTTGCACACTGTTGGCATTCTCTCAACCAGCTTCATCAAATCAAATACATTTTTTTATTTATATAGCCCTTCGTATATCAGCTGAAATCTCAAAGTGCTGTACAGAAACCCAGCCTAAAACCCCAAACACCAAGCAATGCATGTGAAAGAAGCACGGTGGCTAGGAAAAACTCCCTAGGAAAAACTCCCTAGAAAGGCCAAAAACCTAGGAAGAAACCTAGAGAGGAACCAGGCTATGAGGGGTGGCCAGTCCTCTTCTGGCTGTGCCGGGTGGATATTATAACAGAACATGGTCAAGATGTTAAAATGTTCATAAATGACCAGCATGGTCAAATAATAATAATCAGAGTAGTTGTCGAGGGTGCAACAAGCACGTCCGGTGAACAGGTCAGGGTTCCATAGCCGCAGGCAGAATAGTTGAAACTGGAGCAGCAGCATGGCCAGGTGGACTGGGGACAGCAAGGAGTCATCATGCCAGGTAGTCCCGAGGCATGGTCCTAGGGCTCAGGTCCTCCGAGAGAGAGAAAGAGAGAATTAGAGAGAGCATATTTAAATTCACACAGGACACCGGATAAGACAAGAGAATACTCCAGATGTAACAGACTGACCCTAGCCCCCCGACACAAACTCCTGCAGCATAAATACTGGAGCCTGACACAGGAGGGATCAGAAGACACTGTGGCCCCATCCGATGATACCCCCGGACAGGGCCAAACAGGCAGGATATAACCCCACCCACTTTGCCAAAGCACAGCCCACACACCACTAGAGGGATGTCTACAACCACCAACTTACCGTCCGAAGACAAGGCCGAGTATAGCCCACAAAGATCTCCGCCATGGCACAACCCAAGGGGGGGGGGCGCCAACCCAGACAGGAAGACCACGTCAGTGACTCAACCCACTCAAGTGACGCACCCCTCCCATGGACGGCATGGAAGAACACCAGTAAGTCAGTGACTCAGCCCCTGTAATAGGGTTAGAGGCAGAGAATCCCAGTGGAAAGAGGGGAACCGGCAAGGCAGCGACAGCAAGGGCGGTTCGTTGCTCCAGCCTTTCCGTTCACCTTCACACTCCTGGGCCAGACTATACTTAATCATAGGACCTACTGAAGAGATAAGTCTTCAGTAAAGACTTAAAGGTTGAGACTGAGTCTGCGCCTCTCACATGGGTAGGCAGACCATTCCATAAAAATGGAGCTCTATAGGAGAAAGCCCTACCTCCAGCTGTTTGCTTAGAAATTCTAGGGACAATTAGGAGGCCTGCGTCTTGTGACCGTAGCGTACGTGTAGGTATGTACGGCAGGACCAAATCGGAAAGATGGGTAGGAGCAAGCCCATGTAATGCTTTGTAGGTTAGCAGTAAAACCTTGAAATCAGCCCTTGCCTAAACAGGAAGCCAGTGTAGGGAGGCTAGCACTGGAGTAATATGATCAAATTTTGGGGTTCTAGTCAGGATTCTAGCAGCCGTATTTAGCACTAACTGAAGTTTGTTTAGTGGTTTATCCGGGTAGCCGGAAAGTAGAGCATTGCAGTAGTCCAGCCTAGAAGTAACAAAAGCATGGATTAATTTTTCTGCGTCATTTTTGGACAGAAAGTTTCTGATTTTTGCAATGTTACGTAGATGGAAAAAAGCTGTCCTTGAAACAGTCTTGATATGTTCTTCAAAAGAGAGATCAGGGTCCAGAGTAACGCCGAGGTCCTTCACAGTTTTATTTGAGACGACTGTACAACCATCCAGATTAATTGTCAGATTCAACAGAAGATCTCTTTGTTTCTTGGGACCTAGAACAAGCATCTCTGTTTTGTCCGAGTTTAAAAGTAGAAAGTTTGCAGCCATCCACTTCCTTATGTCTGAAACACAGGCTTCTAGCGAGGGCAATTTTGGGGCTTCACCATGTTTCATTGAAATGTACAGCTGTGTGTCGTCCGCATAGCAGTGAAATGTAACATTATGTTTTCGAATGACATCCCCAAGAGGTAAAATATATAGTGAAAACAATAGTGGTCCTAAAACGGAACCTTGAGGAACACCGAAATTTACAATTGATTTGTCAGAGGACAAACCATTCACAGAGACAAACTGATATCGTTCCGACAGATAAGATCTAAACCAGGCCAGAACTTGTCCATGTAGACCAATTTGGGTTTCCAATCTCTCCAAAAGAATGTGGTGATCGATGGTATCAAAAGCGGCACTAAGATCTAGGAGCACAAGGACAGATGCAGAGCCTCGGTCTGACGTCATTAAAAGGTCATTTACCACCTTCACAAGTGCAGTCTCAGTGCTATGATGGGGTCTAAAACCAGACTGAAGCGTTTCGTATACATTGTTTGTCTTCAGGAAGGCAGTGAGTTGCTGTGCAACAGCTTTTTCTAAAATTTTTGAGAGGAATGGAAGATTCGATATAGGCCGATTTTAGTTTTTTATTTCTGGGTCAAGATTCGGCTTTTTCAAGAGAGGCTTTATTACTGCCACTTTTAGTGAGCTTGGTACACATCCGGTGGATAGAGAGCCGTTTATTATGTTCAACATAGGAGGGCCAAGCACAGGAAGCAGCTCTTTCAGTAGTTTAGTTGGAATAGGGTCCAGTATGCAGCTTGAGGGTTTGGAGGCCATGATTATTTTCATCATTGTGTCAAGAGATATAGTACTAAAACACTTTAGTATCTCCCTTGATCCTAGGTCCTGGCAGAGTTGTGCAGACTCAGGACAATGGAGCTTTGGAGGAATACCCAGATTTAAAGAGGAGTCCGTAATTTGCTTTCTAATGATCATGATCTTTTCCTCAAAGAAGTTCATAAATTTATTACTGCTGAAGTGAAAGCCATCCTCCATTTGCGAATGCTGCTTTTGAGTTAGCTTTGCGACAGTATCAAAAAGAAATTTTGGATTGTTCTTATTTTCCTCAATTAAGTTGGAAAAATAGGATGATCGAGCAGCAGTGAGGGCTCTTCGATACTGCACGGTACTGTCTTTCCAAGCTAGTCGGAAGACTTCCAGTTTGGTGTGGCGCCATTTCCGTTCCAATTTTCTGGAAGCTTGCTTCAGAGCTCGTGTATTTTCTGTATACCAGGGAGCTAGTTTCTTATGACAGATGTTTTTAATTTTTAGGGGTGCAACTGCATCTAGGGTATTGCGCAAGGTTAAATTGAGTTCCTCGGTTAGGTGGTTAACTGATTTTTGTCCTCTGACGTCATGAGGAATGCTTTTCCAAAAGTCTTGAAGGAGTTTCCACACATGCTGAGCACTTTGTTGGCTGCTTTTCCTTCACTCTGCGGTCCAACCCATCCCAAACCATCTGAGTTGGGTTGAGGTCGGGTGATTGTGGAGGCCAGGTCATCTGATGCAGCACTCCATTGCTCTCCTTTTTGGTCAAATAGCCCTTAGACAGCCTGGACGGGTGTTTTGGGTCATTGTCCTGTTGAAAAACAAATGATCGTCCCACTAAGCGCAAACCAGATGGGATGGTGTATCGCTGTGGTAGCCATGCTGGTTAAGTGTGCCTTGAATTCTAAATAAATCACTGACTGTGTCACCAGCAAAGCACCATCACACCACCTCCTCCATGCTTCTCGGTGGGAACCACACATGCAGAGAGAATCCGTTCACCTAGTCTGCGTCTCACAAAGAAAGACACGGCGGTTGGAACCCAGAATCTCAAATTTGGACTCATCAGACCAAAGGATAGATTTCCACCGGTCTGTCTTCAATTGCTTGTGTTTCTTGGGCCAAGCAAGTCTTTTCTTATTATTGGTGTCCTTTAGTTGTGGTTTCTTTGCAGGAATTCGACCATGAAGGCCTGATTCACGCAGTCTCCTCTGAACAGTTAATGTTGAGATGTCTGTTACTTGAACTCTGTGACGCATATTTTGGGCTGCAATCTGAGGTGCAGTTAACTCTAATGAACAGTTAACTCTAACTCTGGGTCTTCCTTTCCTGTGGCGGTCCTCATGAGAGCCAGTTTCATCATAACACTTGATGGTTTTTGCGACTGCACTTGAAGAAATGTTCAAAGTTATTGAAGTTTTCCGGATTGACTGACCTTCATGTCTTGAAGTAATGATTCTCTTTGCTTATTTGAGCTTTTCTTGCCATAATATGGACATCTTCTGTATACCCCCCCTACCTTGTCACAACACAACTGATTGGCTCAAATGCATTAAGACGGAAAGAAATTCCACAAAATATATTTTAAGAAGGCACACCTGTTAATTGAAATGCATTCCAGGTGACTACCTCATGGATCTGGTTGAGAGAATGCCAATAGTGTGCAAAGCTGTCATCAAGGTGGCTACTTTGAAGAATCTCAAATATAAAATATATTTAGATTTGTTTCACTTTTGGGGTTACTACATGATTCCATATGTGTTATTTCATAGTTTGATGTCTTCACTATTATTCTACAATGTAGAAAATAGTAAAAAAAAGAAAAACCCTGGAATGAGTAGGTATCCAAACTTTTGACTGGTACTGTATGTTTTCGTCATCATCAACACTTTGGGTCTTTTTTTTTGCAGGGGTATCCTGAAAATAGCAGAGGTGGCAAGTAGATTTGAGAATGTGCGGAACTTCATGGGTGCTTTGTCCAGCCTGGGATTCAAGTTGGTCACAAAGGTAAGGCAGTAATCATAGTAAACAGTGATGGCGCATGTTTTATGTAATATATTGTTACAATACCCTACCCTATTAATTTTGCTCCCTCCTTAGGACACAGAGAATAGCCACTTTTACTCCTTTGAGTTTGAGAAGATTGCGGAAGCTCCAGAGAGGATAAAGAAGGCAGGAGGATTGGAGCTGAGGCCTTGTGTGTACAAGAAAAGATGAGGGCAACATGGGAGGAACAGTTCCAAACATACATGCCAAATGGCACTCAATTCCCTTTATACTGCACTACTTTTGACCAGGGCCCATAGTGCTCTGGTCAAAAGTAGTGCGCTATATAGGGAATAGGGTGCCGTTTGGGACATACCCCCGGGAGAGAAGTCAGTGACGAGGCAAGCAGGATGGACAATAACATAAAAGGGCTCTTCTGCTGGTTGTTACTGTAAATATGAAAATAACTTACATTGATGAGCTGGTAGTTTTGACCCCCAAACAATGTATCAAGGATTGTTGATATTCTCAACCTTTTATGGGCTTTCAAATGTCTGTTTCAAAGACAAAACATGTTCAAAAGTTGTTGACCATTGGTGTTTTTTATTAAATCAAAATAAATGTATTGCATTAAGTCTTATGCACAATTTCAGATTTAAAAATCAAATCAAAAGCAAGAGGAATTATTATTTTTCAAAGTCTGTTGTAAAAACCTTGTCTCTGTCTAGAAATAAGTGCTTCAGTATAATCGCAGCATTGAATTCTGCAGTCTAGTCTCACAAGGTACTCACAAGCCTCACTCTTCTTAGTGTACATAGCACAGGATCTAGCTTGGCCACTAGAGGGACACGGGTGATAATGTTATTCTCAGCCAGTTCCCAGTATCTACTGTCCCCATGCTCTCCGTCCAGATAGAGGGGACAGTGGTAGAGGGGCAGGGAGGAGGTGTTGCAGGGGGGGCTGTCTGGGGCTCGGACAGTGTCTGTGTTCCTCACCCGGGCTCTGACCCAGAGGAGGGGGAGCAGGCAGGGCTGGGGGGAGAGCGTGTCCTGCAGGGCTCCTAGCCGCGTATCCCACAGTGCCCCTCTCAGTTCTAGTCCACACAGATATACACCGCTCAGGGGAAGAGAGGCTGGGGATGTTGCCGCACTGAGCACCTAGCAAGACAAGGTAAAACGGCAATAAATGGAATATAACTTTTTAGTAGGTCTAATCTAATAAGAATGAGTGGTACTGGTAGCTTTGGGAGGCAGTTTAGAGATTACTGTACTTGGAAATGAAGAGAGATGTTGCTGATGTCCCTCTGCTTAGCATGGGCAGCCTCCCTGATTAATGCGCCCAGAAAGCCCCTGGCGTTGGAGAAGGCAGACAGGCGGTACGCATTGGAAGGACCACTGGTGGCCTCATCACAGAGGTACGCCTTGAGCAGCTCTGCTCTCCTTTCTAGGCGGAACAGGCTTGAGACGGTCAGGAGCGAGGAGACAGTAGGCTTGCTGTTTCGCACGGGCTGGTTAAGTTCAGAATGCAGGGAGGAAACCACATCAACCAGTCTGTCCCACTCTGCCTGGAGGAAGTAGCGTAGGGGTCCCAGAGATGGAGCTCCTACACTCACAACCCTGATGTCATCCTTGCGTCCCAGACTTTCCTTCAGGGCCAGTAGTCGGTCCCGAGCCTGGGTGAAGTCTGGCAGCAGAGCAGGGTGGGTCAGCTTGTTGGTGCTCCTGACCCTGCCAAAGGGCTTCTGGGAGTCTTGAAGCAGGGTGTTCAGGGTGCGGCTGTGAACCTTCACCAGCTCTTCTGCCAAACCAGCACTAAAGCCCAACACCAAGGGGTCGCTGGTGTTGGCCAAAGCCTGAACACGTTGCTCCAGACTTTGCAGCAGGCCTGATAAGTCTGCAGAGATGGCAAAATAAATGTTCCTCACTTACTCAGAAGAACAGATTCCTATGACTGACTGCTGAAGATTGAGCATGTAAATAGGGTAATGTACTTCAAATTCATAGGATATGAGTTGGCCTTTAAAAAAGTACATATATTTTGTTAGTGATGTAAGTAGGGTCTGTTATGGCATTGTAGCTGGTTAATAGTGAAGTGTTTCAGTACCCCAGCGGCTAGGTATGTGGATGATATCTGAGAGAGAGTGAGGCCCACTGCCCCAGAGAGGAGGTGCTGCTCTGAGACAGGCCCTAGACACACTCTCCACTGCCTCCCGGTCTGCCAGGTCTGCCACATGGCCTCCATACACCAGGTTGGCTATCAACATACCGGAGCACAAAGGTCAAAATCAAAGCTTTGTCCCAAATGGCTCCCTATTTACTGCACTACTTTTGACCAGAGCCCTGGTCAAAAGTAGTACACTATGTAGGGAATAGGGTGCTATTTGGGATGCATACCAAGAAATTAGGTACTCATATTTTCACAGAATATGAACAATATGTTTACCATTGACAATTCCATTTCAATTTATGGAATGGTTCTTCATTTAATTAGTTACCAGGGAGTCCTGAACTGTTACATAAGGTCTAAGTAGAGAAAGCAGCATTACCTGCTATGTACTCCAGCGCCCCAGTTGGGTTGCCACAGACTTTGGCGATGCGGACTTGAGCATCCACCAGCGCCAGCAGGTCCTCCTGAGTCCTTGAGAAAAAAAATAAAAACATCCTTAACATGCATATAACCAATGTTGTGGTAATAATAATATGTCCTATTCATCATCATCTATCATGAGAGTAAGTAAGCTTTGTCAGAGCCAGAATGGCCCACAGGGCATGAGCTGTTTCTCCAGTTTCTGTAGCGTGAGGCAGCTTGACGTACAGTACAGGAGGTTGGTGGGACCTTCGTTTTAGAGAACGGGCTCGTGGTAATGATGGGAGCGGAATCAGTGGAATGGTATCAAAACACATGGTTTCCAGGTGTTTGATGCCATTCCATTAGATCTGTTCCGGCCATTATTATGAGCCTCAGCAGCCTCCTGTGATGTACAGGTACACCTCCTTGACAGGACACTAGCCTGTCGCAGGGCTTTGTATCATCTGTCATCATGATAGCCAATATATAGTCATCTCACCAGTGATAGATGTTTCCCTGGCCTAGGTGTTTGTATGCCTGTCGTTGCAGCAGGACAGAGTGCAGGATGGCAGCGCGTAGCATGGGTTCAATGGTGCAGGCTGTGACACCAGAGGTTGCGGCAGACAAAGTGACAGACACAACCTGACGCAGAGAAGAGCACAGCTCCTCCTTCACATCCCAAGGAGAGTCACAGACCAGACGCAGCGCACACACCCTCATTGACGCTGCCAGGGGGAGAGGACAATTAGTTTGAAATGGCACCCTATACAGTCTATATAGTATTTATGTCTTGGCCATGCATCCCAAATAGCACCCCCCCGGGGTAACGGTTAGAGAGTCGAGCCAGCAACCAGAGATTTGCCAGTTTGAATCCCGGGTCTGATGGGGGAAAAAATCCAGCGTGGGAACATTCCCTTTAAATTTCAATTGGGCTTTTGTGCAGAAATTCTGCGATACCAATTGAATAGAGCCATTAATCTTTGACCAGGCGCCCATAGTCAAAAGTAGTTCACAATATATTTTGAATAGGGTGGCATTTGGGAAGTATCCTAACACTTAACAGTCATAGAAAAAGAGGTGTCTGTGATAGTATGTTCTATTGAGTACCTGGGATGGAGAGTGGAGTGTATCCTCGTGTGATAAACCACAGTCTGAAGCGTGGGTGGACCCGACTACCTGCACACAGACCATCTGTCTCCACATCTGTTTGGTGCCCTGGAAATTATAATAGGATTAGATTTGAGATTACACAGATAAGATTGGTGATTATTATTGTGATTCTCACCTTTGGCTGCACAGGATATCAACTGATTGAGTTGACACACCACTTCGTCATCCCATTGGTCTAACAGATGACAGTTGTTAAAAACCAACCAATGGCCATCATGAACAGCTATCTTCAGTGCTGAGAGGATGACCTCCTTCTGGCATTTAGCTCCAAATGATATGACTTTCACCTGAAATCAACAGTCATTTAGAAGATTATTACACAAAACTGGAATGTTGGATATAATGGCAATTGATTTAAATTGAACACAAAAGGTATGTTTGTGTGTATGTAAGACAAGCATTACCCCTCTTTTGTCTGTTTGGTACTGGGACACTTGTTTCAGCCAGTGAAGTGGTTGGATGCTAGCCCATCCATCTCTGCTTGGGCCTGGGAGTGTGACTATGACTGGCCCATTGTGTTTGTTCAGGAAGCCGGAGAGGGCCTCTGGGGAGCCGGTGTGAGGGGCCCCAGCTACCGCTGACCGCACGGGCTGGCCCAGATGACAGGCAGCCAGGTCCTCAGCCACAGCAGCCAGCCAGTGGGGCAGCATGGTCTTCCAGAGGAGAGCCCTCTGCAGAGTGGACAGGTGGGAGTGAGAGCGACAGGGGACAGGCCCGACCACTGTGGAGGAGGGGAAGCGCAGGTACTCCTGCCACTGGCTGGGAGAGGTGGCCAGGGATGAGAGCAGCCCTGTGAAGGCTGGGATGTTTTGCAGCCGGAGGACCTCTGTGTGGGTGTGAGGAGGCACCCAGCTGGGGAGCACATGATGCTGAGATGGAGAGGTAGACGGTGGAGGTGAGGCTGGTGTGGAAGCATCTACTGGGAGGTCCATATCTCCTAGGCCCCTGAGGAATGCCAACCGCTCCACCTCCGAGCAGCCCTCGTTGTGCAGGAACAGAGCCACAGACACCAGGAGCCTCAGCAGGGTTGCATGGCTCTGGAACAGGCAGGGCCGGTACTGGGCCAACAGGTGAGATACCATCCTATGCGTGATCTCTGCCATGACCGCCCCTGTCACTACCTCTCCACTAAAGGTAACATCCGGTCGGCCCTTCAGGACTAACGTCCCCCTCACAGCGAACAGGAAGGTCCTCAGGGGGAACAAGTAGAATGGGGAGAGGCGTGCCACCTCCTGCAAGGCCTGGTAGAGGGCTGTGGCCAGCCCTGCCACTCTGTGGAAGTCAGCCAGGAGGGGCTTGTGGCGCTCCAGCTCCAGGCTCAGCTCCATAATCTCAGCCTGCAGCTTCTGGGAGGCTGTCTGACAGGCTGACACCCGGGGAAGGAACTCAGGGTCCTGCAGCAGAGGGGTGAAGGACTGGAGGATGTACTCCATTAGAGAGACCTGGGGAGAGGGAATAAAGGGAATAAATCCTTTGCTATAAACCCGTATTGTGATTCCCAAATGGCACCCTATTCCTTATGTAGTGCACAGGACTCTGGTTAAAAGTAGTGCACTATATAGGGAGTCATTTGGGATGCAAAATACAGTATAACACAGAGCAATATACTATATTCTAAAGCCAGAGAAATAGAGGTCTCATTCTTATTGGGTCACCTCTTCCTGGCACAGTTTGTCCTGCAGTGCCTTCTTGTCGGTGTTGACGAGACAGTGCTGAACCCACAGCTCCAGACACTCGGACTGCACTAGCTCTGTCAACATGAGCTCCTGCACCTCAGTGGAGCTCAGAGAGAGGTCAATGACACACACCTCAGACAGGATAGACGGGTGGATCTCTGTGGGGACACAATGGAGAATTAATGTAGTAACCTAGTACTTTCATTGGGTCCTGTCCAGGGAGGGGGTGTACTCGTACATCAAGCTGCCTCACGCTACAGAAACAGGATATAGGCTCCTGCCCTATAGGCCGTTCTGGCTCAGACAACTACTACTTTCATGAGCAGAAAGAAAAGTATGTACTGGTATATATATTTCCTACCATTGAGTATGAGTCTGACTGGTAGTGCAGTGCTGAGGAACAGGCAAAACTCGGGATGGGCTGTCTGAACAGGTCGTCTCAGACCAGGAGAATGGCTCCCTGCCGGCCGCATCAACAACTCCAGGAATTCTGGGCTGGGGACTGCTCGCTCCACGTGGGTAACCAACACCCTCAATCCTGCACGGAAACAAAATTATAGCCTTAGTCTGTGCCATAATTTCACTCATGTCATGTTGACAATGACAGAAATGTTGTTCGCAAGAGCACACACAGCTAATATGCCATTTTATCCAAAGCAAATTAGTTATGCTTGCATATATTTTACGTATGGTTGGCCCCAGGAATCAAACCCACAACCTTGGCGGTGCAAGCACCATGCTCTACCAACTGAACCATACTGGACCACATCTGGGACCACCAGGCTCACAATATGATGTGAGTGAGGGACAAAGAGTAAAGCCCCTCAAGGAAAGGAACCAGTATCAGTCTCACAAACATCTAAATGTACCTCCAGCACAATATGTAGTAACTCCATTAGCTCACCTTTCTCTGAACCCTGCCTGACTTTGTCCAGTAGGTCTGGGTCATCAGCACTGACCACAAGCTCATACTCTCCCTCCCTCTGAGCTGTGGTGTCGTCCCCTGGAAGATGGCCTGATGGGGAAGCAACATACACAATCAGCGTTTCTCAAACCCAAAATGTACAAATCAGTTTTTGTTTAACCTTGACTGTGATGTTTCCCCTAGGTCAGTGGTTCCCAAAAGTTTTACAGTCCCGTACCCCTTCTAACATTCAACCTCCAGCTGTACCCCCTCTAGCACCAGGGTCAGTGGTTCCCAAATGTTTTATAGTCCCGTACCCCTTCTAACATTCAACCTCCAGCTGCGGACCCCCTCTAGCACCAGGGTCAGTGGTTCCCAAACGTTTTACAGTCCCGTACCCCTTCTAACATTCAACCTCCAGCTGTGGACCCCCTCTAGCACCAGGGTCAGTGGTTCCCAAATGTTTTACAGTCCCATACCCTTTCTAACATTCAACCTCCAGCTGCAGACCCCCTCTAGCACCAGGGTCAGCGCGTTCACAAATGTTTTTTGCCATCATTGTAAGCTTGCCACACACACTATACGATACATTTATTAAACATAAGAATGAGTGTGAGTTTTTGTCACAACCCGGCTCGTGGAAAGTGACAAAGAGCTCTTATAGGACCAGGGCACAAATAATAAAGAGCAAAATTATTGATTATATTATATATAAATCCTTATTTGTTCATCGAAAATTGTGAATAACTCACCACATGTTAATGAGAAGGGTGTGCTTGAAAGGATGCACATAACTGTAATGTTGGGTTGTATTGGAGAGAGTCTCAGTGTTAAATAATTTTCCACAGTCTGTGCCTGTATTTAGTTTTCATGCTAGTGAGGGCCGAGAATCCACTCTCACATAGGCACATGGTTGCAAAGGGCATCAGTGTCTTAACAGCACGATTTGCCAAGGCAGGATACTCTGAGCGCAGCCCAATCCAGAAATCTGGCAGTGGCTTTGATTAAATTCAATTTTCACAGAACCACTTGTTGCAATTTCGATGAGGCTCCCTTGTTCAGATATCGGTAAGTGGACTGGAGGCAGGAAATGAAAGGGATAATGAATCCAGTTGTTTGTGTCATCCGTTTCAGGAAAGTACCTTCGTAATTGCGCACCCAACTCCCTCATGTGCTTCGCTATATCACATTTGACATTGTACGTAAGCTTGTTCATTTGCACACAAACAAATCATACAATGATGGAAAGACCTGTGTGTTGTCCTTGTTAATGCAGACAGAGAAGAGCTCCAACTTCTTAATCATAGCCTCAATTTTGTCGCGCACATTGAATATAGTTGTGGAGAGTCCCTGTAATCCTAGATTCAGATCATTAAGGCGAGAAAAAACATCACCCAGATAGGCCAGTTGTGTGAGAATCTCATCATCATGTAAGCGGTCAGACAAGTGAAAATTATGGTCAGTAAAAAAAAACTAAGCTCGTCTCTCGATTAAAAAATACGTGTCAATACTTTGCCTCTTAATAACCAGCGCACTTCTCTATGTTGTAAAAGCGTTATATGGTCGCTGCCCATATTGCATAGTGTAGAAAATACACGAGAGTTCAGGGGCCTTGCTTTAACAAAGTTAACCATTTTCACTGTAGTGTCCAACGTCTTTCAAACTGTCAGGCATTCCCTTGGCAGCAAGAGCCTCTCTGTGGATGATGCAGTGTACCCAAGTGATGTCGGGAGCAACTGCTTGCACATGCGTTACCACTCCACTATGTCTCCCTGTCATGGCTTTTGCGCCATCAGTACAGATACCAACACTTCTTGACCACCAAAGTCCATTTGATGTCACAAAGCTGTACAGTACTTTAAACATATCCTCTCCTGTTGTACTGGTTTGCAGGATGTCTTCCTTAATTGACCCCCCATAAACACAATGGACATATACCAGGAGCTGTGCCAGGCCCGCCACGTCTGTTGACTCATCCAGCTGTAACGCATAGAATTCACTGGCTTGTATGCAAAGCAGTAGTTGTTTCAAAACATCTCCTGCCATGTCACTGATGCGTCATGAAACAGTGTTGTTTGATGAAGACATTGTCTGTATAGTTTTTTTGGGCCTTTTCCCCCAGCATTGTCACAGCCATATCCGCTGCAGTAGGAAGACTTAAGTCCTCCACAATTGTATGGGGCTTGCTTTGTCCAAGCCACTCGGTATCTCACCATAAAATACACTTCTAGCCCCTTCTTATTAATGGTATATGTTGCTTTTATACATGTCTTACTACTCGAAAGTCGTCTTAATTCTCACTCAAAAAAATCCTGTGGCTTATTTTTCAGATTGGCATGTTTTGTTTCTAAATGTCTGCGCAAGAGTGAATGTTTCATCAACTTGTAAGATAGTACTTTTGCACATATAACACACTGTGGCTAAGGAAAGGCACTACTCCCAATATAAGTGAACCCCAAATCAATGTAGTTCTCATCATATTTGCGCCTCTTCGATGGTCCAACGTCCATGTCTGTTGTTCAGTGCTTTCCCAGGTCAGGGGGCAGTAGTTCTTCGGCTGAATCAGATTCACAACTGTCAGTGTCCATGCTAGCTAAGCTAACAACAAATGTAGAATTACTGATGCTAGCATTGGATGTGCTCGTGGAAGCAGAACAACTTGTGTCGTCAACAGGTGCAGGTGTAGTATCTGTCTCTATAGCTGGTATCTGTCTCTATAGACGCGGGCCTTACTTTTTCTAACCATTCATCCATTTTCGAGCAAACGGAATGAGCAACAGCTACGTTTGGCTACATACGGGCCGGGAATGGAATTCCCGCGAGACAGTGTTGCCAACTCCTCAGTAAGCAAAGTAACTATTGGCTGTCCTAAAAGTCGCTAAATGATGTCATCACCTAATTTGCATAATTGGCCATGTGCATGTAATTGTGATGGACGCTGTAGGAGAGAAGAATAATGTCAGAGATAAAAAAAACACCCTAAATATGTTTAGAACTACAAATGAACTTTTTTCTGTCGATTCTTGTTTTTTTTTAATGTCACAATTCCAACCCTCCTTTATCCGGGCTTGGGACCGGCAAAAGTGACCCAAAGAGACACTCTGGCGGAGTTACTTAGTTTTTTAAAAGTTTTTTTTAAATTTGTACGTTTTTTTTTTACATTTACACCCCGCCCTGTATGCCAGGCCGGAATCAGCCAGCGGCGGCTTCCCGCATGCACGATTCATTTGCAGTCTGGACGCGGAGGGGTGAATATCTCCTCCTGTAGCTGGGAGGGACTGCTGCACGAGGATGGGCAGCCTGTGAGTGCTTTGGGACGGGGGCGGGGCCCACGGCAGCACCCGCTGCTCGGAACCCAAACCGGCTGCACGCGTGCATAAATGTATTTTGTCCCCCTACACCAAACGCGATCACGACACGCAGGTTAAAATATCAAAACAAACTCTGAACCAATGACATTAACTTGGGGACAGGTCGAAAAGCATTAAACATTTATGGCAATTTAGCTTGCACTTGCTAGCTAATTTGTCCTGTTAACTAGCTTGATGTTGCTAGCTAATTTGTCCTGGGATATAAACATTGAGTTGTTATTTTACCTGAAATGCACAAGGTCCTCTACTCCGACAATTAATCCACACATAAAACGGCCAACCAAATCGTTTCTAGTCATCTCTCCTCCTTCCAGGCTTTTTCATCTTTGAACTTATATGGTGATTGGCATCTAAACTTTCCTAGTATTACCACGACGACCGGCAAAACAGTTGGTCTTTCAATCACCCACGTGGGTATAACCAATGAGGAGATGGCACGTGGGTACCTGCTTCTATAAACCAATGAGGAAATGGGAGAGGCAGGACTTTCAGCGCGATCTGCGTCAGAAATAGAAATGAGTTCTATTTTAGCCCTTGGCATCGCAGACTCTCGTTGGCGAGCAGTGTGGGTGCAATAATTGAATAACATGGATTTCAAAATTTATTTTGCGACACACGTGTCCGGACTGGTCAGCAAAAGTCTCCAATAACACCATAAAAAGTCGCTAGATTTGTCGCTAGTCGCTTTTTTGAAAATGTGTCTCTAGAGGGGTCTGAATACTCGCTAAATATAGCGACAAAGTCGCTAAGTTGGCAACACTGCTGCGAGAGAGTAACGGTTAATGTTATTGGATGTTAATTATTTGACTAGGCTACCTGTATTTGACATTGTGATGTTATTTCGCTGAACACTAAATGGTTTAATTTTCTTTTTGGCAGTGAAATGAGGCAACTCAGCCGAGAAAAAAACATGTTTGAAAATGTGAATTAAAAAAAAAAAAAAAAAAAAAAAAAAAAATGTATGTGTATATATATATATATATAAAACATTTTTTTTAATGTGAATCACATTTTTATATTTGGCGTATCCCCAACTGCATTGCACTTTTTTTTCTTCCAGTTTGGGAATACCTGCCCTAGGTAAAGATCTAGGATCAGCTTCCTCTCCCTCAATCCTGACATTAACCATTAGTGAGGAAAATACAAAACTTACTTAAGATCAGCCCCTAGGGGCTCCTAGTTGCTCACCTGTCAGCAGCATGGCCTGGGCACTCATCTCATGTTGCTGAGCGTCTGCCAGCAGGGGCCAGTGTTGAGCCCAGGGGCCTCTGTATCCCCACAGCAGCAGCTTGAGCACCAGCCTGGGAGGCACCCCGAGCACCTGGCGTTGGTCCACCCCTACAGCCCTAGCCAGGGCCATCTGCAGCTCTGCTCCCATAGGGATGGGGACATGGAGAGGGGCCTCAAGGGCCCCAGGTGGCCCAGGGGCCACGGAGGCAGGGTTAGGGAGTAGAGAGGTCCTAGGGTCCTCAGGGTTGATGTTAATGTGTCCAGACAGACACAGCTCTCTCCACTTCCCCAATAGTACCATCCGTACATCTGGCACAAATGGACCCAGGTAGGTGATGGTGGCAGCCAGGAGCAGAGCGTCCCCTGATATGGTCTGGTTATTAATCTCTGTCTCCTACAGAAGAGAGGAGGAGTGGACCATGTTATGGTTCTTTATTCTCTAGAATAAAAACATAATTGCATTATTGTTAAAACATCAACACAAAAGTAAAAAAGATTGATTAAAATGTAAATAAATTACTGTAGGTAAAATATAGCAGTACGAGTTGTAATGTAACTCTATTCCCAATATAGTGCACTACTTTTGACCAGGGCCCATAGTCCAAGTGCAAGTAGTGCACTATATAGGGAATAGAGTTCCATTTGGGACATATCGATTGGCATGTATTAGTATGAGTGTTACAGTGTGTTTTTAGTATGAGTGTTACTTCCCTTTGCTGCAGCAGTCCAGTCAGTGATGTGACACTGGACCTGCTGTACTGCAGCAGCAGCTTTTCTTTCCAGGGTCTCAGCCTTACACATCTGGGTGGTCAGCTCTTCCAGGTCCAGTCTGAGGAACTGCTGCTGTCTCTCCATGTCCTCCAGCTGCTCCCGGGCCTCCTCCTCCTGCAGCCTGGTGTAGTATCGCAATACCTAGACGTTTGTTATTTATTCAAGGCCACCTGCTCCCATACTTACAATCTTCAAACTTTCCTACTTCTTATATCTAGGTTGACGATGGGAAGGTAAAGACAACGCAATAATTCTATATGGAAGCGTTAGAAAATACACAAATTGATGGGACCAGCGCCATTGCTGGATTCTATAGGATTAGCATTGAAAACATGATCAGTGGATGGGATATCCAGTAATTAAGTGGCTGTAGATACTTTTAAAAACGTCTAAATGAATAGTGGCAGTAAAGCAGTTATGGCATGTGTCTGCTGAGTACCTTGCTGAAATTCACTACGATTGTGTTTATTTTTCACTTTGATGGCGAACTTTCTGTGCTGCTATCACTCACTTCCAGTCATTCCGAATGAGGAAGTTAGTCCCTTGTTGAATAGTGGCACTAAGAGTTATGGTATATTTGAATCTTCTTGTCTTAACTGGCATATTGTTTTACCTAGTCCTTTATACAGTGCATTCGGAAAGTATTCAGACCTCTTGACTTTTTCCACATTTTGTTACGTTACAGCCTTATTCTAAAATTGATTAAATTGTTTTTTCCCCCCTCAATCTGCACACAATACCCCATAATGACACAGCAAAAACAGGTTTAGATATTTTTGCAAATGTATAAAAAATAACACTGAAAAATCACATTTACATAAGTATTCAGACATTTCACTCAGTACTTTGTTGAAGCACCTTTGGCAGCGATTCAAGCATCGAGTCTTCTTGGGTATGAGGCTACAAACTTGGCACACCCTTATTTTGGGAGTTTCTCCCATTTTTCTCTGCAGATCCTCTCAAGCTCTGTCAGGTCGGATGGGGAGGGTCGCTGCACAGCTATTTTCAGGTCTCTCCAGAGATGTTCTATCGGGTTCAAGTCCGGGCTCTTGTTGGGCCACTCAAGGACATTGAGACTTGTCCTGAAGCCACTCCTGCGCTGTCTTGGCTGTGTGCTTATGGTTGTTGTCCAGTTGGAAGGTGATCCTTCGTCCTAGTCTGAGGTCCTGAGAACTCTGGAGCAGGTTTTCATCAAGGATCTCTCTGTACTTTACTCCATTAATCTTTCCTTCGATCCTGACTAGTCTCCCAGTCCCTGCCGCTGAAAAACATCCCCACAGCATGATGCTGCCACCACCATGCTTCACTGTAGGGATGGTGCCAGGTTTCCTCCAGACAGGCTTGGCATTCAGGCCAAAGAGTTCAGTCTTGGTTTCATGGTCTGAGATTCTTTAGGTGCCTTTTGGCAAACTCCAAGTGAGCTGTCATGTGCCTATTACTGAGGAGTGGCTTCTGTCTGGCCACTCTACCATAAAGGCCTGATTGGCGGAGTGCTGCAGAGATGGTTGACCTTCTGGAAGATTCTCCGATCTCCACAGAAGAATTCTGGAGCTCGGTCAGAGTGACCATCGGGTTCTTGGTCACCTCCCTGACCAAGGCCCTTCTCCTCCGATTGCTCAGTTTGGCCGAGCGGACAGCTCTAGGAAGAGTTTTGGGGGTTCCAAACTTCTTCCATTTAAGAATGATGGAGGCCTCTGTCTTCTTGGGGACCTTCAATGCTGCAGACTATTTTTGGTACCGTTACCCAAATCTGTGCCTCGACACAGTCCTGTCTCAGAGTTCTACGAACAATTCCTTTGACCTCATGGCTTGGTTTTTGCTCTGACTTGCACTGTCAACTGTGGGACCTTTATATAGACAGCTGTCTGCCTTTCCAAATCATGTCCAATCAATTGAATTTATCACAGGTAGACTCCAATAAAGTTTTAGAAACATCTCAAGGATGATCAATGGAAACAGGATGCACCTGAGCTCAATTGAGTCTCATAGCAGAGTCTGAATACTTATGTAAATAAATCTGTTTTACATTTTTTTTATAATATTGCCAACATTTCTAAAACCTGTTTTTGCTTTGTCATTATGGGGTATTGTGTATAGATTGCTGAGGATTTAATTATTTGTATCCATTTTAGAATAAGGCTGTAACGTAACAAAATGTGGAAAAAGTAAAAAGTCAGTGGGTCTCCATCACTCTCCTTCTTGGTCAAATAGCCCTTACACAGCCTTGGGTCACTGTCCTGTTGAAAAACAAATGATAGTCCCAATAAGCACAAACCAGATGGGATGGCGTATCGCTGCAGAATGTTGTGGTACCCCATGCTGGTTAAGTGTGCCTTGAATTCCAAATAAATCACTGACAGTGTCAACAGCAAAGCACCCCCACACCACCTCCTTCACCACACATGCGGAGATCATCCGTTCACCTATTCCGCGTCTCACAAAGACACAGCGGTTGGAACCAAAAATAAAACATTTGAACTCATCAGACCAAAGGACAGATTTCCACCAGTCTAATGTCCATTGCTCGTGTTTCTTGGCCAAAGCAAGTCTCTTCTTCTTATTGGTGTCCTTTAGTAGTGGTTTCTTTGCAGAAAGTTGACCATGAAGGCCTGATTCACAGTCTCCTCTGAACAGTTGATGTTGAGATGTGTCTGTTACTAGAACTCTGTGAAACATTTATTTGGGCTGCAATTTCTAAGGCTGGTAACTCTAATGAACTTATCCTCTGCAGCAGAGGTAACTCTGGGTCTTCCTTTCTTGTGGTGGTCCTCATGAGAGACAGTTTCATCATAGCGCTTGAGGGTTTTTGCGATTGCACAGGATCAACTGACCTTCATGTCTTGAAGTAATGATGGACTGTCGTTTCTCTTTGCTTATTTGAGCTGTTCTTGTCATAATATGGACTTGGTCTTTTACCAAAAAGGGCTATCTTCTGTATACCACCCCTACCTTGTTACAACACAACTGATTGGCTCAAATGCATTAAGAAGGAAAGAAATTCCACAAATTAACTTTTAACAGGCACACCTTGAAATGGTTTGAAATGCATTCCAGGTGACTACCTCATGAAGCTGGTTGAGAAAATGCCAAGAATGTGTAATGCTGTCATCAAGTCAAAGAGTGGCTACTTTGAAGAATCTTAAATACATTTTGATTTGTTTAACACTTTTTTTGGTTACTACATGATTCCATATGTGTTATTTCATAGTTGTGATGTCTACACAATTATTCTACAATGTAGAAAATAGTAAAAATAAAGAAAAACCCTTGAATGAGTAGGTAAGCCAAGTTAACAAACAGATCACCGACCATTTCAAATCCTACCGTACCTTCTCCGCTATGCAATCTGGTTTCCGAGCTGGTCATGTGTGCACCTCAACCACGCTCAAGGTCCTAAACGATATCATAACCGCCATCAATAAAAAACAATACTGTGCAGCCGTCTTCATCGACCTGGCCAAGGCTTTCGACTCTGTCAATCACTGCATTCTTATCAGCAGACTCAACAGCCTTGGTTTCTCTCAGACCTCTCAGATAGAGTTCAGTGTGTCAAATCAGAGGGCCTGTTGTCCGGACCTCTGGCAGTCTCTATGGGGGTGCCACAAGGTTCAATTCTCGGGCCGACACTTTTCTCTGTATACATCAATGATGTCGCTCTTGCTGCTGGTGATTCTCTGATCCACCTCTACGCAGACAACACCTTTCTGTATACTTCTGGCCCTGCTTTGGACACTGTGTTAACTAACCTCCAGATGAGGTTCAATGCCATACAACACTCCTTCCATGGCCTCCAACTGCTCTTAAATGCAAGTAAAACTAAATGCATGCTCTTCAACCGATCGCTGTCCGCACCCGCCCGCCCATCTAGCATCTCTACTCTGGAGGGTTCTGACTTAGAAGATGTGGACAACTACAAATACCTAGGTGTCTGGTTAGACTGTAAACTCTCCTTCCAGACTCACATTAAGCATCTCCAATCCAAAATTAATTCTAGAATCGGCTTCCTATTTCACAACAAAGCCTCCTTCACTCATGCTGCCAAACATACCCTCGTAAAACTGACTATACTACCGATCCTTGACTTCAGCGATGTCATTTACAAAATAGCCTCCAACACACTACTCAGCAAACTGGATGTAGTCTATCACAGTGCCATCCGTGTTGTCAACAAAGCACCATATACTACCCACCACTGCGACCTGTATGCTCTCGTTGGCTGGCCCTCGCTACATATTCGTCGGCAAACGCACTGTCTTCAGGTTATCTTTAAGTCTTTGCTAGGTAAAGCCCCGCCTTATCTTAGTTCACTGGTCACCATAGCAGCACCCACCCGTAGCACGCACTCCAGCAGGTATATTTCACTGGTCATCCCGAAAGCCAACTCCTCCTTTGGCTGCCTTTCCTTCCAGTTCTCTGCTGCCAATGACTGGAACGAATTGCAAAAATCACTAAAGCTGGAGTCTTATATCTCCCTCACTAACTTTAAGCATCAGCTGTCAGAGCAGCTTACCGATCATTGCACCTGTACACAGCCCATCTGTAAATAGCCCACCCAACTACCTCATCCCCATATTGCTATTTATTTTTTTGCTCCTTTGCACCACAGTATCTCTACTTGCACATTCATCTTCTGCACATCTATCACTCCAGTGTTAATGCTAAATTGTAATTATTTCACTATTGCCTTACCTCCCTAATCTTACTACATTTGCACACACTGTATATAGATTTTTCTATTGTGTTATTGACTATGTTTGTTTATCCCATGTGTAACTCTGTGTTGTTTGTGTCGCACTGCTTTGCTTTATCTTGGCCAGGTCGCAGTTGTAAATGAGAACTTGTTCTCAACTGGCCTACCTGGTTAAATAAAGGTGAAATAAACACACATGCTCCCCCTACTGTCCTTCAACCAAATTACAACAGGACTTCACACCTGGCCACACGCAGCCGGGCACGGCTCTCCGCCATGCGCACTTCCAGCTGTTTCTTCCGGGCCTCCTGGGGGGCCATGTGGCGCTGGACACAAGCATACTGGTACACTGCCCTCACCCAGCGGCACAGGGACTCACACGCCCGGCTCACACCTCGCACAGACTCCGGTAAGAATGCTCGTTGCGGCACTATCTGGCCCAACTGACGGAACAGGTCGTCGCTCAACATGGAGCGGTCAAAGAACTCCAACTCCTAAGAAAAAACAGACAAGACAGATTACCTCATGATAGGAGATAATCCATGAACTTTGATGTATGTCACTGCAAACTCGCTGTGCATATTACAAAGAGTATCCTTTTTTTTTAAAAAGGATACGTAAGGTCGTAACTTTCTTAATTCCTCTCATATATTCTACCAATAGAAAATTATGCCTCATTCTGTTTGACCCCTGACCTGGAAAAAGTTGGACTGTCCCAGCAGCTGTTTGCTGCTCTCCCAGTTGCGTGGGCGGTTGAATAACAGGCATATGGCGTCCATAACGATGATCACTCCATCTGGGGGGAATCTGTAGCGTCGCACCTCAACCAGGTCTGACGTGCTCAGAGACTGAAGAGCATCAAGTGCAGTCTGGTACAGAGGACTCACCTAGGTAGGTCCAAGGAAACATAACATACAGTATTAGGAACATAAGACAAACATCAAAATGTCCCCGTTTTCCCTACATAGTCCACTATTTTTGACCAGGTCCCTGGTCAAAAGTAGTGCACTATACAGGGAATAGGCAGGCGTAGTGTGCTAATGTGATAAGTATGATGATTGCAGAGAGGTGACTGGGACCATATAGATAGAGAGGCTGATGTTATTATCTATGAGTGGGACCTCCTTGAAGGCGTCCTCTGCCTGCTGTTGGGCCTGATGAGTCTGTTCCTCCAGGTGAGATAGTCTGTTCTCCTCCATTAGACAGTGCTGCCGGGCACGCTCACACAGTGTTCGCTCTGTGTCTGTCACACGCTGCAGCGGGTACAAGCACTGGAACACAGACAGGCAAACCCATTAATATGGGATACCTCCCAAATGGCACCCTATTCACAATGTAGTGCACTACTTTTGACCCGGTCCATAGGGCTCTGGTCAAAAGTAGTGCCCCATATAGGGATAAGGATGCCATTTGGAACGCAGACATTTTGATTTCCAAAAGGTACAGTACAGATCATGTTGAACACTGAAGAGAAGCAACACGTACAGTCGTGGCCAAAAGTTTGGAGAATGACACAAATATTAATTTTCACTAAGTCTGCTGCCTCAGTTTGTATGATGGCAATTTGCATATACTCCAGAATGTTATGAAGATTGATCAGATGAATTGCAATTCATTGCAAAGTCCCTCTTTGCCATGCAAATGAACTGAATCCCCCAAAAAATCATTCCACTGCATTTCAGCCCTGCCACAAAAGGACCAGCTGACATCATGTCAGTGATTCTCTCGTTAACACAGGTGTGAGTGTTGACGAGGACAAGGCTGGAGATCACTCTGTCATGCTGATTGAGTTCGAATAACAGACTGGAAGCTTCAAAAGGAGTGTGGTGCTAAGAATCATTGTTTTTCCTCTGTCAACCATGGTTACCTGCAAGGAAACACGTGCCGTCATCATTGCTTTGCACAAAAAGGGCTTCACAGGCAAGGATATTGCTGCCAGTAAGATTGCACCTAAATCGACCATTTATCGGATCATCAAGAACTTCAAGGAGAGCGGTTCAATTGTTGTGAAGAAGGCTTCAGGGCGCCCAAGAAAGTCCAGCAAGCGCCAGGACCGTCTCCTAAAGTTGATTCAGCTGTGGGATCGGGACACCACCAGTACAGAGCTTGCTCAGGAATGGCAGCAGGCAGGTGTGAGTGCATCTGCACGCACAGTGAGGCGTAGAGTTTCGGAGGATGGCCTGGTGTCAAGAAGGGCAGCAAAGAAGCCACTTATCTCCAGGAAAAACATCAGGGACAGACTAATATTCTGCAAAAGGTACAGGGATTGGACTGCTGAGGACTGGGGTAAAGTCATTTTCTCTGATGAATCCCCTTTCCGATTGTTTGGGGCATCCGGAAAAAAGCTTGTCCGGAAAAGACAAGGTGAGCGCGACCTTCAGTCTTGTGTCATGCCAACAATAAAGCATCCTGAGACCATTCATGTGTGGGGAAAAAACATCGATATTTTGGGTCCATGGCCAGGAAACTCCCCAGACCTTAATCCTATTGAGAACTTGTGGTCAATCCTCAAGAGGCGGGTGGAAAAACAAAAACCCACAAATTCTGACAAACTCCAAGCATTGATTATGCAAGAATGAGCTGCCATCAGTCAGGATGTGGCCCAGAAGTTAATTGACAGCATGCCAGGGTGGATTGCGGAGGTCTTGGAAAAAGAAGGGTCAACACAGCAAATATTGACTCTTTGCATCAACTTCATGTAATTGTCAATAAAAGTCTTTGACACTCATGAAATGCTTGTAATTATACTTCAGTGTTCCATAGTAACATCTGACAAAAATATCTAAAGACACTGAAGCAGCAAACTTTGTGAAAATTAATATTTGTGTCATTCTCAACTTTTGGCCACGACTGTACAGTACCGGTAATAGTCAAAAGTTTGGACACCTACTCATTCAAGGGTTTTTCTTTTCTTTTTACTATTTTCTACATTGTAGTGAAGACATCACAACTATGAAATAACACATATGGAATCATGTAGTAACTAAAAAAGTGTTAAACAAATCAAAATATATTTTAGATTCTTTAAAGTAGCTACCCTTTGCCTTGATGACATCATAGCGCTTGAGGGTTTTTGCGATTGCACAGGATCAACTGACCTTCATGTCTTGAAGTAATGATGGACTGTCATTTCTCTTTGCTTATTTGAGCTGTTCTTGCCATAATATGGACTTGGTCTTTTACCAAATAGGGCTATCTTCTATATACCCCCCTTACCTTGTCACAACACAAGTGATTGGCTCAAACGCATTAAGGAAAGAAATTCAAAAAAATGTACTTTTAACAAGACACACCTGTTAATTGAATTGCATTCCAGGTGACTACCTCATGAAGCTGGTTGAAAGAATGCCAAGAGTGTGCAAAGCTGTCATCAAGATGGCTACTTTGAAGAATCTCAAATATAAAATATATTTGATTTGTTTAACATTTTTTGGTTACTACATGATTCCATATGTGTTATTTCATAGTTTTGATGTCTTCAGTATTATTCTAAAATGTAGAAAATAGTAAAAATAAAGAAAGACTTTGGAATGAATAGGTTTGTCCAAACATTTGACTGGTACTGTAACTCAGTGCTCTCCTTAGAGCCAGACATGTATGTTGGTTTTTCCAGTTGGTTACCTTTTGTGTTTCTGCAATCTTCCTCTTCAGTCTGACAACTTCCTGGCTGTTCTGCTCAGCTGTGTCTGTCATGTCTTTCACACGGGCCAAGATTGTTGACACTCTGAGGTAGCAAGATTGATGTAAGTTTGACACATTTTGACAGCTCATTTTCTACAACACAAAATAGAACTAAACATTACTGTTACAGACTTTACATTCTTAGACAAACCAATTTTCCAGGTATTTGTGTCTGATTGTTAACAGATACAAAGGAAGTCCCTGGTTGTGTACTGAATGGCACCCTATTCCATATATAGTGCACTAATATGTGGGCTCTGGTCAAAAGTTGTGCAGTATGTAGGGAATAGGGTGCCATTTGGGACACAAGCCATAAGTCCTCCTCACCTGTTAGCCTGGCCCCGGCCCTGTTCACACAGGTGGCTGCAGAGGTGGAAGAAGTGAGCGATCAGCTCCAAAAATGTCTGGGGGCTGAAAGGCTGGAGGTCCGGGTGTAGGATGGAGGCATATTTACAGGCAGACTGGTGGATCCCTGCCATGGCCTCAGAAATACTGCCCACTAAGCCATCTCTGTCCACTACGGAAGGTACATAATAGCAACATTAGATAATACAAATTAATAAAGAATTTATACATTTAACAGAGACATGATGGATACATCATGGATCATTCTCAAATGGAATCCTATTCCCACCATTGGGCTCTGGTCAGAAATAGTGCACTATATAGGGAATAGGATGACATTTGGGACAAACTCAAGATAAACCAACCTTTGCTTTCTGTGTCGGGTATCTGCAGGCTCTCTCTGAGGCGACAAACGGCTGCCTCAACAAGGGACTGGGTGGACCAAGGCTGGTATACCTCCACACAGCAGCAGAGGCTGAGAGCCTTGGTCATGTGTGCCACTGCCAGGGTTACTGAGGCGTTCTCAGGAGGCATCTCACTGGTGTCTGGGGAGAAGGGCAGCAGCAGGAACACATGCACATTCCTCTGGGTCTGTCTGAAATACCTGCATCAAAAAGCACATAATGGTCTTTCAAATAATGACATTTAAGAAAGAGAATCTCATATTACACACATTCAAAAATGTCACATTTTAGTAGATATGTGCATCTTTCCTTACAAGCCCGATTCGATACGCATTTAGATACATGGGCTCCGATACAATACAGGAACAATACTTTTAGTTTGAAACGATTCAGTGTGATTCGATTTGATTAGTGCTACAAATCAGTGCGATTCTGTTCAATTCGATATGATTCAATATTACTAACAATTGTTGCATGAACATTCATTTTCCATTCTAAATTAATATTTGATACTGATGAAGCTCAGGGGCCGGATTCACAAAACATTACTTACGAAAAAACTTAAGAAGGAATCCGGCCCCAGGAGCTGAGCTGGATCTGTCTGAGCTGACTCCTCTGAGCTAAAGCGCACTGTGTGTCTGTGTGTTTGTTTAACGATACTTGTGGGGACCACAAATACACCCCCAATTTTTTTTTTTTATAAATAAAAAGGTTTAGGGAAAATTGGATTTTGAATGGGAATCAATTGTGTCCCCACAAGATTAGTATAGTAAAAAAAAACATTAGTGAACTGGTGACTCGCAATGTTTTAATTGTTTTTTTCTTACTGATGCATGCTTCATCTGGATCGGTTTGGGCTCCCGCGGACCGATGCACTCATCTTAAACATTTGAATCGGAAGCGATATGCATCGGTGAATCATTACATCCCTACATTTTTTATAATTCATCAAACTCTCTTATCCAGAGTGATTTACAGTTGGAGTATAGTAAGTAACTATACTACCAGTCAAAAGTTTTAGAACACCTATTCATTTAAAGGGGTTTTCTTTATCTGTACTATTGTCTACATTGTAGAATAATAGTGAAGACATCAAAACTATGAAATAACACATATGGAATCATGTGGTAAGCAAAAACAGTGTGAAACAAAATATATTTTATATTCAAAGTAGCCACCTTTTGCCTTGACAGCTTTGCACACGCTTGGCATTCTCTCAACCAGCTTCATGAGGTAGTCACCTGGAATGCATTTCAATTAACAGGTGTGCCTTCTTAAAAGTTAATTAGTGAAATGTATTTTCTTCTTAATACGTTTGAGCCAATCAGTTGTGTTGTGACAAGGTGGGGGGGGGGGGGGGGTATACAGAAGATAGCCCTATTTGGTAAAAGACCAAGTCCATATTATGGCAAGAACAGCTCAAATAAGCAAAGACAAACGACAGTCCATCATTACTTTAAGACATGAAGGTCAGTCAATTCGGAAAATTTCTTCAAGTGCAGTCGCACAAACCATCAAGCACTATGATGAAACTGGCTCTCATGAGGACCACCACAGGAATGGAAGACCCAGAGTTACCATTGCTGCAGAGAATAAGTTCATTAGAGTTACCAGCCTCAGAAATTGCAGCCCAAATAAATGCAAGTAACAGACACATCTCAACATCAACTGTTCAGAGGAGACTGTGTGAATCCGGCCTTCAGAATTTCTGCAAAGAAACCACTACTAAAGGACACCAATAAGTAGAGACTTGCTTGACCAAGAAACATGAGTAATGGACATTAGACCGGTGGAAATTTGTCCTTTGGTCTGGAGTCCAAATTGGAGATTTTTGGTTCCAAACGCTGTGTATTTTTGAGACGTGATGTTGGTGAATGGATGATCTCCGCATGTGTATTTCCCACCGTAAAGCATGGAGGAGGAGGTGTTATGGTGTGGGGGTGCTTTGCTGGTGACACTGTCTGTGATTTATTTAGAATTCAAGGCACACTTAACCAGCATGGCTACCACAACATTCTGCTGCAAAACGCCATCCCATCTCGTTTGGGCTTAGTCTAACTATCATTTGTTTTCCAACAGGGCAATGTCCCAGCACACCTCCAGGCTGTGTAAGGGCTATTTGACTAAGAAGGAGAGTGATGGAGTGTTGCATCAGATGACCTGGCCTCCACAATCCCCCAACCTCAACCCAATTGAGATGGTTTGGGATGAGTCGGACCGCAGAGTGAAGGAAAAGCAGCCAACAAGTGCTTAGCACATGTTGGAACTCCTTCAAGACGGTTGGAAAAACATTGCAGGTGAAGCTGGTTGAGAGAATGCCAAAGAGTGTGCAAAGCTGTCATCAAGGCAAAGGGTGGCTAATTGAAGAATCTCAAATATAAAATACATTTAGATTTTTTGGTTACTACATGATTCCATATGTGTTATTTCATAGTTTTGATGTCTTCACTATTAGTAGTGTATACAGAAAGTAATTTGTAGAAACACCTATTTTCTTACTTCTCAAGGGCCTGGTCATCTCGTAGGCGATTGCGTGAGTTCTTGACGAGAGCGTTGATTCTCAGCACCAGATTCTTCAGCTCCTCGTCAGAGTAGAGCCCTGGGAAGGTCCCGTCAGCCATCACCACTATCAGTTCATCTCTGGCAGCTTGACTGGTCTCCTCGTGGACAAGTATCACCACATTGCCACCGTGCACACCTGCCTGGCCACCTGCCTCCCGCAGCATCTCACGCAACTGACTCTCATTCCCAGGATGCACCTCTATCAGCTGATAGCCAGTGAGATAGGCAGCTAAACGCACTGTGGTCTTTCGGCCTGTGCCTTTCACAGCCCCAAACAGAGCCCCATGCCCGCCAGGTATGAGCAGAGCCCTGAGGACGTGCACCAGCTGACATACCCTCTGCCTGTGCACAGTGTAACTAGAGGTGCTCCTGTAGTTATCAAAGTCCTCTTCTTCCTCCTCCTCTTTGCTTTTGACTGTGAAAGCCAGCTGCTGAACTAGTAACCCCAGGTCTCTTTCCTGGTAGGCAGAGTTGCGTTTGAAATTGTGCTGCTGAGACATGGAAGGGAGCGGCTCCAATAGCTCTACGCTAAAGACAACATGTTGAATAGTAGTCTCCATGTCCTGCAGGAGTTGTAAAGGCACAAGGGACCTGGCTGGGCTGGGCTCAGTCTGTGGGGTCTGTTCACACAGCTTATGGCTCCTCTTCCAGTCTGACTGATTGACTGGTTTAGGTCCTTTTGGAGGAGAGGGATCCAGTGCTTGATGTGAGCTTGATGTGAGCTGTGTCGGTTGAAAAAGAGACATATCTTTCTTGAGGGGTTTCTTCACATGCTTTTTCTTGACATTTTCTTGTTTTTTGGGGTAGATCTCATCAAATAAATCATCCTCACTACTGCCCCATGAGCTGGAGTCTGAGCTGCTCACCCTGTCAGAAAATTCTGCTTGCTCCTCCTGTTCTGTGTGTGTTTCAGCCTTCATAGGCAATGGGGACTTGGCAGGCTGCTTTGGAGTGGATGGTCGCTGATGGTTTGACTTCTGGTAGTCTGTTGGAGTAGGAGGGGGTATATGTGTGCTAGGCCTAGTTGATGCAGCACATGGGGTGTCCTCTGCTCTGGCAGTCTGGGGTTTAACTGTCATCCTGCTGCTGTAGTGTCTCTCTGACACCTTGGCCATCAGTGACACCAGCGCTTGGCCCTCGTCCTCTGAGCACAGCCTGTCTCCAAATGTACGCAGACACTCATGCATCCACAGACGAGCTATGTTGAGCATGTTGGCTGCAGGGCCCAGTGTGGCTAGAGCAAAGCAAGGAAGGGCAGAGGAAGAGTGAAGAACCCTGAGGCTAATCTTCTTCTGGAGTGATTGTCTGTTAGAGTTGCGCGGTGCCCATAAGCATATTCCCTGAAACACCTTCTGCAGGTCATGCATGGAGAAGAGGAAGTGCGGCCTGTGGACGTTGGGTTGGAACTGCTCACACACGGCATAATACAGGTCTAAGGTTGCAGTGATGATACATCGTGCCATATCCGTGTACCTGGGCATGCATGGGAACTCTTTGAGCCAGTTCTGTAGCTGTGGAGAGTGGATGGAGAATAAAACATCTACAGACAAGCTGGGCAGCACCAAGATGGAGAAGTGACGAGAGAGGCGGGAGGAGATCCGATTGCAATCTGATTGGTTGCCCACTCCTGATGTGCGGCAAGTACCCAAGTAGCTGATAGCTCCGGAACTAAACAGCTTGAAATGATAACCATCTGAAGTTAGAACGCCTCCCCGAGAAATGCACTGCCGCAGTGTCTCCAGAGCCATGGATGTCTTTCCAAAAGCATCTACAGTAAAGAGAAGAGCAGAGTTTGGCTTACCATTAGATTTATCTTTGATAACGAAAAATATCCACAAAAACAAATCTTCAAAAATATGGGCCCCAGGTAAAAAGTAGCAAAAGTAGTGCACGATATAGGGAGTAGGATTCCATTTGGGATGCAAACTAGATTTATCTTTAAATTAGATTCACTACGAAAAATATTCACAAATGAAAAAATACTCATTCACAAATGCAGGGTTCCTACTAACTCACCACAGGGAGCTTCATGGAGGTCATCCACAAACAGGAGCAGTCCAGACTGTTTGATCATAGTACCCATGGTTCCTAGCTGGGTCTTCTGGCAGCCCATGCTCTCCAGCACGTTGCGCAGGTCAGTGGATTTCAGGCGTGGGCTGGCAGGCAGGCGGATGTGTGCCCTGTCCTGACTTAATAGAGAATGACACAGCATGGTCTTCCCTGAGCCTGCCTCTCCCACCAGCATCGCTGGCTGTTTGGCCTCCAACATCAGGTCCAGCAGGTAGGCATATTTCTCATACTGAGTGAATAAGGACAGCATGGATGTATTTGAAAATAGACAGTGTGATATGAATACAATCAGGGAATGGAACCAGTTAAGGGAATAAAACCGACAACTGGAAAATAATGAAATTTTTTGAGGAACAGAATCAAAACCGGGAACGAAAGTGATCTACACGGTTCTGGAACAGAAGCGTTATTTTAAAAGCATGAAAATCTTAGCCACTGTGTGTGCCTGTAGGCTATCTGCCCCTCCCCTTCCGAAGCATAGTCTACTAGCCTACTACTGACTATACAAGCTTGATACAGAAATTAGGATGAGAGATTTTTAATTACAGAAGAATGGATTAACTTTTTCAATGCTATTAAAGGACGCTATAGTTATCAGGTTTCACATTGGATTTATTAACTACCAAAAGGTAAGATGTGTTTTTATTTCAATTCTGGTGGCGCTCTGCACACACAAGCTTGTTAGCTAGCTAGCTAGTTTTGGTCCAACGTTAAACCAACTCTCTGAAGTTCAAAGACATTAAAAGTTCCTTCATAGAAGCTGGTCCTCCGTAGGCATAATTCTGTGGGCCTAATTCAGATAATGCATGTCATAATAACAAGATGCCCAGCGCTTCAAAGCAAGCCTCCTCCTCCACCCTCTCTCGCTCTCTCCTCACCGACAAAATGTAAATTGCATCTCGCGCCCTATACTTGTCTGTTGAATGCATGCAAATAGCTATAGCTTTTGCCCGCTCCATTGCAAGCTGCTCTATCCGAAGTGATTGGTGAAGTAATTTAATGTCCGAGTTAAATGTAAAAAAATATATTTCTGAGGTTTAAAAAGGAACAGAAAGAAAATGGAACATAATGACAAAAAAATGCTTCTGTTCAGAACGAAACAATTACAAAATCATTTTGGTTCCAACCTCTAGATACAATACAGTAAAATCAGTAAAACTACACATTTTGACAGTTGGAAGATTGGGGGGCTAACCTGGGGGACAGTTGAGTAGACCATCTGTGGGCTCTTGCTCCTGGAACAGTTGATGGGGTTGCTAGTGTCTCCCATCGTCCCCTCACTCAGGTTAAAAAAGTGTTCAAAGACCGTCCCCTCAGAGGGAACCTCCACTCTGTACCGGCTCTCAAATAGCGCCTCACGAGCTAGCAGGTCAAACTGGGGCCAGTGTCTGAAATATAGAAATCGTATTTTGTATTATCAAGTCCTGTACAGTTGTAAGATTATAAGACTTGACTGAAAATAAAACAGAATAACAGTGTCTGACCTGGGATGCAGGTGTCCGCCAAAGCCCCAGATATAAGCCACCAGAAAGAGATTCCTGGCTTGAATCTCTTGCTGAGTTGAAGGGATCAGGGCATCTGTGCATGCCGGGTGAGCTCCAACTGGGTTCATTTCTTACAGCATTAGGAGAGATGCAACTAGCTGTTAATATGTGATAAAATTAAACTAAGAGATCATAATATGAACATACACTGTACAGTTTATGGTTATTTGTACTCTGATCATTTATATTCATGAACATAGTAAGCTGCTTTTTACAACACCTCTTTTGTCTGTCATCCTTGGTGTAGCTTTTAACCCCCGTCCTTTCCCAAACTGCTCCAGGAGGGCATGTAGAATCCTAATGAATGAATTCACTTCTTGCAGTCCATAAGTGATGCCTTTACTGAATTTACTGGATCCATCTCCCTCGCTGTGCATGACAGGTGTGAGGGCCTTGTGCCTAATGAAAGTGAGTGTACTGGAGAAAAGGTCCTCAGCCAAACGGTTCCACATCTTCAGGGTCCCCTGATCCAGACTGTGCTCTCTGTAGAGAGCGTCCATTTCGACCTTCCACACAGCCTTCCACAGGTCCTTCCCAGAGAGATACACCAGGTTGCAGCGGGTCACTGCAGAAGGGGCTGCATCTCCCAGGTCTGTGACCTCTGCCAATAGTTTCAGCTCCTCGTGGGATGGCCGAACCTTCTCTCCTGAGGAGAGGCACAGGAAGGGATCCTCAGGATTGCAGAGGGTGCTGAAGGGGTCCAACCAACCAGGCTGTCCCAGCGGCTCTCCATCCATCACCAGCCACTTCCCCTTCCTCGTCTGACCCCCCTTCTTCTTCTTTTTAGAGGTGGTGGTGGCTGACAAGTCATGCCGCTCTGAGTCTCTCAGTACTTTTGTGAAAGCACCATCCCACCAGGACCCCTGCTGTTCATAGCAGCCCCCAAAGAGCTCCTCGTGGGACAAAGCATTGGGGAATAAGACCACGGTGTCAACAGAGCTCCAGTTTGAAGTAGAGGGCTGGTAATCAGTTTCCATACCATCTCCTTCACAGGTGGGATCCTCATCAAATTCGGCCTCCTCTGCCCTAGCTGCCAGTCTACGTAGTGCTCCGGCCAGGGCACGGTAGCAGGTTGTCTTTCCACTCCCAGCAGGGCCAACCAGAAGAACTGCTCTGGAGAGCTTCATAGCCTGATAGAGGGTGAGTGCATTGCGCAGCACTTTGGTATCAGCATGGAACCCCGTTTGTTGCAGCTCCTCTGTAACTGCTGTCTTCAGGATGTTCTGTTCCCCTTCCTCCTCAATGTACTGTTGGAGAATAGGGTGGGAACGCGCCACTGGAAAGATCTCTTCAAATATGGTACGGAACTGTGAGGCTTTCTTCTGCTCAAAGATAGCCGATAGTAGGACTGACAAAACACTGTTGACAACAGCCTGCTCCTCCAAAACAGCTTGCATGAGGGCAGCAGACTGGTTGGCACGCTTGTAGTGGGTAGACTGGGGACATTTGTCTCCTCCATTGGTCTCAGGGGGTTTGAGGATCCCATCCAGAGGAAGCCTAGGAGTGTCAGGTTCCTCCCTCAACACTTTCTCCATATGCACATCCAGCCGGCTGTTGCTGCGGAGATGTGTCCCAGAGGCAGCAATGACGTTTCTGAGAAGAACCATCCAGGATGTCTGCTCACCACTGACAGAATCAGGGAGACAGAGGGAGTCTTTGGCCAGGCTAAAGAGGGAGATCAGCCGTCGACTTATAGACACAGCATCAGAGAAGCCCAGGGAGACTAGCATGACCTCTGTGATGATCCTGTAGTCAGGGTGGGCCAACGAAATGGACCTGGTCGCCACTCGCAGATTCTCTGGGACCTCTGTTGTGTATCCTCGTGATGAAATTATTACACAGCCATAGCTCAGTTTGGCAAATATGTTTTTCCCAGAAAAAGACATCTGGCACTCAAGCTCATTAGACTTCCTGCACTCTTTCCAAATGTCGCCATGGCTGTCTCTTGGTGAAACTGTACCATCTCCGTTTGGGTAGGAGAAACTGGATAAAGGCTTGGTGTGGGTCTCAAAGCCTTTCTGCTGAGTATTTCTCTGCAGGATGGACAGGGATTGGTGAATGTCTGAAAGATGCTGCCCTAGTTGGGAAAGCACTCCCTGGGTCATCAGGTCTACACAGTCCAGCACCAGCCAGGCCCCGGTCTGAAGGGCCCCAAACAGCATCTGCTGGACGACAGAGGGACTCGTATTGACACAACACTGTAAGGAGATGACCTGACGTCCCAGTGCTCTTCCTAACTGAACCACAGTTTTCCTCTTTCCAGACATGCAAGGTCCACTTACAAAGCCACAACTGTAGCTGGTCAGAGCCAAGAGGATACCCAGTATTGCTCTATCTGTGGAGGGGGTGTTTACAAATATCCAGTGCTCTGGGCCAAGGTATTCGTAACCATAGGGCAGCTGGGTGCCCAAGATTTCAACATAGCACATATCATGGTGTCCCTCTTGTTTTGTTGACTCATTCTGAGTGTCTGTAATCAGATGGTACTTCATTAAACTCTGCCACTCAAAAGACGACTCGAGGTCACACTTTACCTCCATGAGCCTAGATAACTGTTGCGAGTGGTTCATGGTGAGTAACACAAGAGCATGCAGCACTGTCACCATGCGCTGGGTGGTCATTGATTTGTCAATATCACCTGTGATGCCGTCTTGTATGACTTGGCACAAGCTCTGGAGTTTGGAAGCATTTTGTGCCTTGATGCGGGGCCACTTGACCGGAGCTGAGGCCTTGCAAGCCTTCCGAACTTCACTGCACCATAAAGCCTCTTCAGTCACTAACAGGCATTGCAGTGGGTAATCAGAGAGTATACTCCACATAGAAGGCAAATCGTTCACTCCTTTTGCTTCTTTACCCTCTTCCTTTCTGAGGGAGCTTGATGGGCTGGTGTAGCGAAATGGGTCAAGTGACAGGGAGTCTCCAACTTTCTTCTCCCATTCCGGGTCCGGTTCCAACAGCTCGACCTGTTGTCGTGCTACAGCACACTGCTTCATGAGCTGCATCATGGCCTGTTGAAGCTGCAGCTCCAGGAGACATAGCCACACCAGGGGGTTGAGGTTTGGCTCCAGAGGGCAGAGGAAGGGCACGTGCTCCCTGACACTACCATACACTCCCCGTACACACATCTGGGTGTCAGAGAGATCCAAGCCACTGCTCAGATCTGTCACATCAGAGGGCATGTCAGTTTTGCTGTCCACCTCCAGCCAGCGCACCCCTCGGAAACACTTACGCACCAGAGGGAGCAGAGCGGAGGGCGTGGGGTGCAGAGATAGGAGTTTGATCACTTCCCCATCGCTCAGGAAGAAGAGGCGAGGGAACTCCCCGCGGGGTGAGCCCAGGAGGTACAGCAACTGGTTGGAGATACCCTCCATGGTGGACAGACCCTCTATGAGGAGAACACGGAGGCTGTGTCCATGGAAGCAGCAAGTCAACTCTGTTGTCTTCCTGAGCCGCACTATGTTCAGCACATGGGGGTCCCTTAGTGTAGTTTGGATAATCTCCTTGAAGGTCTTATCCACAGGAAGGAACTTGTTCAACTGTGGTCAAAGACAAAGACAACATTATCATTTAGTTATCCTGCATCACCCTCCAAAACAATCTATAATTGTGGCAGAGGCATAAGAGACCCTGAACTCACCAGTTCTGCCTTCTGAACACTGACCGTTGTCTCGTAGAACATTTTGCTAAGGAAGACCCACTTTTGCTGGTACCTTTCAAAGAAATCAAGCAGCTCCTCTACATATTGCAAGTAGAGGAAAATATGGAAGTAAATCACAGTTGATAAAAAGTAGTATAAAGACGTCACAATAGGAGGACATTGTTGAAAACAGTATGGTCTTGAAAACAGTCATTTATGTAAAGGAAGATCTTTCTACCCAAGCTTTTTGATCACTAGGAGTCTGGTCAAAAGTAGTGCACTTTGCCATTTTGGGGGTGTAGCCTAGTTTACATTACCCAGTTCTTGCAACAGCTGTACCCAGTGTTCCACCTCCGGCCTGAACTCAGCAACATGAGGAGAGAGCAGCATGTTGGACAGAGTCATTACACTGTCCTGTGTCTGAGCCAGGAGTGTCTCCAGACCTACAGTAAGAAATCAATACAACTTTACTTACTACTTTTAACAATGACAACATGTAAAACATATCTGAGCCAAAGGTGATTTAAATTAGAAAATATAATATAAAAAGGTGGTCTCAGAAATGTTACTTATTATTAACACAAAAAAACACTCCTTTCTCCCCGTTCAATCTCACCAATGATGGTGAAGGTGCCACTGTCACGAGAGTGCTGTTTGGGGGTTTGGTAGTTTGAGACCAGGCCATTAGTGGGCTTCTTTCTCCGTGTGGCACCAAGCTGTGGTTTATCTTCCTGCCACACAGTAACAATGAACTTGGCCAGTCGGAACAGTGCCCCCTCCCAGCGTCTCTGAAGCTTCCTGAAGGCCTGCTCCATGTCTGCCTCTGCCTTAGCCTCCTGGCAAATCTGGCAAAGTCCCACAGAGAGAGTTAAGTTACCCTGAGTAAGACTGCATACCAAATGGCACCCTATTCCCTATATAGTGCCCTTCTTTTAAATGTGCTAAATGGATTTTCTGTTCTCACCTTGCTGATTTTATTCTGGTGCTCTCTCAGCTTCTTGGACATCAGGTCAGCTACAGTGAGGTTCCACTCTGGTGCATAAAGTAACCCCATACCTAGAAGAGGAGACAGGAGTGTGGTATGTATCATGTAAATCATGTTGCAAAGATGATTGCTATTCAAATAACCAGTCATGGCTGTGTCTCAAATAGCACCAGTTTTACCCAGAGCCTTTAGGGCTTTAGTCAAAAGTAATGCGCTACACTGAATGTACACTAGAAGGTGTTGAAAGCGTTCCACAGGGATGCTGACCCATGTTGACTCAGTGAGGCTTTTCAAATTCAGGAACTCTGTTGAGCTTCCGACTTACTCCTGAAAGTTACTCTTGAAAAGTTACTCTTGAAAGTACAATTTCGACATTGGGTAGTTTATCAGTAGTTTTCCTCTTGTCATGTCAGTCATTTCAGGCCTTAGAGAGCTATTTATAACTTGCCACCAATGTCCAGTTGATCAACTAGCCCATGTCAGGTAATGTTTAGCTAGATTTTTTTGTCCATTGATTTTGTTGTAATGTTTGTGTCACTCATATCACCACCGCAGGAAATGAGCTTTAAAACCTGCGGCGGTCCCGAGGTGGGGATTTGTTACTACACCACACTACTACAGAAGCACTGGTCTAACCTTTGAAGATGTTCCTCCAGTGTTTGTGTTTGAGTGTGGGGCTGCTGAGTTTGGCCAGCACAGGGAGCTGCTGGTTGAAACGCTCAAGGATCCCCAGGGTCTCCTGCAGCACAGCATCTCGGGAAGGGATGGTCCTGGCCAGGGATACCGCCTGCTGCAGCCACTCATCCACCTTCTCCTGGGCTCTCGACACAACAAACTGACACCAAACATTTATATTTTTACATTTTTGTCATTTAGCAGATGCTCTTATTCAGATCTAATTACAGTCAGTACATTCAGCTAAGCTTAGTAGGAAAAAACTAACATATCACAATTCTTGCAAGTAGACTCACATTAACATCAAATTAACAGTAGGTGAAAATATTAGTCCTTCCCATATCAGATTCAAATAAAATGTTATTGGTCACATACACGTGTTTAGCAGATGTTATTGTGGGTGTAGCAAAATGCTTGTGTTTCTAGCTCCAACGGTGCAGTAATATCTAACAAGTAATATCTAACAATTTCACAACAATACACGCAAAACTAAAGTGAAGGAATGGAATTAAGAATATATAAATATTTGGACCAGCAATGTCAAAGTGGCATAGAGTAAGATACAGTAGAATAGAATACAGTATATGCATATGAGATGAGCAATGCAAAATATGTAAACACTATTAGAGTGACTAGTGTTCCATTATTAAAGTGGCCAGTGATTGCAAGTCTATGTTGTGGAAGACGGCAGGGAGAGGTGAGGGGGGTGGTAATTGAGGAGAGATATTTATTCCTGTCTGCGCGATGAACTGAGAACCCAACTGGCTGGACAGACTCAGACAGTATATCCCGAGAGAGCCATGTTTTAGTGAAACAGTGTTACAATCCTTGATGTCTCTCTGGAAGGAAATCTTCGCCCTGAGCTCATCAACTTTATTATCCAGGGACTGAACATTAGCGAATAATATAGTCGGAAGCAGTGGGTGGTGTGTGCGCCTCTTGAGTTGGACTATAAGTCCACTCCAAATACCTCTTCTTCGCCAGCTGTGTTTTGGATCAGCCTCTGGAATCCGTTCAATTGCCCTGGGGGGTATGAACAAAGGATCCAATTCGGGAGAGTTGTATTCCTGGTCGTAATACTGGTGAGTTACCGCCACTCTGATATGCAAAAGCTCTTCCACGGCTGTATGTAATAACAAAATACTGCAAAGTTGCCTAGGGGCTAGAAGCACGGCTGCCCTATCTATCGGAGCCATTTTCTAATTCACTAAGCATACTAGGTTCCTGCTGTCACTTATTATTATTAGTATGTTGTTAATCAACCTAGAGGCTATTAGAATAGAGCAACCAGACAGACACCTTGCTAAAGAGCAGCAGCCTCCACTCTTGGATCTGGGAGGTGGATGCAGTCATCAGCTCCCACAGTCCTTTGCGAGCTTCCATCTTCTGCTTGGCTGCTGTTACAAAAGTCAAATCCAGAGGGTTTCCTACAGAGGGAACACAGATAAGAGAGTGAGGAAGGAGCGATGTAAACACAAGGCAGGCACCAACCTTCAGTCCCTCTCTCATCTCACCTCTGAGACTTTTACTGGTCCTGCTGAGCTCTGTCAGGCGAGCAGAGACAGCATACACCTGTCTGCACATGAACTTGAGCTTGTTGAGCATCTGAGCAGCATTCTGAGTGGGGTCCAGATATGGTCCAGAGGTGGCTTTGGTCACCATCTCGTCCAGGTCGTGGGCCAGGGAGGAGAAGGTGTTGTCCAGGGTGTCAGCCATGGAGGGAAGACGCTTGCACACTGTATCTGCTCCCTGCTTCAGGAGAGGAACAAAAATGTCCCACAGGTCCAGCATCTAAATACGGGGGGAGGGTGGAAAAACACACAACATTTGGAAATTCACTGCGATATCTATGTGAATAAAGCAATAAAAACAACAATATCTGTAGGTAGCTCTTCTTGTGATGACTCAAAATAGGTAAAAGGAAATGATTCAGACATATCCAAAGTTGTGTGTTTAAAACCTGTTCCTCCAATAACAGCTCATCTGGTGTCATCTGTCTGTAGTTGGTTCGAACGGTTTCCTGGAGAGAGTGTAGGTACTCCAGTTGATGTTGCATGTCATCAGACATTTTCGCACAGCGTTTCACCTGAGGGAAGAAATCCAATGGGGTCGATAAAATATACAGTCCTGATTAAAGGAAGCAAATAATGATTAGATGACTATGCACAGCAATAACTACAGAAAGATGCATGTGTAGGCAATACCATGCTGGCATAGTGGGTGAAGTCGTTGAAATCTGTGGGTTCGACCCTAAGACCTTCCACAGCTCTCTTCAGTTCTAATATCAAGTTCTCTGAGCGCAGCTTCAGCTCCTCATTCAACAGAGTCAACACATCCTCCTCTATGGAGTTCAACAGAGGCCCTACGTGGAGAAACAAAACCACAAATTCAGGATTCTTCCCAAATGGCACCCTATTCAGGGCACTACTTTGACTAGGGCCGATGTGCAGGGCCGCACAATCAGATAACAAGACTACAAAAGGTGTCCAGTCATACCAGTAAAACACTGTTACACACTCGTACGCACATCACACACATGCAGTAACTAAGTTGGCCTAAAGTCACGCAGCACATGCAACCAAAAAACACCAGCACACCCACAAACAGCCACACCCACACACCTATCTTCTCCTGGATGTGGGAGCAGGTGACGATGAGCAGCTTGTTGGAGGTAGTGAGAGAGGGGGGCACTGTGCGCACCCTGTCAGTCCAGAAGCGCACCTTCTGAATGTGCTCCTCGTAGTGTAAGGCAGGCATGCCCCTCATGGTCTCCAGAGACGCTGGACTCCATTGGCTGGTAAACAGATGAATGTCAACCAACCAGGAGAGTCCCTCACACAGCTGCTGGATCTCAAGCCCAGCCTCCTGTGGGTCAAGGGAGAATCAACAAACAATCCATTATTCAGAAACCAAACATGATGAAAGGATAGCGAGTGCATCGTTGTAGAGCTTTTCAGGGATCCATTCAGATGGATGGCAAAAAGTGTGAATGACCTGTGTGATCCTGGCTTGCTCTCTCTGGACCTCCTTAGCCCCAGCGTTGAGGCTGAGCTGCCATTCTAGCTGTTTACTGGACAGGGGGTAGTACTGCCCTCTCAGCCTCTGACCCTGGACCATCAGAGGGGTCATCTTGGGCAGCACCAGCCTGGGAGCTGATAGAACACAATGAGGCTCCCGCTTGGAGGAGAAGCTGCTGACACCAGTCGGCTCACTGTCCTTCTCCCCAAAAGCTGAGAACCATGCACATACAAACACAGGCGATGAGCGTAAGAAAATGTATATCTCTGCCTGTTTTTTGTTTTTGTGCTTCAACTTCTGTTTACCATGAATTAGACTTTTTTCTGGGTAAGCCCTGTTATGGGATGAACAACATATTTTATCAAATGATGGACTGTGGTACAACTGGGAAGATAAGATAATCTCCTGTCCTGTTCAGCATTACCTGTGATACAATTAGTTCCACTGGTACAGGCCAGGCTCAGGTCAGGGCTTAGCTCCTGAGCAGCACTGGTGAGGGAGGTGCTGGCAGACACACTCTCCTTGGCATCAAGACTGTAACTACAAGTGTCAAATACCTACAAGAGCAAAACCACATTAGTATGTAAGACTCGCTGGGACACACAACTGGGAATTCTGTGCCGAGTTAATCACAACCTTGACCTAATTGAATGTCTGCATCCCAAATAGCACCCTATTCCCTATATAGTGCACCACTTTGACCAGAGCCCATCCTTCAGTGTGTGGTTAATTGAATGATCTCACCTGAAGGGCAGAGTTTGCGACTGACAGCAGTGCCCCTCGCAGCACCTCCTGGAACAAGTGCATGGGTGGGAACAGAGTCGGCTGACCGTCTGCTCCGAATATCAGCTCTGCTTGGAACAGACTCCCCTGCTGTGGCTGCACTCTCTATCGAGAATCATGGAATCAGAAATATCAATACCATTACCAGCAAACCTTTCATTAACATGAAGATGCGAGTCCCAAATGGCACCATATTCCCTACATGGTCCACTACTTGTACTATGGGCCCTAGTCAAAGGTAGTGCACTATATATGGAAAACAGTGCCATTTGGGATGCAACCATTGTGTTATTTCATGCTCTCTCTTCTTTCTCTTCACCTTCATAACGTTGTTGAGGAAAGCGTTGACCTCTCGGTGGGTGATTGTGACGATACCCTGCACGATCATCTGATCGGCCAGAGCGGCCATATTTCCCAGCTGCTGCAGGACGTACTCTGCCCGGCCCAGCTCCTTCCTCAGGTCCCTCAGATGAGCCAGCTGGAGGTACAGGGGCTGGCTGCGCTGGTTAAGCTGGGAGCGTTCAACACGTAACTGCAGCTCCTGGTGAGCCCCATAGCTGTCCTCCTGGACCTGGAAGAAGGTCTTTATTAATATATATGAGATGGAAATGAGTCTTCTGCTGTACCCAAACCCTCTGATATCCACACACAAACACACACTAGAGAGAGGGATGGAGGCCAACAGGCCAAGCTCTTGGCTATGTCAGGCCTAGCAGTCAATTTGCATTCCTCTGTCTAAGGATAATAATAGTAGTTACAAACCATGTTGAGGATGAGAGCACGATACTGCAAGAATATCTCAAGAAGCCTGCGGCACTCCTGGTTCTTTTTCATGAGGGCATTCTGGAAATCCAGAAGGGTGTAGGTCTTGCATTCATCCTGTGGCAACCAGTGAACCCCTTTCAGTTCTTCAATCAGTCTGAAAACAGCAACAAAAAAGTATTTAACATTGTGTACATTTCAACATAAATAAAAAAACTATTTCAATGTTAATCATGGACCAAAATGAACAATAAGGCCCCATGTGACTGTGATGTTGATGTACAACACTATTGTCTGCATCCCAAATGGCACCCTATTCCTATATAGTGCATTTATTTTGACCAGAGCCATGGGCCCTGGTCAAAAGTAGTGCACGACATAGGGAATAGGATGTCATTTGGGATGCAAAAATAATGTGATGCAGAATACCTGGAGAATTGAAAGAGAGCGTCTCTGAACTGGGGTACAGCCATGAGTAGCAGGCCCTGCAGTACTTCACCCTTCCTCTGCAGAATGATCTTACACACGCTTCTATGCCACCTGCGACACGCAACAGCAGCATAAAGTTGACAAAGAAAATAGTTTAAGTGAAGAGAGAGAATTGCAACCCGCCAAAAAAGTGGCATGATACAATACATGTGGACAGTTAAGATGTGTTCCAAAGTCTGTCCCCAAGGTCAAAAGTAGTGCACTGTGTAGGGAGAGAATAGGGTGCCAATTGTAATGCCATCGTAGCCTACCTGATGAATGCCTTACGAAGTAAATAGTCCCTGAAAAATGGGATATCCTGCAAAGCTCTCCACAGTATGGCCTCCCGATGCCACTCTGCCAAAGAAAGGAGCCCAGCACTGCATCCATCCTGCACATGCAGCACAGAGGAGGGGGAGAAGATGAAGTGCTCAGTGCCTGCTCTATTGGGAGGGACCACACGAAGGTCATACGGTCTACAAAATAAAAAGAAAACACATCCAATGAACAAATTGTATCTGCAAAATAGTGTGAATGCTACAGAAGACTGGCAAAGCCACTGTTATTACACTATGGCCTTGGCTATGGTGTTCAATACCTGAATGGGCCATTGTTCACAGCTTGCAAGTGGAAAAACTGAAGCTTTCCCAGATGTCTTTTCTTTGCAAAGATTTCCACCACCTCTGTGCCAGTCAGAGGCTCTCTGTGCTTGGCATCTTTTCTTTCTTCTGTCTCTTTATCAGCCATCTTTACCTGGGACACGTCTCCATGATCTGTAAAGCTGAATCAACAATGGACACAATACTAAATGTGCTATCTGAATGTGCTTTTAATTTTTTTTAAAGACCAATGTCACATTTGAACACAAGAGTGAAATGAAGCAGCAAACACACATGCTCACTGCTTAACCTACCTGTCCAGAGCAGATTCCTCAAATGACACCCGAGTAGCTTTGACAGGGATATCAGTCCCCAGCGCTGAAGCAATCAGACAAGGTCCCTCCATCCACAGTGACTCCCCCATGGCAAGCTCAGGACCCACCTCTGCCACGAGGTGAGGGAGCTCCACCATGGACAGAGGAGTGGGAGCAGGGGAGAGGTTTCCAGTGCTAAGGGCTCGACCTGGCTGGGGCTCATACATGAAGGCTGGTGAGGAGGCATGGCGCTCATGAGACTCCAGTGGTGGTAGTGAGAGAACAGAGGCCACATTGGCTGCAGGGATATAGTCATTTTTCCTCCCTCTGTGATCCAGGGAACCATCCCTTGGCCTTGCTATGCCTCTTGCACGGGTCCTCTGTTGACTATCTCTTTTTGGAGCAGGCATAATTGTAGGTTGTTTTGTATCATTAGTTCTGCCACAAAACTCCAAGCTTTAGCGACTATTTGTTGAGATCATCTTCATATTCCTCTGTTGAGCCCAAAAAACTCCCAAGAATTCCTGCCATAAATGAGGCAAAGAGCACAACCTCTCATTTAAAGGGATGCCAGATTTTGCAGATAAAATATAGTTAAGGCTAGAAACTTAGTCGTAGCCTCCATTATCTTTGACAGCTGAACTTTTTGGGGGGCAAGATAAGATATTAGAGAAGATACAAAAACAGGAAATACCTCTTGACAGCTTTGCTACCTGTTAGTTAGCTCGCGTTACCGTTAGCAATGATGACTCGAATGCAAAAAAAATGGAAAAAGTAGATTTTATGCGGGGAAAAAGTTGGAAGGCAGCTAGCAATCTAAGATACCTTGCATGTATATATAAGTGTACATTTAGATAGGAAAAGGGCTAACTAGCTTTATTAGCGATCTAACTTTACAAACGTTCTCACCTGTATCGTGAAATTGATCCACTACAAAATATCAGCAGGTCTCGTTCCCATAGTTACATGGGACACAACGTCAACGTTTATGGCCCATATTGTGGGATCTCGTATGTTCCACAAGGGAGCGCTAGAAGATGCAACATTAGTTATTGGAGACATTGCCAGGAGTGTGACATTTTGTTTTTGTCCATTCATTAATAAATGCTCATAATAGACACAGGAAAACCTGGCTCCCTGTAGAGGAAAGGCTATGTAACCACTGCACCACAGCAGAACCTGAGACAGAGCTGCATTTTCTGAGAAAATGTTAAAAAAAAAAAAAAAATTTAAAACTATTAGAGAGTGTTATTTCCCCAAATTTTCTCTCTGATGAGAATAGGCTACCCATCCTGTTGGGGGAGGATGCAGAGAGCTGTGGGTTGGCAGCGCACTACATTGCTGCCTGCAATAAGATGAGGGACAGTGTCTGACAGACCAACCAACCTGCACATGTCCTCGATGCTTATTGTTATTGTTCAATATATGGTTGATCCTTGATTATTATTGTTACTGTTGTCCCATTGACAATATTGATTATTATTTTAATTATGTTAATATTGTAAATCTCCAAAGTAAGCTATGGCAATATGTACACTGCCGTTCAAAAGTTTGGGGTCCTTGTTTTTGAAAGAAAAGCACATTTTTTGTCCATTAAAATAACAAAATTGATCAGAAATACAGTGTAGACATTGGTAATGTTGTAAATGACTAATGTAGCTGGAAAAGGCAGATTTTTTTAAATGGAATATCTACATAGGCGTACAGAGGCCCATTATCAGCAACCATCACTCCTGTGTTTCAATGGCACGTTGTGTTAGCTAATCCAAGTTTATCATTTTAAAAGGCTAATTGATCATTAGAAAACCCTTTGGTAATTATGTTAGCATAGCTGAAAACTCTATTTCTGATTAAAGAAGCAATAAAACTGGCCAACTTTAGACAAGTTGAGTATCTGGAGCATCAGCATTTGTGGGTTCGATTACAGGCTCTAAGTGACCCAAAACTTTTGAACGGTAGTGTACATTGTTACGTCATGCCAATAAAGCAAATTGAATTGAATTGAGAGAGAGAGACTGAGCGAGAGAGTCAGAAATATTTGTGATGCTTTCATAATCCAAGTTTGTGCAGACTTTGCACTGTGATAACCAATGTTGAGCTCACAGGACAAAAAGGGCCCACTTTTTTTATATCATACATAACCTGGCAGTCACTATAATAAGGACTTACACATTTTAGTTAACTTCAATTTACACAATTTAACATGCATTATTCACTAACCCTAAGGCAAGAGTTAATTGCCCCTTTTGGTAAAAAAAAAAAAAAACACTAATTTCTTACTAGCATCGGCATGAAGAAAATTGCCACATCACACATTTATATTAAATTCATTACAGCAAGATGCAGTCTGTATGAAAATGATGCAAAACCTGATCCAACCTGATTTACTTTATTCTCTCGGGTGAGAATACATTTTACTGCTCTTCTGCAAGTGATGAGGTGAGCTCTATTAGTAGTGTCTTATTTCCATGACACCATCAGGGTTAGTGCGAAGAATTTCATTCTAACTGTGTGTGTGTCTGGACGTGTTTAACTATACTTGTGCGGACCAGAAGTCCCCACAAGAATAGTAAACAACCAAAAATTTGACCAACTGGGGACATTTTGTTAGTCCCCATATGGTCAAATGCTATTTCTAGGGGTTTTAGGGTTAAGGTTAGAGTTAGAGTTAGAATTAGGTTCAAGAGCTAGATTAGATTTTGGGGTTAAGGTTAAAGTTTAGGGGTTCTGGAAAATAGGACTTTGAGTGGGACTGAATTGTGTGACCACACAAGTTTAGTTATACAAGACTGTGTATGTACGTGCACACACACTTGTGTGTGTCAATTCATTTAGTCTTAAACCTGTAAAACAAAGCAGGTTTAACAACAAGATACACATTTACAGTAATTTTATTGATAATGCTCCAGATTTTACAACATTAGATAACCAAAATGAATAACCTTTCAAAGTTTAGCATAATACAAAACAGTAAAACAAATAGAAGCTATGCTCAACATCATTTCTAGCAGTTTTACAATACATTTCTTTACAACACATTACAATTATTTAAACCACCAATGCATGAAATACACCAATAAACAAAACTAAAAATCATGAAAAATTCACAAAATAATGCATTTTAATGACTTGGCATTAGGAGAAGCTGCATCATGCAACACGTAAGAGTGATGCACAGGATACAGTAGAGTGGACTCTAACATATAGTAGAAGCCTGTGGTTGTGTCTAAAGTCAAAATCTGGCTAATGATCGAGAAATTGAAGAAAAAAAGTTGATCTATGTCATGAGTCTATGTAATGTAATGTAATGTATCTATGTAATGTTGTAATGTTTTTGCACCATGGAATTTAGGGACCAAAAGTCTCTGATGACCGGTCAAATTCTTTAAATGCATGTACTGTGAGTATGTGTTTTTTTAACTGGGAAATAAAATCATTCCGTCTCAAATGGCACCCTATTCCATATACCGTGCACAAGTAGTGCTCTATATAGGTAATAGTGTGCCAGTAGGGACACACCCTGTCATTTACACAGTGGATCTGGCATCAATGACAATAGAGTAGCTGAGCAGCTGGTTGTACTCCTGGCCTCCTCCTGGTACTGTCACTGCTGTCTTTCCCTTCCTCAGCTCTGGAGAGCACAGTTCCTGGGTCAGAGAGGTCAAGGGTGCCAGCGACTCCCGCTTCTTACAGGAGTTCAGTGACCAGAGAAGACAGTAGACAGGGGTACAAAGCACATTAAAATGTTGAATAAAGACCTATGGATAGAAGCTATAAGAATAGATGAATGAATGCAAGAGGACCATTCTCAATAATTCAAAGCATGCATAATGTTTTTTTGAGAGCTCAACAGCTAGAGAAAATTGTAAGAAAGATTGAAACTAACCTTAGATGCTAGGCGGTCTCCTCCATTTATTTTGCTGCAAAACAAATTAACAAATCATTTTCAGTTGTGTTACAGTGGCAGACAGCATTTAAAATATTGTCAAATTCTTTTGATGTTTTTATACAGTTGGGTATCATCCTCACTAAGGTTATACAGCCAAACTTACCTGTATGGCCAAACTGCACCCCTTGTATGAGTGAACAGACTTCCACTGAGCCACTGAGTGTGTGAACTGTGAATGCATTATGTGACGGGAATATATAAGCAGAATGATGGTGACATCATCATTGATCTCTCTGATGTTAGAAGCAGTAGCTCTCCTCATCCATCATGATCCCTATGACACCAACCAGGCCAATGAAAACCTGCTCCTTTCAAAAAGTGTCGGAATAGCTATTCTCCTGGGGAGTCAGGTTCTCGGTGTACGCTTGTAGACTGACTGACCTTCCCAAATTAGCCTGACGGGACCTTCCCACAGGAACCATGGATAATGGGACAGTGATGCTCATCGCACCAATGGCACCTTGACCAAATGTACTGACCAAAGACACAATGAATCAGCCTCTGAACTAACACTGAAGTGCAGTCTGTGTGTCTGTGTCTATATATTTACCATCCCTTTTCACACGAGTCCTGACAAAAAGGAACTTAGCCTGCATCCCAAATGGTACCCTAATCCCTACACAGTGCACTACTTTTGACCAGAGCCCTGTGGGAGAGTTTTCATGGATTTGTGGATCAGATGCTTTTAGAGACATTTGGGATCCCAAACCGTATCCAAACACTGTGGTATTGAGACACCTGTCTAATTATCTGATCCGATCCAATGACAGAAACAACAGACTTCTTTATGCAGTTCTCATTCCAAGCATTGTGACTGGGATTGAATTACAATATAAATTCTCCAGCTGTGAAGTTTTTGAATAGCTTTTCTTACTTCCAGAGTAGTCACTCAGAGTAAAGCTCTATATTTGCCCTATGATAACGTTAAACCGAAAATAAATCTGTTGTCTTAACCACAGAGACAGAAAGAATCAGACTGTGTGAGTTGTGTGGCAGAGCTGTGGTGGCAGATGTACCCGTCTGCTCCAGCCACAGAGCATCCTGTTTGTGAATAGCTCTGTGCTAGTTTGGTCATGCTAAGCTGTAGTAACCATCAGACGTACAGACCTGTTTTCCTGATTGACATCTGCCAACCTGCTGGTTGCCAGAGTACTACCTGTAAACATGTCACCTGCTGAGTTGCTGTTTGTCTGTCTGTCAACTGCAGGAGGAGGCCTTCGCACTGATCGACTCACCAGAAAACACACAGAGTGACGATGAGGAGGATCGTGATGGCTGCAGCCGAGGAGAAGCAGACGATGAAGACAATCACTGCACAAACACACAGGAGAAAGACATCAGGTAACACAAAATGGAAGTGAATGGAATGGAACACCTGTTGTAAATGGAAGTAAATTCAAATGATGTTAAAATTATAGTATGCCAATCATTTTTGGATGTTCACCAGAAAGCATTGAAATATCTTATATATTGTTGTTTCACTGATGCATGATAAGGTGAGTGTACACTCACTGAGCTGTTTATCTTCACTGGTCACCTCCACTTGAATGAGGACCGAGGCCTGATGGTGGTAGAAAGAGGCTTGGCAGGTGTAGAGGCCCGCCTCCCGCTCCGTGACCTCTGATTGGAACAACAGAGCCCGACCATCCATCTGGACCAATGTGCCGTCATTTCTTCAACACGCAGCAGGACACAGAAAGTCATTACATAGTACACACCTTTGTCTGATCTGTTTATCATCTAAGTGGCAAAGAAGACAGTCATGAAGAGAGAATAAGATAAGCAAGTGAGGTGGGAAATTGCTATCACAACACTTTTTGGTCATACAAAAAAAACTGCTACATTGAGTGATAAAAATTGAGACATTGTATTTTGTATATATACACTTAGGTGTATACCTAAGTAACTATCATCCACCGTAGCAGATATGAACACAGCTTTACCCAGAATAGCTTGACAGAATAACTCCTGACACAATTTATACGAGTCTGTGTATGGGGGGGCAGGAGAGTGTCAGGACCTCTGAAGATATACTGCTTCATGAGTCACTCATTGTCCCTGATAAAAGGGTTCTTTAGTGCCTCCTACCGCATGGCCTGCCAGTCAGGACAACGTTCCCCGGGCCCCACAGCACAGAAGTCTTGATAGTATCTTAATAAGACATAATAGCAGCTTTACGACGCTGCACGTATTTGACTGTCTAGTTAAAAGCTCTCATAAAACAATACAAATGAGAACTTCCATCTGGATGAGAACAATGTTCGTACAAATTACCGCCCCTGTGTAGTGGTAATATTATCACAGACAGGGCCCTGCCCTACTCTGTCTTCCATCCTTCTGTAGCTCTCTCACTCAGCCTCCACAGGTTAGAAGTTGTAGGGATGGAACATAGTAGTAAAAGAGAGTCTAGCAAAGAGTCTACTACCTCTGACAGGTAAGGCTGTAAGTTGGCACACTGCCATAGACTTTGAGCAGGATCCTCTGGTTGTGGAAATTCTCCTTTAGGGACATTCGATGTATAACGAACTCGTCTCCATAAGGTTTGTACAGGGGAGTGGTTTGATTCAGTACTCTGACAGATGAGATATCTAAGACGGGGAAGGAGAAGTGGTCAACAGGGGGCAAAAAGCAAATCACTCCCTAGACACATACAGTCAATAGACAGGTAGTTGCAGTTAAATGTTGAACAGGAGGTTGGAGCTTGGCATGCCTGGTAAGTACTGTACCTCAAAGAATGTCATAACAGAATTGTATACTCATAGAAAAAAGGTGCCATCTACAACCTAAAACCTTTATTTGCTGTCCCCATAGGAGAACCCTTTGAAGAACCCTTTTGGTTCCAGGTAAAAAAAAAAACCCTTTCCAGAGAAACAACCCTTTCCAGAGAAACCAAAAAGAGTTCTACCTGGAACCAAAAAAAAAAAGGCTTCTCCTATGGGGACAGCTGAAGAACCCTTTTGGAACCCTTTTTTCTAAGAGTATACAGGATGTATGTGTAGTATGACAAGTATATCATTTGTGGTGCTGGGTGCTTTATATATCTCATCTCTGTCTATCTATTCCCTATTACACTTACAGTATTTGGGGACATGGACGGTCCTCCTCTCCTTTAGTCCATGGTGATTTTGAATGAGGCAGATCAGGTCCTGTCCCTCATGCAGGGCCAGTGAGAACTCATAGGTGAGGTTGGTTAGCACTCTCACTCCTTCATACACAGAGCAGAAGGAGATGTGGCCTGTGGCATTGTCAGGTAGAACCCAAGAGAGGTGTGCTCCAAGCCTGTCCCCTCTGTACTCACATACAGCCAGCCACAGAGGAGATCCCCTCTGCCTCCGAACAAAAACGCGCATCACAGGGGACTCTGAGGGGAGGGACGGAGAGAGAATGACAGTGTGTGGGGGTTGGATACAATGGATGCGTCCCTAAATGGCACCCTATTCCCTTTATAGTGCATTACTTTGACCAGGGCCTAGAGGGGGAATAGGGTGTCATTGGGGACACACATAACGTATTGTGTAGATCAGTAGAGGCTGCTGAGTGGATGACGGCTCATAATAATGTCTGGAATGTTATCAACCACATGGAAACCACGTGCTTGATGTGTTTGATACCATTCCAGACATTATTATGAGCCGTCATCCCCTCAGCAGCCTCTACTGGTGGAGATACATGGTAGCTACAAGTCATAAAGTAAATTACCCAGTCCACGTAGCAGTATCCCTGTTCTCTCAAGACCCAGGTGATCCACCACACAGGTGACATTCTGACCAGAGAACATGGAAGTGGGGAACCTCAACACACTACGGACCGTCACAAAGCCATTGGCATGGAGCTCAGGCTGCCCGTGAACCTGCTAGCGAAACATATGTCAGAGCGTGCAAATAATATCCAAATGAGTGCCGGAATTTAACATTTTTTGCTGTATCTATTTCACGGTTCCAAGCACCATTTCATTTGTTTTCTCCTTTTACCTGCTCCTGCACCTCCATGAGCTGACTGGTACTATTGTCACTGTCCTGGTCGCCAAGACTCCAGGAGATGGTGGCAGCAGGTCCAACATTGTCCACAGTGCACTGCACCAGTGTGTATGCTACATCTTCCTCCCACTCCGAGCTGGACTGGATGGTGATGTTAGGAGGAGCTGCATGTAGATAGAACAGTGATATAGGATACATGTTCTCAATGTAAATAAAATAACAGAGATATAGGATACATGTTCTCAATGTAAATAAAATAAGAGATATAGATACATGTTCTCAATGTAAATAAAATAACAGCGATATAGGATACATGTTCTCAATGTAAATAAAATAACAGCGATATAGGATACATGTTCTCAATGTAAATAAAATAGAGATATAGGATACATGTTCTCAATGTAAATAAAATAACAGCGATATAGGATACATGTTCTCAATGTAAATAAAATAGAGATATAGGATACATGTTCTCAATGTAAATAAAATAAGAGATATAGGATACATGTTCTCAATGTAAATAAAATAACAGAGATATAGGATACATGTTCTCAATGTAAATAAAATAACAGCGATATAGGATACATGTTCTCAATGTAAATATTTTATTTTAACATTAGAGCTTTAATTGATTTGTTGAACATACCACACACAGGGAGTGTTATCTGTCTTCTCTCTGGCAACACAAACCCAGTATGATCTATCACACACTCCATATTGAGCTCCTGGGCTGAGCAGGCAGGCAGGACTAGCACACTGCTGACAGAGTAGGTTCCATTATGGGATGTGAGACTGGACCAGGAGGGCCCAGACACACCCTCAGGTAGAACCCAGGACACATTGGCAACAGGGACGGAGTCTGCAGCCAGGCACTCAATGAATCTGTCACTCAGTCTGTTCTGGACATCAATCCTTATGCTGGGAGGAACAGTCACTAGCACACAGAGAGGAGAAAGGGCTGTAAACATGCTAATCACTTAACTTTACAGTTTGCAGGAAAAGAAACACTGATTTATACTAACAATATTTATGATAGAAGTCACTTGTATTAACATATGCTGGCTCGCTACAAATTGCAGACTGACAGATATGGCTACCAGTTGTCAAATTATGAAGATGATATTTAGGCTGCATCCCAAATTATATGTAGTCTACATCCCAAACATTTTACCAGGGCCCATAGGCACTATATCAGGAACAAGGTGCCATTTGAGATGCAAACCTATGATATGTAGACAAGGCTCTGCTCCTACCAGGCTGCTTGACATGTGGGTTAACGGTAATGTCCAGCAGTACAGATGCCCTGTGGCTGTAGTAGGAGGCCTCACACTCATACAGCCCTGCATGGTAGAGCTCGACAGGACCCTGCAAGGTTAGAGCACTGCCAAATACTGCCACACCCTCAGGGAGAGACTGCTCTTCTCTAGGAGACAACACAAGACAATACACTGTTAGCCACTCTCCAAAGGCAGAAGAGCAGCAGCTCGAAGAGCTTTGGTTCTCACATAGTTAGATCCAGGGATAATGTCACCAACTTGGTGATTGTTGCTATTCAAAGTTGATTAAAAAAAATTCAAAAACGTCTGGCTGCAGCAGATACAGTATCTTCTCAGCCACAGACGCTGTGAGATACAAGCTCAGACAGGATGTCGAATGGTGTCAGAGAGGATGGTGCGTTACCTACACCAACATCACGGGTGGTGAAATTACATTTAGAATTAGAAGATAGGTACTACCTAGCTAATGTGTACTAGTTAGTGTGTACTAGCTAGCTAGCTACACAAGCAACAGTGGTTAACATAATGACCAGGACAATAGTCAAAACACTAAAAAGACACACCCTATCAAGTGGACACTTCTGATGACATACCATGACGTCTGACGAGTACACACTTGCAGAGCGAGGAAGGGAGAAAGGAATGATTTTTAAATGGCCCGCCCTTGCCCGGAAATGTAACACTCGTTCATCCCTCGATAATTGCGTTTTCAGCCACCGGTAGCTCGTGGGTACTTTATATACGCTACAGTCAATTATGATTGCATGTCTACTTACATTAAATATACTGCTCAAAAAAATAAAGGGAACACTTAAACAACACATCCAAGATCTGAATGAAAGAAATCATCTTATTAAATACTTTTTTCTTTACATAGTTGAATGTGCTGACAACAAAATCACACAAAAATAATCAATGGAAATCCAATTTATCAACCCATGGAGGTCTGGATTTGGAGTCACACTCAAAATTAAAGTGGAATACCACACTACAGGCTGATCCAACTTTGATGTAATGTCCTTAAAACAAGTCAAAATGAGGCTCAGTAGTGTGTGTGGCCTCCACGTGCCTGTATGACCTCCCTACAACGCCTGGGCATGCTCCTGATGAGGTGGCAGATGGTCTCCTGAGGGATCTCCTCCCAGACCTGGACTAAAGCATCCGCCAACTCCTTGACAGTCTGTGGTGCAACGTGGCGTTGGTGGATGGAGCGAGACATGATGTCCCAGATGTGCTCAATTGGATTCAGGTCTGGGGAACGGGCGGGCCAGTCCACAGCATCAATGCCTTCCTCTTGCAGGAACTGCTGACACACTCCAGCCACATGAGGTCTAGCATTGTCTTGCATTAGGAAGAACCCCGGGCCAACCGCACCAACATATGGTCTCACAAGGGGTCTGAGGATTTCATCTCGGTACCTAATGGCAGTCAGGCTACCTCTGGCGAGCACATGGAGGGCTGTGCGGCCCCCCAAAGAAATGCCACCCCACACCATGACTGACCCACCGCCAAACCGGTCATGCTGGAGGATGTTGCAGGCAGCAGAACGTTCTCCACGGCGTCTCCAGACTCTGTCACGTCTGTCACATGTGCTCAGTGTGAACCTGCTTTCATCTGTGAAGAGCACAGGGCGCCAGTGGCGAATTTGCCAATCTTGGTGTTCTCTGGCAAATGCCAAACGTCCTGCACGGTGTTGGGCTGTAAGCACAACCCCCACCTGTGGACATCGGGCCCTCATACCACCCTCATGGAGTCTGTTTCTGACCGTTTGAGCAGACACAGGCACATTTGTGGCCTGCTGGAGGTCATTTTGCAGGGCTCTGGCAGTGCTTCTCCTGCTCCTCCTTGCACAAAGGCGGAGGTAGCGGTCCTGCTGCTGGGTTGTTGCCCTCCTACGGCCTCCTCCACGTCTCCTGATGTACTGGCCTGTCTCCTGGTAGCGCCTCCATGCTCTGGACACTACGCTGACAGACACAGCAAACCTTCTTGCCACAGCTCGCATTGATGTGCCATCCTGGATGAGCTGCACTACCTGAGCCACTTGTGTGGGTTGTAGACTCCGTCTCATGCTACCACTAGAGTGAAAGCAATGCCAGCATTCAAAAGTGACCAAAACATCAGCCAGGAAGCATAGGAACTGAGAAGTGGTCTGTGGTCCCCACCTGCAGAACCACTCCTTTATTGGGGGTGTCTTGCTAATTGCCTATAATTTCCACCTGTTGTCTATTCCATTTGCACAACAGCATGTGAAATTTATTGTCAATCAGTGTTGCTTCCTAAGTGGACAGTTTGATTTCACAGAAGTGTGATTGACTTGGAGTTACGTTGTGTTGTTTAAGTGTTCCCTTTATTTTTTTGAGCAGTGTATATAATTATTAATATACGCCTACTGTATGATAGCAACTAAATTAATTAGCTAAATAACGTTAGCCTGCTTAACTGGCTACAATTTCCAAAAGCTAACCAAACAAAAACATTACTTTTAAGAGACGTGTTTGTGCCGTCATGTGCATTAGAAGCACCATTTCTAACTTATTTACATTTGTTTTTACACTTGTATGTTGACTCCATATTGTCGTTGAGGTTTTAATTTTTGGCAGACTTTTCTTAGTGGATGTACAATCGTGGCGAATTGAATTATGGGGAGTTTCAGGCCCCGAAGTGAACATAATTGTACACTCGCAAACTCGACTAAAAACAAAGGCTGAGGGGCTTACGTTGCAAACTTCCCTTGCTTGGCTAATCATTTGGACCGACCCCCAAGATGGCGATGGGGATTCCCCCAAGGGCATAAAACGAGGGTGTGTCTTTTAAGTGTTTGGACCGCTGCCCCTGAGCTAGTTTTCCGACAACAAAAGTCTAGCTACAGGTTGCACTTGCGCATAACATTTGAGACGCATGTGCTTTGAGGTTCGCACAACTCGCGGTCTCAACCCGCACAATCGGCAGCTGGATACTTCTAAAAAAATCGTGCAGGATGTATGTCTAGTGCCTGTCTATCACCTGTGGTTTTTAACCGAACCTCTCACCACTGCTGCCAGACACAATGTTCACCCCTGTGTTAGTGATGCAAACACTAGTATAGTAAGAATAGCATAAATTAATGAAATTGCTAGAAGGCAAAACGTAATAGCAAACTTTGTTTTTTGTAACTGTATCCTGACCGATAAGATTATCACAGCAGTTCCTTCATGGTATTGTTGTCCTTTATATGAGATGAACAGAAGTTACAATCAAGAGAAATCAACAGAGATCTTGTCTGTATTATGATAGTAGTACAGGTATTCTTACTTGGTGCATACGATACTGTAACGTGGTACATCCCCAACAACCTCTAGCTCGATGGTGGTGTTGCTCTGTCCTTCCTCCAGAACCACTGACTCTACAGCCTGGCTCTCGTTGCTGCTGTCTGCCAACCCTGGGTTCTGCAGCCGAACAGCAGACAGGGCTACACAATAAGAAGTTAAAACACAAGATCCAACACAGAGTCTGTTATTAAGTAGAGTAAATGAAAAGCAGTCTCCTAAAACCATACTTTTGGCTCCAAATCCTCAATTATAACTTGTGAAGTGCTCACAGAATGCCGGCAAAGTGACGGTCCGAAGCTCTCTGTGTGGGAACTTGGGGTGGTCAAACAGGCAGGAGATGTTTTCCCCTTCATGAAGCTCAGCTGGGAAGCGGTATGACCTGACCCATGTGTCTGCTGCATCCATGACAACCTCCTTCTTTAGCATGGAACTGACCTCCTGATTGGGCAGCACCAGGGTGATGTCAGCTCGGGGTCGCCCTCCGGCTGCACCACAGGTGACCACCCAGAACTCCTCCCCGTCCTCTAGAACCAGGTATGTCTCAATGGTCACATTGGGAGCCACTGTAGGCAGAGAGAAATTATACTTTTACATGAGCAGGTGGGAATGATCCATCAGTACAACAACAGTCCTAAATCTAATGTCAGGGCCTCTATGGCTGTGGTTTATATTTTTGAGAAGGCTGAAGTGAAAGGATAGATTTATGAAAGATAAACACAGGGCATAACAAGGCTGCCGGTTGGGTTTAGGAGGAGAGTGCTGACTCTTCTCACCTGTTCCATCTGTTCAGCAGGCTACAACTGAGAGGACTACTGTATGTGTTTGCATCCCAAATGGCACCCTGTTTCCTATAGGGCTCTGGTTAAAAGTAGTGCACTATTTAGGAAATAGGGTGTCATTTGGGACGTAGAAGCACCCTATATCACGCATCTCAATGCAGACTGACTGCGCATATAGAAAAACATCACTCTAATGCCGATTGTCAAAGACACTTTGATACTACCACATATGGATAAGGGAGGATATTTCTGTCATATGATAATCTTTGACATATGGATACAGGCTGTATATCAAAAATGTGTCTCCTAATGTGGTAGGGAGGGATATCTAAATGTGATGAGAATACATTTACTGTGCAGTGTGATATGATGTATGATCTGTCTCTGATGCCACAGCTGATTGCGAGAGCTGACTTGTACAGGAAACACAGCCTTGGCGAGAGACACAACACCTGGTACATGGTGGGGAGTGGGGAGGTGAACACGTGGAACAACAGGCTGGGAGAAAGTAAAGGAAACATCTGTGCCAGTAAGCTATGAGGTCAAGGTGGTGCCAGTCCCAGCATGATGCAATATCTCCAGATCATTCTCAGACCTTGATTCTTAGCATCACATGTCAAACCCTTGCCCACAAAAGTGAGAATGCCAAGTACTGTACAAACAAACATACATATCAAGGATGTGTCCCAAATCTTGTCACCCTTCCTGGTCAAAAGTGATGCACTATAAAGGGAATAGGGTACCATTTAGGATGCAGTGTATGTGAGCTGGCAGGCTTACCGAAGGTCTCCACCCTCACTGCGACATATGTGGTGAGGTCAGGCAGGGTTGGGTGCTGGACCACACAGGTCACCCTGTCCTGATCCTGTAGGTGGGTGGGGAAGCGAAGGAAGCTGGTCATAGTGGCAGTGCCATTGGTATAACTGGTGTTCCTCATCCCCACAGAGGAATCGTTAGTAGGAGGGCTGCCGTTGATCTCCCAGCGAATCAGAGCCATAGGTTTACCATTGGTAGCTGAGCATGTGACTGACTGGTAGTGGGTAGCGTTGTCTGTGTCCTCTGTCACCACTGTGTAGATATCAGGTCGAGCTTCAAAACAAAAACATTAACATGAAGAGGATGATGCTGGTACGAGAAACATTTATGCAATGGATGTTTGTATGATTCTGTCTCTGCGATGACATTGAAGGTACAGTAAGGTAAGGATACAACAGGCAACGATAATGTCACATATTTTATCCAACCCCCCCTAATGGCATCATGAGGTCATGTATTATTTTGTTGCTCCTCTCTACCATCTAGGTGTTAGGTACTGTTCCATCACCCATTAGAGCCCCCCTTCGTATACTCTTAAAATGCATCCTCACTTCCTTGAATTAATCAATGATCTGACATGACATAATTGGTCAAAGCAATGCAATGGAAAGCTTGCTTACACCTATCTTGTAATCTCAAGAAGGGAATAAGGAAGGATGCATTTTAAGAGTATTCGAATTGGGCCATGTTCTTCAGTCAGGCTTACCCAGGACAGTGAGAAACATGCTGTTAGTGATCTCCTCTTCATCGGTGGCGAACACACATGTGTACTCCCCCTGGGCCTCCAGAGTAGACACCCTCATCTTCACAGTCAGATTGGTGGGAGAGGCTGGGGCGGAGAAGTCTGGGTCTTTGCTGAAAGCCTTGTTGTTCTTGTAGCCTGTTAATTTCTTCATCAATCGTTTCATTCTAGAGTCTGGGCGTTTCCATGAGGCGTCTGTGATGTCATTCTGTCCCAGGTACTGACAGCGGAGGAAGACATCCTCTCCAAGGATCCCAGTGACGTTACGGTCAATCTCCATGTCCTCCTCCATATCTGTGAGAAAAAAACATTGTGATCGGCATAAATTACTGGTAATTCAGTCATTTTGCGTCCCAAAGGGGCACCCTATTCTCTATATAGTGCACTACTTTTGACCGAAGCCATATGGGCCCTGTTCAAAAGTAGTGCACCATATAGGGCATAGGGTTCCATTTGGGATGCATCCTTAGCCACTCATATCTCAGTGGGATGCACTTTGGTTAATTGATGAGAAATTCCATAGATGTTGCTAAAAACAAACAACAGCAAATGTGATTTCTGTTGAGAAGGAGGGGCAGTGAAATTATGGATGTCTATTGGTGTAACTTCTATAAAAAGGGTTCCCTGTCTCTGAGTGTCCATCCCAAGCAGCTACTTGTGTACCAAATGGCACCCTATTACCTTTGGGCCCTGGTCAAAAGTAGTGCACTGTAAGGAATAGGGTGCCATTTAGGACGTAGCTACAGTCTGTCTCTAAGACATCAGCCACGATTAGGGGATGTTTCAGTGAATGGGACATTTAATAAAGCAGCCTGACAGGTTTGAGTGTTGATGACAGCATGCAGAGTCCAATGCATACCAACTCACTCCTCTCTCTGGTCTCTCTATTATGGAACACTTAAGGACACCGTTTTTATCTATTAGCCAGTGGAAACAGGAGGCAAATTGAACTTGTATGACTCCCGAGACGCCTAAGTGCCGAATGATGACAGATGAGTACATTGGGTAATGGGGAACACTCAACGGATACCCAGTCTAATACCTCACATCAACAATCCTGTAAAATATTTTCCTGTTAGGACACTTTGATGAGGACAACACTTATGTCTCCAACTATAAATACTCTGGCCCCCATCTTTTGACCAAATAAATTCAGAGAACAGCAAGTGGTGGTGGGTTGTACATAACAACATATGGAAACAAACACAAAGTTGACAATATCCCAAAATGCGCACTTATTCATTTGTCAAATACATTTTATTAAGTCATGTAAGGATTGTGTGCATGTGTTTGTGAGAGAGAGGAAGAGGGAAAGAGAGAGAGATGGAGAGAGACAGCGTGAGAGAGTGTGAGAGAGAGAAAGAGAGGGACAGCTCCACACAAATATATCTTGTCTTGTGGGTTTATGGTTCATAAAAATGGAAAAGTAATTAAAAAGATTGCATATCTGAAGCACACTTAAAGGATGCACTGCAAATAATCACATAGCAACAGCCTAAAATACAAAATAATGTCCACTAGCACTTTTTCTGTGGCCCTAAGGCACTGACAACTGTCTCTGTTTACGGGTTAGGGTGCTTTATGTAGTTTAGGCTACCCAAGTACCATATAGGGCCAGTATATCGTAGTATAGTCATATGAAACTGCTGTGGTTTCATCTTGGCTTCTACCCAACAGCAGGCGTCCACGTACATGGATGCTTGCAGATGATTTAATGTTCAGAGGGTAGCAAGACAACTGAAAATGTGTTACTTATATTGACAAAGAACTGCTTTTGATTCAACAAATAGATCAGTGTGGTGATGTAACTAATGCATTGTATGATGATGTGCTAGTGGAGAGATCTGGGGATGGAAAGTCATACTGTTGGTGCAGTGGTTCTAACCTACAGACCTATTTATTCCTCAGAGGCGCTCATTCATCTACCAATTGAAAATACACACTGAAGTTCCTAAGTTCAGATCACACAGATCAAACTGTGAGGTCTTTCTGACTAACAGAAAATATTGTTGACTAACAACGCATAGGGATTTCCCCTAAACACACTCAGTGGAGCCATTGCAATACTATTAATGGTATCATTAAAGGTCATAAATGGCATTTAAAAGGTCATTGAAGCAACCAAAAGGGTTTAAATAGCTGACACCATTGGACAATAATAGCAGACTAACAGACAATATTGTAACATATGTCAGAAATAAAGTGTTGTTTCAATTAAAATGTATTGACTCCATATTTTTTGTGTTGATAATACTATAGTCAAAATGCATTCAGAATATTTCAAATGGATTTTGCTCTTGGGTTTATTGCTTGTAAGCCTTTAGACTTATCAGGCAGGAAAACTATTGCACCTCTGTTCGGTGTAAAATTCCACAGGTTAATAAACAAGTCTTTAAGGTCTGGTAAACTCAACCCATAAACAGAACTGCCCACTCACAGATGGATTATAACTCCTCAGACTTACCCAGCATGTCCAAGCAGTGAGACACACATAGCACAAAGCCCAAAATCAACAGCCCTGAGCATCCCATGGTGGTATCATTGAGAGTGATGACTCAATTTGACTACAGCAAGTCTTCCTATGAGGGTATTTAAATGTGTGTGTGTGTGTGTGTGTGTGTGTGTGTGTGTGTGTGTGTGTGTGTGTGTGTGTGTGTGTGTGTGTGTGTGTGTGTGTGTGTGTGTGTGTGTGTGTGTGTGTGTGTGAGTGCAAGAGAAGCTGTCAGAATCAGCTGTAGAGGGTGTGTGCTCCAAACCTCTGAGCAGAGCTGTTTTTTTTACAAACACACACCACACATACACAGTGTAGGGCTATGTTGTTTAGAACCACTTTACTCTCCTAGTGCCCTATATGTTATTATGTGCACACGTCTGTTTGAACAGAACTGCTTCTTCTATGGAGTAGTAGTTATTTCATTTCTCACCTAGTTGAAAACCAGCGTTTTGACTTCTTAGTGGTAGAAGCTGAATGTCATACTGCAGGATGTGTCTGTTCATCTCCTCGGTCACCTCATATAACAACGTTTCCCTGTTGCCCGCGACGATGCCATGCATCATTCAGCCCAGCTCATCTCTGCAGGAGTCCTCAGAGACAGACACAGCATATCTACACTGGAGTCAACTCACTGTTTCTCACCTGCTGCTCTGGAAATCACTCACAAAGGCATTGTTTTACAACACAATATTTCTACACTAATTCACTTCATGGCTGTGTTTTCCTATTAGTCAGACTTAGCAATTTACTAAACATACTTTGTCATTAGAAATGTCCTGCAAGGAAAATCACAATTGGAAACAAATATGGAGGAATACTACGCACATAAAAAAGACTCTTCAGTTCTCCAGCTGGCTACAGAATGTTTTACAAAAGCTGTGCTGCTGTACCTCAGGAACGAGTGTCTTCCAGAGTATGTGAATCATGCAGCAGAACGTGAATGAAGTAAGACCCTCTTTACACTATAGGCCAACTGGGAATCCTCCTCAGATTCAACAGCCTTCTTCCTCAGCGTCTCCTTTAGCTAACTTTAATGTTACACCAATTTTCCAGGATCATTCTGAGGTTTGATGAGCCCAGAAAAGCAAAATATACAAAGACTTGACTACTTTGAAATTGCACTACGTAATGTAAGCTAATACAGTAGACACATCTTAGATGCTGCTACAGATCGATGAGTATTGTAGGCTTTGTTAATTTCACTAGCGTTCCATCACGTCTTTAGTAGTATGGTTATTTTTTGCATTGTGGACTACACAATCACCATCTTAGTAAATGTGTTTCCTGTCAAAGCTGCTGAACTTTTGCTCACCCTCTGTGCTAGTGTTTTAGTATATCATAGTAATCTATTTGCAGTGACACTAAATGAAATGACTTGAGTAAAAAATCTGTTGAGTCATCAGATAGTTTGTGTGGTTTGTAACGACATTTTGACTCATTCAGAGAGATAGAAAACAGTTTCACCCCACACAGCTGGTACTGACTGTGAGGTTGAAACAGAAGCATCCTCTAGTTGTGTCAATGGACTATAACTTTATCTGGAAGACATCAGAAAATACATTGTACTTTGCATTATGTCAGATAAGTATTCTCTCGCTCTCTCTCACTCAATCATTCAAACACACACACACACACACACACACACACACACACACACACACACACACACACACACACACACACACACACACACACACACACACACACACACACTAACAACACACACCACAGACTGGCAGATTCTGCAGTAAACAGGAAGACTTCATGTCAAGCAATAACCTCACTGTGTTTCCTGTTCATCAGGGTGACAGAGACTAGCAACAGCAGCAGGGCATGATGAAAATATACTATAATCCATATTGTGCATATGATATGTTTCTACACTACAGTAAATCAGTTTAATCAATACTATGACTTGTATATAACCGCTCTGTATCTAGTAATACATCCATATCTGATGATTCTATCATTTACTGTCACTGCTGCAGCCATGATTTACAGGCAGAGGATAAAACACTGATGATTTTATCACCCAATAGTAAATCATATTCGACATCATGAGATACCAATTTCAAAAACGTAATTGAATTACATGGGGCATTAGCTTTTAATAGCAAACACTTAACATGGAGTTAGCTCGTCTCTCTCTTCCCTGACTTAATGTGAATAATCACATGAGCATAACGCCTGCAAGCTGTTTTTCTACCTAATGAAATTACCTTCAATGGTATTCCTGAAATCTGGAGAGAGGAGGAGTTTAGCAGTGGGAATAATCAGGAATTTTAACTTCTCCTCATTGCCATTTACAACCTATGGTCTGCGTACTGTCTGAAACCTTCTGTAATTCACTAGCGATAAAACATGTATTATTTGTGATATTTATGAACGTCTCAGATGTACTGTTGGCATCCATCTATCGCAATAAGTGTAGTTACACCCTTCTCTCTCTGCCTCTCTCTCTCAGACACACACGTACGCAAGCACACTCAAACGCACACTGTGTCTTTGGAAAAGAGAGTGGAAAAGGTGGCTGATGATCAGGCCAGTGATGATGTTTATGGGACAGATCATTGAGATGGGTCTCTTTAGGGCTGTGATGTGCCACTTAACCCGATGGAAAGGAGAAAATCATAATTCTTTCCAAAAGTGGAAAAAAATATTTGACAATTCCTCTCTATTCTTCTGCACTCCCCTGTTCTTAATATGAACCCTCCCTCCCAACCCACATTCCCTTCCCAGACATGGTTCTATGATAGATTCCACATTGACTCCAGACTTGATTGATATACTATTACCCAGTAAGCAATCTGAGATATGTGGAAGAGTTAAGGCATATGAGATTTCTGTGCTGCAGGCCAAACTTTATTATTTTATTTTTTATTTAACCTTTATTTAACTAGGCAAGTCAGTTAAGAACAAATTCATATTCACAATGACGGCCTACCCCAGCCAAACCCTAACACGGAGGACGCTGGGCCAATTGTGCGCCGCCCTATGGGACTCCCAATCACGGCCGGTTGTGATACAGCCTGGAATCGAACCAGGGTCTGTAGTGACGCCTCTAGCACTGAGATGCAGTGCCTTAGACTGCCTCCGCCACTCGGGAGCCCATAAAACAGAGAGGGGAAAGATGTCTGCGTCCCACATGGCACTTTATTCCCTTTATAGTGCACTACTTTTGACCTGGGCACATAGTGCAAGTCCTAAGATGTCATTCTCCACAGCATGGACACCTCACAAAATGACAACACTAAGACAATTAAGCCCAAAGACCAACTTTGTTTTGAGGAACGTGTATACCTGGCCAAATGCATTGGTTAGTTGTCAGGGCTTCTCTTCTCCTCAGGCTCAGGTAAAGTGTCCTGGTTTTCAAGCCACCTGTTCAGAGTCCATGCCTACAAAACAAAAGCTGGGGGAGGGAAGTGATTGTGCTGTTATAAATTATTTCCTTTATGTTTTATGAAAGGGAGGTACAACAACATTTCACTCTTTACTGAGCAAGGCATGGACCACTCATGCATTGTATTGAATTCTCCTCCTCTGAACATTACGTTTTATTTATGCTTGGAGCATGCTGAAAGGCTGAGTGCTTGGTGGCTGTTGAGTGGAGGGAAATGTCTCCTAGACTGGAGTGCACAGCAGCATATTGTGTTGACTAATCTGCCATTAGAGTAGTGGTAGCGCTAATAGGGATGGCTGTTTATGGTAAATGGCCACCTGCATACTGTATGTGAGCTACTCCTGCAGTATCAAGTCATTTAATACAGTTGGTGGTGGCTAGGCTGCATTGCACTGGGAGCACTGTACCCAGGTGTCATTTTGAAACACAGTGCAGTGAAGTGCAGTCTGCATTTCAAAAATAACTCACAGTATCAATTTGTATCACATAATTCTATCTGACAGAAAATTTTACAACCCCTGTATATAAGAGCAGAGATCTTACCATAGGGAACGGGCTGTGCTGCATTGCCAGTTGATGGAATAGGGACTGGACACTCAGAGTAGATTCAGGTGGCTGCTGTGGTGTGTGTGTGTGTGGGGGGGGGGGCTGTTGGCAGGAAGAGTATCAAGTGAGCACGGCAGGGAAAATGGACAGCAGATGGTTCTGGTTTGGGTACCGGCTGTACTGTATGCGCCTGGATGGTCCTGGCTGGTCCTGGCTAGGCCAGTGAAATCCAAGGTGGAGCCCACCATGCCTGGCACCACTCCTGGTATCCCCTGCTGCATGGATCTTTCTAGAGTATAGGCAGAGAGCATCTTCCAGTGCCAACCAACCCTACAGGTCCCAAGCATGGGGGAGGTGACTCATAATATCAGCCCATCATCCAAGAGCTGATGTCATGGGCCCTGGTCAAAAGCAGAGCCCAATGAAGGGAGCATGGTGCCATTTTGGAGGCATACGTGGACATGATCTTTATTCACAACCAAGACCCTAGGCAGTTTGTGGTTTATAGTCTTTCATAGACAAAAACGGTCTGTGATTGTTGTTTCTGTAGGTGCACTAGCAGTAGCTAGAATGCTCACAGTACAAAGGAAATGCATTTTTGAACCACAGCGCTTTAAGGAGCAAAGCAGGAGTGCCACACCTTAAACAGTTACTCTCAGGGTGAAAAGATCATTTATGTTGACAGTCAACAACAAAACATCATGAACAAACCATTGAATATCACAAGAGAGCTGCATGCTGTACATCCTCTTGGCCCCCATTCTCCTACTGTACCCTCAGCCACAAAATCTCTACTCTCTGCTTGAGTAAATTACCTTAAGAGTGTTATCGTGAAAAACTGAGGGGCACGCATACTTCTTTGCTGATCTTGATAAATATGCCCATTACAGGTTGGAGATGTCCAGTTACAATGGCAATAAACGAGTTAAATATGTTGCTTTCCTAGGCAATGAGCTCTTAATTAAAAGCAGTGTAATTAGAGTTCCACCTCCTCTGAAGCGAACAAGCAGCACTACTGCATGTGCTGCTGGCTGCACCCAGCTCAGCTGACACAACAGAAAATTCACATGCAACCTTAGACCTGGGGGACACATTATCCCGACACTGGCCAGGATGGGGGCTGTGGAGTGGAGTGAGGGAAACAGCAAATCAATATGGTTCTATAGGCCTGAATCATACATAAATGTTCCCTCTTAGCAGGGCTATTTTCAGTCATGTTTGATCTAGACTCTCCAGGGGAGGACTGAGAGGAGGCATGGGGAGGGTCCCACATGCAGGCTGGCTGGTGGGGTAATGGAGAACATTAGGTCTGTGTCCCCAATGGCACACTATCCCCTATATAGTGCACTTCTTTTGACCAGAGCAAACGGCACTCTATTCCCTTTATAGTGCTGTACTTTAGGCTAGGGCCCTATGGCCCAATGGGACACAACCTAGGACAGTTAGTTTTACTTTCCATTAGCCTTCCTCAACACTGTCTGTTTCAAAACCTGCCATGCACCCACACACACTCAATATTCATCTTTAAAAGGACATTAAGTAAAACCTGAGCAAGGCTATTCATTTAATTAACCCACATTTCTCCTGTAAGTTGCTCTGGATAAGAGTGTCTGCTAAATGACAAAATAATTAATGGGGCTGGATAAATTTAACCACTCTCAACTTCATAGACAGAGCTAGAATGCAAGGACCATGATACCATGATATCATGATGATACCATGATGCAAGGACCATGATATTCATGATATCAAAATTAGAGATTTAATCATGTTTTGATGGTTTATAGTGTTTGATTACATTTACCTTGTTTCCAAACATTGGAACGAAATAAGCTTATATTTTGGGTTCTGATGGGGTACGACAGTTGAAATAAGCTCGTAAGGCATTTCTAAGTTATATTCTTCAAAAGTCAATGGGTACATACACTACATGACCAAAAGTATGTGGACACCTGCTAGTTGAACATCTCATTCCAAAATCATGGCCATTAAAATGGAGTTGGTCCCCCCTTTGCTGCTATAACAGCCTTCGCTCTTTTAGGAAGGCTTTCCACTAGATGTTGGAACATTGCTGGGGGGACTTGCTTCAATTCAGCCACGAGCATTAGTGATGTCGGGCATTGATGTTGGGTGATTAGGCCTGGCTCGCAGTCGGCGTTCCAATTCATCCCAAAGGTGTTCGATGGGGTTGAGCTCAGGGCTCTGTGCAGGCCAGTCAAGTTCTTTCACACCGATCTCAAAAAAACATTTCTTTATGGACCTCGCTTTGTGCACGGGGACATTGTCACGCTGAAACAAGAAAGGGCCTTCCCCAAACTCTTGTAAGCACAGAATCGTTGGTGTAACGTGTGAGCTGAGAGTCGGGAAGCAAGTTCAGGGAGTGAGTGGTTTAATAAATAAACGTAACGTAATACAAAACAAGAAAACACAAACAACGCACAGACATGACACAGATACAGGAACAATAACGCCTAGGGAAGGAACCAAAGGGAGTGACATATATAGGGAAGGTAATCAGGGAGGTGATGGAGTCCAGGTGAGTCTGAAGACGTGCAGGTGTGCGTAACGATGGTGACAGGTATGCGCCATAACGAGCAGCCTGGTGACCTAGAGGCCAGAGAGGGAGCACACGTGACAGTTGGAAGCACAGAATCGTCTGGAATGTCATTGTATGCTGTAGCATTAACGTTTCCATTCACTGGAACTAAGGGGTCTAGCCTTAACGATGAAAAACAGCCCCAGACCATTATTCCCCTCCACCAAACTTTACAGTTGGCACTATGCATTCGGTCAGGTAGCATTCTCCTGGCATCCACCAAACCCAGATGGTGAAGCATGATTTGTCACTCCAGATAACACGTTTCCACTGTTCCAGAGTCCAATGGCAGTGAGCTTTACATCACGCCAGCCGACACTTGACATTGCGCATTCTGATCTTAGGCTTGTGTGCGGCTGCTCGGCCATGGAAACCCATTTCATGAAGCTCCGGACGAATAGTTGTTGTGCTGACATTGCTTCCAGAGGGAGTTTGGAACTCGGTAGTGAGTGTTGCAACCAAGTTTTACGCGCTACGCGTTTCAGCACTCAGCGGTCCCGTTCTGTGATTATGTATGGCCTACCACTTGGCGGCTGAGCCATTGTTGCTCCTAGACATTTCCACTTCACAATAACAGCACTTACAGTTGACCTGGGCAGCTCTAGCAGGGTAGAAATTTGACGAACTGACTTGTTGGAAAGGTAGCATCCTATGACAGTGCCCCGTTGAATGTCCCTGAGCTCTTCATTAAGGCCATTCTACTTCCGATGTTTGTTTACAGAGATTGTATAGCTATGTGCTTAATTTTATACACCTGTCAGCAATGGGTGTGGCTGAAATAGCTGAATCCACCAATTTGAAGGGTTGTTCACATACTTTTGTATATCTATTGTATCATTAATTGTATGTAGCAACTGCTGATTGCCCCTTCAAATCAGCCCAGCATGCAATGGAGGATACATATTTCAAAGCTTTTGCTTATGACAATGGCACCCTATTCCCTATATAGTTCACTTCTTCTGACCAGAGCCCTAAGGGTCCCATTTGTAGCTCAGTTGGTAGAGCATGGTGCTTGTAACATCAGGGTCGTGGGTTTGATTCCCGGGACCACCCACACGTAAAATGTATACATGTATTTGGATAAAAAGCAACTGCTAAATGACATATGTTATTTTGAATAGGGTGCCATTTGGCATCAAAGGCTGACTCCAGGGCTGGAAGTGCAGAGTGTTGGTCCAGGCAGAGTGGCCAGGGATGATCCAAAGGTCTGTGCAAAGAATACACATGCATGGATGACGAGAGCAGAGCTCCCCAGAATCACTCATGGCGCCTCTATATGTATTCACTGACCGTCGGACCAACGCATTCCTGTTACACACTCTACTGTAGGTTGGAGGCCTAGCTGTGTTGATACAGGAATCGCCATAATCACAACTGGATCTGTAGACAGACTCTCTCTGTCCAATTAACCTTTAGCTTCACAGCAGCAATAGACCCGATCACCGCTGTCACGCCTGGACTGATCAATATATAACCATTCACACAATGCCTTTCACATATGCATCCAAACGGAGAGATATCTCTTGTTGAATTATTTTTATTCTTTGCCTTATTGAACTTCACCTGTGTTGTACCTGTGCTGAGTTAGCGTTCACATCAATGTTCACACGGTCCTGATGACTATCTACGAGTGTGATCTATGGTGCTGATTGCTGATGATAGCCCACTAAAGGTTTGAGAGGCAATAGTTCAAACCCCAGCCCTACCTCTCCGCTCCCCATCCTCCTCTCTCCAGGCCTGAGCCTACAAGCCTCATCCACCCTGGATCATTGTTGATGGAGCCATTGATCCTCTTAACGGGCCAAAGTTAATTAAAAGCAATTAGTCATGTCCTGCACTTATTGTATATTGTAGGGAGTAACCTATAGTCAACTCTTATCTATGCCCGAGGCTCTGATCCTATTCAAATCTATTCTGATACTTCATACAATATATGCACACACGCATATTAACATCAACTCTAACATAATAAATAATAACTATGGTATGTAAATTATGAAAGATGTTGCCAAACTATGGTAATACTGTATATTTTGTTTAAATAGTAGATATTATACAGTGCTAATGTATGATATGATTTCTCATATTCAGCATGAGACAGGACAACAAGGGAAGTCCCTTTATATCCATGTAATGAAAAGAGCAGTCAGTCAGTCAGTCAGTCAGTCAGTCAGTCAGTCAGTCAGTCAGTCAGTCAGTCAGTCAGTCAGTCAGTCAGTCAGTCAGTCAGTCAGCCCTTCCCTGGACCCTGTGGATGGTCTCTCACCTGAATGTCAGGCTAAATGTCACCGACTGTGAGCTTTGGCGCTACATCAGAGGCAGGTCTGTGTAGGCAGAGCACACCCACGCCACACTCCTCTTAATCCACACATAAACTCTGTTATTCCCCAGGCCCACCACACCATCAAAGATAAGTCGAAACAATGCATTCAAAATAACCTTAACAGCCCTAGAAAGGTCACAATAGTTTCTTCTTACAAAGAACATCTGTTGTCACCGTTAATTCGATTTAGGTTCCTGCATGAGAGAGAAATGTTTGGGGCTCATGTTGTCCTTGAGACACGCTAAGTCCGTGTAGGAAATGAGGTTAATAATGTTTCAGTGACTCAGTGCCTGGCAAAAACGTTTAAAGTGAAATAATAACCTTCAGTGAATTTTACGGTTTGGGTTTCTTTAGTATACAGTAGATTGGATAGTGAAATGCCTGCCGCAGTTTTATAAACTGAGAGATGATCTTTATGATACAGTTCATGAGATTTAGTCCAGTGGCATTGGATTGCAACTAAATCCTCTCCAACAACATGAAAACCATTTAAATGTGAAACAGGAAATTGTACTTAATCAATTTTTTTTACAAGCAAATGGCCACCAATAAAAAAAGAGCTATGTTTTATTGTACTTGAGAAACTCACAAAAGAAAACATCAACAGAAGACGTTGTTGTGCTAGTGCTGACTATTAACTAAAGGCTTTGAATTATTCTCATAACAATTTCGAACCACTAATTACTGTAAAAGACTGGTCTAAATGGATAATTCACTAGAAACAAAAAAGAGCTACATTCATAGCTATAAAATGGGGACAAAAAGTGATGGAGAGCTTTAAAGCTAGAATCCTTAGTTGCTACATCCATTGTTGGACTTTATATATATATATATATACTGCTCAAAAAAATAAAGGGAACACTTAAACAACACACCGTAGATCTGAATGAAAGAAATAATCTTATTAAATACTTTTTTCTTTACATAGTTGAATGTGCTGACAACAAAATCACACAAAAATAATCAATGGAAATCCAATTTATCAACCCATGGAGGTCTGGATTTGGAGTCGCACTCAAAATTAAAGTGGAAAACCACACTACAGGCTGATCAAACTTTGATGTAAAACCTTAAAACAAGTCAAAATGAGGCTCAGTAGTGTGTGTGGCCTCCACGTGCCTGTATGACCTCCCTACAACGCCTGGGCATGCTCCTGATGAGGTGGCGGATGGTCTCCTGAGGGATCTCCTCCCAGACCTGGACTAAAGCATCCGCCAACTCCTGGACAGTCTGTGGTGCAACGTGGCGTTGGTGGATGGAGCGAGACATGATGTCCCAGATGTGCTCAATTGGATTCAGGTCTGGGGAACGGGCGGGCCAGTCCATAGCATCAATGCCTTCCTCTTGCAGGAACTGCTGACACACTCCAGCCACATGAGGTCTAGCATTGTCTTGCATTAGGAGGAACCCAGGGCCAACCGCACCAGCATATGGTCTCACAAGGGGTCTGAGGATCTCATCTCGGTACCTAATGGCAGTCAGGCTACCTCTGGCGAGCACATGGAGGGCTGTGCGGCCCCCCAAAGAAATGCCACCCCACACCATGACTGACCCACCGCCAAATCGGTCATGCTGGAGGATGTTGCAGGCAGCAGAACGTTCTCCACGGCGTCTCCAGACTCTGTCACGTCTGTCACATGTGCTCAGTGTGAACCTGCTTTCATCTGTGAAGAGCACAGGGCGCCAGTGGCGAATTTGCCAATCTTGGTGTTCTCTGGCAAATGCCAAACGTCCTGCACGGTGTTGGGCTGTAAGCACAACCCCCACCTGTGGACGTCGGGCCCTCATACCACCCTCATGGAGTCTGTTTCTGACCGTTTGAGCAGACACATTCACATTTGTGGCCTGCTGGAGGTCATTTTGCAGGGCTCTGGCAGTGCTTCTCCTGCTCCTCCTTGCACAAAGGCGGAGGTAGCGGTCCTGCTGCTGGGTTGTTGCCCTCCTACGGCCTCCTCCACGTCTCCTGATGTACTGGCCTGTCTCCTGGTAGTGCCTCCATGCTCTGGACACTACGCTGACAGACACAGCAAACCTTCTTGTCACAGCTCGCATTGATGTGCCATCCTGGATGAGCTGCACTACCTGAGCTACTTGTGTGGGTTGTAGACTCCGTCTCATGCTACCACTAGAGTGAAAGCACCGCCAGCATTCAAAAGTGACCAAAACATCAGCCAGGAAGCATAGGAACTGAGAAGTGGTCTGTGGTCCCCACCTGCAGAACCACTCCTTTATTGGGGGTGTCTTGCTAATTGCCTATAATTTCCACCTGCTGTCTATTCTATTTGCACAACAGCATGTGAAACTTATTGTCAATCAGTGTTGCTTCCTAAGTGGACAGTTTGATTTCACAGAAGTGTGATTGACTTGGAGTTACATTGTGTTGTTTAAGTGTTCCCTTTATTTTTTTGAGCAGTGTATATATATATATATATGCCCATTGATTCTTGAATAATATAATTTGTAAATGCCTCTTGAGTTTAGTTCAACTGGCTTACCCAATCAGACCCCAAAAGCTTGTTTTACTCCAATGTTTGTAAACAAATTAAATGTAAACAAACACTGTACGGCCTCAAAACATTATTTAAACTCAAATGTTGACATCATGGATGGTTAGTCCATGCCTCCATAGCTCTGTCTATGAATTTGAGAGTGGTTAAGTTTCTCCAGGCCCGTCTCTCAGCTTTTTACCAAAACAGAGGTGGAGAGACCCTTTGTTATTGTTTAAATCAAGGATCTAGCTTTAATTCGGTTATAACTAAAGACTGAAGTCCTTGTGATATCAAATATTTATTCATATGGAGGTAAAATGACAAGGCACTCAAAATAATCATGTTGAGGAGGAATCCCCACCCATCCCCCAGCTCTGAACAAACAGCAGACCTTCTCACAGTTGGGTGACGCTGCCTGGCCTGGCACCCCAACCTCCTCTGGCTAATCTGGCTTTACTTGACCGCTGTGTCCACACTTCCACACACCTCTCTCTCCCCCTAACAACACATAAAAAATGACTCCACAAACTTTTAAGAGATAACAATAAGACTGCACTCAGACACCCATATGCACAAAGCCTGTTCTCTATTGCAGTGTTTCCCAAACTTGGTCCTGGGGCCCCCCTGGGTGCACTTTTTTCTTCTTCTTCCCTAGCACTACACAGCTGATTCAAATAATCATAGTTTGATGATGGGCTGGTTATTTGAATCAGCTGTGTAGTGCTTGGGCAAAAACCAAAACGTGCACCCAGGGGGTGCCCCAGGACCAAGTTTTGGAAACCCTGCTCTATTGGCCAACATAAATATAAAGAAAGACTGGGATGACCTGTGTCCCTAGCAACAGAGTTACTGGAGTTTTGGTTTGGTACAGTAGACATGCAGAACCTCATTAAAACACATAGGCTGTATCCGAAATGGCTCCCTATTTCCTTATGTAGTGCACTACTGACCAGGGCCCATAAGGCTCTGTTCAAAAGTAGTGCACTATGTAGGGAATAGGGTGCCATTTGGGACACACCATAGGACTTTCTCTCCTCTATAATTAGTGACTCACTCCTGTCCAATGTCTGCTTAATGATGTCCAACATCTCAAGTAAAAAGAAAAAAAAATTGGCACTAAAAAGTCACATTTTAGCCACATATTCCACCTAATAATCTTAAGGGCTCAACATTTTCAGTCAATAAAAAAGGTCTGGAGCCAGACATGGCAGCCAGACGGTTTTATTGCATTCTGGGATTATACAAGCCAGGCTGAAAAATAAAAGTGCATCGTCACGTTTACCAGCTAGTTACCAGTCCTCTGTTCCTCATTGCAGGAGTGACACAAATTCATGACCTCTCCTCTCCAGGTAGCACAGCCATGGGTGAATTGAAAAACAGAGCCATGGGTCCAAACGGCAGCATGGAGCTGCCACATAGCATTTGTTCTGACGTCACCACGAGAGTCACTTGGAGATTGAGCTAACTGAAAGAGCTCAATAACTTTATGATGTTAGTCACCCTTGAAGGCATCCAAAACCATCTGTCTGCGAGTCAGTTTAAGTTGAGGCATAACCAAAAAGGATTTGTTTTTTTTACTCTATGCACAGTAACTAACGTTAACAGTCACCTAAGTAATCTCTCAATAGGCATTATTACACCATATGAATCTGTCTCCTTTGATCTTCTTGGATCATGTGAATATACTCCACAATTGCCTTTTGAAGCTGTGTGATAAAAACAAACACTAACTGGTCTAAAAGAGGGTTTCAACCCTGACAGCACAGGGAGGGAGGCCAGGGGCCAAGGTTAACAATGTGCAATCTGATTCACATGGTAAACATCCCACCCTCAGGCCTCCCGAGTGGCGCAGTGGTCTAAGACACTGCATTGCAGTGCTAGCTGTGCCACTAGAGATTCTGGGTTCGAGTCCAGGCTCTGTTGCAGCCGGCTGCGACTGGGAGGCCCATGGAGCAGTGCACAATTGGCCCAGTGTCGTCCGAGTTAGGGGAGGGTTTGGCCGGCAGGGATGTCCTTGTCCCATCGTACACTAGTGACTCCTGTGGTGGGTGCAGTACACGGTCACCAGGTGTATGGTGTTTCCTCTGGCACATTGGTGCTTCCAGGTTAAGTGGGCATTGTGTCAAGAAGCAGTGTGGCTTGGTTGGTTTGTGTTTCAGAGGACGCATGGCTCTTGACCTTCACCTCTCCCGAGTCTGTACTGAAGTTGCAGCAATGAGACAAGACTGTAACTACCAATTGGATAGCATGAAAAAGGGCAAAAATAAAAAACATTCCATGTTCATGATGCCATCTATAAAGTACTGTATTATGTATTGCAAATGGCCCCAATTATTCCCTATGTAGTTAACTGCTTTTGACCAGAGACCTATGGGCCCTGGTCAAAAGTTGTGCACTATATAGGGAATGGGGTGCCTGCTATTTGGGACACAGCCACAGTAAGTCTTGACCAGCTCCTTTCTCTCAATCTTTGGACCTTTTCCAAGTAAATTTTCTTCACTCATTGTGATCAGCAGGTGGTGCCATGTGATTGGACAGCGGGGAGTCAATTGTGATCATTATTGCAGGTAAACTCAGTGAGCATGAAGGTTCAACCTGACAGGCGTAATGTTGTGAAAGTGCCTGATTTGATGATGGAATATTCCTCTCCAGTCCTCCCCTCCTCTTTCCTTCAGACTGGTCCAGTCAAGGTCAGAATGTTGCCTAACCTGATTATACCTAACGTTCCAGACAATGGAACTATATTTTTCCCCTCCATTAGCAGAAGAAAGTGGAAACGTCTTGTTATGCCCCAAGTCTCCGACCTGAGAGGCTCCGTCTATCTGCATCCCAAATGACACCGAATTTCCTTCATAGTGCACTACTTTATATAGGGAATAGGGTTCTATTGGGGAAACATCGACTGCCTGCAGAAAAAGGGTCAGTCAGTCTCCTCTCCTTCCTCCTAGCAGCGGGAGCAGCAGGTCTAAACTCCAGACCAGCGCAGCGTGAGTGCAGCACAGGCCAGTGTTAAGTCTCTGTAATTAGGACTTCACGCTGCTCGCCTTTAAAGGCCTCTAGATAGGGCCTCTCACATCCCCTTCCTTTATATTTCATGCATTTTATTAGCTTTGACATCAGTTGTTTTCACCTCATCTTCCCCTCCACTGTAACACACGTCTGTGTTTAGTTGCGGAACAATGGTATTTCTTTGCTCCATGTGTGTGATTTTTTTCATCATCTACCATGCTGTATACGGTACTGGTTGTGTTGAAATAAGTCAAAAAGTGCCTCTGTCTTTCTTACAACGGACAGACCTTAAAACTATTACAATGGATTTAACTTATCTGTAAGGCAAACTATCAGAAAATCTAAGGCTAACAAAAGTAGTTCTAGAGAGCAAGTCCTTGAGTAGTGAAAGCAGGCGTAGAGCACAGTTAGTGCATCAGGGCTTTGAACTAATATCTGAGACAGCAATCTCAAGTGATGCTCAAACAAAACCTACAACTCTCTTGGCTGTGAGCTTCATCATCAAAGCAGGAGTCATAGAATGTGTGGTGTCACATGTACAAAGGCACAGCTGGTACTAGAGAAGAGCAAGGAGACAATCATAGACAATATGACAAGTGTTCTATAAGAAGACAATACTGTCAGTCTGTGAGCAAACAAACAGCAGAGCACAACGTTTGAGAGTCGGAGGGATGAGACATGAAGTGGGTGGTGTGGTGTCTACTGCTGTGGTCACTGTTGCTCCTCAGCTGTCTGTGTCAGGAGGGCCTGTCCTTGAACGACGGACAGCCAGAGGACAGGTGGAATAAACACAGCTATAATGCTAAGGATAACAGCAGCAGATCTTTAAAGAACAACAACATGGCCGACAGACAACCTTTCAGGCAGCCAGGGGAAATCCCTGGACAGGTGGTGCTCTCTGGCACCCTATTACCTATGTAGTGCACTAATTTTGACCAGAGATGGGTCCTGGTCAAAAGTAGGGTGTCGTATAGGATGCAGACTTCTCTGACTATCTTGGCTAGTTTGTTACGTCAGTCAGGACAGTTATGTCTTATGATATCCGAATGCATTATATTCCTTTTTTGTCCAACACATTACCAAGTCATGTATGGACAGTAGATGGTATAACTATAATCGACTTATTCCAGGCCAGTCCTACTACCATAGTAGTATCTGAGCCCCCACCTCCACGTGCTTTCCCTCGTTCTGTTGTTTTTTTGTAGGCTACTCCATGGATATTTCTCAGGGACCATTGCATTGTTTGGACCTGAAGCATTAAAATCCATTGAGGATTATATGTGCTCCAGCATTGGAGAACAATGCCGGGGGATGTGGGGGTCTTGTTGTCACGTCCCGGTGCGATGGCTGCCCACCCATTCTGATCACAGCCCCTTGCATGCCATGAGCCCAATTAGAAGTTGCTTAATCCCTCCTATGTGAAAGCATGCAGCTCTCTGCCCCTGCCTGCCTTCATTGTAGCACGTCAATGTGTTTGTGTTGAAGTAGCTTTTTCATAGCCTGGTCCCAGATATTTTGTTCTCTTGCCAACTCCATTGTTGTCATTGGCATGACAATGAGTTGGCATGATAGCACAAACAAACTGGTACTCAGGCTAGCTATTGCAGGCATGGATTGTAGAGATGCATAGTGGTGGATTTTATCAAAGGGGCATTTGGCCCATGGCTGTCATAAGACCCTGATCTACAGACCTATGGTTTCCAAAGACAGTTCTGACCATACTGCACATCCTCTGGACTCTGAGAATAGAATAGATACAATATGCCTGAAGTAGATTATTGTAGTACTGTCCTCTGAGGGATACTGTAAGCTCCAATCACTCTCCACCATCTCTTTACAACTTTGTGACTCAGTGGGAAAGAGACACACACAGCTATCTTCTGATCCAGAAGAGAGCGAGAGCAGGCTGGGAACTGCACAGCTATGGTAGCGTATAATCTGTAAAAGGCCCTCAGTCTGAACTGATCTCAAGGAACAATGTAGTTCATCAATGAAACCTTCATTGTCCTTGCTCCCAGTCTCAGAGGAGGTGCTCAGTACAAAGAGGCTTTTGTTTTGCTGTCCTTACTCAGTCTTTTCCCAAATACAAGCCTTTATCAGAAAACAATTCATATCCACCAATTCATTAAAACAAAAAAGGCTACTTCTTTCTTTCCTAAATTGCCCTGTTCATTTCGCGGTAATTGTCAAATGAACGCAAGAAGTTTCACTCATGCAAATTACTTAATGTACTCCACATCTAGCCACGTCTGATTTCAAAAGGTAAAAAGGGACTAAGGGAGGATAGAAACTTACGGGCAAGGAGTCATACAATAGAGACTGCATGTTTCCAGGTTTACATAATGTCTGCCAAACACATAAAGAAGGAGAGATATCAGTTTTATAGAGGAGAGGAAAATGGTGAAAAACAAAGGCTTCAGAAGTATACCCAAAACCATCTTCATGGCCTGGCCTGCTTTATGGAATGCACTGAACCGAGTCGCCGTGGAGACACCACTCCACTGCTGATGGAGTGGTGTCACCCCGCTATCCCCCTCGTCTGTCGCCCCGTTTCTCTCAGAGTTGGAGTGTGTTAACTTGGGACTGTGAGGCTCCTCTTTCCAAACTGGGCAGTATGATCAGATCACGACACCCATCTGACAGACAGCAGAGAGTTGTTTCTGACTCTGCCATGACATAGTATCTCTGCTGTTGGTGTTCTGCAGTCCGCTGTTCTCATTACAGCACACCAACGAGAGCTGGCCCGGCCGGCGATGGCCACGTGACAAAATGTTTGTTGTAACTGCTCAGCACTCTCCCACCGTCTGCAGCATTTCGTTATTTCGTTATTTGTCAGCTTTGGCCTTTGATGTTCTCTCCTTTGTGCTCGGGTCGTGTTCATTAGATAATAATTGTTGGGTTGTTTATTTGAAGGCAGGGGAGGGATAGATGCAGAGACTGGAAGTGGCCTTCTCTCTCTACTCTTATCTAAATGATTGGGAGCCAAATCCAGTCAAAAAGAAAACCTAGAAACCTGGCCTTTGATCTGCTTTCATTATTGGCTACTGGTAAATTTCAAGATATCCTGCAGCATGATAAAATAACACACACCACATCTAAGCAAACAAACAGCCCTTTTTTCTAGCAGCATAGTTGCAATGGACTATTAGATACCACCGCATGGCAAGACTCAAACATTGGGTGGGGTCTACCAAGAATGTTCAAAGTGTTGACTGCTGTTTTATAAGGTAACAAAAGCAAAACACATTTGCCGACAGATTCATTAAGTGTGAAAAAACACAAACCAAGACAGCTGCGGAGATGCAAGAGAGAGAGACAAAGAGCAACTGAAGCCCACCAACAGAGCTATTTACTCCTGCAGCCTGCACAAACACGCAGATAGTAAGTGATGAATTAGGCCGGGGTTATCCCAGTTAGGCAACGTGACGGTAATAGAGAGCGGTACCGGGTGTGTTTGGGCCACTGTTGCCAGTCAAGTGATGAAAGCAGAGAAAGGCTGTGGACCAAATGGCTCTTTATTCCGTATGTAGTGGGCCCTGGTCAAAAGCAGTGTACTATATAGGGAATAGGGTGCCATTTGGGACACACACCAAGACTGTAAGAGGGAAGATTTCAGCCTGACATGCCAGAGAAGATTAGGGATCTGGTTTCTCTCCTCTCTCTCTCTTTATCTGGGATGGAGGGGAGTGAGTGTCACTCTGGCTTCATTGAATAACAGACAATGATACTCTTCATGCCACCTCCAGAAGCAGGTTAACACAGAGGATTAGATACCAACACTTAAAGGAAGAGGCCAAACTGGGGAGTATAGAAATTTATGGGTGATTAAGTGACAAAGGGGCCCTTTTGTGAACATCACGCAGTTTGATAGGATACATTTCTTTTTTCAACTCAAGTTTAACCAGTCATTTAATATGGTAAATAAAAGTGGGATATAAACACATTATACAATTTCCTATTGGTGCAGAGGAAACGCCCGCCTTGAAACATCATGCAATAATGCTTTATTTATACACCAAATCAAGGCCAACAAAGGAATGCGACTCGTCTTGCAGCAATCACTCAAGACCTCATTGGTGACTAATGGGCTTGGAGACAGGTTCATGTCAATAGATACAAGAGGAAAACCTGCTAGGACTGTGGGTGGTCAGCAAACAAACTCAACCACCTATCCCAGTACAGGTGTGATGTATTTGTCCATCACAAAGGCAGCGGGTGGGTCTATTCTCTATGTCAGTGATGGAGAGGGTGCTGACTGGGACAGGAGAGAGGTGATGGGTCAGTAACTGATCACCACAGGTGTGGAGGCTGCTGAGGGTGACAGAGATAGATGGGTTAAGGTCTGAGTGAGGGGAACACCTTTGTCCCTAGTTTTGTTCTTGGCCCATAAAGTGTCATCTGATTGCATTGGAAGAGGTTGAACTGTGTCCCCCAAATGGCACCCTATTCCCTATATAGTGCATTACTTTTGACCTGGGCCCATTGGGCCCTCCACCCTTCTCTTCTGTCCCATAGAGCCCTGGTCAAAAGTAGTGGACTATATAGGGAATAGGGTGCCATTTGGGACACAAAATTCAGCCTCTTCCAATGCAATCAGATGACACTTTATGGGCCAAGAAACAAAAAGATTAGTAGGAAAACAAACACCTGTTCTTATACCCATAAAGCTTATTTGTTCCTGATATATGATTTGAGGTTAAAGAAGATATTGCAGACTATCACTGCAACAGAGTTATGAATATAAACCTATGGGACAACACAGTTCCGCATGATTCAGATAAGATGCTCATTTATTACAAACAGAGAACAATTATTTATCTCTTGTTTCCAATGCGATTTTTGACAAACCAATTAATAGCACAATGGCAACAAAATAATTAGTCAAACTTTTGAGAACTAATATCATGTAAAATGAAGTGAAAGAGGAAAACTCCCCAGTACTAACAGACTAGTGCTCGTATTTTAAATGACCTTCAAATAATCTAAATGCTCTGTGACAATTTCAGACAATTTTTTTTTTTAAATTTAATAAAGAATAAAAAAAACAGCCAGCATATTTACAAAACAATAATATTGACTATGATTCTGGCCTGCTTAGTACTAACAAAGTACTACTCATGTAATTTTCCAGTGAAATACAATTTTTAGGTACATTGCAACTTGAGCTGCTACAAGAGCTGCTACAAGAGTCTGTGTGTATAAGGCTAAACAATTCACCCTAAGTCAACTACGCTGGTTTAAAAACAAGTAACAAAATCATAAATATTACAAAGAAAGACATAAGGCACCAACCTTTCTCTCCAGGGGCATTCAGGACTTAAAATCAACACATGAATCAAATATCTTCCCGACAATCAGGCTGATATCATCACACATAAAAACCATGAACATATATACACACGTATGTACATAAGCAGAAGAATAAACCATAAAGGATTCAAATGAAAGGAAGGCAGTATAGGCACAACAATAACTTAATCTCTTTCCATTGCAAACATGGTCAACTTGAAAACAAAAGCTTTGCCAAAGAAAAAAAATAGAAAAAAAAATATTTCAGTAAACATTCAATCACTTTCTTCTACTCCAAATGAAATTACATGTCAAAGACCAGCCTGTATTTGAACAAATGTTCAAAACAGGGAGTAAGACCAAGCTAACCTCATATTGTGTGTACAGACAGACAGTAAAAGGCATGAGAATGTATCCCTGCATTGTATCTAGCCTACGTGCCCACAACCTCTGGGTGGATGTCTGAGCAGTAGCTAAGCTAAGAAAAGTTTTCAGAGGGGCTTTGTCCATTTTAGTCAGGCACACGCTAGAAGCCTTGAATCAAACAGATAAAAAAACATGCGTGTGCTTGCATACACATATGCTCTACACATCACTGAGGTCAAACATTCGCGATGTTCATCCAGGGAAGAGAAGTTAATTAAAAAGCTAAAACTTTGAGGTGGGCTTTGAACATGGCAGGGTTGGAGTGGTCTAGGCAGTAGGCAGCATGTGGAGTGTGTGTGTGTGATATGCAAGTGTTTAATAAACCACCAAAGGGTTGGGAGCAAAAAAGAATAAGGATCAAATTAAAAAGAGTCTGCCCTCAATCTGCTAAACCCCACAAGGAGAAACAAAGCAACCTCAGGCAAAAACCAAGCCCCACCAAGCCCCATCTGGAAATGCCACTGGGAGATTACCACCTCTTTAACCCCCTCCTCAAACAGTCAGTGTATACATAAATGCTCCCCCCCCCCCACCCGTTGACTGAAGAGATCGCTTTCCTTTAATGGCAAGGCTTTAGAGAGCGCACTTTGATCCTTTAGTTTCTCAGGTAGAATGAAGCAGCCGGCTGAGAAGGAACAGGAAATGCTAGGTCAATACAAGCTAATGGAGATGAGACCACTGGTGATGTCAACCCTTTAGTAGCTTTAACATCATGGTCAGTGTCCCATATAGCACCATATTCCCTATATAGTGCACTACTTATGACTAGGGCTCATAGGGCTCTGTTCAAAAGTACTGCAGTAAGTAAGGAATAGGGTGTCATTTGGGACACTGACCATGTCATGGTGCCTGGTTGTGTACTGGAAAAAATCCATCACAGATCACACTGACACACACTGTACCAGGTTCCACTCCTATCAGCTAAAAACAAGAAGAAGCAGTCACCAACACTGGACAATTGAGGAGTAGAAAAACATTGCCTGGTCCGATGAATCCCGGGTTCCTATTGCGTCATGCTGATAGCGGAGTCAGGACTAGATGGCTGTACCTAATAAACTGGCCCCTGAGTGTATAGGGAATAGGGTGCCAGTTGGGACACAAAGCTAAAGAACATGTCCAATAAACTGTCCTAAAAATAGATGCAAAGCTTGAGATTTGTTCCTCCGATATGCCTAATGGAGTCCTATCACATCTCATAGTCCTGACAATATCACTGTACATCCTGCTCACATCAACATGTGGATATGTTCTATCGTCATCTACAACCGTAAACTTGTCAAATTGTCATATTGTTGAATCCTTTTCCCTTTCACATAACAGTTTCAGCACTCAAATATAACAATCTGATTTAGGTGTTCTCAACAGCAAGAAGCAACCAGAATTGTACCTTTATGAAAAAGTCATATGTTTACAGGCAAGCAATAAAGTGTACATTTTGGGGGAAATGTCATTGAATATGAGGGGTTTGAATTGATGCAACATAGTTCAGAATGTTAAAAAGGGACAGAAATATTTCACTAATGAGGGCTAAAATGCCAGACTCATGAATAATGACGGAAGACAGGTGTTTACATACATAAAAGCAGAAAGACACAATGTGAACCGCTCACATCTGTTGAAACGACCTAGTACAGAGAAACCCTTGCCAAATGAACCCTAGTTCTAAAGTTAAGCCGATAATGACAGCAGATTACTGCCATTCCCAGCCTGCAATCATCTGTTGAGATGCCACGACGTTATAACACACTCCATATGGAAGTCAT